>NC_047584.1:12851636-13563136 GCF_011004845.1 Esox lucius | reverse complement strand
CTACAAATAAATTCCTTGATATTCTTACAAGTTGGCTCATTAACGACAGATTAAATAAATCTGTAAACAATCAAATCGAGGATCTAAACTCAATACTGCGAAATACATTAGACACAGTTGCACCAGTAAAAACAAAAGAAATACGCAACAAGAAACTTGCTCCCTGGTATACAGACAATACTAGAGCACTTAAGCAAGCCTCCAGAAAATTGGAGCGAAAGTGGCGCTCCACCAAGTTGGAAGTATTTAGACTAGCCTGGATAGACAGTACACTACAATACTGAAAATCACTCACGTCTGCTCGATCAGCTTATTTCTCCAACCTGATTGAGGTGAACAAAAGCAAGCTAGACCCGATTCCAACAAAATTACTTAAGGAGCTATTTCCTGTGCTAGGTCAGCCAGTGCTGAACATAATAAATTGCTCCCTTTCCTCTGGATGTGTACCAAACTCACTAAAAATAGCGGAAATTAAGTCTCTAATCTGAAAAAGCTAATCTGGATCCCGACATATTAAACAATTATAGGCCAATATAGAACCTCTCATTCCTCTCAAAAATCTTAGAAAAATGTGTTTCCCAACAACTGAATGCCTTCCTAAAGACAAATAACATTTATGAAATACTCCAGTCCGGTTTCAGATCCCATCATAGTACTGAGACTGCACTCGTGAAAGTAACAAATGACCTTCTAATGGCCTCAGACAAAGGTTCTGCATCCGTTCTGTTGCTTCTAGATCTTAGTGCTGCTTTTGACACTATTGATCACTCTGTCATGGTGCGGTGAGCAGCAGCGCCACCGTGCCATAATTTCTCAAGTTCCCATATTTTCACGAACAAATCCCGGACTGTCACATGTTTTCAATCCTTCACACCAGGTCCCAATTTGAATCGTTTGTATGTGTGTATATGTTTCCCCTCTGCTCCCCACATTGTGGCTCATTGTTCTTGACATGTTTGGATGTCGTGTATGTTGCCGTAGTTGTAAGTACTTGTGCTATTTCATATTGTCGTTTTTGCTGCTTTAGTCAGCCCTTTGCTTTTGTGTGTTTGTGCTCGGTGTTTGTTTATTTCTTGTCTATTAAAGTCTCCACACCGACTACACCTGCCTGCACCTGGTTCCTTGTTCAAGCAACACATCACTGCACCACCTTTTGTGACACACTCCCTTCTCTTAGAGAGACTGGAAACCCATATTGGGCTACGTGGACATGTTCTATCCTGGTTTAAATCTTATTTATCTGAAAGATATCAGTTTGTTAGTGTGGCTGGCATATCCTCTGACAAGTCAAAGGTATGCTTTGGTGTTCCTCAAGGGTCAGTTCTGGGCCCATTATTGTTCTCACTATATATGCTCCTTCTGGGCGATGTAATCCAGAGAATTTCTTGCTCTTAAACTCAAGGAAAACAGAAATGCTTGTTTTAGGACCCAACAAACAAATAGCGTTGTTAGCAGATCTCACTGTGAACCTCGACGGCTGCTTGGTCGTATCCCAAAAAACTGTAAGAAACCTTGGCGTTACCCTTAACCCTGACCTCTCCTTTGAAGAACATATAAAATGTGTCTCAAGAGATGCTTATTTTCATCTTTGAAACATTGCAAAAATTAGAAACTTTCTATCAAAAACGGATGCAGAAAAATGTATCCATGCTTTGGTTACTTCTAGACTAGATTACTGCAATGCTATTCTCTCTGGTTATCCAGACAGATTAATAAATAAACTTCATCCTAACTAGAACTAAAATATTTGAACACAATACTCCTGTCCTAGCGTCCTTACACTGGCTGCCTGTTGGGTTTAGGGCTGATTTAAAGGTTTTACTCTTAACCTATTAATCAATACATGGACTTGCTCCTACGTATCTTGCTGAAATGATCCAGCCATACATACCTACACGTAACCTATGATCACAAGATGCAGGCCTTTTAATTGTACCTAGAATTTAAACAATCAGCCGGAGGCAGGGCCTTTTCTCATAGAGCTCCACTACTGTGGAATGATCTGCCAATTAAGGTTAGAAAAGCAAACTAAGTGCAAACTTTCAAGTGTCTACTAAAAACTCACCTCTACAGCATGGTTTGTAATTAGGTGTAGCCTGGCCCGGGGGCGTGAAGGTGACCAGTTGGCTTGATACTGTCCACCCTTGCTGTCTTGCCTGGTGGGCTCTCGTCGCCACTGGGATGCCCTCCCTCCAAAGCCTTTCTGGGGAAGAGTCACTGGCTTGTTGTTGACTCTCTGTTGCTCACTTGTGCAATTGGGCTGTACACTGCTGGCAATATTTCAGGGGGGTTGCGGTTGGTGGGTGTCCCTTTGGTTGATGCCTGGCAATGTGGGTGGATTGATTTCCTGCCTGTTGGGCCCTGTCCGAGGCCTCCCCCGGGTAGGGCCACAGTGTCGCTGGACCCCCTCAGTTCCAGAGGTGTTACGCTGCTATATTATTGTGCTGGGGGATATGAGGAATGCACTTTCTAACTTTTCTCAGTCTCCTCCAGTTTTACATTTTAGGAGGAGATGAGGTCATGGTCCACACCTGCGGAGTACCTGGTTTGGGGGGCCCGTTGCTGTCACTGTCCTTGTCCACCTGGTCATACTTTTGACCTAGTCTAAAATCAAATAGACTCTGTATTTAGCCTAGAGAAATGTATAAATTATTCCAATTGGACTTAATATCTCACCCGGCACAGCCAGTAGAGGACTGGTCACCCCTCTGAGCCTGGGTCCTCTCTAGGTTTCTTCCTAAAATTCGGCCTCCTTAGGGAGTTTTTCCTAGCCACTGAAATCCAACACTTCTGTTGTTTGCTCCTTGGTTCAAGGCCGGGTGTCTCTGTAAAGCACTTTGTGACAACTGCTGTTGTAAAAAGGGCTTTATAAATAAATGTGATTATAAATACATTTGATTGACTGTGTAAGGACATCAGGGGTAAAATTGTAGACCTGCACAAGGCTGGGATGGGCTACAGGACAATGGGCAAGCAGCTTGGTGAGAAGGCAACAACTGTTGGTGCAATTATTAGAAAATGGAAGAGGTTCAAGATGACTGTCAATCTCCCTCGGTCTGGGGCTCCATGCAAGATCTCACCTCATGGGGCATCAATGATCATGAGGAAGGTGAGGGATCAGTGGTCAATGATCTGAAGAGAGCTGGGACCACGGTCTCAAAGAAAACCATTAGTAACACACTACGCCGTCATGGATTAAAATCCTGCAGCACACGCAAGGTCCCCCTGCTCAAGCCAGCGCATGTCCAGGCCCGTCTGTAGTTTGCCAATGACCATCTGGATGATCCAGAGGAGGAATGGGAGAAGGTCATGTGGTCTGATGAGACAAAAATAGAGCTTTTTGGTATTAACTCCACTCGCCGTGTTTGGAGGAAGAAGAAGGATGAGTACAACCCCAAGAACACCATCCCAACCGTGAAGCATGGAGGTGGAAACATCATTCTTTGGGGATGCTTTTCTGCAAAGGGGACAGGACGACTGCACCGTATTGAGGGGAGGATGGATGGGGCCATGTATTGCGTGATCTTGGCCAACAACCTCCTTCTCTCAGTAACAGCGTTGAAGATGGGTCGAGGAAAGGTCTTCCAGCATGACAACGACCCAGAAACACACAGCCAGGGCAACTAAGGAGTGGCTCCGTAAGAAGCATCTCAAGGTCCTGGAGTGGCCTAGCCAGTCTCCAGACCTGAACCCAATAGAAAATGTTTGGAGGGAGCTGAAAGTCCGTATTGCCCAGCGACAGCCCCGAAACCAGAAGGATCTGGAGAAGGTCTGTATGGAGGAGTGGGCCAAAATCCCTGCTGCAGTGTGTGCAAACCTGGTCAAGAACTACAGGAAACGTATGATCTCTGTAATTGCAAACAAAGGTTTCTGTACCAAATTAAATTCTGCTTTTCTGATCAAATACTTATGTCATGCAATAAAATGCAAATTAATCACTTAAAAATCATACAATAAGATTTTCTGGATTTTTGTTTTAGATTCTGTCACTCACAGTTGAAGAGTACCTGTGATAAAAATGACAGTCTTCTACATGCTTTGTAAGTAGAAAAACCTGCAAAATCGGCAGTGTATCAAATACGTGTTCTCCCCACTGTATATACTGCTGTGCAGCTAAAACTACATTTGTCTAACGATCATATGCTTTATATTAAAAGTTGGTGCTAATTTCAGAAACACTAATAAATTGCTAATAAACGGTTAATTTGTTAACACATCTATTAGCATTTTCATGGGATGTCCTCAGCATTCATCCCTTGACTTAATGACACTTTAAAGCGTTTCGTTGTGGGGAACTCATTTAGCTCATTCCAGTCTGGCTTGTCTGTGGAGAGCACACGCTGTTTCATAGAATTACTTGGTACTACCATCCAAAGGGAAATTAATTTGTCATTTCCAACAGTAGGAGGATTTAATTACACAGCTCTGTTGTGATTTAGTGTTTGAGTGTGCGTGTGTGTGTGGAACTGCATCAGTCCCAGCCACATTGACAATGTCACAGCATTACTTCAGGTTGATCGCATACCCAACCTAATTTGTGTTGTGCTTCATAACCGCGAGACAATGTTAATCACCTACTGTTGTAAAATGCAACTCATCATTAATATCAATGTAAAATTCGGTATGCATACTAAATTACACTATCTCCTGGTAAAAAAATAAAGTAATGTATGGTTTGGGGACTGTCTGCTATTTACAGTCTGGGGACTGCCTGATATACTACATTTTGCTACATAGAGGTTTTGCCTTGAAGTTAGCCCCGATTTGAGGTGGTTTGGGCACTGTTTCATCTTGAGTCAACCAACCATTTGACTGAGATTAGACTGAGAGTCAAATGGTTTGGTTTCAAATGGGTGTTTTTGTGGCTCTTATTTCTCAGGTTATTGACTGTGGCCTTAAAGTGGGGTGCCACTGGGGGACTGATTGATAGGGTAGTGAATTGTTTCAAAAGAGCCCGGTCAGGCAGTATAATCCTCATATTAATATGTCACTAAGGCTATTCCATTTTGATTGTGATATAAACAGCAAGACAAAATATTTTCATCTCTTTTGCCAATACTGTCTTAGGAGTGTGTATTATGAGGAATTCTAATTTTAGAAGATTATGTGTGTATGTAAATTGATTTAAAATTAAACCAAAATCCTTAGGCAAATCACCGTCCTCAATATTGCACAGGAAACGAATCCCCAGGATTACCCAGAGGAACTCTGAATCAGCATCTTCACAAGGTCGAACAGCCCTAATCAGAATGCAGGATGTATTTATGTTGCATCAGTATTCCCTAAATTAGAGTATCTAACTTTGGTTGCGGGGTAACGGGCACATTTTGGTGGACATTTTATGATACACCTTAGAACAGGGAAATAAATCAGCAGTGGAACACACTGCTGGTTCAGCTGCTATGGAAACACAGTGACGAACTGTGTTGATGTTTTTCTCCGCAGCTTCCTGCCACTAAAATCCTCGGCAGTAGCAAGCCACAAAGCTCCGCTCAGTCTAAAAATAAAAGGATGATGCATGCAGTCAGGTTTAAACCACGCCCCTTCCAAACTGTCTGCTCTCAGGGATGGGCGCAACACTGGCACGCCCCACCTGGAGACTGATGGAGGTACACTGACAACACCACTGGTTATACTGAGAGACCCATTCATTTATTTTGATGGCGTTTAGATTTACCAATTGGCTGGCGGCATCTTGTTTTTAAAATTGGACATTTGTCTGCCTTGAACTTCATAGGGATTTTGGTAATAAGGGCCTTAATTTACTTTGGGATTGTCAGATGGACATGTGGAAACAAGTTTCATCATGAAGAGAAACATATTAAGGGCAAATTATAATGCAACAGAACAAGAATAAGGTTTTATTTTTTTCACTGTGGATTAGTAAGACACCCAATGCTCGCAGAAATATTGCAGAAAGCGGGAGCTGCAATATCAAAAGTCCTCTTGCTGTGCACTTGGACTATGAGTATGTTCTCTTTCCACCACCAGGGAACTGAACATGTGAAAATGCCTCATGGAGGGGGCGATAAGTCACCTTGAGATGAGAATCTTCTGAAATACATTTCCTGAACACTGTCTCCCAGAGGTCCAAATGAGGATCTAGACATCAAAAACTTTCTGTAATATTTGTTTAGATCACAGGTGGTCAGTCAATTTCCATTGTATATTATCCCATATGCATTGATTGGTTCATTTGTGATGTTTATTTTGTGATTAATAAATAACCTTTCAACATATTTAAATAGATTTATTCATGACCAGATTAATTTACTGTGTTGTATGACATATCGAAAATCCATTTTTGATTGAAACATTGTTTGTTCTTTGTGTTTCTGAATAAAATTACCATGGGAACATACCAGAGTTGCAGTCATTACTCTTTTCTTTGAATTAGATTAAGGGCCACATTGCCAAAATCCCCCAAAATCTTTGTTTGATCATAACATAGAAACATTGGGCCTCTGTTCTATATTTAGTTTCCCATTTGGAAAGAGATTGTAAGCAACTTTCTAGAAATCATTTATATAGGTTTTTTGCTTGTTTCTCAGGACTTGAATCTAGACTGAGAATTCACTGCACAGAAGGGTCGTTAAACATTGTGTGACTGGAGCAATCGTGCCTTGAAAGCTGGATGAGGCTATAGAAGTCTCGTTGACTCTGTAGAATGGCTGACGTGCTGACTGGCAGAATGCACCTATCAATTCAAGATTATCTGTGAATTGATACTTGACCATGATTTAGTTAGTGATCTTCTTTCACTAATTCGCCATTTGGAGGACTGCCAATAAAGGCAATAAATACTATAAGCAGCATTTGTACAAACAGACAAATAAAGGAGGGAAGGTTGTATGTGTGTGGTCAATGATTTGTTTGTTTAATTCCTTCTCCCTCCCTCCCCCACCCTGGTCATTGGCCACTATACCAAGGGGTCAACCTTTTTAAAATGTTGAATCAGAATATAGCAGATACATTTGTTCCATTATGTATCCAGGACCATTTGGCTGTTTATGATGAAATCATAATTACCCAGATACCTCAATATATCTATATTTATTGCACAAATAAAAAAACTGTCTGAAGTTGTAATGTGGAAAAAAGTATTTACTGCAAAATCCAGTCTCATTTTATACACTTTCATCTCACCCATTTAAAAGCCTCTTTTGGACTAGCATTTTGTTTTCAGGATCAGAGATTTATATAAACCAAGCTGTCTTTCTCTCCAACATTTGCCATATTGTTTTGGGAGAGGGATGGCAGTACCTAGTCATGCAGATTTAGGGGATACTGTATAAAACAAGCCAGAGGACTTTGAGGGCCGGCTAGAGAGGGGAAAACAAGTTTTAACTTTAAAACTCTTAAGGAGTTGAACATCCTTCTCTAGTAGTTTTATGGAACTTTATGAAACGGAAAAGGAGAGCCCTTGATTAAAGAATCTGGCAGTCTTTAGTGGGCTCAACCAGTTTCTAAATTACCCAACCATCATTCACAGCTGGTGAATTATGAAGGACACAGTATTTCATTTTGAGAATTAACACTGCCAGAAAAAGTTATAATAAACGGCAACCCCAAAAGAAAAAAAGACATGACCCAGCCACTAAACTCACCTTTGAATCCTGGTACATCAGGAGGGCTGTTCCAGAAAGTGTGGCTCGACTTCCAGTTACATCTGGGTTAGAGAGGAAAAAGGGGAACAGACATTCCTATTTAAAACAGACCAGAACGTCCTGAGATTTGTTGTTGATAGTGTGCTTCTACAGCTTTTGTTTTGTCTCGTATACTACAGGCATTTACCTTTGCAAGCACATGCTACGTGCCATCGCAACGTGTAGGCTAATTCAAATATACACATTGGCCTCATATCTTTTTTTATTAAGATATTTGCACTTTTGCCATTTGACCTGCTGCGATAAGTATAGCCGTTTCTGCCTGAGCGAGGTGACGTGCTAAATTCAGCACCGTGAACAGCACCATCGCTGTCATTATCAGTGCCTGTCTGTCTGCCTCCCTGCCCACAGAAACCTGCTGTGATGGACAATGGCGATCAAATGAATGACCAGCCAGCTTGGGTGGCAGACCTGGGTTGGGACTTTTTCTTGTGGAACACAAAGAGAGTGAGAGAGGAGGGACCGAGAGAAAGAGGTTGGACAGCACACCCCGAACTCTGTGACACGTTCCTTAACCTACATGGTTGTTATGGGAAACACTGTGGGGAGATGTAAGGGAAGAGCCGGCAGACGGAACTGTCCATCCCTCTTCAAAGGGCTGCTGCACTCTGTGTATATCTTGTCAGCCGGGACTCAGTCGGCACCCAAACGCCGGTATCGGTAGAGTTGGAGGAACCGGATGACTGAGGCCAGTCATGTGCCAGTGGCACATCTGTGGCCGCTGAGAGTGATCCTGTGAGACAGAAACTGTGAGGACGAGATGACCTGGAGTGATGCCACAAACCTAAAGCTTCTCCATCTCATGACGCCCCATTCTGCGGTTGATGTGTTGTCACCATAAAGACTGCTGATACATTTTCATCATTCACACAGCACATCTGCTGAGTTGCCCTGCTCTATTTGAAGCTGAGCGAAGAGGGAAATGTGTGTGTGTGTGTGTGTGGTTGTGTGTGTGTGTGTGTGTGTGTGTGGTTGTGTGTGTGGTTGTGGCACAATGTTTAGGATGTAGCAGGTGCAGTATAAAAGACCACTGTGGGTTAGTTGGTTGTTGCGTAATCAGAGCCCAGGTGAATCATGAAAGGGATGTTCAGATGGACCCACTGCCAGTCCCAATGAGTTAACCTGGTCTCACGAGGCACCGTAGAGTGGATGGCAAAAGGCTGCTGACCTCAATATCTCAACTCAGATTAGACATGCCAGTGATGGTTACAAAGTGTGCATTTTCATAGCAGCCACAACAAGGAAGGCACCAGGCAGCTGTCAAACTCAACCCTTGAACGGCCTTAACTTAGGGTCCAAATATTTCTAGCCTGGTAGTTCTCAACCTGTCTAAAGTCTCCACAGGTCACAAAAGCCTTTTCTGTATCTGGATATGTTTTGATTACCCTACAGTAATCCTGGATAGTTAATCATTTTGAATCATCCAGGATAACGAATGAATCATCCAGGATAACTAATAATTTTTTAGAGTCATGCTAGGGCAGTGTAAATTGTTGCCACTGCCGAATAAGGGTCCAGACTGATTTAAAAATCGAAAAGCATTGTTTGGGTGAATGCTGTTGTGATGTTGGTGGGGCTCTATTGTGCGGGGGAGTTGAAATAGCTGCCAGGGAAAGGTTCATTTACTATAGTGTCAGAGAAGTTAGATGACCTTAGATGCCCCTCTTCACGTCTCAAAACATGTAATGTAAATCTAAATAAGTAGCAAAATATATGTCCTCAAGCATCAAGTACAGAGTTACTATTGGTTTCTATAGATTTTTACAAGCCTGTCTTGGTTTCATTTAAAAAAAAAATTGAATCCCTTAATCATGTTTTGTTTTGCCTTATCCATATTAAATTCTCCCAATCAAGCTGTTTCTCTGTTGGCTTCTCACTGCGTCCTCACATTGCTCAAAGGAAATTAGATCTATGTGATTCTGTGGTTCTGACTTCATTCTTCACCATCAAATCTTTAGTAGTGTAAATATGCTTTTCAAAGAGATTTAACCACTGTTTACCAGCAAATAAAATATAGTTTTTCCAGTCAGTCAAAACACAAGCACTAATAAGCTGTGTGCAGTATGTATGATCGACTCCACCAGGCCTATGCAATCCCACAGGATTGATTTAGTTCAAGAATCAACAGCGTATTTAGTGCGAAGAGGTTAGCAGTTACTGAACAGAAAAGCCTGGTGCAGGTGACTCTTTTGTTTGCTGGTGCCTCAGATTGTGTGTGGTGAGAGGATGCGCCAAGATGTCCTTCATCAACGCAGCGTCATGACGCTCGGAGCTGTGAAGAAAATGAATCATAGGTATCGACCGATTCATCTGAAAATATGCCATTGTTTTGCTGTTGTGTGATATTGAGTGGCTCCTGTACTGTGCACTGGTGCCATCCATCCCATTTTGCCCCGGCACCGCTCTCGCCATAACAGTAGAAGCCTCAGTGGCAGGCAGGCAGCCCATTCCCAGATGGCACTTCCCTTACTGAAGGAATCGATGGTACACACCGAAATCAATGTGGATGAGGGCTGTGGAGCAGTAGGGGGAGGCAAGGAGAACTAGAGTGTGGGGAGGGGGGGGGGCCTTTGAGCGAGAAAGCCATGAGGAGAAAGGGGAAAGCAAGGAGAGGCTCGGCAGGGGGAGGGAGGGAGGGAGAGAGAGGGGGGGGGGGAGGCAGGACTAGAGTGAGGGTGGCGGGGTCCTCCTTGGGTTGTGGGGTGGAACCTTTCTCTTAGCCGGGGTGGAACAGCCCAGTGCTGTAGGTCCTTAATTATTAAACACAACATATTGCAGCTGAGCAGCGGGGGGGTATCGGATGTGTCTACTTTTAAACTGGGCCGCTGTGAGGAGGTGCTCTGAGGCTCTGTAAAATGGGAGATAGAGGGGGTGATTTGGTAGGAAGGGGGAGCGGTCAACGGTGGGAGGCTGAGGCCCCTTGGAGATTTTAGAAGAGACGGTTAATTAAGGAGGAAAACTCCGGAAGTCAACTGCTTTGTTTAAACCAGCTGGTGCTGCACCAGGGATTTAATGTATCTCGCCATGAGACAATTAGCAAAACCGAGGGCTAAACCATAGCTGACAACTCTTTTCAACCACACACTTACATACAGTAGATGGACATTAGAACACAAACACACTGTTTAGTGCCAGAACAGCCATTGTGACTCAAGTTTAGAAGCTTGCCTCTGAGTGGGACTTGTTATTTCAAAGGACTGGTGACACTTTGTCCTTACCAGGAATCAGAACGGCATTGGCTGTGGCTGGATTATTTTAAACTTATTATTTAAAAAAATGTGGTGCAATTTCACAGTTTTTTGTGAAAACTTTGTTGTGCTGGCTTCAAGGGTAGGCTGAGGTGGAATGACCGATAAACCGAAGATGACAGAATAAAGAGCTTGGGTAGAGATCACTGACAATGAATGTTTTGCCAAGCTGATTATTTTACTTCACATTTCATTAATAGCTATTAAAACGAACCTGGCTCTCTTCTCTGCTCTTTCAAAATTAGGCTTTAGATATCTGACAGAGATGCCCATTGGAGATGATCCTCCCCAAGTCTCCAACTGAACTCTCCCTGGGCAACTGGCAGATCTTCCTCTCCTCTCCCATCCGATTCCCCTCCATACTGTCATCTCTCCAACCCGTAACTCAATTTCACACACCGGAATCTGGCTCTCGCCCCCTGGAAAAAGGGTATAGACGGACATAATTACATTTCCCGTTAGCCACAAATTATTACTGCCTCTGTGAGTGAAGAGGAGGGTACCCTGGGGTGTAAAGGGCAGTTAGCGGCGTGGAGTCATGCTTGTATGCTTTTTGTCTGTGACAAGCCTGAAAGCAATTTATTTTGTTCTTGTAGATGTTGTGTTGATACCCTGACAGTTTCCTCAGACCCAGGGGTTCATCAAAAGTACAGTACTAGGGCTGGTTACCAAACCAAAAGCTTTCTAGACAGCATTGTGTAATAGGGAAGGGTAACGTTTTTTTTTCTTCCACCAAGAAAGACAGACTGTGTCTGGCCACATTTGCTCAGATTCATTTCACAGCCAACTGCCTACATCCGGGTATGTTTCCACCAAGCCATTTTCTTTCAGTTCCGCATGCCCTCTGCTTTAATGACTTGCGGCAATCAGTGTGGACTGATGTGGGATCAGCTGAGGAGATGTAGTGGCTCGTGTCTCTCTGCTCAGCCGTGTACCTTCTGCCAACTAATCCACTCGGGCTTGGCTCGGCGCCGAACAGTACAAACACTCATTGCCATTTTGAAAAAGGTTTTTAAAACCAAGTCTGATGAACAAAATAGTAGGTTTATAGCACACTGGACATTTTACTGGGACAGGAGAATAACGAATAGAGAAATCAAGGAAATCAAAGAAATCAAGGATTTCTGTGGAGACGACTGAGAACTGACCCATGGCACCAGACTCGCTGGGGGTCATCCCTTGAGATTATAAGAATCACTCTTCTTTTTCCTAAAATGCTTATGATACCAGGTATTTAAAAAATATATATTGTCTTATAAACTGAATACAATGGCGTATGTCTTTGTGTTTGTTTGCATGCATGATTTAATGTGGAGGGGTGGAACAGGGCAGAAACCAGCAAAACCTCCTGGCCTTCCAATGCTCACCTGAACTGTCTAGACTCTGCCTCGTGAATTATTCATGACCCTAATTCTCACATTCTCTTGCATAACTTAACAAGTGTTTCAGGAGGAAAATGTAAGTGTTTATACCTACAGATACAGGCTTAACATTATTTGGAAGATCAGAATATGCTAAATCATTATAATCCAAGTGTTGATTTTTAGATGTTGCTTTAATTTCAGCACGTCAGTCATTGAAAACACAAAAGCATTTGTATTCCGATCCCAGGAATTAAAGGAATAGTTCAAGAGTGGGAAAGAGTAAGCGGTGTAAAATTAAAGCAATCATTTCAGCTGAATGTAAAGGGCATTTTAATTTTGCACCCCTGGACTTGCACGTTTCTAATTACAAGGTGATAATTGGGATTTTATTTGCACTAGTTAAAAACCTGCCTGTTCATTAGCGTCTCTAATTAGCAGGTGATTAGTTCTAGGTCCTAAATCATTGCAAATGTCATTACAATATTTAGATTATATAAAAAAAAAAAATCATTATTGTTATTAATCTATATGCTCTCTCTCAGTGTGTGTATTATATCACTAGGTTTAGGGATGTCTTATTGTATTTTTATAGTAATGTGTTTCAGACATGTTGAAGAATTAGGTAATGAAAAAAGAGATGTTAGATGCTGCTGAAAGCTCCACAACAGTTTGACTTTCTTAGGGAAATACTCAGTCTCACTTCTCTGCTCAGTGTTGGTGAGAAAAGACAAGATAAGGTTGGGATTTAGAGAGGAGTGTTCATGCTGAGGGAACAGAAGAGATCTGAAAAGTTACACAATTAAATGTCCATGTTGAGGGGAAAAAAGAGATCTGAAAGAGATACGAAATTAAACTTCCATGTTGAAGAGACAGAGAAGAACAAGAAGAGTCACATAATAAAATGTAAATTTTGAAGAGGCAAAGAGTTGAGGCACAGTTCAATGATCTGGAGGCCTTTTAAAAGACTGCAATAATATTCTACCACATTCTACAACATGTTCTTCCACATACAACTGACCAAATGAGATGAAAAAGCCCTTCTCATTCCACCCAAGGTGATTGGTGTGAGGAGTTTCTGTAACAGTAGTTGATCACATATAAATATGTTTACAGTGCAGTTTATAAGCCGACAACCAAAGAATCCTACATTCATCCATGAATACCTTCTCATTTTTGTCGGTGTGTTATCTGTGCCCTACTCGGATAAAGAGCTGCTTGTCAGGCCTGGTTGACTCCCTGATGTATCTGTTATATCAGCCGAGTGCGCAGTGCTCCTCCATGTGTCGCCTATCATTAATCACAAACGGATCTTCGGCAGCGCTGCATATGTTTCTTTCTGCTTTGACACAGAACCGGTTTATTTTTTGACATGCCGACTGCCTCTGAAAGCCGGGCTTGATAAACCAATCATTGACAGTAAGACCCACAAAACGGAAGCATGTTGTCATGAGGCTGGCAAGCAAGATGTTTTCTTGCCTCCTCCACAGTCTTACCTGCTGTAAATACTGAGGGATGTTTCTTCAACTCTTTGTTGGATCAAAGGCTGGGCTTGAATACTTTTCCGCCCCATCCTCCATCAGTAGACCCCCCCCTCCCCCCCACTCGCCAGTGGTCATAGCTCTGGAATGTAGACAGTCACATGTTCAAGCTTACCATGGTTCTGACCCGTTTCACCAGAATGGAAGCCTCTCCTCTCACAGTGTCCTGCTTGCCCCTCCTCATTACTACAAAGTGTGTAGAGAAATCCATGGGTTAATGTTATACTGGAATAAAGATGCAAGTGCCATTGTTATATGCTAGGCAATGGCCAAGCTAATGATCTCTGTGGCATATCTTTGGTAATCTGCTACCCTGCTTGTCTAGTTCAGGGTTCTCTAGTAATCAGTTATACTGCCTGTCTGGTTCTCTGTTCTGCAGTAATATGCTAGCCTGCTCGTTTTATTCTGGGCTCTGCTATACTCTGTCTGTATTAATCTGCTATCCTGGTTGTCTTATTCTGGGCTCTGCTATACTCTTTGTCTTGTTCGGTGTTCTGTAGTGTCTTTAGTTATGTGACAACATCCCTGGTTCAGTCTGCTAGCATGGTCGCTGTGCTTGCCGGTCAGACCATCATCCTGGTCCAAAATGCCACCCTATTCCCCAAGCCCCAACATTTGTCCAGGGCTCATATTGCACTTTATAGGGAATAGGATGCTATTTGGGAAGGGAGGGGAGGCTGGTTGGCAGGCTGGTTGGCTTAGCTCCAGACGGCCTAGGTAGTGAACACACCGTGGGGCTCCCTTAGAGGACTGGTTGATGACAGGACAGCCAGCAGATCCACTCCTCCTGGTTCTGCCGGAGTGCCATAGCTAGCAGACCAGCTGTCCCTGGGGACGGGTCTGTCTGTTCCTCCCGTTCACTGGGCTCTTAGCCTGTCAGACTGCCCTGCAGGTGTCTATTGGCTGGTTTTCCTTGTTTGCCAGCAGCAATGACTGAGAGAGAAATACTAGTTGGTGCAATTGGTTTTAAGTAGATCCAGTCTGCCAGGACACTGTACCCTCGCGCGTTGTGGTTCTGCCTGTTACCATGGCACCCGACGCCACAGACCCCCCTTTTTTTTTTAAAGCCTTTCAAGACCCGGACCGGAGTGGACCCCTTATGACCACCGCTGAGAGGGGGTTCAAAGATGAAGTGAATCAAACCGCAGTTCGACACAAACACCGTCTCCTCCGGCTCGGCTCTCCCTCAGATTGCCCGTTTCCATGGTGATCCGCCTAGCGATCGGGGCGACCCGTGGGACTGTCATCAGCCTGAAAATGAACCCATCACATAGGAAGCTTAAAAGACCCCAGCCTCCCAATGACAGATGTAATATAAAAGTCTGGCGACAAATATGGGCCAGAATTCTGCGCTTGTTATGAAAATTAATGACCGCCCCATGAGACTCAGTCAAATGATAATTTTGCCTAAGATTCTTTCATGGATAAGTATTTCATTACATTCTCACCTCTAACAGACTAGTATTGAAAAGAAATGTGAAACCATAATATGTACAGAAATTTGTGAAAATGTATTCACTGTCAACTGTCAGTCACTCCAAATGTAAATGTTCAAAGTGAATACATTGAATGTGTTCACAGACACCCTATGCATTCCAAGCCTTCCCTGTGCTAAGTTATAGCTCTTCAAATTTGTACAACTTTAGCTCAGAAATTAGTACTGCATGCTCCTAGGTACTTAATAATTCTGATCCATTCCATGGTTTTCTTTTAGGTGTGCTGAGAATTATAATTATATACGTTGTCAGTGTTTTGATCTTTCTCCCAAATCTGAGTGAAAGAAATATGTAAACAAATCTTACACAATATGAGAATGTGTATATCTACATGGGTACTTTTTGTAATTCATTTAGCTGTTATCATCCTTTGTCTTTGGTCCTCAGGCAGTTATGTCTTTTCTCTCTCTCCCCTCTAGCTGTTTCATTCATGAGACACAGTGCCTCAGCCTTTGGATTTGCTGTGAGTTCCATTTATACTTATTAATTAGTGATAAAGTCATGGCGTTCATTTATTAACGCTGGCTGGGATCAGACGCATTTTATCTGCCATTGTCTCCATGGTAACAGCCGTGGAGGCTCGAGAACGCATCAGAATCCTGTGTGGTAGCATCCCCACCGATGCGAGAAGCTTTAGATGGCATTTCAGGCGGTTGATGCCGTCTATGTTTTCATAGAAAGTAACGTTACTGTTTATGTGTGTGTTTTCCCCCCTTATTATTCATATCCCAATTGTCTTGGTAGCTATAGCTTGTCAGGGGAAGCCTACTGGCTATATGTGTGTCTACAGATAGCTGAGCTGAGGAAGCAGTAGAGGATGTAGATGGCACCACAGGGGATAGATGTGTTTGTTAGGTGGTGGGAGGGATCAGTGACATCGTTGTTCCATAAGCGTGGCTGAATTTGTTTGGCCCTGGGAAAGAACATTTCAGAGTCCCCTGCCACGACACCATTTCCGGAAATTCGACACCTTTTAAAGCCTGTTTCTTACAGTTGTGTTCATGCTGCCAGAGATATTAGTCTGTTCTCAACATGCTCAAAAATGACTAAAAATGAATGGGAGGCAGGGTCATCTTTGGTTATCTGGCCATATTTGGGGAATTGTCCATTCTTCCTGATTTATCTCATCTTTTATTTAGGTGATTGTCAGATATCCAAGATTTAAAGACCTACAGTATTATAAATGATGTATTATACAGTATTATATGTTATTAATTGTAATTTCTACCATAATTTCAATATGGTTTTAGTAGATTAAAGGTTTAGTATTAAAGCTTTCTTTTTCATCCCACAAATAGTAGCCCACCTAAGCTTACCCTTAATATGTACAGTGCATATTTACTTTTGGATGGATCACCACTGGAGAACTAATGCCAGGTTGCCTGTCTTACCAGTTCGATGCCACGTTGGACGTGTTATCTTCAATCATCGTGCTGTGGCGCTATAGCAACGCTGCGGCTGTCCATTCCGCCCATAGGGAGTACATGTGAGTATAACAGCCATACAATTAACTTTAATCTAATTAAGCATTTAGTATGGTGGCAGAGTGTTCCCAGTTTGAAGGTTCCTTGGACACCAGCATGACAACATTTCTCCACAGAAGCCTACTGGTCTATTTGACTAAAACCTCGTTTGGTATTAATTAGTCTTATGTCAGTGCAGTCTTCTGCACATGAACATCTGAGAGTCCCAGTGTCCATGAGTAACTACAAGTAGTCTTGCTATCAACAGACTGTCAACAAATATTTGGTTGATAAGAAACCTGTTTTTAATTTTATGGTTAAGATTAGAATGAGGTTTGGGAAAAGGGGTTAACATTAAAGTTAGATTATGGTTTAAGGTAAGGGTCAACATTAAGGTTCCGTTTAGGGTAAGTGTTAACTATAGGGTCAAAATTAGGGTTTGGGTTAGAGGGTTGGGGTAAGGGTTAACTTTAGGGTTATAATAAGTGTTAGGGTTAGGGGGTTATGGTTAGGGTAAGGGTTAACTTTAGGGTTATAATAAGTGTTAGGGTTAGGGGGTTATGGTTAGGGTAAGGGTTAACTTTAGGGTTATAATAAGTGTTAGGGTTAGGGGATTAGGGTAAGGGTTAACTTTAGGGTTATAATTAGGGTTAGGGTTGGGATAAGGTTAAATAATATATTTCCTAGGTAGTTGAAACGTTATCTAGTCTGTAGAGCATTTACACATGGATTACAAAAGTACATGGTTAAAGTATATTGTCCACAGTGTTACAGGGGTTAATCCTAGTTCGCATCTTGTGTTGACAGTCTTGTTCTGGCATCCCACTGCTACTTGCTCAAAACATGGAATGCCTTTTGTATGCCTTAAATGTTTGTTAAAATAGCACTTTCAAATAGTTCAGTGTCACTGGAGAGCCAATACAGTTATTGTAGTGTACTATACAGTGGGGAGAACAAGTATATAAAACACTGCCGATTTTGCAGGTTTTCCTACTTACAAAGCATGTAGAAGTCTGTAATTTTTATCATAGGTACTTTTCAACTGTGAGTGACAGAATCTCAAACAAAAATCCAGAAAATCACATTGTATGATTGTATGATTTTTAAGTAATTCATTTGCATTTTATTGTATGACTTAAGTATTTGATACATCAGAAAAGCAGAACTTAATATTTGGTACAGAAACCTTTGTTTGCAATTACAGAGATCATACGTTTCCTGTAGTTCTTGACCAGATTTTCACAGACTGCAGCAGGGATTTTGGCCCACTCCTCCATACAGACCTTCTCCAGATCCTTCAGGTTTCAGGGCTCTTGCTGGGCAATACGTACTTTCAGCTCCCTCCAAAGATTTTCTATTGGGTTCAGGTCTGGAGACTGGCTAGGCCACTCCAGGACCTTGAGATGCTTCTTGCGGAGCCACTCCTTAGTTGCCCTGGCTGTGTGTTTCGGGTCGTTGTTATGCTGGAAGACCTAGCCACGACCCATCTTCAATGCTGTTACTGAGAGAAGGAGGTTGTTGGCCAAGATCTCGTGATACATGGCCCCATCCATCCTCCCCTCAATACAGTGCAGTCGTCCTGTCCCCTTTGCAGAAAAGCATCCCCAAAGAATGATGTTTCCACCTCCATGCTTCACAGTTGGGATGGTGTTCTTGGGGTTGTACTCATCCTTCTTCTTCCTCCAAACACGGCGAGTGGAGTTTAGACCAAAAAGCTCTATTTTTGTCTCATCAGAGCACATGACCTTCTCCCATTCTCCTCTGGATCATCCAGATGGTCATTGGCAAACTTCAGATGGGCCTGGAGATGCACTGGCTTGAGCAGGGGGACCTTGCGTGCGCTGCAGGATTTTCATCCATGACGGCGTAGTGTGTTACTAATGGTTTTCTTTGAGACTGTGGTCCCAGCTCTCATTGACCAGGTCCTGCCGTATAGTTCTGGGCTGATCCCTCACCTTCCTCATGATCATTGATGCCCCACGAGGTGAGATCTTGCATGGAGCCCCAGACCAAGGGAGATTGAGCATCATCTTGAACCTCTTCCATTTTCTAATAATTGCACCAACAGTTGTTGCCTTCTAACCAAGCTGCTTGCCTATTGTCCTGTAGCCCATCCCAGCCTTGTGCAGGTCTACAATTTTATCCCTTATGTCCTAACACAGCTCTCTGGTCTTGGCCATTGTGGAGAGGTTGGAGTCTTTTTGATTGAGTGTGTGGACGGGTGTCTTTTATACAGGTAACGAGTTCCAACAGGTGCAGTTAATACAAGTAATGAGTGGAGAACAGGAGGGCTTCTTAAAGAAAAACTAACAGGTCTGTGAGAGCCGGAATTCTTACTGGTTGGTAGGTGATCAAATACTTATGTCATGCAATAAAATGCCAATTAATTATTTAAAAATCATACAATGTGATTTTCTGGATTTTTGTTTAAAAAAAATTACAGACCTCTACATGCTTTGTAAGTAGGAAAACCTGCAAAATCGGCTGTGTATCAAATACTTGTTCTCCCCACTGTAGAAAGCAAAAAAAAAATGCATTTGTGATTTGTTAAAAATGTGTTTTAGTAAATGTTTTGCTGTGGATAATCCTACATTGCTGAAATATTATATACCTAAAGATGTGTGAATGAGTTATACCGTGGTACGTACAATGGTACTATGTTTGTGTCTGTCAACAGAGCGTGTGTGGTCCTTGGGGTGGTCTTCATACTTTCTTCCCTGTGCATTCTGGGAAAAGCCATCCATGACCTGGCCACCAAGCTGCTTCCTGAAGTGGTGAGACACCCGTACAAACACACCCACAACCACAACTACAACTCACAGACACAAACACCCAGTGAGCTTTTTGAATCGTCTTCAACATTTTTTATATCTTGTCTTTTTATAGCTTCAGTTTATGCTTGTGGCATCAAAGAAATATCTGCCTGTTCCTCTGTCTCTCAGTGGAAATGGCACATTTTCAGACTTGGTCTGAAAAAGTTGCACATATCCTATTAGGGTATGACCATTCGGATTTTGGTTTGAAGGTAAATAAAAAATATCTCTCTCCGTCCCTCAATAACTGATTTATCTCATTTGGAAGCAACACCTGCAATCAGTGGAGCAGAATGGCCGTTGATTCTTTTAAGTGAGCTCCATGGCAACAGAGAGTCAACATCTGCTCTGCACTGTGTACCTACTGGTTTGAAAACGACCAATTAGCAGCGCATTACCAACGCTGAAAGCTGTGGACCCACGGGACTGCCCCGCCCAGAGTCGAGCCCTGCGTTGTGTTGTCTGGACAGAGATGGAGAGGGTGAAATTGGGGAAGTCGAGAGAGTGGGTGAAGAGAAATAGTGAGAGGGAATTAGGGTAGAGTGAAATTCGAGGGCGAGGGAGAGAGAGAGAAAGAGTTGGAGAGAGTGAATGAAAGGAAGAGATAAAAGCAGAGAGAGCTGAGGAGTGATGGATTGGGATAGGAGTGACTGTGGGTGAAGGCAGACAAGAAGATTCGTTTGAACCAGCAGCTCTGGCATGTTAATCAAGGCAGTGAGTGCTCACGAGGATAGCTGGGTCCGGGGAGGGCCCATTAGCACATGCAAGCGCTATCTAAAAATATCTACAATATTTTGGTTCTCTCTTATTTCTGTTCCTCTCTCTCTCTTGCCGGTAAACCTGTCAAATGCGTACCTCTGCTGTTTTCACTTCAGCCTCTTAAATGTTAATGAGGCCTCAGAATCTTCTGCTCCATTTTAACTAGCTGCTGGTTGTTTAGTTTAGTGGAGGAGGGCCTCTGTGGCTTGGGCTTTATAAGCCGGTTGGGTTGTGTTGCTTTCTGAACCTCATCTCCGGTTGGTGTGTGTTAATTTGTGAGCCTCTTCTCAGGTTGGTGTGTGTTACTTTGTGTTTCTCATAACCAGTTGGGGTGTGTTAATTTGTGAGACTTATTTCTGGTTGGGTTGTTACTTTGTGAGCCTCATCTCAGGTTGGTGTGTGTTACTTTGTGTGCCTTTTTTTGCGGTTTGGGTGTGTTACTTTGTGAGCCTCATCACTGGTTGTTGAGTGTTACTTTGTAAGCCTCATCTCCAGTTGGTATGTAACATGGACTCAGTAACATAGACTCTAGAGTAACATGGGCAGTACAGTAAAATGGACTGTTTTATAACATGGTCTTTACGGTAACATGGGCTGTACAATAACATGGACTCAGCAGTGACATTGGTACTACTGTAATATTCACTCTACAGCATGGACTTTACAGTAATATGGGCTGAACTGCAACATGGACTCTACAGTAACATGGGCTCTACGGTAATATGGGCTCTTCAGTAACATGGTCGCTAGAGTGACATGGGCTATACTTTGAAATGGGCACTACAGTAAAATGGATTTTACTGTAACATGGTTTCTACTATAACATGTTCACAACTGTAACATGGACTCTACAGTAACATGGGCACTAAAGTAAAATGTACTCTACTGTAACATGGGCTGTACACTAACATGGACACTAGAGTAACATGGATTCTTTGATACGAGGGCACTACAGTATTATGGACTTTACTGTAACTTGGGTTCTACAGTATTATGGACTCTACAGTAACATGGACTCTACACATGAGGAAAGTTTGTTTGAACTTATTACGTTTTTTAATAAGTTTAGCTCCACCACAAATAGCATCTATGAACTGTATGGCTTTTCCCACTGGCCGTTTTAACAGCTTATTAGCCAGTAATAAGCTTACTATTAACTACTAAATTACTACTTGGAATTGTCATAAGAATTGAGCAATTGCTAGCGAGACTGAAGATGATCTTGACACTGCCAAGCTATTTCATTTCATGGCACAACGACGTTCATTTTTCTTTCATGACATTGATATAGTAACTATCAATATAAGGTGACGATAACTGACCCCAAAAGCATGCACAGATGCGTACTTCGAAAATCCACCAGAAATAGTCACAATTTAAACGTAAACCGTTTTATTTTGGCCTTACTATAACGTAGCTACTGAAGGTTGTAGCCAACAAAGTGTTGCATAATGCATCATTTGTTTTCACTGTGGAGAGGCTTGAACCCCGATCCACGGCATGGCAGTAAAATACATTCGCTCTTCTTGGCCGGCTCCGCTTACGTGGTCCATTGAACATTTATTTTACTTTGACCTTAATCCATTACATGCTAAAATGTATACGTTACTAGTGACCAGAGACATTTGTCATCATAAAGTCCATGACAGTCACAGCTATAAGGGCATAGCTTCGGCAGCTTTACAAAATGTAATAATGTCTATTAATTATTTTATACACAATGACAGATTTAGTGATTGAACTGACTCAAAAAGACCTCTCTTCACGCACGCTCACAAACATGCTCATGCTGGCTCTTTCTGAAGATTTCTCCCCATCTGTCCCTTTCTCTGTCAGTAATCTAAATGTACTCCATCCTTCTTCCATTTTTTTATGATTCTCCCTCTGAGTGGGAGGGGAGCAAGTTTAATATGCATTGACACATTCAACGTTCGGTCCTGATTGGTCTCAAGACTCAATTAGCTTGACTGTCCTTTTAAACAGTGTCATTTTGGCCCATGTTTTCTACGCCAAGTCAACCCTGCTCCTGGGGTCCCCAACAAACACACATGTACTAGGGGTCTCCATCATGCTACACAGTGTGACGATCCATCAGCCTGACAGGTAACGGTCAGATGGTTGTGTGTCTGGATGTCTTGTCTTGTCCACGCTACCATTTATTCATAGTTGCCAATGAGTATGGAGTCTCAAAAACTAAGAAGCGGGATTGGTTACCCAGTTGCTGTGTGGGTGGGGACCTTTAATTTGAACCGGCAAAAAGGCTGAAAGACTAAATGAAGGGAAAAACACCTTCATTTGGTCTCTCAGTCTCTCCCCTCCTTTCTATTTCCCTCTCAAAACAGCCAGGCAGACGTAATGTGTTTCAGTCTAGACACGTAAAGGAAAGATATCTCCACATTAGATGGAGGAACAAACCGTTTCATTGTTCACTATTGATGCCAGACCGCAGATTGACTTGCTAAAGGCTTCTGATGTGGGGAGTGAAAGAGAGCGCTCCAACACAACAAGGATTTAACATGATCCAGGCTATAGAACCTTACAGATAATAAAGATGTATGCAACGCAGTGTTCCTGCCATTTAGATTAGGAGGCTCCATGCCCTGCCCCTTTTCCCCGACAAGAGACTGTTCTGGAAGTTTTGGATATTAAAAAGGTGACACTTCATTTTTACTTCTCAACATTTAACAGATGGTTGAACGGTGCAGAAAACAGCAGCCCTGTTAAGGAAGCTCTGACGCTCAGGCTGAAATCCTCCTGATAGACAGTACACAGTATATCATATATATTGATACCAAATGGGAAAAATGTGTCCGTGCGATTGTCCCTCCCATCATCAGTAGCATGACCTGTGACATAAACCTTATTGTATCAGTGCAATCTTGGTCTACTCTATACCACTGTATGCTGTCAGTCACTGCTGTGCTTCACATACTGGATAGCAGAGGCATCAAGGGTTCGGGCAAAGCAACGTTTTATCAACAGTCTTCAAACGCATCAACCTTGTGGTGAGGAGGGGCACTTAGTCATGCCTGCAAGCCTTGCTATGCAATATTAATGCCAGCGGTGCTGAGGACGAGCACTGTGTAACCCTTTCACTGGCTGTATGCTCACTGGCGTTTTTTGTCCATTCTCTTCCCTCTCAGGATGACTTCCTCTTCAGCGTGTCCATTGTCAGTGGGATTATGTGTGTCGTCCTGGCTGTGCTCAAGTTCCTGCTGGGAAGAGTGTTGACCAGCCGAGCTCTCATCACTGACGGTAGGCTGGGAAATACTGAGTCATGTACACGCACGCACGTGCACACACATTTCCATTCCCCTCCCTGCATCCCTCTCCAGCACACAAAGCAGCAATCCAATACGGCTGACGTTGCTGTTTTGTGCACAGACTCTGTACCTATTTCCCACCGGACACATACAGGAAGGCGGCCGCCGCATAGGAGCACATGATAAACCTCTTAGATGTGGGTTTATGATTAAGAGATTTTCCGGACTGAAACTTTTTCTGCACTGTTACCATAGGCATTTTAATAATCAGAGGTGTAGTGATGACTGGCTCTGGATGACAGATATTTAACTGTAGCTTTGTTTTTTATAATATTCGATGGGGTAAGAAGAAAACTCCAGGAGTCAGAATTGTTTGGCAGTCAGGTCGACTGCATGCACGTGCTTAGAAAATGCCCTGCATATAGTTTTGGGGAATTTAAATCCAATTTCAATGTGTTTAAGTTATAATACTGTCCTATGTTTGTTGGTATTTGTGTATATATTTGTTTCTTTTTTGTTTCTTTTTTGCATTGGCAGAAAAAAAAGATTAATTGGATGTGTTCTGTCACATCATTTGTTCGGGCAAAAGAGAGCTGCCAATGTCTAGTCTTATTTCTGGGCTTTGTGTTTGTCTTTGGAGTCTGCTATTGGTGTGTGTCAACATTAAGACCAAAGAGAAACATAGTAAAAAATAACAGTTTGGAACATCATTTTAGAAAAGGAAAGCGCTGTTTAGCTCAGCAACGTCAAAGACCTCAACTGTGGATGACTGAAGAATGCTCATCATAATGAAGAAAAACACCATAATAGTTGTCCACACACATTATAAACAGAGGTCCTCGAGGTGGGTGTGGATCAGCACCAGGCCATAGCCACAACCCTCTGCTCAAGTTTTCACCAGCAAAAGTACAGAGGCAACCCTTCAAGTTTAGTTTGACAAAAAAAACGTTTTCAAATAAGTACCTATTATAGCCTGCTGATTTCTGGGAATAGTTATTTTGAAACGGCACAGTGATGAACATATAAAAGAACGGCAAGAGGAAAGTGTAGAGGACAAAAACGGTGTAAGATCTTCAGCACACCACCTCATCTGTGAAATATTGTGGAGGGGGTGTTATGGCTTGGGCATAAATGGCTGTCACTGGTTCACAGTCTTTGATGATGACATAACTTCTGACGTCAGCAGCAGAATGAATTCAGAAGTGTACAGAAAAATTATTATCTGCTAGTACAAGCCAATGCCCCTAAACTCATTAGATGGCACACACAGACAATGACACCAAACATACTGCCGTAGAGTTTCTCAGGGCCAAATACTGTAATGTTCTTTCATTAGATGAAGATGAGACTTAAGGCAAAAATTCCTGAAAACAAACAACTGAAGAAGGCTGCAGTATAAGCCCGACAACTCGTCACCATAGAAAAGTCACAGCTTCTGGTGTGGCCAGGGAGTAATTACATTTGAAGGATACGCGACCAAGGGACTGAACATTACTGCTTCAGTTGGACCGTATACAAACCTGTCCCAATTACTATGGTGTCCTAAATTAATTTGCTCTCTGAACGGTGAAAGTGCAGTACCCTAACGTCTTGTAATAAAAGCAGAGAATCTATACGTTAAAACCACTTAGTAATCGTCTGACATTCAATCCAGACATGTTGGATTATAGAGTCAAAATTAGAAAGAACAATGACTACGGACCCAATGGTTATTGAGGCCATTGCACGTACAGTTACATATTTCTTAAAGCTTTCATTTGTCTAGTCAACCTGTCTTCCCTCCTCGGGTGTGATTTTTCTCTGTAGCGTTTAACTCCATGGTGGGAGGCATCATGGGTTTCTCCATCCTCATCAGTGCTGAGGTGTTCAGACACCACCCAGACATCTGGTACCTGGATGGATCCATCGGAGTCATCATCGGACTTGTCATCCTCGCCTATGGGATCAAGTAAGACGCACCTACTCGCGCACGCACAAGACAGAGCATTGTTGCAGCTGACGTAGGCACTTGTCCTTGAGATAATCCAGCCGTTACACAATAAGTGACAGAAGACTCTGACAGAGATTCTGGAACAAAGATGCGTGGTTGGTGTTACAGCTTTCGTTCTCCATTAGCGGGAACAAGTGTCTGCTAAAATGTCTGCATCCTCATGTAGGTTTCTCTAAAACAAATTAAAACCTTTTTATAACAAGAATTGTCATATTGCATGTTTGTAGATGTTTCAGTTACAGTTTCTCACAAAAGTGTGTACGCTCCTCACATGTTGGAAAATATTTGATTATATCTTTTCATGTGACAACACTGAAGAAATGACACTTTGCTACAATGTAAAGTAGTGAGTGTACAGCTTCTATAACAGTGTAAATTTGCTGTCCCCTCAAAATAACTGAACACACAATGGTGTTGAGTTAATTTTTCAGTGCCCTGCAGAAACCCTGGGTACTGGGTTAATCCTGTCATATGCTTTTTACTAATTGAAAATAAAGACCGTATCCCAAATAAGTTAGTTGAATCATTTCTGACGCCACGTCTTCTATTATCTGTTGTTTAAAGGCTAAATTGAGTGTTAAGGACAAACAGATTTATCAGACGAGTAAAGCGTTTGCTTCACACAGCTATTGGTTACAAAAACAAACCAGCTTACTGTTTTGGTTCCACTCGTTGTCAGTGGTATTTAGGCCAACCTTGTATTTAGGCCAAGTAGCACAAATTGGCATTCCTACAAAAAAAAAACAACACAAAACAAAGTGGATACTGGCCTCCTCTCTCAGACAATCAAGTTTGTTGGCTTTACCTCATGTTCTCAAGGTTGGTGCTGCCACCCAGAGGATGCTGGTGCAAGTCTATCCTGCATATTATGCCTGTCCATCTCCTAAATTCCTCACTACAAAGCCACTCCCATACAGTAGACTCATGTCCAATGGCCACATTATGCACACTCACACACAGACCTTATCACCATTGTCCATCTGTAGGAACACATATAGTGTGGACACTTGCAGAGTAACACCCATTTTGCACAGGAAAATAAAGCCATTATAACAGGGGCATCTCAAAACATTTAAATCTTGTGGATTGACTATTTAGAATGATTTCAAAGAAAATGTTTATGTATGTGCCAATGTGTGCCCCATGTCATCAAATCTACTCACTTTCAAACTTGGGTGCAGGTAGTTGAAACTTTAAGATGATAAAGGACAGGTGCTTCTAAAAAAAATTACATATCGTGAAAAAGTTCTTTTTTTCCCCCTAATTCAAATCAAAAACACAATATATTCTAGATTCATTACACATAAAGTGAAAAATGTCAAGCCTTTTTCTTTTCAATCTTGATGATTAAGGCTTGCAGCTCATGAAAAGTAATTCTAAATTGTCTTTGTGTTTTACCATATGTCACATTTTGTCAGGTCTTGTGTGACACAATGCATGTCTCTCTTCTCCTGTGTCTCCAGACTGCTACTGGACATGGTACCCCGGGTGAAACAAACCAGGAACTATGAGCGCTTTGAGTGAGTTAACCACCAGAAGATTGGGATGCTCCCAGCACCAGGGTCAAACATCCAGCCCTCCCCTACGCCTCTTCCCTCTCTCTCTCTCGCTCTCTCTCTCTCTCACTCACACACACACACACACACGTGCATGTACAGAGGACATATTTTCACACACTTGTCTGGAGAGACAGAAGGAAGGGCAAAACAACAAGACATTTAGATGTTGTCAGTCTGTACAGCTACCCCTTAATCAAGATTTTTCCCCTAGCCATCCCCTCCGACAATTTCTCCTTACCTTCTGGCACATTCTGTCCATTATTACTGCTACTCAGAGCCATGGGGAAAGCAAGTAGGGAATGGAAAAGGGGGAGAAAATGTATAGGAACAGGTTGGTGTTAACAGCTGGTCCAGGGGGCGCATGTCTTTTTGAACATCTTACAGTTGCTAAGCGATCTGGAAGTCCAGGCATTTTGAAGGTACAAAATGATCACTTTCATATTGACCCAACCTAGTGGGATCTTTAGTCAAATACCACATTTTCCACGCCAACCCTCTTTAGTACGTTTTTCCTACCAGGACCTAACACATAATGGTTTGTGACGTTCTCAATCATTTCAATCCATTTGTGTTGTTAGAACCTAAATAAATTATACTCAGGCCCGCTGCTGGCAACGAGCGGGGTAGAGTGGAACACTGCTTCTATATCCTGCCCCGGTCTGTTATGACTGAACTCTAGTTCTGCGTGAGTCTCCATTGCTATCTACGATTAGCAGCTACATACTGCAGTATAGACAGACTCATAGGAACTGGAGCTACATCTGTGCGCAGGTCACACAGCTTGAGTCCCATGCTGTAAATGAATGTGCTCTCTGCCAGTTCTTTATCTCCCTTCTTTTGACATTACAGAGCACAGAAATAAATCACACATATATGTATCCCTCTGGGACTGGACATCCAGTCAGACCTTCTCTGGCTACAGATAGGAAAGAGAAAGAGCAATAGAGAGGTCCTTAACTGGCCGGTATCTGGAAGGGTTGTCTGTAGAGCTGTGGTAAAAAAAAGAAAAAAAGAAGAGAACTACACACATGCAAAGCACAGAATATCAGACCTTGACCTGGAGCAAAGGACAGAGTAGTTAAAAGTTAACGTTGACTTTCGGGGCTCAGGGCGAAAAGCAAACTGTCGGCATCAGTGAAACTATGACATTACAGTGTCACACCTAAGGTCTGAAAACAAAGCACACGCGTCAGTCACGGCACAGCCACGCACCCTCCCGACCTCACTAAGCACATGGAGTTGCTCATCCATAAGGGAGCAAAATCCCCATTCCGCTGTGAGCTACTGGAGAAAGGTCAGGTAGCTACAGTAATAACAGATGTGCTCACCCGTACTGTTTTGTTCTAAACAGCAGTGTCGAATCCTGTCATAATAATGACTTCATCCCTCTTCAATGTCCTTAATTATCTAGTCATGGACTTAATTATCTAGTCATGTTTCAGTCTATGCCATCAATGCTCAGAGCTCTGAACTAAGACATTAACAGCCAGCTCATTTATTTGGCATACGTTGTTTCTATTTATAATGGTATATATTTATCTTTATCATTATATAGTAAGACAAAGAAAGAGAGCAATTCTTTTTCACGTGAGACAAAAGTGACTGGTTCAGGTAGCGTTTGTAGAACACTGTATTACAACATCGTATTAATGAATCGTATTAACAAAGTGTGAATTGTCATGCTGTAGATAATAGATGATTACGTGCCATGTTTCACAAATACTATACTTCATGTGGGGATACATTCAAGTTTGAGCAAAATGAATACACAGATCCCCATTTAATCTGCCTGTCCTGATGAACAGGAATCAACACAGACCCTCAATATGGTGTGAGGCCATTGTTCACTATCAGAGAACAGCGTCGCAGCATATTGAATGATCATTAAGGGCGATGTCCTTTATTTTACTGGTTTCCTTTGCTTAACCCTGATAGTAGTAATGCGAGCATGTTTCGTGTATACTGTACGTAAATTACTGTAAATACAGAACATGAAATGTGTATACATGTTCAATACACTCTTTAGTGATAGGCTTCTAGCTGTACTGAACCAATATAAATAGACTTGACAGATTAATTGTTTTAGTGTTTGTTCTTCTCCAAATTCTAGATTACTATTAGATTCCATTTAAGTCCTAATGTGCGTTTTTACACTGTAGGTTCTGCTCAGGCTTGAGTTAAAACACTGGAAACATTCTGAAATAGCAGTTTTCTTTACATGTCTATTTCAAGATTTCACAGTGTGATGTGTTCAAAGCAAATCTTCTCAGATCACCAACAGCACATTCATTTGTATCATCCCTTCCTCCACAAAGAGGGCAATCACCTCAAGTCTTGGAAGAAGAAAAGCACATGTTAGACATTGAATAGTATAAGAGCCCCAGACATACAGTGGGTAAGAAAGTAATTATACCATTACATTGACAGTTGAATTTACTACAAATAAGTATAAATATTATACAAATACTGAGCTGTTGTATATAGTCTGCAAATTCCCAAAGTTTGGAAATGATGTTATTCTATACTAATATAATTTTGTTTAAAGTAATTAAAAGGTACTCAAAAAAGGGTCAAATTACAGAATGTACACCTATGTTTTCAATATCTTTTAATACCTCACCTACCTCAGAATAATGGCACTGAGTGTTTTGCTGAAATGTTTTATAATTTGTAACAGATTTTGAGGGATCATAGACCATTCCTCCAGAATCTTTCCAGAGCCTTCACCTGTGCTTATGGACTTGACGCTTTTTTGCGTCCACGGTTCTCGGGGTCAACATCGTAATTAACTTTCACCAGTACCAGGATATTTAGGCAAAAACTGTTAGGCATTCTCCAGAAGGCTGACAACTTGGCGGCTAGGGGGATTTTACAGCGAGAGAACTCCAAGCACACATCCTAATTAACATTTTGCCTTGTTCATCCCAGTCTCCACACTTCAAGCTAGTTTTAGAAGAACCAATATGAAAGAATGTTGAAAGATTCTTCAACTCATAAAACATTTTAGAAAAGGCTTAGTGCTGTTATAAAGTGAGGTACTGAAAGGTTAAAAGAAAAATCACTTTCTATATATTATATTAGTAAACAAATAATAATTTCAATTTTATTTTATTTTTTGCATACAATAAAGTTCTTTATATGAATTATTTATTAACTTTTTTTTAGTTGAACCTTTATCAATGGTGCACTAGTATTCTCAGCTCAGTGGGTAGTTAAATAAATTGTATATTTTGTATTGTGATCTAATTATGTTACAATACTGTACTTGAATCATCCCTGATCTTACATTTAAATTACATTAAATTGTCCGTGTTCACTGCTTGTAAGGGCAGTATACATTCACACTAACACTAACTGCCTCATTGCTTGAATATAAAGATAATCTAAAAGATTTAATTGTCATTTTCTGTTGAATTTGAAACTCTTTATACTCATGCCAGTGTATGATGTCGTACATCTGAGTCTCATACAACTGAGTATTGTAAGGTGAATATACTGTAGATGTGATAAATTGACTGATGTTATTATATATATATATATATATAATGGAAATCATTTATTTGTGTAGTGTTGTAATTGGCAGCAATGCCTGTTGACTTAATTGGCCTGTGCATTGTATTGGTAATACTAGGACTGACCCAGGGAGAGATAGAAACACATGGGAGGAATGCACACACACTAACTCAAAGCCCGTTTCACTAGTTTGAACATGTGCAACAATAGCGATGCCTTCTACTGATAATTAATTAAATTAAATTATAGCAATACTAGCCCTTTTCACTGCTTAGCTTTGCATGGGCTGCCGCAAACCCTAGCGTTCTACAATAATATGCTGTTAGCTTTTTCTAAAACACACACACAAACAATTGTAGAGATATGTCATCTTAATGTAAATTATGACTGTGAACAGTTTGAGTGTAGAGCGATGTGTCTGATTGTAAATATTCTGATGGTATTACAGATTATGTAAACACTATGTATATTTATGTAGGACACATATCTGACAATGTGAAACCTCTTTCTCACGGAGGAAAAGTTTTGTTAAAGAATAAAGTTTTATCCTGCTCAAACATTGTAAATAATTGAGTCACCCCCCCCCCCTCCACCCCCTTTGCAAACAGAAATGGTAGCATTGATGTTACTCACTTTCCAGTGTGTTCTATGCACTGTAGTTAGTTTGTCAGCTAGTACTACTAATGTGAGCTAATTTCACTATCTTTTTTGGTCTGCTACTCGCTCCAGTATTTGTTTGGGTCATTTTAGGGGATTTGTATGTTGCAGAAATGGCACTTCTGTTGCCAGATATCTAATTCACTATCTTCTTAAACTGTTTGTTTTCAAGCATGGTATGATGTAGTACTATATGTATTTTGATCCATTATACAGTTTTAAGCGTCTGCATGTCCTTTGATACCGCTAAACTGCTTTGTCTGAAGATTAGTATGATTTTAGCCTTTTTTTATGTTGGTGTTGAGCAATCTAGTTGATGTCCCTGACAGCTCTCTTTATCATTCTGAGCTAGTTTCTTTATCAATCTGAGAGTATTGAAATCATGATGTTATATTTGACCTGCATTGTTCTGGTCTCAGTCGTGACACATACTTCGTTTGCTCCAGTCCCAATTTTGTCTTGGCCTAACGTGGGGCGGTCTGGAGTTCAACATGCTGCCCATTCTGAAAACAAATATCTATCCATCACGTAAGGTTAGATTTCTTGTCATTTAAATGAACGTACACTTCTTGTTATATTGCCAATGCTAGTGTTTGAAAACATATAGGGAGAGAATACACAAAATCTTTTCATTAGCAAAGTGTATCTGCATTCAGGGAGATAATATTGCAGCTGTTTAGTTCAGAGTTTGGAGGTGCTTGATGGGTTAAGAATAGTCTTATTAGTCTTTGCAAGATAGATAGCGAGTTGCTAAGGGCCACAGAACGGGAAAGAAACTGACAGTCTGCCCTCTGCCTGCCTGAAGATTATTTTTGGGAGAGTGGGGGGTGGTGTGGGAGGGGTCAGGGAGCATACTTTGTAGCCTTGGAGTCATGCAGGACCTTGATGGAGGGTCAGCACCGTCATCCTAGCTGGTGTGTTTTGATTGTAATCCCCCACCCTATTTTGGGGTTGTTTAAATGCTATCCTTCTAACCGATTTGGTGGAGTGCAGTGGATGACAACTCAAAAAGTTTGGTTCAGGTAGTTTCTCTCACACAAGATTAAGGCAACTTTCCCGGAGAACTTGCGGTCAGACAGCAAGGTACAATTGAGACACTTGGAATAGAGTGACCTGTGTTTCCTGACTGACACCTGACAACCTGACGCCTGTCTTGACCAGCTCCATCTGTTTCAGGCTTAAAAGATCAGAAATGTACTCTAGACATGTTTTGTAGTCCAATCTAGGCTTTTCATATACAGTGATTTATTTTAATGTGCTTATTTTATTATCTTTTTAAAGTGTTTGATGGTTTTATTTTTAATGAAAAGGGCTATAGAAGGTGTTTAAAATAATTTGTCTGCACATAACTGTCCTCAGTTAAGGATTCACTTCTGATGAGTCTGTGCTGCCTGGACTTTGGAATTGTCAACCCAGCAGGGGGCAGCAGATACTAGCTGATTAAATAAAAGTCTATGGAGGATGAGCTTTCTGTAACGCGCCAGAAATGAGCACACAGTTTCTTTATAAGTGTAGCCTCTCCAGACAATTTTACTTTTTTGTTGGTAAAATTACACAATTGCTTTATCTCGTGCTTTCTACAACCTTGAAGACAAGGTGCATGACAAAACACCTTTATAAATGGACGTAACATGTACAAATCAAATCTACTGAAACCAGCTCCAGGGTTCATTTGGTTTGAAAGATTATAGGCATTAAAATACAACACAGTACTGACTATCACTGAACAACGGACAATAGATAGGACATGATGCCCGTTACTGATGGGCCCCACACATCCTGTCCATACATACCATACAAGGGTATTTTGTAGGATAAACCTTATTTATCTTATTGGAGGATAATAGACTGTGTAATGGTTGGCTATGACCACTGACCGTCTCCTATGTGTCCTGGCATAAAAGACTGTGTTAACTTTATAATGAATGGAGAACATGTAAGAACTATGGAAGATCAAACATTTTGGAATAATGCAAATAAAGATTCTCCCGACTTGTACGTTTTCTGATTCTGTTCATGGATCAAAAGTGGACAGAAGCCAACAGGTTTGATATCACTTCAGCGTGATTTTTCCATTACAACACTCATATAGTATATTGGACTATTATGTTATATATTATTGTTCTATGTATATTTATGTTTAAGTGATATCAGACAATTATGGACATACACACACACACACACAGTGCCTGGCAAACTTATTCAGACCACAGACCAAAAAAAAAAAAAAAAAGTGAAATATTTTTGTGAAAAATAAAAATGAAACATGATACTTGCTTAACTATTCAACCCCAACACATGAATATTTGGTAGAGCCAGCTTTTGCTGCATTGACAGCTTTAAGCATTTTGGTGTATACGTACCAGCTTTGCACAGTGTGGGGGGAACTTTAGTCCATTCTTGTAGGTAGATTGGCTCCAGGTTGTCCATTTGGTTGGTCGATGCTTGTGGTCCACCATTTTCAAATAGGGACAGAGATTCCCAATAGGATTGAAAATGCGCTATAGTAGAATATTGAAGTTTTTGTTCTTCAGCCACTCCACACTTAGAACTTTGGCCAAAAACCTCTGTCTTGATCTCATCTGACTGAAAAGCATTGTCCCATATCACAGCTGGGTCCTTGTTTGAGTTTTAATGCAAAGCCGTATTTTGTTGAAATTGCCTGGATGGTGAGATGCAGCTTCTACTTTCTGAAAATTGAAATTAATCTATAGTAGTCACTGGGATATTCCCAGTGTACGCTTGTTCTAATATATCCATTTGTATTACATTATCTGTAACTTCTGTCGAATGCTCTGTGGTTTTAATTTTTCCTTCAGATACAGAGCCTGAACAGTGGCTGTTTTATCCAGAATATGAGACAGCAATTTCAGTGGTTCACAGGTGGCTGCTAATGGTAAGGTAATTGTGTCCTCATTAGGGCAAGGTCTTTCATCAGTTTGAACTGGGAGCTTCCAAAGCAGGGGTTGAATTCTCTTGCAATCAACTGGGGAAACATCATATTTCATGTTTCCCCAGCTGTAAGCAATTTTGACTTTCAGTGTTTTAAAATACATTTAAACAGAATGACATTTCACTATACAGTTGAGTCAAAAAATATTTGGACACTGTATGCATATCAAATGTAAAATAAAAACAGGAATATACATATAGTGTATATTAAGAGACACTTTTAATCTGTTTCCTATTGCAACCATTTTTATACACAGTCCCCTTATTTCAGGGGCACAAATGTAATTGGACAAATTAAGACAATCATAAATAAAATGTACATTTTTAATACTTGTCTTCAGTTGTTCTTTGTTCATGGGACTCTCTGCCTTAAGTTCTGTCTTCAGCAAGTGAAATGCATGCTCAATCAGTTTGAGATCAGATGATTCCAGCCATTCCAGAAAATTCCACTTCTTTGCCTTAAATATCTTCTGTGTTGCTTTTGCAATATGTTTTAGGTCATTGTCCCTCTTTAAAGTTAATCGCCATCCAATCAACTTCACTGAATTTGGCTGAATCCGAACAGACAATATATCCATATACACTTCAGAATTCATCAGGCTGCTTCTGTTTTTTGTCACATCATCAACAGACACTAGTGACCCAGTGCCATTGGAAGCCATGAATGCCCTTCTCCACATATTTTTCATTTGCAAAGTCGAATCTGGCCTTTCTATTTTTGAGGCTTATGAATGGTTCGCACCAAGCGTGCCGCACAAGCCCTGAAAAGTGAAGCCAAAACGTCTCAATCGCCCCCTGGTGAGTGGTCCCAGTATAGGTCATAAACCCCGCCCTCCCCATGTTATTCAATGGGACGCGAGATCAACTAAACAATTAAATTACCCTTCAAATATATTTTTTCCGAAGCTGGTTTCTGTCATTTACTGTAGTTTGTATCACGCTAATGTAAATTCAAGAGTTTGTTTTTAAAATAAGTTTGTTTTTAGTTAGTTATTTAATGCTCTAAAAACGGTGGTGTGACGTCGTGATTCACAGCTGTGATTGACAGCTATCTGAGCCGAGGAGCCACTGAATCTTCGGAGGACTGAGGAGATTGGAACTTTACATTTAATCTCTAAACTTCTATAATTGATATAATTTCACACGGACAAAATGGGTTGTTCTGCAGTACATTGTGCTAACCGATCTGGCATTTCCAATCGATCTTTGAATTTTTTTCGGTAAGTTACATTTATAAGCTATTTAATTAGTAAATAAATGTAATGGGCTAGCTAACGTTAGCTAAAAGACAACAAGCCTCGTTAACAGCCATGTTAATAGCTAGCAGGTGATCGTTAGCTAGAAGTTACCAATTATTTTTGTATTAGGCCTATTCTAAATTAAGGTTAAACATGATGTAAGTTAGGCTATAACATATCGTCTAGGTTTAACAAGCAAAGGTTGTACTGTACTTGGACTTGCGATTGATTACGGTATGCGCATTCTGCGAGGGAGAGTGAGGGCGGGGCACAGGGGTGGCGCCGTTGATTTCGCGGCTTTACGGCTTTACTTCCTTCTCGCTACTGCGCATAACTACTGCGCAGAACTGGTCCCAAGATCGCTATCTGCGCAGACGCAAGTCCAAGATGTCCGCGCCGTATCAGGACACTGGTGGCTTCATTTTTCACCAATGGAAAAGAGCGAAAGGGCGTCGTCCATTATATATACAGTCTATGGTTCGCACTATGAGGTGAACCCTCTGTGTTTGCTACTCTTCATGGTAAACTTGGTATGCCCACCTCCAAAAGAGCGTTCTTCACTTGCCTGGATGTTGTAAAGGGGTTTTTCTTTACCATGGAAAGGATCCTACGATCATCCACCACGGTTGTCTTCCATGGATGTCCAGGCCTTTTTGTGTTGGCCACTCGTAATGTTCCTCCTATCGCTCTGATGGAATTTTCTTCAAGGATGGCCTGTTTCATTTGCATTGAGAGCTCCTTTAACAGCATGTTGTGGGTTCATAGAAACAGCTTCCAAATGTGAATTCTACACCAGGAATCAACTCCAGATCTTTTACCTGCTTAATTGATTAAGAAATAACGGAGTAAAGAACATTTCGGGGGCTCTGTGGGTCAAAAAATATTGGTTTTGCTGAACCCTAGTGTAAAATAGAACTGTTCTAAGTAGTAATAATAATTCCAGTACTTTGCCAGAATAACAAGAAGTCTGAAGTACTTTTGGGGAATCCTGCTATGTAACTTCCGTTAAGCTAACAATTTGATATCTATTTCTATAAACAAGTGGTATGTACAAAATGATTAAAATGTGAATGATGCCTGGTTTACACCAAGTATCAGAAAGACTGAGATATCAGCAGCACACATATAACATCTTGTGTCAACCATTTTAACCTTCTTTATCTGATTATAAAGACATTGAACTTTCAGTGTAGTCAAACCAATTATCTGCAAATTTTACAGAAGTCATTTTGAAGTGAAAATATATTTTATACAATATTTCAACCCATTGTCATTCAGACATTTTTCAAAACACTGAGGTTTGAGGGAAATCTACACAGTCTTACTGTATTTTGTAATGTAAATGGCATGGGGAATTGCAACCAGCTTTACCTGTGAACATCAACAGTAGAGTATCAATATACTTGGGCTATCCAGTCCCTGTGACATTCCCAGTCAAACCAGCTTCACATGCACAAGATGCCTTGGAATGCTTGACAGCGCTCTGGCTCAGAGACTTTTTCAGAAACAGGCTTGCTCAGACTGGTGTTCTCTGATTGTGGATCGACAAACTCTATTGTGGGATTGTTGAGATTGCGGACTGTTGTCGTGCTGTAAGCTGCCTGCTGTTACCTACCTGGCTACCTGCCAAACTTTTTTCGAATTTACTCAATATAAACGAATTGGTCAAAATTCTATTTTAAGAGTTTTACCAACGCAATATTTTTATCTGTTGACATTTTAACCAACTTTTTAACCGACTCTTTTTGGACATAATTAACGGAACTACTCACCCCTGAACACCCGAGGCTAAGTACCATTACTATGCCTTATCACTATAATTGTTGTAGCTACAACATGGAGGAGAACTATCGTCTTCAGTTAAAGATATCAGAGTTAGAGGCTCGGCTTCTGACGCAAATGTCAGACAAGGATTATGCTAGTGTAGAAATAGAAAAAACTGCGTCAGTGCCACCAGGAAGAAACAATAGTTTTGTTAGCCCCTCGGCACAGCTCCTGCAGCCGGGCAAGATATTTCTCTTGGTCACTGGGAAGAAATGCCGTCGACCAGTTAAACCTGAATCGTTGCTAAATCCAACTGAGACTTTCAACAGGTTTTCCCCGCTGGAGTCGGAGTCAAGGCCCGAGCCGTCTTTGGAGGGGAATGATCGGCAGGCATTTTCTACCGGTGGCCTTGAAAAACTGAAAATGTTAGTCATCGGCAATTCCATTACCCGCACTATTAGACTAAAGAATCAGCCGGCGATCGTACACTGTTTACCGGGGGGCAGAGCCACCGACGTAGCCGCAAATCTGGGGTTGGTGTTAGCGAAGTCTAAAACTGGAAAGTATAGAGAGTACAGAGGTATTGTTATTCACGTTGGCACCAACAACGTTTGGATGAAACAGTAAGAGGTTACGAAGCAGAACATAGCATCAGCGTGTAAACTAGCTAGAAAGATGTGTCGGCATCGAGTAATTGTCTCTGGCCCCCTCCCAGCTAGCGGTAGTGACAAGCTCTACAGCGCAACTCAATCGCTGGCTGAAAACGGAGTTCTGCCCGTCGCAAAAGGTAGAGTTTGTAGATAACTGGCTTTCTTTTTGGGACTCTCCCAGAAATAGGGCCAGGCCTGATCTGCTGAGGAGCGACGGACTCCATCCTAGCTGGAGTGGTGCTCTTCTTTTATCTAGGAACATTGACAGGAGTCTCACTCCTATAGCCTTAACATGAGGGTGCAGGTCAGGCCGCAGGCTGTTAGCCAGCCTGTTAGCATAGTGGAGTCTGTCGATAGCATAGCCAGAGTAGTTGGTACAGCTTTACCTATTGCCACTGTGACTCGTTCCAGGCTGAGAAAAGTTAAACAAGGTAGTGCTAACAAAAACAACCTTATTAAGAAAAAAGCCTTCCTCCACCTCGGTCACAAATAAAAATGACTGTATCACCTCGCATCTCAAAATGGGACTCCTAAATGTTAGATCCCTTGCTCCAAAGGCAGTTGCCGTAAATGAATTAATCTCTGATCATGAACTAGATGTTATTGGTTTATGTGAAACGTGGCTAAAGCCTAATGAATTCACTGCCTTAAATGAGGCCTCTCCTCCTGGTTATACTAGTGATCATATCCCTGTGCATCCCGAAAAGGAGGGGGTGTTGCTAATATTTATGACAGTAACATATCAAAATTACTCTCAAACATATCACTGAGTTTCATTCTTTTTAAGTTTTACTAATGAAAGTTAACCAGGGCGATAAATCGTTTTACATAGCTACTATTTATAGTCCCCCCGGGACCAATGTTCCTCAATGAGTTTCCAGAGATCTTGTCTAACCTTGTAGTCATGGCAAATAGTATTCACATTTTTGGCGATTTCAATATTCATATGGAAAAGTCCAATGATCCTCTTCAAAAAGCCTTTGAAGCCATAATTGACTCAATGGGTTTAATCCAACATGTCTCAGGTCCAACACACTGCCACAATCACACCTTAGATTTAGTCCTTTCACGAGAAATAGATATTGTAGATCTAATAATTTCCCCCAAAATCCTGGATTATCGGATCACTGTCTTATTACATTTACCGTTAAAACAAGAAATCCACTTGCTCCGCAAACAATGAGTTTCAAAAGCCGTACTATAAATTTTCGGACTACAAATAAATTCCTTGATATTCTTACAAGTTCGCTCATTAACGACAGAGTAAATAAATCTGTAAACGATCAAATCGAGGATCTAAATTCAACACTGCGAAATACATTAGACACAGTTGCACCACAAAATTCACTTTCTAACTTTTCTCAGTCTCCTCCAGTTTTACATTTTAGGAGGAGATGAGGTCCTGGTCCACACCTGCGGAGCACCTGGTTTGGGGGGCCCGTTGCGGTCACTGTCCTTGACCACCTGGTCATACTTTTGACCTAGTCTAAAATCAAATAGACTCTGGATTTAGCCTAGAGAAATGTATAAATTATTCCAATTGGACTCTTAATATCTCACCCGGCACAGCCAGAAGAGGACTGGTCACCCCTCTGAGCCTGGGTCCTCTCTAGGTTTCTTCCTAAAATTCTGCCTTGTTAGGGAGTTTTTCCTAACCATTGAAATCCAACACTACTGTTGTTTGCTCCTTGGGGTTTAAGGCCGGGTGTCTCTGTAAAGCACTTTGTGACAACTGCTGTTGTAAAAAGGGCTTTATAAATAAATGTGATTGGTAGAACACCAAGCATAACATCAACAACAGATTTTATTACAAAAACACTTTACATTTTGTGCTTTTGCTAGAAGCTCTTACGTGGCGCCGCTTACAGTAAATAAACATTGTTCATCTCAATACAGTTTCTCTAACAGGCTTAACACAGCTGCCGCATCAAAATGTGATATTGTGTGGTTTGCACAAGAGAGGGATAATTTACAAGCCAAAACAACAACATCCATATAACCATCTGTCTCCTCAGACCCAATTAATCCCACAATACATTCAGATTGTTGAACAGAAGCAAGGCTGGGCTTTGGCTTAATTGCTACTTTCCATTACATTAAAACCAAAACCACAGATGTGAATGGGTGATTTATGCTTCACAACAAATAACCTCACACCTTGATGATACAGAGTTCTAATGTTAACTAATTATTCTTGCTATGTTTTAAAAATGGGCCGATGGGGAGAACATTTAAAACTTTGATCAGATTTACTCTTAGAGCACTTAATGATAAAAGTTAGATAAAGTGCACAGAGACATTAAGAGTAAAGCTGTATACGTTTCCTTTTGAAAATACTGTATATACAGTGGGGAGAACAAGTATTTGATACACTGCTAATTTTGCAGGTTTTCCCACTTACAAAGCATGTAGAAGTCTGTTATTTTTATCATAGGTACTCTTCAACTGTGAGTTACGTAATCTAAAACAAAAATCCAGAAAATCACATTGTATGATTTTTTAGTAATTAATATGAGATCTTGCATGGAGCCCCAGACTAAGGGAGATTGACCATCATCTTTAACTTCTTCCATTTTCTAATAATTGCGCCAACAGTTGTTGCCTTCTCACCAAGCTGCTTGCCTATTGTGCTGTAGCCCATCCCAGCCTTGTGCAGGTCTACAATTTTATCCCTGATGTCTTTACACAGCTCTCTGGTCTTGTCTGGTCTGTTTGATTGAGTGTGTGGACAGGTGTCTTTTATACAGGTAACGAGTTCAAACAGGTGCAGTTAATACAGGTAATGAGTGGAGAACAGGAGGGCTTCTTAAAGAAAAACTAACAGGTCTGTGAGAGCCGGAATTCTTACTGGTTGGTAGGTGATCAAATACTTATGTCATGCAATAAAATGCAATTTAATTACTTACAAATCAATGTGATTTTCTGGATTTAGATTTAGATTATGTCACTCACAGTTGAAGTTCTACATGCTTTGTAAGTGGGAAAATCTGCATAATCAGCAGTGTATCAAATACTTGTTCTCCCCATTGTATGTATGTATATATATGTTTCTTTTTGATTTATTTTTTTGATTTGTTAATTAACAAATAAATTACTTAAGTTTGACTTTCAGGTCCCTAAGACTTTTGCTCAGTGTTGTGGCTTTAAAGGAAGTTTTGCTATGGAGTCGTGATCAACTCAAACCCTAATGCTTGTTAATTTGAATCCCGAGAAAGGCACAACATTTTTTGTTTTCTAACCTTAACCCTAACCCTACCCCTAACCTTACCCCTAAATTTAACCCTAACCTTAACCCTAACCTTAACCCTAACTTTAACCCTAACTTTAACCCTAACTTTAACCCTAACCTTAATCACACAGGATTGTGTGAACCCGTTGTGTGTCTAACCTTTAACGTCTGCACTGTGTGGCACGGCTGCTCTCCCTCCTCACCGCCCCCCAGTTTTGTCCGGCATACTGACCGCCGGCAGAAGACTGATGGCAGCAGCGCTCCTGTTCCCCAACACCAATCAGTTGTTTATTTAAATGTTTGTCCCTACTGACCGTGAGTTGCAGATCTGTCTGATGATTGTCCAAGTAAAAGAGACCTTTTGATCGTTATTCCTGGTTTAGTTATCCTTCCATTTTGACTCATCTTTTTATACACTCACCATACTCACACTTTCCCTTGACAGGCATTTTATTGTCTAACCTTACCATTATTTAATGCAAAAGTCAGGTAACCCTAAAATGTACTAAAACATAAAATATGGGCAGTACATTTGTGAATTTTTGCATGAATCCTTGACATTACTTTTTGTATGTTTTTGCACCAATTCCCTGTGAGCCTGTAGAATTTGGAGAAAGTGACACCTTGGTCTAGGTTCTGCTTCAGAAGGTGATACAGCGTGATGAAGGCCAGATGACACATCTATCATCTTCATTTAATTTAAACTGGGATGTGCTGATCTAAAGTACGTCTAGGAGAGGGAGGCCGGTCAACTATCAGTCCACAGATGCTGTTCAGTGTGTCGAATACAGCAGTCTCCATGCAGTGGATATTGCTGAGGAATTTGTTGTGAAAACAGATAACTGCCTCAATAGCAATGTTTGTTTTTGGCGAACAATTTGAAAAGCTGATAAACTGAATTGCCTACTGTGGTAAAACTACACCGTGATGGGCTCGGCTGATATGTCTTTTGGCAGTCCATGTTGCTGGCTCAGAAAAATGTAATGTTGTTGGAACGTCTGAAGGACACAAGTGTAGGGGGAATGGAGAACTTTACTGAAGGAACTAAAGTTTGACAAAACTAGAAAAAACGAAATGTGAAAACCATGACCGACAACACGTGAATCTAAATGGAGGCAGGCAGTGAGCAGGAAGACGGGTAAGGATGCTGTGCATAATGGGAAGACGGGAGGGCGTTGGATCTCACTTCATTCTGACTCTCACATCATTCGGAATTAGTGTAACCAAACGTGCATGGTGTCAGATTTGTTTTGCTCTAAACTGTTCAAAAAAGTTATTTGGAAACAACACAGGAGACACAGAAGGTGGAACAAATACAGAATAATTATTTCATTTAAGCTATTTATTTCTTCTTTATTTCTTCTTAAATTAGGGGGGACTCATTATTCCTTGCAAACATATTGCATTGGATCAATTCTTCAGAGAGAGTAGCCGTTGTGTAAAAGTGATAAACAGAACTAACAGAACTAATCTTGTACTTCCTGACGGTCAGTACCACATGCCCCCCAGGCTTCACTAACAGAACTAGTATTGCACTTCCTGATGGTCAGTACCACCTGCTACCCGGGCTTCCCTTTCCAGTGTCATAGCCAACCGTACGACTCTCTGCAGTTGACCACAATTCAAACTTGGTTTTTAAGAGTTCCCATGATGCTTACCCATAAAACTCTCCTTGTAAGCCCCAAAACAATCAGGACCAGCCTTATCCCCAAGTAATGTCACTGTTCCCATTTACCTTTGGGTAATTCACGACACCCGAGTGCATTTTTGTCACCAATAGGAAGATGCATGAAACAATACCCTCATCCTGAACATTTTAACCATGATTCAGTCTCAGTTCTATGTGAAGCATCTTACACAGAGAAACATAAGAAATACCCCCCCCCCCCCCGACCTGTTAGATCTCACAACCCCTGTGAAGCTCTCCTCCCTCTCCTGTTATTACCATTACAACACCCCATAAAACAATAAAGGTTGACAGTTGCACCATATGGATTAGAAAATAGCTGGGAAGAGATTTTGAAAATCCCAGTTCTATGGTGCAGGGTGAAATTATATATAAGACGACAGGAGAACTAGATGGGATGGGCTGAGAGGAGCCTGGGGATGGAATGTGGAACTAAATGAGGGTGAGGGAGGTTGCTGAGATGGAGGGAAAATAGTGGTCAAACGCAATTATTTTTTCTCTAAATTCAAAGACAAAAAGAGGACAGAAAAAATATCTAATATCAATTTTCCTAAAGAATATGAAAACATTACATGCCTCTAACCGAGAGGTTGGTAAGATTAATGATAATGATGTGTTATGGGATAAAGATGAGGTATGATGAGCATTTCAATTTTTTTTAGGACAAAGATACGACCATTCTACAGTGGCACTGTCAGTGTGGCAATATTTCTTATGTAGTGACCATATCACCAATCAGTCACGAAGCTGGTTAACTGTATGTGATGTTATAGTAACATCCACAGGTTAACTATATGTGATGTTATTGTAACATCCACAGGTTAACTATATGTGATGTTATTGTAACAGTCACTGGTTAACTATATGTGATGTTATTGTAACATCCACAGGTTAACTGTATGTGATGTTATTGTAACATCCACAGGGAGGCAATAGCCTGGTTGGATTATGGCTCCTGACCCTCCAGCCACAGATGAAAGAACTACAGAGTTTGCCTCTTCAAACATAATACAGAAATACAGTTTTGCTCACATTCTCTTATTCGCTTTCTTTTCTTTGATTGTTCTCTCCTTCCATCTCTCTTTTCCTCTGAACACAAGAATGTCACATGTACAGTTTCAAAAGTACTTACAGGCTGATATCTTTACATGTACAGTTGATTTAAAAAGTCTAAACACCCCTGTTAAAATGCCATGTTTTTTGTGATGTAAAAGAATGAGACAAAGATAAATAATGTTAGAACTTTTTCCACTCTTAATGTGACCTGTAATGTGAACAATTCAATTGAAAAACTAACTGAAATCTTCGAGGGGGAAAAATGAAAAATAAAAACCTTACAATAACCTGGTTGCATAAGTGTGAACACCCTCTTATAACTGTGGATATGGCTGTGTTCAGAATTAACCAATCACATTCAAACTCATGTTAAATAGAAGTCATTACACACTTGCCATCATTTAAAGTGACTCTGATGAATCACAAATAAAGTTCAGATGTTCTAGTAGGATTTTCCTGATATTTTCTTAGTTGCATCTCAGAGCAAAAGCCATGGTCCGCAGAGAGCTACTAAAGCATCAGAGGGATCTCATTGTAGAAAGATATCAGTCATGAGAAGGGTACAAAAGAATTTACAAGGCATTAGATATACCATGGAACACAGTGAACACAGTCATCATTAAGTGGAGAAAATATGGCACAACAGAGACATTAGCAAGAACTGGACATCCCTCCAAAATTGATGAAAAATACGAGAGGAAAACTGGTCAGGGAGGCTTACAAGAGGCCTACAGCAACATTAAAGGAACTGCAGGAATTTCTGGCAAGTACTGGCTGTGTGCTACATGTGACAACAATCTCCCGTATTCTTCATATGAATGGGCTATGGGGAGGGTGGCAAGACGGAAGCCTTTTCTTACAAAGAAAAACATCCAAACCCGGCTGAAGTTTGCAAAAACAAACATCAAGTCTACCAAAACACTTGGAAAAATGTGTTATGGTCTGATGAAACCAAGGTTGAACTTTTTGGCCATAATTCCAAAAGGTATGTTTGGCGCAAAAACAACACTGCACATCACCCAAAGAACACCATACCCACAGTAAAGCATGGTGGTGGTAGCATCATGATTCGGGGCTCTTTTTCTTCAGCTGGAACGGGGACCTTTAGTCTGGGTGGAGGGAATTATGTACAGTTCCAAATACCAGGCAATTATGGCACAAAACCTTCAGGTGTCCATTAGAAAGCTAAAGATGAAGTTCACCTTTCAGCACGACAATGACCCAAAGCACACATCCAAATCCACAAATGCATGGCATCACCAGAAGAAGATTAACGTTTTGGAATGGCCCAACCAGAGTCCAGACCTGAATCCAATTCAACATTTGTGGGGTGAGATGTCCTCGCAATCTGACAGATTTGGAGCACTTTTGCAAAGAATAGTGGGCAAATATTGGCACTTTAAGATGTGCCATGCTAACAGACTGTAATAAGAGTGCTGTAATAAAATCAAAAGGTGCTTCAACAAAGTATAGTTTAAGGGTATGCACACTTATGCAACCGGGTTATTGTGAGTTTTTTATTTTTCCCCCTCAAAGATTTTAGTTAGATTTTCAAGTGAATTGTTCACCTTATAGGTCACATTAAACATGAAAAAAGTTCTGACATGATTTATCTTTGTCTCATTCTTTTATATCACAAGAACCTGCCATTTTAACGGGGGTGTGTAGACTTTTATCTGTATAGTGGAGTATTTGAAAGGAAGACATCACAGTACCTGTAAAATAAATATACGTTACATGTGATGTATTTATTTGCATGCTTTGTCTTTTATGCTACATTATGTGCTAGTATGCCTGATATTGTTCTTTGTAATGTAAAGCACTTTGAATTGCCCTGTGTATGAAATGCACTATACAAATAAACTTGCCTTGCCCTACCTGTATTGCTGACCTAGGAAATGGTCCTGTTTTTTTCACTGGTATGTCTGCATTAGGTTTGGAGATGTACGGTGTTATACCAATATATGTCAAGACTACAGAAAATGTACTTATTTGAGGAGCAATAAAATCCTATGAGTATCTTCAGGTTAGAAACAACTTCAATGCCAAAAGACATCAACAGATAGGGAGAGCTGTTGCTAATCGGCAACGGCTTAAAAAAACATTTTAATTGAGCATTGAGTCTTAGGATTCTAAGATTCAAAAAATGTTATGTTATCAAGAAATACATTGGAAATGCTACCATTTTCAAGGCTGGTCTTGAAGGCTGAATGCTCCTACAGTACATTTCAAGGATACTACTAACTTTAATCATACAAAGCCACTTGGACTTGCTGAAAACCTTTGCCCAGCAATGTAAATCAAAGAAAATACTGTTTGTCCAAAGGACAATCTGGCTGCATGAAAATCAAGACCAATACATATGCTTTACATCCTGGTTTAAGGTGGTAGGAAATACAGCATGCAGTAGCAATGGATAGTGTTCGGCTCTTGTACATTTTGTACAAATTTCTTTCCAGAAAGAGATAGCTGACCGGAAAGCCCCCTGAAGGTGTCCTAGTCTCTTTAAAAACAAGCAGGTGAATATTGAGTACACGGCACATAAGAAGGTATGGAGACAGCTAAATGAATTAGTCAGATAATTGTACCTTAGTGAGTCATTAAGGCTCCACGTAATTGTGGCAGTCTAATTGTTGCTAGGCAAGCCAGATAGCATTCCCGCAAGATAAAATATGGAAGTGTAGATCACTTCTTAGTGCACTAATATAATATTGAAGTCCGGCTTGGATGAAACCCAGCACATTTCTGTTTATATTTTGGTGGTTGTCTATTTAATCTGGAATAGTATACGCACATTGTATTGTACAAGACTAACCAAGAGATCCTGAATTGTCACTCTCAGCAGTGATGATAATGTACATTTGCATTACAAATGTGAGGCATAGTTTGAATATTGCTACAAATCAATAAACTATTAATTATGAGTACATATAAGTTATTTGTACAGTGAGGATTTATTTTTGCTATTCCAATACTTGCAGTTGCCTTCACAGCTGTTTCTTACTACACAGGTGTTTTTGAATTGTTGGTGGATGCACAAGAGAAATGCCAAATCTAGTCCTGATTCTAGACTTGCATTTGGGATTGGAGTCCGTTGCCTCATAGCCAAAACATTAGTTGTGCTGAAATCAACTGTTTGGTGCCTTCATAAGAAGAAAGAAAGCACTAGTCAGCTCAGCAGTGGCAAATCACGAGGTAGACCAAGGAAGACAGTGGATGATCAAAGGACACTCACCATAGTTAAGGAAAAAATAAATAGATATTTTGACAGATCAGGAACACTCTCCAGGAGGTAAGCATGGATGTGTCATTCAGTACCAAAAAGCTCCAAAACAAGGAGGAACAGGACAACCTGAACTTTAAATCCATAGTCATTTGAAATCCAAAAACTGGAATACGGGGCCCGGGAATAACAGAAAATCCATTGTCCAAATACTTTTGGAGTTCACTGAATCCACATGTCAATTTGTATAAATTATTTAAAGGTATAATTAAAAATATATTTAATTCCAGATTTATGTCTTTATTTAACTTGGAATATGTGGAGTATGTTGTGTAAATATGGAAAAAATACATTTTATTTTACATTTTCATCCATCTTTATTCTATATTCTGCAATCCATTGACCTCTTTACCTCATAGTACAAAAGTGTTGGTCAGCTCAAAATACGTTTTTAATCTGACATGACTCACAGTGACCACTGAATTTAATGACTTCAGGATGGAAATGTACAATAGAATGCTAAGGCTTCCTATTGTGTTATAACATTTACACACTGTATGTTGTTTAGAGCAAAACTTATTCCAGACCATAGTTCCAAGGGGAGTTGATTGAGTTAAGATGATTGACAATTGGAGCTTTAGGGAACTGTTGTTTTGGGGGGAAACCTTGTGCATTTACACTCAACAAAAATGTTTTTACTCTTTATTTCTTGTCATTCCTTCTCCAAACCAAGTCATAAATAAGTTCAAGACTTTCTGTGCTTTACATTGTTTCTGAAGACAGAATTAGAGAGGAAGATGATGTGAAGTGTTACATTTTACTTGGTCTTGCATTTACACTGGATGTTGAGCAATGGTTGCATCTACCAGGAAAAGGAAGGTGTATCATTCACAAACACACACAAACACATCGAGACTGTCATGGGTGTGGCCGAGTTTGCACTGATATAGATATCACCCTTGTGCTTCAGGGTGCTTGCCCATTTGGAAATTTCCCTGGCAGTTTTCACAGAGTACTCCTTTGGGGAAAGTCACGTGTTGCAACTTTGTAACCATGGACGCCGCACTTACATGTTGTGAGTCTAGGTCGGTGACGCAGAGCCTACAGTGCTTTATTTACGTACCTGCGGATTTAGGCTCTTTTCCTAGCCCTTCAGTAGTTCCTTTGCTCCTTGTTGGGCCAGTAAGTCTGGACAGGACCGACAACAGGATTTTGGTGGATGACATGGTGGGATATGCTCCCTCTGTGTTGACAGTGGCATGATCCTTGTGGGTTTGGAGAAATCACAACCTCCTGCAACTCTATGCAGTTTATATCCTTCAGTTTCTCAACCTAGATGCAAATCTCACATGCATCAGCTGGGCCTGTGTTGATCTTTTTGTTACATAAACCAATTTTGTTGGTTCATGTGAGGGTGAGATTTGTGTGGTGGCAGTGTGGGCATCTCCATGGGATTTTGGACTGCCTTCGTGTGGGCATTTCCATGGGATTTTGGACTGGCTTCAGTGTGGGCATCTCCATGGGATTTTTGACTGCTTTCGGTGTGGGCATTTCCATGGGATTTTGGACTGGCTTCAGTGTGGGCATCTCCATGGGATTTTTGACTGCTTTCGGTGTAGGCATTTCCATGGGATTTTGGACTGCCTTCGTGTGGGCATTTCCATGGGATTTTGGACTGGCTTCGTGTGGGCATTTCCATGGGATTTTGGACTGGCTTCGTGTGGGCATTTCCATGGGATTTTGGACTGCATGAATGTACACTACCGTTCAAGAGTTCGGGTTCACTTAGAAATGTTCTCGTTTTCCATGACAAAATACATTAAATTAGTTTGAATAGGAATAGCAAAATGAAAAGGAAATATAGTAATTGACAAGGTTAGAAATAAAGATTTTTTATTGAAATAATAATTGTATTTTTCAAACTTTGCTTTTGTCAAAGAATCCTCCATTTGCAGCAATTGCAGACCTTTGGCATTTTAGTTGTCAATATGTTGAATAGATTTCACCCGATGCTTCCTAAAGTACCTCCTAGAAGTTGGAATTGCTTGATGGACACTTCTTACGTACCATACGGTCAAACTTCTCCCATATCAGCTCAATAGGGTTGAGGTCCTGTGACTGTGCTGGCCACATTATAGAAAGAATACCAGCTGACTGCTTCTTCCCTAATTAAGGCTTTTATCATTTGGATCTGTGCTTTGGGTCATTGTCTTGTTGTAGGAGGAAAACAGCTCAAATCAAGTACTGTCCCCAGGGTATGGCATGGTGTTGCAAAATGGAGAAATAGGCTTCCTACTTCAAGATCCCATTAACCCTGTACAAATCTCCCACTTCACCCCCATATCACCCCAAGACCATCACATTGCCTCCACCATCCACAAACGGCATCAAGCACTACTCCAGCATCTAGTCATTTTGTCTGCGTCAAGGTTATTATCGTTAACGAAAACTAATGAAAAAACTAAAACTAGTTGTGGAAAAACTTTTTGGTTAACTGAAATAAAAATAAAAACAAGGCTTGACAAAAAAACTAAAACTAACCGAAACTGTATTGTGTGTTTGCAAAACGAACTAAAATAAACTAAAATTATAAAGAAAATGTCTTTAGTTTTCCTCTTTGTCGATTTATTTCTTACATAGGCCTAGTATTTTGGGAGGATATGAAATACATTTTCCAATTTCTTAGCTGTGCGAGTTTTAGTTCACGCCCCTCACCTGTCATCATGGGGGCGAAAGTCGGGAGAAAGCGGCAGAGTCCCATGTGGGATTTCTTCGAATACGACTGTCTCAGATAAGAGTAAGTGCCTTAATTGCAGTCGAAGGTGATCAGATATGTGGAGCATTTCTCAAGGGATAAAATCCCACAAATCTGAAAGTCCATTTGAAAAGCGCACACAAGAAGGCTAACCTAGCTTACCTTGACAAGGTAAGGGAGAACGACAAGCCCCCCTCACCCCAAACAGCAACCATAGGCCAGAAAATACTAATGCAATGCTTCCACCGGCGACCCGATAGCTGCTGGTAAGTGAATACGCACGAACACCACAAGCGGGAGGAAGCATTGGTTCATATGTTAATTGAGACTGGAATGTCTACACGACTGTGAAGTGCTTAAAAAGTTCACTTCACTCGAACCAAAATTCAAAACACAAGAGTCATTAGACTTATTGAATCATAAGTGAGGCGAGAAAGCTGACCCTATGTGTAGATTGTTGGAGCAAGAGAGGATTAACCGCATCTTTCATGGGTGTGTAAGCATATTTTTACCACCCGCCCGGAGGCCAGGTTCACCATGCACTTCTTAACTTACACCGAATGGAACACCCTCACACCGGGGAGTCCTTTGCACGCTGCGTTGATCACATTAGATTTGTGGGGTATAGAAGACAAGGTGCTGCTTGTTGTGACAGCTTACGGCTCCAATATCGTCGAGGCTGTGCGGCTGTTTAGGGATTGAAGGCGAGAGCAAAGTAGCAAGTCAGAAGATGTTTCTCAGGCGCAGCTAAGAAATCCTGGAGACGGGCAGGATGAATTGTGGATGGAGTCAGAGTCAGACGCTGAGGGTGAGGTGTGTGGGGGCCTCGGTGAGTGTGGCTATAAAAAAAGTGGATGTAAAAAACTGTTTTATTTATGTTTGGATGTGTGTCGTCGTGCGACGTTTCCTATAGAATTATTGTTTCAAAAAAAATGGAATAGTGAAATAATTTCATATGCCCATCCTTAGTTAAAACACCAGTGTGTTTAGGATGGTAAATTAAGTGGTTGATATTAGCTTTAAAAAAGCTGAGATTAAACCTTTGTTTCACAGTGTAATTTAATATAATAAAACAAGTAAGCGTACATAAAGATGATCCCATCTCTGGAATCTAGAGTTGAGTACAGCCAAAATCCCTATTTCATGAATCAATTTTTATTAAATCAAATACATAGGTCAGTTTGGATTGTAACAGAATTGTATGAATATTTTTTTTGGGTTTCACAAAAATTATCACATTTTTTGTCTGTTTTATTTTTTGCTTTGCTCAGAACTTGACCTGCCAAATGGGGAGAACAACAAGTTCCAGAGAATGCCATGCCTGGCCCACACCCTTCAGCTCACACTTAAAGATGCCATGAAGCACCCAAGTGCTGATTCAGTCATAACGAAAGCAAGAATGCTGGTACACGCTGTGAGGAAATCATCAGTGGCAAATGAAGAATTTATGAAAAGGTGTGGCAAAACTCTTGTCCGGGACTGTAGCACACGCTGAAACAGCACTTTTGAAATGTTGTGAAGACTGCTGGAGACCAGAGCTGAACTAAACCAATTACTTGAAGATAAGGGCATGGACACATCTCACAAGTGATTGGGCATAGCTGGAGAACCTTGTTAAGCTGCTTGAGCCCTTTGCTGTTCACACAGACCAGCTTCAGAATGACAGCCAGTCACTCTCACAAGTAGTGCCATGCCTGCTCAACCTTGAGGCACCCCTGCTGACAACAACGGTTGGTAAGCTATTAGCTCAAGTGCTGCTGAAGTCCATGCGAGAACGTTTTGCTGGCATTTTTAGCCCTGATTCCACACAGTTTGATGCTACACCAGCAGGAACCTACCTAATGGATCCAAGTGTTTTGCTGGTTCTTCAATCAACAGACACAGTGCCACTGGGGAGGGCAGCTCAGGCTGTGCAGAACCTGGCAGCTCAGTATAACTCAGCTGGTTCTCAGCAAGATGTTCGTTAGAGTGGCCTTTTATTGTGACCAGCCTAAGGCACACCTGTGCAATAATCATGCTGTCTAATCAGCATCTTGATATGCCACACCTGTGAGGTGGAAAAGGAGAAGTGCTCACTAACACAGATTTAGACAGATTTGTGAACAATATATGAGAGAAATAGGCCTTTTGTGTACATAGAGAAACTCTTAGATCTTGATAAATGGGGGCAAAAACAAAAGTGGTGCGTTCATAATTTTGTTCAGTGTAGATATTACATTGAAAATCAGCCGTTTCCAGCTACAATAGTCATTTACAACATTAACAATGTCTACACAGTATTTCCGATCAATTTGAAAATAGAGGCAGGATGACATTTAAGCAGCACGGATAGCCAGGAACATCCGCGATCATTAAAACCGTCGTTAACAGCAGATACCGTAGCCTATATTGACATTTACGCGGGGCTTAATTTCCCCTCAAATACAGAATAAAATTAATACCCAGTGCTGTTTTATCTTAATTTCAGTAACTTATTGAAGTGTTGGGGTTTTTTTTTTATGTGTGGGGGGTATTGGCACAGTAGGCTGTAGAATTTTAAGTGTATTGTCTTGGTCTGACCTCGGACGTGTTTCCTCAATGGGTTAATTCTCTTTTGAGTCTCCCAGTCCGACCATTTTCGTGTGCGCGCATCGAAGTTTTAGCACCATGGATAGCTCCTCCTTCACGTTAGGACCGCAAAACAAGAACACAGAGAAATGCAAGCTTCTCACGGTCATTGTATTCAAAAGTTTCTGAAATATTGCTTAGTCGTGACAAAACTGCTACAGTAGGATATTGACTGCTGAGTGAGCAAACCTAGAGAGTAATTCAAGTACCATATTAGGTCGAATGATTCTTGATTATTTTGGATGCGGAGTGACTACAATATGTGCACTGAACGGACATCGACTGACTGTGGACATTAAAGAAGATATAATAGGATTTTGCCGAACCATCAAACGGATGTGGACGATTCGCAAAGTAGCCTAGACGAATTTTTTTTAATTATAGGCTACGTTTTAGTTAGTAAGTCTCACTAGGCTTCTCGACAGGGCGGAAAATCAAAATATTATGATCCCATTAAATGTTTCCCATTCTAAATAGAAGTTGAAATAGTCGTCATCAATAAGTATGATTATATGTAGGGGAATGGTGGTAATGGTGAACCAGGCTACCACCATGTGAGTGGAAATGTAAAATACTTTATATTTGAAATAACGTTTAAAATAACTAAGTCAGCCAGATTTTTTCTACAAAGAGCTATACATTATCCCTGTTTTAGAAGTATGTTGAAGTGGATCTTATGGAACTTGGTATCTTTACTCCTGAGCTGTTTTTTCATTGATGCACAGGTAAGATTTGTTCGAAATGTCATACTTGTATTTGTTTCGATAAGATTGTGTAGATTCTTAAAATTGATTAAACGCGTTATCAGTTGTGGAAATTCTAACTTAATATGAATTAGAATAAGCAGTTGTGAAATAGATTAATTCACTGTCATTTTTGGCATCTAGTTGGTCATCTGTCATCTGACAGCTGAGACCCTTGCGCTTTATTGCCTACTGCTGGCATTAACACTTTTGGCTCTCACTGCCTCATTAAACGCAGCGTGACTAGTTGTAGGCTACGTTGTAGCTGTGATATATCGTGATCTTATACTTGTGTTATAATGTTTTTTATCAGATACGTTATTGCTACATTTGGGATATTTACCTAAGTTGGAGACAGGATAGATACAAACTCAAATAAAAAAGTATCTTATTATGGGATGGTGTATGTAATTATCGGTTCTACGCACAGGGTATCATGTGCTTCAAACGTATCTGCTCACTCAGTCACATCTCACTCCCACGTTGTAGACTGCAGAAATGCTCATAGTAGTGTTTCTTCTGAATTCCAGTCAGAAGAATAAACCTTTTCAATCCACCTCCAAAAATATAGCTTGTACATGTGTCATTATCCTCTCTCCTTCAAAAGCTACTCTTGACTTCATTTACAGAATACTACAGAAGTGCTGCTGATCAAGGTGGAGGGTCCTCAATTTTGTGCTGGTCTGGCCTTGTCCAATTCCATCACTGCTTGTCAGAATTCTACTTAGTGTACATACTGTGTATTGTTGATGTCCAGCACCACTTACAGTGACTAGATGTGTGACCTGTCATGTTGCAGGAGAACTTTCTAAATTGCTAGGCTGCTACATGTAGACAGACAATTTACCCCGGAGATTAACAACTGATGCCATGTCTCAGACAATGATACTGTCAGTCTCAACCTATCAGTCAATTACACACTGCTCCAAAATATTAAGGGAACACATATTCATCAAAGTATAACACCAAGTCAATTAAACTTCAGGGATTTAAATATGTCCAGTTAGGAGGCATTAGCGATTGTGAATCAATGTCACCTGGTTTGGTGCAAATGAAAGTGACAACAGATGCACTGGAGAGGCAACAGCGAGACAACCCCCAAAAAGGGAATGGTTTGCAGGTGGTGGCCACAGGAAATTGCTCTCTCCTGACTGATTCTTCTCTAGTTTTGCTAGGGTCCTTGTCACTACTGGTAGCATGTGGCAGTACCTGCAGCCCATTCAAGTTCCAGCTCCTCCAGGATCACGCATCCATACGTACCATCATAAGAAGGTTTGCTGTGTCTACTAGTACAGGCTCAAGGGCATGGAGGAGATACCAGGAAGGGCTGTTACGCGAGATGAGCTGGACAGGGCTGTAGGAGGGCATCAACCCAGCAGCAGGACAGGTATCTGCGCCTTTGTGCGAGGAGGAACAGGAGGAGCACTGCCAGAGCCCTATAAAAGGACCTCCAGCGGGCTACTGGTGTGCATGTTTCTGAGCAAACTGTCAAGAACAGACTTCAAGAGGGTGGGATGAGGGCCCAACATCCTCTAGTGGGTCCTGTGCTCCCAGCCTAGCACAGTGCAGATTGATTAGCATTCACCACAGAACACCAGAATTGGTAGGTCTGCCATTGGCGCCCGTTCTCTTCACAAATGAGAGGAGGTTCACACTGAGCACACGTGACAGACATGAGAGTCTGGAAACGCCGTGATGAATGTTATGCTGCCTGCAACATCATCCAACATGACCAGTTTAGCAGTGGGTCTGTGAGGCATACCCTTGGAGGGTCGCACAGAGCTCCTCGTGCTAGGCAATGGTACCCTGACTGCTGTTAGGTACTGGGATGAAATCCTCAGACCCATCGTCAGACTTTACACTGGTGCAATGGGCCATGGGTTCCTCCTGGTGCAGGACAATGCCCGGCCTCATGTGACCAGATTGTGTAGGCAGTTCCTGGATGACGAAGGCATTGATGTCATTCCTGGCCCTCACGTTCACCAGACCTGAATCCAATTGAGAACCTCTAGAACGTTATGTATTGGTGCATCCATAGCGCCACAGAGTGTCCGGGAGCTCACAGATGCCCTGATCCAGGTCCGGGAGTACACTATGCACCATCTCATCAGGACCATGCCCAGATGTTGTCAGGAGTGCATACAGGCACATGGGGGTCAAACACACTACTGAGTCACATTGCAAGTTGCGGTGTGAGTTTGAAACCAGCTCTCAATCGGTTGGTGATTTTGGTTTCCATTCAACATTGCTATGTAATTTTGTTTGTTTGTTCTCAACGAATTACACATATATGTATTACACATATATTAATTACATATAAATTGATCACACATATATTTATTATCTCTGCTTAGACTGCTGCCCCCGCGACCTGGATTTAAGTGTTCCCTTAATTTTTTTGAGTATTGTATGTGTTGCACATCCATGTTCCTTAGTGGAACAGATGAGGTTTAAATATATAATGATGAATAATCTACCTTAAACATACTATTTTTGCCTACCAAGTTAATTATAGTGCTAAAATCGGATTGTAGTATGGAGGAGACACAGGTTAAGTCCCAGATGATGAAATTAGCATAAGAGGTATATACTTTTCTCTGATTGTTTGCAGGGACTAAGTTACAGTGGTGGCATATAGGCATATATCTGATCACTAATACAGGTTCATAGCCCTATGTTCCCCCATGATCCTCCCTGATTTATATGCTGCTTGGGCTAGTGCTGTCCACAGATACCACATGCTCACCTGCAGTCATGTCCATTTCAATTTGAAATTGACATATTTTTAGGCTCTGCTGAGGATGGCCCATGATACATTCCATTCATTCATTTAAGTGGATTGTGTGGTACTGAAAATGTTTTGTTCTGTTCGAGGACATCTCAATAGTGATATCAAACATACATTCATGTTAACATCACATAAAAGTAAACTGTTAACTCTTTCCTGATTTGTAAATGTCATGGGAACAAAAAACTTTACTTTTTGAGATGAATCCATGAAAAGAAATCATTTTACTCTGGTTTACAATATACCATTCAATGAGTCATGAAATTCCATGAATACTCTGTAGTGATCTGGAATTGGAAGACAGTACAGTAATGGAACATCAAAGGGCATGAAATAGTGTGCTTCCTGAGGAATGCAATAAAACATACACAATATACAGTGGACTTTTCAATAAGGGAAAATGTAATGAGAAAAAATACTAAATGTATTTAAAAATAGGATTATGATTTGAAATTTTGTAAAGTTTAAATCTTAAATATGTTATGTAATATTTGAAAGGAAAGCATTGCTCTAACTGAAGGACATATTCTCCTCTTTTTGTCTTCATCATAATAAACAGCATGTTTTGGAGCAAAGGGAAGGAAAATAAAAGGAAAATATACTTACAAACAACAACCTTCTTGAACTCTACTGTGGGATCCTTATTAGGAGGCTTTAAAGAAACAAATCAAGTATTTGGTACACTCCCAATTTTGTAGGTTTTCCTACTTACAAAGCATGTAGAGGTCTGTAATTGTTATCATAGGTACACTTCAGCTGTGAGAGACGGAAGCTAAAACAAAAATCCAGAAAATCACATTGTATGATTTTTAAATAATTAATTTGCATTTTATTGCATGCCATAAGTATTTGATCAGCTACCAACCAGTAAGAATTCCGGCTCTCACAGACCTGTTAGTTTTTCTTTAAGAAGCCCTCCTGTTCTCCACTCATTACCTGTATTAACTGCACCTGTTTGAACTCGTTACCTGTATAAAAGACACCTGTCCACACACTCAATCAAACAGACTCCAACCTCTCCACAATGGCCAAGACCAGAGAGCTGTGTAAGGACATCAGGGATAAAATTGTAGACCTGCACAAGGCTAGGATGGGATACAGGACAATAGGCATGCAGCTTGGTGAGAAGGCAACAACTGTTGGCGCAATTATTAGAAAATGGAAGAAGTTCAAGATGACGGTAAATCTCCCTTGGTCTGGGGCTCCATGCATGATCTCACCTCGTGGGGCATCAATGATCATGAGGAAGGTGAGGGATCAGCCCAGAACTACACGGCAGGATCTGGTCAATGACCTGAAGAGAGTTGGGACCACAGTCTCAAAGAAAACCATTAGTAACACACTATGCCGTCATCGATATAAATCCTGCAGCTCACTCAAGGTCCCCCTGCTCAAGCCAGCGCATGTCCAGGCCCATCTGAAGTTTGCCAATGACCATCTGGATGATCCAGAGGAGGAATGGCAGAAGGTCATGTGGTCTGATGAGACAAAAATAGAACCTCAAGAACACCATCCCAACCGTGAAGCATGGAGGTGTTTCTTTGGGGATGCTTTTCTGCAAAGCAGACAGGACGACTGCACCTTATTGAGGGGAGGATGGATGGGGCCATGTATCGTGAGATCTTGGCCAGCAACCTCCTTCCATTGAAGATGGGTCATGGCTGGGCCTTCCAGCATGACGATGACCTGAAACACACAGCCAACTAAGGAGTGGCTCAGTAAGAAGCATCTCAAGGTCCTGGAGTGGCCTAACCAGTCTCCAGACCTGAACCCCATAGAAAATATTTGGAGGGAGCTGAAAGTCTGTATTGCCCAGCGACAGCCCCGAAACCTGAAGGATCTGGAGAAGGTCTGTATGGAGGAGTGGGCCAAAATCACTGCTGCAGTGTGTGCAAACCTGGTCAAGAACTACAGGAATTGCAAACAAAGGTTTCTGTATCAAATATTAAGTTCTGCTTTTTTGATGTATCAAATACTTATGTCATGCAATAAAATGCAATTTAATTACTGAAAAATCATACAATGTGATTTTCTGGATTTTTGTTTTAGATTCCGTCACTCACAGTTGAAGAGTACCTATGATACAACTTACAGACTTCTACATGCTTTGTGAGTGGGTAAACCTGCAAAATGGGCAGTGTATCAAATACTTGTTCTCCTCACTGTAAGAGTTTCCTTACCCTCTAAGTAGTTTATAGATGGGGGTTTTGGCAATGTCTTGATCTAGTTTACATGGCACAGTTCCCAAAAGATATATGCGGCACAATATCCAAGATATTTGCATTTTCACACATGTTCAACACAAATAAGAGCTCAATAAAGTAACTTAGATTCTATGCTTGTACCAGTTCTATACCAGTTCTTGACTTGAATGGTCTTTTCTAGTGCAAATGCAAAAAAAGACAAAGGAAAGACAAATCATGTTGAAATCATCTGGACAGTAGATTTGCAATCACGCCCAAGGACCTATTCATATATTCCTGTATTACAATCTGGAAGAAGAATTTAATTGGGATTCTCTGCCTTTGATTAACATCACATGCACAACACTTTGAAAGGGCCGAATAGTCTTTTAATGTGAAGTACATTAGACATAGAATATCTAATGTGTTGGTTTGATATGTTTTATTTAGTAGATCATATATTTCATCTTTGTTTAACCAGGTTGACAGTCATTGAGATAAAAATAATTATTTTCTTAGAAGGCCCTGACCAAAATAGCAGCACTTACAAGTAACATATAACATATACAACATATTTATCATATAAAACGCAAAGAACTGCAGTCAGTTTTTTTCTTATGCCAAATATTTGCTTTATTGCAATATCAAAATGGAATATGATGTGACATTTTTCTAGCAATGGTTTTCTCAGTGCCACTCTTGAATATAATACATCTGCGTGGAGCACCTGGGGAAAAGCTGATATGCGGACATATTGTCCCATATCGGTTTCAGAAATCTGGAGCTCTTTCAGAGTTTACATTGACCTATTGATGTTTTCTTTGAACACCGACCTCCTCACCCAGTTGTTCAGGTTGATGGTGAGCCGGGTTTGTGCCATATTCTTTCCACCAACCATTTTATGCAGTTGTATTTCTTGTATTTCTTACATATTTGGACATATGTATATGTAATCTTCACTTCAGTGCAAATGACAGATAAAGTTTAGAAATGAAAATGAAGGAATATACTTGAAGTCTGTAAAAAACGTATTCATAAAAAATCTACAAAAATGCATTTTCATAACACAGCAATAAGTACACATCTATTATTAATAGTTGGTGTTGCCTTTTTTGGCTGAAATAACTTCATGAGGCTGTTTCTTATATCTGTCTATCATTCTTTATCATTGACTTGGAGGAATTGTTGCCCACTCTTCTTTACAGTTATGCTTCAACTGTTTCATATTCAAGGGCTTTCTTAAAGTCCCCCCACAGAATTTTGTTAGGATTGAGATCTGAGCTTTGACTCCATAACCTTTCCATTTCGTATTTTTTAGCCATTCTTGTAGCTTTGCTTGTGTGTTTTGGGTCATTGTGTTGTTGCAAGATCCATGTTCGGTTCTCCTTCAGCTTTTTGACAGATGGCCTCTCATTTTCCTCAAGAATTCTTGGATACAATATGAAATTCATAGTTGAATAAGTGATTGAAGTTTGGCCAAGTCCCAGCAAATCAGCTGCAGACCAATATGCCAACCCTTCCATTGCTTTATGGTTGGTATGAGGTTCAGAGGAAGTGTTTCATTTTCGTCAAACATGGCATCTGGCATTTCAGCCAAAGAATCGCCACCTTTGATCTGTCCAGAGCACATTTTTCCATTAGTGTTTGTCTATGCCCAGGTGTTGTCTGGCAAATGTATATCATGTTTTGATAGAGTTGAGGCTTCCTCCTTTCTGATGGCCCATGCAGGATGAGTTTGTGCAGTCTCTTTCTGACATTTGACTCATGAACACTGATTGTGATAAAACAAGGCTGTAGAGATGTCTTTGAGTATCTTTCGCTCAGCTCTTGGCCTAAATTTGCAGGGTCAACCTGTACTATGTAGATAGCCAGTGGTCAGGAACTCTCTATTTGTAGATTGGAATGACGTGCATTGAAAATGCTTGGAAATTGCTTTGTAACCCCTCCCAGAAAAATGAGCATGAATAGTCTTCCTTCTGACAACTTCAGAAAGGTATTTTGATCTGTGCATGATGTGTTACACACCCATATAGTGAAGACAAAACCAGACCAAGTTTCTCTTCATGGAAGGCTGGACCTTTCCAAGTTTCAAATGAGTTTTTGGTGAATCTGAAGTTTAGCAATTTTATGTGATGGCGAAGGTTGGGGTGTACTACTATCCTTTTCTAGTACATAAAGAAATTGCAGTTACATTTATTTTAATTGTAGAAATGGTTTCAAAACTGTTTCAAAAGTGTGATTTATTACGTTGTGTTGCCTTTATCTATGAATATGGTTGTGATTTAGCTATAATATCCATGTGTCTAAGTACAATAAGAGCGACTGCTTTCCTGGGAGTGTACTTAGTTTTTCACATGACTGTAATTGATTTTACCGTTGTCTGGAGGATGTTCAAATTTTAACATAGCCTGTGTCAGACTGGCATTTCCATAGATTTATATATATATTTTTTTTAAGTTGGAGTATTGTATTATTGCCACAAGTCCCAGAATTTGAAACTGTGAAAGAGAAATAAAACCGGGATAACTGCCATACATTCTCTTACTTACACAGTAAGAAAACAAACATGTAAGTTCAGTAAACTATCCTTTTAATGTTCATTACTTACTAATGTTTTTATCAGACCTAAGATTTACAATTTAGCTTTATTTTCTGTCAGGAAGAACTTGTTTGAGGAGTTAACCATGCAAATATAATAGCTTCCTCGCCTGGCTTGGTGTTTGATAATTATCAAAACTTTGCAAGTACTGCAATGTTGTGACAATTATCATTGAGTTAATGCATAGGCTTTCACAGTTTTTGTCATGTAATAGTGGAAGCATCATTTTCAATTAGCCTTCATAGCATTGATAATACTATTAATAATAATAAATGTATTTCATGTTAATAATTGATCTCTTAAATTTATGATCTTTATTTCCATTGTTCTAGACCATAATGTATAAATGTAAATCACCTGTTAGGTTGTCTGTGAAACACCAGACATCCAATCAGTTAACATTTATTTTACCAATAATACTGCCCAAAACCTCTTATGTTCATGAGGCTGACCCCAGCCATTGTTTGTTGTCTGCAGGGTGTATCTGATGAGAGTCTTACAGCAGAGGAGCAGATGTATATTCTGTACGACATCAAACTTCAGTGTCACCAGAACCTCTCGACCCGTGAATCTGAAGGTAGTAACAAACTCCATACAGTATAGATATTTATCTTTAACAGGCCCTAACATGCCATTCAGTATCTCTGTGACATAATATTGCTGTAGCTAAGCAGAAACACTCTAAGGAGGTTTCCCCTGAAACCAATAAGCGTACAGTATGGCATAATACGAGCTCCACTTGATGGTCGTCCCAAAAAAGTATTAAGTAATATTCACACACAATATACAGTTAGGTTGGCGTGAATAAAGACAATTTAAATTATGCAGATGAGATAATAGGCTTGCGAGGCACCATCCAATAAATCATGCCTGAGGGGAGGTGTATTTCCTGTGAAAACGTTCTTCTCAGCTTATTCACCTGCAATCATATCTACAGCTTTCATCAGCATGCATGTGTACAACATGAAAGCGAAAGAACATTGCTTTCGGGGAACAACAAGATTCATCACTATGACTCATGACCAAATTGTTTCCCTGGCAGCCTCTAATCAGTTGACCTGGCAACCCACTTCGTTTATCAGGCTGGCAGAAGTTGTGGGGTTTAGCTCACTTTGACGCAAATCTGAAGTTGACACATCTGGCTGGATGGAAGAATGTTTGGATGGGTCTGACACCCTTTGACATACTTCTATTTATTCTCTGCCAACAACAGGACAGTTCAAAGGGACACAGTTGACAACAGATGACTATAAGCTCCAATAATTTTATGAAGAACATATTAAATCACTTGATATAATATTTTTACCGGAAAAGGAACCAGGCAAGCCTAGATAAGCCGGCCCGGGATTAGAAGTGATGAATGTTGTTGCCCTCCTTGGATTCAAACCTGGTTCTCTCATATGAGAGACTGTCTTAAATAAATACGCCATGGAGCTTTACAGTTGCAAAGTGTCAGTATAGTGTCTCGACATTAGATCGTTTTGTCACACATTAACATCACACCAAGTTTCAATATTTCGCTAGACACCATTAAGCATTGTGTTAAACTGACAAAAGTTTTTTAATAAGTTTACCTCCACCACAAATAGTATCTATGAACTGTATAGCTTTTGGGACTGGCATTTTAACAGCTTATTAGTCAGTAATTAGCTTACTAGTACATGTATCTACTAACTTATTACATGGAATAGTCATAAGAATTGGGTAATTGCTAGCAAGACTGAAGATGAATTTTACACTGCCAAAGCTATTTCATTTCATGGTGCCCAAGGGGTTGTGATCTTGCCTATATTACCCCAAAAATCATGCAAGGATGCGTACTTTGAAAATCCACCAGAAAAAAATCGCAATATAACCGTAAACAGTTTTATTTTAGGCTTTTTATAACATAGCTACTGAAGGCTGTAACCAGCAAAGTTTTTGTCTATCCTGAACAAATCCTAATCCTACGATACTTAACAAGGGGTCACTCAGTAAGAGACATTTGCTCTTCTTGGCCGGCTCCGCTTACACAGTCCAGCAAAAAGCTTTAGTAGTGACACATTCATGTTAACAGATGCCACCGAAACTCATAAAAGCAATACAAATTAGTTTTTCTGTTTCTTCCTGAGACCACAAGGCTGAAGGTCTAACGACATTCAGTTATATTAAATGTTAACAAATTATTTATCAGTGAGGTATTGAATGTTATATATACTGCCCACCAGTGCAGATCAAATTGAGATGAAAGATGTCAGTCATCCCTTCATGCATAGATCAATAACTTTCTAAGAGAGGATGTAAGAGAAATTCAAATAAGGAAAGCTCAAAGGCATGCATGTCAATTCTGGCACTTTTTTTTATTTATATGAAAACATCTAACTGTTTACTCATATTTTACAAGGTAAGTTGACTTAGACTGCCCTCTTATTTACAGCAATGATCTGGGAACAATTGTGGTTAAATGGCTTGCTGAAAAAGAGAACAATTGATTTTTTCACCTCTGGCTTTGGATATGATCTAGCATTTTGGTTACTGGTCAGATGATTTTACTGCTTCAGCAACATGCTTCTAGAATGTGTAAATAAAATACATGCAGTTCATATAAAGAAAATTATTTAATATTTAAATAAAATGTCAATGCTCCAAATCTTTTGTAACCTAACAACCCTCTGACAAAATAAGTTCGGAATCAATATTGCTAATGTTCAAACAATACAATTAACAAAAGTTTATGCTGTTTTAAAAAAAAAGTGCATTTTAACGAAGAGTAAACACAGAACCTCACAGTTCCCAAATCGACAGCTATTTCCCGACCTGTTCCTTTCTCTGAGGACCTCCATTGCTCAAATTGTTGTTGAAATGAGTGAACTCTGAATTTGATGTATTCTACCTCTCCAAGATGTTCTTTGCCCCCCTGGTTGGGACGGCCTGGTCTGCTGGCCTCAGGGTTTCCCCGGAGCTGTCACCAAGGTCCCATGCCCCAGTTACATCTACGACTTCAACCACAGGGGTAAGTGACACCACTTGGATTAGATAGCAAACCGAGTTTCATTTTCTGTATAGAACACAATTCCCCATTACCCCTAAATGGTTGACACTATTATGAATTCATATTGGATTTTAATGCTTGAATTACTATTTGTTATCTAGATTGAAGCAAATGGAACCAAGTACAAAGCTTCAATGTGTTGTTGATATGCATTCCAGGTCACGCCTACAGGAAGTGTAATTTCAATGGATCGTGGGTGTTCGTGGAGAGCTTGAACAGGACATGGCCTAACTACTCAGAATGTCTAGGCCCTGGGTTTATGAAGCCAAACAATGAGCGGAGCAAAGTAAGAACTTTTCTGTAGCTTATGGTTAAACCCACACATGAGCCGCAAATACACATCCCACCAAATACAGCACGTACAGTGGGGAGAACAAGTATTTGATACACTGCCGATTTTGCAGGTTTTCCTACTTACAAAGCATGTAGAGGTCTGTAATAAAAAAATCCAGAAAATCACATTTCTGTGAGAGCCAGAATTCTTACTGGTTGGTAGGTGATCAAATACTTATGTCATGTAATAAAATGCAAATTAATTATTTAAAAATCGTACAATGTGATTTTCTGGATTTTTTTATTACAGACCTCTACATTTGTAAGTGGGAAAACCTGCAAAATCGGCGGTGTATCAAATACTTGTTCTCACCACTGTATATGATCCCTTTGGAACTCTAGCTAAGATGTCTTTATAAAAATGACTGGAACCCCCGTGAAGCTAAGCTGAAGCGGTTTCAGTAACTCGACGGTTATGGCATCTTTACAGTGATACATCTGTCTGTCTCTCTCCTAGCAGGACTTCTTTGAGCGCCTGTATATCATGTACACCGTGGGCTATGCCGTGTCCTTCAGCTCCCTACTAGTGGCTATCTGTATCATCGGATACTTCAGGTGTGTGTGTCTGTGTGTGTGTGTTTAGAGATGGTTAAATGTAGTTTGTGCTTGAGAATGTTCCAACAACGCCAAACAATGGGACAAAAGAGAAAGCTAGTCCATAAAGTAACTACTAGTGTTATCTATCTCATCAAGCATATTAAAACACGCAAGTCGAGATTAAATTGAAAACCGCTTGTGAAAGATAATGGTGGAACAGATCCAATCGTAGTAACATTATTATATACTGGTATATCATGGTATTGTCATTAAATCTGTGGTGCTTCATATCTCTTTTCTACAAGCAACAAATACCTCAACATTAACTTAAATGTGCTGCTAATAGGATTTAAAAAAAGCAAGTGATAAAACAGTTCTTTATAACTTAAATTACTTCAAACTTTGATACATTATAATCTATTTATCTGTTAAAAAATTATGCATATGTATATTATTATTTTCAATGTTACATTTCAATACATTTCCTCAATATACAGTATCTCACAAAAGTGAGTACACCCCTCACATTTTTGTAAATATTTGAGTATATCTTTTCATGTGACAACACTGAAGAAATTAGACTTTGCTACAATGTGAAGTACTGAGTGTACAGCTTGCATAACAGTGTAAATTTGCTGTCCCCTCAAAAAAACTCAACACACAGCCATTAATGTCTAAACCGCTGGCAACAAAAGTGAGTACACTCCTAAGTGAAAATGTCCAAATTGGACCCAAAGTCTCAATATTTTGTGTGGCCACCATCATTTTCTAGCACTGCCTTAACCCTCTTGGGCATGTAGCACACCAGAGCTTCACAGGTTGCCACTGAAGTCTTCTTCCACTCCTCCATGATGACATCACAGAGCTTGTCGAGGTTAGAGACCATGCGCTCCTCCACCTTCCGTTTGAGGAGACCCTGCAGATGCTCAATAGGGTTTAGGTCTGGAGACATGCTTGGCAAGTCCATGACCTTTACCCTCAGCTTTTTTAGCAAGGCAGTGGTCGTCTTGGAGGTGTGTTTGGGGTCGTTATCTTGTTGGAATACTGCCCTGCGGCCCAGTCTCCGAAGGGAGGGGATCATGCTCTGCTTCAGTATGTCACAGTACATGTTGGCATTCATGGTTCCCTCAATGAACTGTAGCTGCCCCAGTGGTGGCAGCACTCATGCACCCCCAGACCATGACACTCCCACCACGCTTGACTGTAGGCAAGACACACTTGTCTTTGTACTCCTCACCTGGTTGCCGCCACACACGCTTGACACCATTTGAACCAAATACGTTTATTTTGGTCTCATCAGACCACAGGACATGGTTCCAGTAATCCATGTCCTTAGTCTGCTTGTCTTCAGCAAATTGTTGCGGGGTTTCTTGTGCATCATCTTCAGAAGAGACTTCCTTCTGGGACGACAACCATGCAGACCAATTTGATGCATTGTGCGGCGTATGGTCTGAGCACTCACAGGCTGACGCCTCACCCCTTCAACCTCTGCAGCAATGCTGGCAGCACTCATACTATTTTCCAAAGACCACCTCTGGATATGACGCTGAGCACATGCACTTAACTACTTTGGTCGACCATGGCGAGGCCTGTTCTGAGTGGAACCTGTCCTGTTAAACTGCTGTATGTTATTGGCCACCGTGCTGAAGCTCAGTTTCAGGGTCTTGGCAATCTTCTTATAGCCTAGGCCATTTTTATGTAGTACAACAATTCTTTTTTTCAGATCCTCAGAGAGTTCTTTGCCATGAGGTGCCATGTTGAACTTCCAGTGACCAATATGAGGGAGTGTGAGAGTGATGACACCAAATTTAACACACCTGCTCCCCATTCACACCTGGGACCTTGTAACACTAACGAGTCACATGACACCGGGGAGGGAAAATGGCTAATTGGAACCAATTTGGACATTTTCACTTAGGGGTGTACTCACTTTTGTTGCCAGCATTTTAGACATTAATGGCTGTGTGTTGAGTTATTTTGAGGGAACAGAAAATTTACACTCTTATACAAGCTGTACACCCACTACTTTACATTGTAGCAAAGTGTAATTTCTTCAGTGTTGTCACATGAAAAGGTATACTCAAATATTTACAAAATCGTGAGGTTGTACTCACTTTTGTGAGATACTGTATGTAATGATGTATAACAACATCTGCCCAATGATTAACCTAGTTTAATTTAATTTATTATTGACGGGTCAGAAAGCTGATCCAATTGCATGGTGTGATGAGGCATTTATCTCTGTTTGCTTGTTTGGAATCTACTTGACCATTAGACTAATAAAAAGACTTACTACTGTTTTTTTCTTAAAAACTATTTAGAAAGGCTATTTTAATTCCCTGGGCAATGAGTAACCAATTTGTTCTTATTATCAGCTATGTTGTTTACAACTTTCTGAGACTTTTAACATAGTTCTATTTAAAATAAGCAATCTTAGTCGGCTTTAAAGTTACCCCTGGTTTGAAAAAAAGCTATTAGAACTGAATTCTCTCGTATTCATTCTGCCCTTGCCTTTGAATGAGAAATCAGCTCACTTGTCAGTTCAGTAGTTTGGCAGAAAGGAACCAATCTTTTTCTGACATTCACTCATTACACTCGAGGTAAATGCAGGGTAGGACAACAATGCCAGAACATGTTATTGGACAAGCAAGGGGTGTACAATAACTACCAGAGATGGGCAGAATTCCTGTTGCATGCAATCCTGTTGGATTCTTTTAAGGGGTCTGAGTTCCTTGGGGGCATTTACACTGTAGAATATTTTTTCCTATAAATAGGCAAATTAATGCAAATGAAAGCAGCTAGAATCTGGCATTCAGTCTCTGTTAATCTTCATCAGATTTTGTATATTAGGTCATCATCGTTCATTGTAACTGCAACGTTGCCTTTTAACTCAACCATTGAACCGAGATTGTTCTGAAGTTTCTCCTGATCTGTTCCCTCCTCAGGCGTCTCCACTGTACCAGGAACTACATTCACATCCATCTGTTCATCTCCTTCATGCTCCGAGCCGTCAGCATCTTTGTCAAGGACCGGGTGGTACATGCCAGCGCCGGCCTGCAGGAGTTTGATGCGGTGCTCATGGACAACTTCAAGACCATGTTGCCACTGGATAACTCTCAGTATGTGAGTAATGCCACCTGTATCCTGTCTGTGCCTCACACTCCTCCACTCCCACTACCCTCCAGCCCTCCCTCTGTGTCTGGCTTCTTGGCACCGTGTGATTTCATGAAGGCCATAAGACTACACTTACCTTTGTTCCTCTGTGACATTACAGTGGACATGTCAGTGACCTGTGGTGCGTATAAATCAATCAAATTTTTTTTTAGTATTCCAGGGCTGTAGTCTCTTCTTAGTTAGACTGTGGATTTTCGTTCAGTATGAAGATAAATTTCAACTGTAACCAGCCAGTGTTTCTGTTGCCCAACTCCAGCCTGTTTCGCTCTTTAATTGCTTTATGGACAGTGCTAAGCACAGCAACCGCGTGAGGGAGGATAGACCACAGGGAACTGTGGCTTAGTATTATAACTTGCAAGCTCTTGGCCCTAAGCTTCATAACCATCCCACAGAAATGTGTGTTGTGGATAAAAGCTTTCTCGAAGGGTTCAAAGCATTAGAGACTGGCATACTTTACTTGAGTCACTGTACTTTTGAAGTAGTTGTAGTGTTGTAGTGTTAGACACCAGCTGAAGAATTATCAGCATACTAGCACAGTGTGGCTTTTTCATGTTAAATAGCTTTTTTTCAGTGCTCCCTCACATAAGCAGTGTCAACTGATACTTCCGAATAGTATGTATTTAATGTTTTACAGGTGATTGAGAAGTTACATGTTTTCAGTTAATTAGCTGAATGGTTTGTGAGTAAGCTTCTGTTTTTTAATCTTTAAAGAAGGAACCTTGTGAAAGAATATTGGCCAACATGGCTTCAGTGAACAAAAGTTCAAATGTTTCACTTAGTTACAGCAAAATCTAAATGTTTGTTTTCTTCCTTCTCAATCTTTCACTTCTTTCTCTTCATCTCTTTCTCCAGCTGGGGCAGCTAACTACTTTCGAATATCTGAAACATTCAACAAATATGCCATTCCAAACTGATTTTCTTACACTTTAAATTCACTTTCATTTCTGCCCATTTCCAAAGGATAGTAGAGTGTAACACTTCACTAACATTAAATATCCATAATGTTTAAGTGCATCTGGTGGAGAAAAACAACATTCTCAAAGTGTCTCATTATGTGTTTCAAGTTCAAGTTTCAAGGTTTCAAGTTATGTGCAGCAAAGGCACATTGCCAATATGACTTAGAGTGTGTGTTTGCTTGCTGCACATTGAAAGAAAGTTGAAACCAATAGAACAAGAAATAAGAAGGTTGGTTTATGACGTATAAGGAAGTGTTTAAAAAATTTCTCTAATTTGGTGATATCCAATTCTTCCTGGAGACTTCAGACAGTTATGTCAAGATATGTGTCACATACAAGACAATCACTAAAATGGTAATGGTACCTGCAGGATGACATAAAGAAACTTGGTGACAAATTTGCCACTTGTAAGCTAACTCTCTACTAGGTTCAACAAAATACTTGGCCGAACAGCAAAGATCTAACCAAACATTTTAAATTTTGAAACTTGGAAACCTCCTCCTGAACGAGATTTTCTAAAACTAGACCCCTGTGGCTCACTCTATCAGTCAATTGCAGCTCAGACATAACCATGACGTTTTTGTCTTCCCTCGTTTGGCGGCTTCTTCGTTCCTGCAACTAGTAAATGTATAATTTTTTTTGACGTGGATGCAGAAGAAGCTTCAGCGTTTGTTGGTTTTGGTGGCTTGCTTGCTCTTAAGTCAGACATTGCTCTTTCTGCCAAGGCTCAAAAGGCACACACTTTTTGAACCATGAGTCATGTTCACTGGAAACGTCTCTATTGGAGAAGTCACAGTAAAACTCCAAGCATCAGTTTTTCTCAAGCTCTAGTGTAGTTTCACACTAAAATGGTGGTCTACAAAAGTGGCAGTTTTCATAGAAGTGCTCGTCTACTGATGCATCTCGTTGATAATACAAATATAGTGATGTATTCCTGAATGCTTAAAATCCTACATATACATACTGTATATGGTTTAGAAATGCTGTCTGCAGATTGTGAGGTAGATGATGTTAGGTCTCAATGAACAAAATATATGAAATATCAAAATATTTACTGTACTTAGTGTAATTTGTTGTGAACATAATGACATAATGGTTAGTGGAAACCACATTCACCAACCAATTGAGGGGTGCATTTAAACTAAATGTAAATCAAACTCAGTAGTATGTATGGCCCCCTCGTGCCTGTATGCACTCCCTTCAGGGATCGGACTTGTTTGTCCGGCACATCCCACAGATGCTCGGTTGGATTGAGATCTGGGGAATTTGGAGGCCAAGTCAAAACCTTGAACTTGTTATGTTCCTCCAACCATTCCTGAACCATTTTTGCTTTGTGGCAGGGCTCATTATCTTGCTTAAAGAGGCCAGTGCAATCAGGGAATATCGTTGCCATGAAAGGGTGCACATGGTCTGCAACAGTGCTTAGGTAGATGGTATGTGTCAAAGTAACATCCACATGAATGGCAGAACCCAAGGTTTCTCAGCAGAACATTGCCCAAAGCACCACGCCCTCTGCCAGCTTGCCTCCTTCCCATAGTGCATCCTGGTGCCATGTGTTCTCCAGGTAAGCGACACACACGCACCTGGTCATCCACGTGATGTAAAAGGAAACGTGATTCATCAGACCAGGCCACCTTCTTCCATTACTCCATGGCCCAGTTCTGATGCTCACATGCCCATTGTAGGTGCTTTTGGCAGTGGACAGGGGTCAGCATGGGCACCCCGACGGGTCTGCGGCTGCACAGCCCCAAAAGCAACAAACTGCAATGCACTGTGTGTTCTGACACCTTTCTATCAGCATTCACTTTTTCAGCTATTTGAGCTGCAGTCTGTTGGATCCGATCTGAGCCAGCCTTCGCTTCCCACGTGCATCAATGAGCCTTGCCTACCAATGACCATGTCGTCGGTTCACCGCTTTTCCTTTCTTGGACCACTTTTGATAGGTACTGACCACTGCTGACCGGGAACACCGCACAAGGGATGCAGTTTTGGAGATGCTCTGACCCAGTCGTCTAGCCATCACAATTTGGACCTTTTCAAAGTCGCTCAGATCCTTACACTTGCCCATTTTTCCTGCTTCTAACACATTAACTTTGGGGATAGAATGTTCACTTGCAGCCTAATATATCCCACCCATTGGCAGGTGCCATGATAACGAGATTATCATTGTTATTCACTTCACCTGTCAATGGTCATAATGTTATGGCTGATCGCTGTATGTGTACAGCAACAAGCTGTCGGATGTAAATGTTAATTGTCCCTTACCATACATAATTTTTCCAACATGACTGGCTGTTTGGCATATTATCAAGAACAAGTATTCGCAGTGTGTGTACAAGGGCATCAAGTGTCAGCCCAACTTGATTTGAGGTACAGTAAATAATGCCTGAAAGAGACCAAGTAAGATATTGTTGATCTCAAATTGGTAAGAAAAGAGCTGACTTAAAGCCAAAAATATATTGTATGATATTTTGAATGCTGAGGTGAACTTTCAGAGAAGCCGTTTGAACAAAATTCTACTGTATATTAAAAAAAGTACAAACAGGTTCTAACAAACATTAATGATCATCTATGGCTCCATAAAATGAATGAATAACATGTTCCTCGAACTTCCATCTATCATCTGACATCTTGGGCTGCTGTTATCATATAATTGCTTCTTGGGGCTATGAGGACACGCCTGGCCAATAATTTGATTATCTACTCTGTGTCGACATATGTGTCAAAAATTACAACTGAGTAAACGGGATTACACAGACTAGGTTTCTGTAGTAGCATACTAAGGACAAAGACTGAATAGACGGCTGTGCACAATTTCTTTCTCCCCTCATGTTTTCATTGATAAAAAAGATGGTTAATGTGTTTTTCCTTCATGGAAATGTTTTTATAATTACAGTTTCTAAACTTCGAGGACAATTCCAACATAATATGATCTTCTCTACAGTGATATACCTTTAGCAAATATGTGCCATTCTGTGGCTCTGATGGCCCTGTTATGAAGGTCATTGTACAGTCAATGTAAAAACACTGTACCTTAAACAAACTGGAAACACTTTTCCCTGTCGTTTCAACAGGAACTCTGAACCAAATCGGCCTATAACTGCAGCAATACGTCGACACATATTGTACTTTTAATTTGTTGGCCGGGCTTGTCTACTTAGAATCATGCCCGTAATAAAAGGCCTTCATAGCCTGTTCTTCTATTTTTGTAAAGGCAGTGAGTGGAAAAACGAACTAATACTGTAAATCAGGAAAGTTGTTTCAAAGTGCCCTTGTCAATCAAATTTCAATCAAATTTATTTATAAAGCCCTTTTTATTTCAGCTGTTTTCACAAAGTGCTTTTACAAAACACCCGGCCTTAAACCCCAACGAGCAAACAAAAGTATTGTTGAATTCCAGTGGCTAGGAAAATCTCCTTAAGAAGGCCAAAATTTAGGAAGTCCTCTTCTGGCTGTGCCGGGTGAACATATTAAGAGTACAAATTGTAATAATTAATAAATGCATGTGGGCTTAGTCCAGAGTCTATTTAAACTTAGTCCAGGTTGGAAGCATGACCAGATGGACAAGGACAGGGACAACACGGGGGAGGGGGGAGGTGTCAGCCCAGTGGCAGCTGAAATCGTCAGGTATCGTCTTGATCTGCAACAAAACCAGGAGGACTTTGGACAGGGACAGCAACGGGTCTTTCAAGCCTTTCAAGAGAAGGAGAACTGACCCTACTCCCCCAGCACAATAATATAGCAGCGTAAGACCTTGGGGCTGAGACAGTGGGGTCCAGTGACACTGTGGCCCTATCCAGGGGAGGCCCCGGACAGGGCCCAACAGGCATGAAATCAATCCACCCACATTGCCAAACATCAATCAAAGGGACCCCCACCAACTGCAACCACCCTGAAAGAGGGCCAAGTATTGCCAGCAGAGTACAGTCCAATTGCACAATTGCGCAACAGAGAGACAACAACAAGCCAGTGACTCCGCCCCCGAATGACATTGGAGGGAGGGCATCCCGGTGGCGATGAGAGCCCACCTGGCAAGACAGCAAGGGTGGACAGTAACAAGACTTTCTGGTAACCTTCACACACCTGGGCCAAACTACATTTAATCATAGACCATGCTGTAGAGATGAGTCTTTAGTAGACACTTGAAAGTTTGCACTGAGTTTGCATTTCTAACCTTGATTGGCAGATCATTCCACAGTAGTGGAGCTCCATGAGAGAAAGCTCTGCCTCCGGCTGTTTGTTTAGAAATTCTTGGTACAATTAGAAGGCCTGCATCTTGCGATGCAAGGTTGCATTTAGGTATGTATGGCTGGATCATTTCAGCGAAGTAAGTAGGAGCAAGTCCATGTATTGATTTATAGGTTAACAATAAAACCTTAAAATCAGCCCTAACCCTAACAGGCAGCCAGTGTAAAGAGGCTAGCCCTGGAATAATGTGTTCACATTTTTTTGTTCTAGTTAGGAATCTAGCAGCCGTGTGCAGCACTAATTGAAGTTTATTTATTGATTTATCAGGGTAACCAGAAAGAAGAGCATTGCAGTAATCTAATCTAGAATTAACAAAAGCATGGATTTTTTTTCTGCACCAGTTTTTGATCAAAAGATTCAGATTTTTGCAATATTACGAAGATGAAAATAAGCAACTTTTGAGACATATTTTATATGTTCATCAAAGGAGAGGTCAGGGTCAAGGGTAACGCCGAGGTTTCTTACAGTTTTTTGGGATACGACCAAGCAGCCGTCGAGGGTCACAGTGAGATCTGCCAACAACGCTCTTTGTTTCTTGGGTCCTAAAATGAGCATTTCTGTTTTTCTTGAGTTTAAAAGCAAGAAATTCTCTGTCATCCACTTCGTAATATCTGAAACACTTGCTTCCAAAGTTGCTAATTTTGGGGCTTCTCCATGCTTCATTGAAACATATAACTGTGTCATCAGCATAACAATAAAAATTGACATTGTGATTCCAGATAACATCACCCAGAGGCAGCATATATAGTGAGAACAATAATGGGCCCAGAACCAAGCCTTGAGGAACACCAAAACATCCCTTTGATTTGTCAGAGGATATGCCATCCACACATACAAACTGATATTTTTCAGATAAATAAGATTTAAACCAAATCTTATTTATCTGAAAGCCAAAAATTTGAATAATATCTGCCATGACTACAAGTTTAGACAAGAATTCTGGAAACTCATTGAGGAACATTGTGTATGGCCCGGGGAGCCTGTAAATAGTAGCTATGTAAAATGATTTATCAGCCTGGTTAACTTTCATGAGTAAAACTTCAAAAGAATGAAAACCAGTGATATGTTTGAGAGTAAATTCATAAATATTAGCAACACCCCCTCCTTTTCGGGATGCACAGGGATATGATCACTAGTATAACCAGGAGGAGAGGCCTCATTTAAAGCAATTAATTCATTAGGCTTTAGCCACTTTTCACACAAGCCAATAACATCTAGTTTATGATCAGAGATTAATTAATTTACTGAAACTGCCTTTGGAGCAGGGGATCTAACATTTTGAGATGCAAGGTGATACAGTCATTTTTCTTTGTGATCGAGGTGGAGGAAGGCTTTATCTTAATAAGGTTGCTATTGTTAGCATTACCTGGTTTAACTTTTCTCAGCCTGGAACGTATCACAGTGGCAATAGGTAAAACTGTACCAACTACTCTGGCTATGCTATCGACAGACTCCACTATGCTAACAGGCTGGCTAACAGGCTGGCTAACAGCCTGCGGCCTGACCTGCACCCTCTCATGTTAAGGCTATAGGAGTGAGACTCCTGTCAATGTTCCTAGATAAAAGAAGAACACCACTCCAGCTAGGATGGAGTCTGTCGCTCCTCAGCAGATCAGGCCTGGCCCTATTTCTGGGAGAGTCACAAAAGGACTGCCAGTTATCAATAAACTCTACCTCTGCGATGGGCCGAACTCTGTTTTCAGCCAGCGATTGAGTTGTGCAAGTCTGCTGTAGAGCTCGTCACCACCCCTAGCTGGGAGGGGGCCAGAGACAATTACTCGATGCCGACACATCTTTAGTTAGTTTACAAGCTGATGCTATGTTCTGCTTTTCTGGGCCACCAGTTTAAAATCATTCCCCTCCGAAGACAGCTCGGGCCTTGACTCCGACTCCAGAGGGGAAAACCTGTTGAAAATCTCACTTGGCTCTAGCAGCGACATAGGTTTAACAGGTCGACGGCATTTCTTCCCAGTGACCAAGAGAAAGTTCTTGCCTGGCTGCAGGAGCTATGCCAGGGGTCTAACAAAACTATTGTTTCTTCCTGGTGGCACAGATGCAGTTTTTTCCATTTCTGACATTTGCGTCTGAAGCCGAGCCTCTAACTCTGCTATCTTCACCTGAAGACGATAGTTCTCCTCCATGTTGTAGCTACAACAATTACATTGATAAGGCATAGTAATGGTTTTTAGCTTCGGGTGTTCAGGCGTGAGTAGTTCCGTTAATTATGTCCAAACAGAGTCCCGGTGTAGAAAAGTTGGTTAAAAGGTCAACAGATAAAAGTATTGCGTTGGTAAACTCTTAAAGTAGAATTTAACCAATTAGTTTATATAGAGTACATTCAAAAAAGTTTGGCAGGTAGCCAGGTAGGTAACAGCAGGCAGCATACAGCATGCCTGATAAGCTATATAATCTATGATTTAACAATGATATAATGATATGATTATTCCGTGTTTATATGATTATGCTTCTCTTAATGGAGTGTCACGTCTCTACTTCTGATCATTTTACAACCTCTACTTGGCTAACACTAACATCCTTGGTCTTTCTCTTCCTTTTCAGTAAATGTGGTGTTTTTCTGCTACTGGCACAATAGAACCACACATAACACAATGCTATTCAGTCAGATTACAATAACAGATGAGTCATGGAAATAACATTCTGAGAGGATGGGTCTCACATCTCACAGCAAAAATAATACACTGACAAAATATTAAACTATTACATAAAAAAATATGTGATTCATTGATTAGAAAGAAGCATTTGACTTTCAGTGGATCAATGAGTTTAATTTTCATAATAAGAACCAGGGCTTATGGCCTTTACAAAACTGTAGTAGAAGGCCATATAAAACCAAGCTGTTTCAAAACAGCTAAGCATTATACAGCCTTCCTTTCTCCTGGATAAGTAGATAAAGGCCAATTTTACACAGTTGCTATATAAAAATATACAGCCACTTCATGATGTACATACTGTATGTTAATAGCTATGTCGAAGGTAAGTTCATTCATAGCTTCTCAAATCTTCTGCATGAATCACAATGTGATTCAAAATGTATTATCAAAGGGAGGTAGCTTATAGATTATATTCTGGACAGTTAAATGCAAGACATTGTCTGTTTCTGGACGGTTAATAAAATAGATCTTTACACTGTCAGTAATGTGTGAAGAAACTCAGTGAAGCATGATGATGAGCAACAATAACGTGGCTCTTTTCTAATGGCTTGATCAAACTTGTCTGGCAGGGTAGCCATTTAGAAAATATCAAACTGAATATTCTGCTGTCCCCTACTGTGAAACATTTATTGGAAATTCCATATATTTTCATCAGCTTCCTTTCGGCAAAAAACAAACCTTGTGCAAATGTAAAAAATGTGAGGGTTATGTACTGTGGGTACTCTGTATCTGCCACCACTCTTCTCCCACAAGGAAATTACAGAACTTAAGAAGAACAGAACTGGAACCAGGATTTTGGATAAGCTACTTGCTGTGAGAATAAATTGTTTCTTTGAGAAAGACAATTGTGAGTGAAACCCTGGGGATAGTTTTATTGATGGCATTTTCTTACCAACCGTTTCGGTGGGTCTCCTTCTCCATTTCTCTCTCCAGATTGGGTGTAAGGTGACAGTGTTGCTGTTTATCTATTTCCTGGCCACCAACTACTATTGGATTCTAGTTGAAGGCCTATACCTCCACAGTCTCATCTTCATGGCATTCCTCTCTGACAGCAAGTACCTGTGGGGCTTTATCCTTATTGGATGGGGTGAGTGTGTGTCATGATTTTCATGAATGGAATTTCACATTTATTTTGAATGGTTACCATTGCTAGCCAGTACACAATGAAGATGCACACTGGCCCAAACAGTGACATTAACAGTTAAGTTTAGTAGGATTTAGGTAGAGTTTCATTTAACCACAGTTCAATCCACTATGGACTGTAATAGTTGTGTGTGCATTCTTGTGTATATGTGTGTGTTCATATGTTTGCAAACATATTGTGTGTGTGTATGTTTGCCATCTGCTCATGATAGGTACATACTGTATTACATAGACTCACACTTTTTGCTATAAGATCATCTCTAGGTCCCTATAATGTCTGCAGTTAAAGGAATCCAGAAATTCTGAGAATCACGGTATTCAGAACCGGATCCGGGCAACAGAATTTCACTTTATACATACAGTATAGCCTGGCAGTTGTGAATGAATTATTTGGAATTACAGGCCTGTGAGTGTGAACACAGTTGACCCACACCACTAATACCTGGAGAGCCTACTGTATATGAAGGTGTTAAAATAAAAAAGTAATGATAACATGAAACCGATAACACCCCTCACAGATTTTGTAAATATCTGATTATATCTTTTCATGTGACAACACTGAAGAAATTAGACTTTGCTACAATGTAAAGTCGTGAGTGAACAGCTTGTATAACAGTGTAAATTTGCTGTCCCCTCAAAAAAACACATGTCTAAACCTCACTTTTGTTGCCAGTTTAGACATTAATTCTGTTTTGTGAAATACTGTATCTGCAGTTCATAATTTACAAGCTTGCATTGAATTGTAGTCATCTCACACTACCTTTTAGACACTCACAGTACTATCCCCCCACCACCCTGGACTAGCAAATCATATTCTGGCATCATTCAGCAAGGGAAGAGTGGACAAGTTAAGCCTTGTAAATGAGAGAGGCGGGATTATGCACAGTGCCCCTTTAAGTAACCTATTGGAAGGAAGGGAGAAAGGCCTCCATTTTAAATGATCTATTGGAATGACGGGCAAAATAGTAAATGAATGAAGGGCCAGCATTGTAAACCGATGTCTGTGGAGCTACAGGAATCATTCGGAAACCTCGTAATTGCCTTATATTGTGCGTCAGTCGTTCTTCAACCTCTTCCCCTCCACACATGACAACACTGTGACTGTCGCACTGTTAGTCTTGATACTCCACCTATTATGGTGAATCATTATTTTTTATCCTCTTTTGATGTGTTTGTTCTGGTAGGAAACAGGGAGCATGAAAGATACCTTTGAAGATGTAGATGTGTAAAACAAAACAACGTAGGTCTCAAGCAGAAGGAGTTATATTGTACATTCCCTGGAAACTGTGTGGGTGTGTTTGTTGACAAAACGCATACACATAGCAACCAAAGAGACCAAACTGACCAAGAATAATTTCTGTCACTGACAATCAGTGCAATTTTGTCTATTTGGCCGTGCAGCCAAAAGGGAAAATGTGAAAGAATTTAAATAGAATTATGTGTATGTATGTGTAAGTGTAAATTTGGTTTTTGCCATCAATCTACACACAATACAAACATCTCCTCAGCACTCCATCAATCAGGCCTTTATGAATGTCTGATGAGACAAAATGAGATCTTAGGCTTGAATCCCAAGCATTGCATCTAGTGAAAACAAGGTATTGCTCATCTCCTGGCTAATAGCATTCCCTACACTGAAGCATGGTGATGGGAGCATCATGCTATATTGATGCTATTCAGCAGCAGGTACTAAGAGACCTAATTTAGTGTGTAACCTAACCTTTTTCATTTTCTGACCTTACCCCAAAGCTTAACCCTAACCTTAACCCCTGTGCTGTGATACCTAACCTTAACCCAAGTACTGTGACGCCTAATGTTAACTGTAATGTTAAAATGCATTTATTACATATTCTAGCGACCTTGGTAAGATCTGTTATCCCAGTATGGAGCACTGGGTAGGACGCCCATCTGCATGGCTCAATGTTGCCGGTTTGAAACATGGCTTGGATGTTTTGTGCAAATTCGTAATGTATGATACGTTTTAGTAGCATTCGTAACATATCATACGTTTTCAAATCATTCCTAACATATTGTCGCTGTCTGGCGGAAACCTTGTATTTTGTCATTTGTATTTTTTTTCATGAATCAACGCTGTTGGTCACCCTTCATGTCTGTCTGTGGGTTGAACAAATATTTAACCAATGAAAAGTATTTAAAAAAGCTTGTAACTAAACCTTGTAACTCTGTTGGATCCTCAAACTGTCGGCATAACCTACTAACTCCACCTGCCCTCCTTCTGGAATGAACACGTTCTGTGCACAGCAGAGCTGAAGCTAGACAGTAACGATGCGATTTTTTCTGACTTCTTCTGAGTTGCAATCTTAATTTTATTTTATGATGGACTACTTGTTTTTATATCTATGTACAGCGCATATAAAAAGTCTACACACCACTGTTAAAATGCTGGTTTTTTTTATGTAAAAGAATAAGACAAAGATAAATCATGTCAGAACTTTTTCCACTTTTAATGTGACCTATAATGTGAACAATTCAATTGAAAAACAAACAGAAATATTTAAGGGGGAAAAATGAAAAATAAAAACATTACAAGAACCTGGTTGCATAAGTATGCACACCCTCTTATAACTGGGGATGTAGCTGTGTTCAGAATTAATAAATCACGTAAAAATTCATGTTAAATAGAAGTCATTACACACCTGCCATCATTTAAAGTGACTCTGATTAATCACAAATAAGGTTCAGCTGTTCTACTATTAGGATATTCCTGACATTTTCTTAGTTGCATCTAAGAGCAAAAGCCATGGTCGGCAGAGAGCTTCAAAAGCATCAGAGGGATCTCATTGTTGAAAGATATCAGTCAGGAGAAGCATTATACAGCGGGGAGAACAAGTATTTGATACACTGCCCATTTTGCACGTTTTCCCACTTACAAAGAAAGATCAGATTTTTATCATAGGTACTCTTCAACTGTGAGTGACAATCTAAAACAAAAATCCATAAAATCACATTGTATGATTTTTAAGTAATTCATTTGCATTTTATTGCATGACATAAATATTTGATACATCAGAAAAGTAGCACTTAATATTTGGTACAGAAACCTTTGTTTGCAATGACAGAGATAATACGTTTCTTGTAGTTGTTGACCAGGTTTGCACACACTGCAGCAGGGATTTTGGCCCACTCCTCCATACAGACCTTCTCCAGATCCTTCAGGTTTCGGGGGTTGTCACTGGGCAATACAGACTTTCGGCTCCCTCCAAAGACTTGCTATTGGGTTCAGGTCTGGAGACTGGCTAGGCCACTCCAGGACCTTGAGATGCTTCTTACGGAGCCACTCTTCAGTTGCCCTGGCTGTGTGTTTCGGGTCGTTGTCATGCTGGAAGACCCAGCCACGACCCATCTTCAATGCTCTTACTGAGGGAAGGAGGTTGTTGGCCAAGATCTCACGATACATGGCCCCATCCATCCTCCCCTCAATACGGTGCAGTCATCCTGTCCCCATTGCAGAAAAGCATCCCCAAAGAATGATGTTTCCACCTCCATGCTTCACAGTTGTGATGGTGTTCTTGGGGTTGTACTCATCCTTCTTCTTCCTTCAAACACAGCGAGTGGAGTTTAGACCAAAAAGCTCTATTTTTGTCTCATCAGACCACATGACATTCTCCCATTCCTCCTCTGGATCATCCTCTGGATCAACTTCAGACGGGCCTGGACATGCGCTGGCTTGAGCAGGGGGTCCTTGCGTGCGCTGCAGGATTTTAGTCCATGACAGCGTAGTGTGTTACTAATGGTTCTTTGAGACTGTGGTCCCAGCTCTCTTCAGGTCATTGGCTAGGTCCTGCCCTGTAGTTCTGTGCTGATCCCTTACCTTCCTCATGATCATTGATGCCCCACGAGGTGAGATCTTGCATGGAGCCCCAGACAGAGGGAGATTGACCGTCATCTTGAACTTCTTCCATTTTCTAATAATTGCGCCCACAGTTGTTGCCTTGTAACCAAGCTGCTTATTGTCCTTTAGCCCATCCCAGCTTTGTGCACGTCTACAATTTTATACCTGATGTCCTTACACAGCTCTCTGGTCTTGGCCATTGTGGAGAGGTTGGAGTCTGTTTGATTGGGTGTGTGGACAGGTGTCTTTTATACAGGTAACAAGTTCAAACAGGTGCAGTTAATACAGGTAATGAGTGGAGAACAGGAGGGCTTCTTAAAGAAAAACTAACAGGTCTGTGGTAGGTGATCAAATACTTATGTCATGCAATAAAATGCAAATTAATTATTTAAAAAGTCATACAATGTGATTTTCTGGATTTTTATTACTGACCTCTACATGCTTTGTAAGTAGGAAAACCTGCAAAATCAAAAAAAATACTTGTTCTCCCCACTGTATATATCTCACAAAGGTGAGTACACCCCTTACAATTTTGCAAATATTTGATTATATCTTTTCATGTGACGACACTGAAGAAATTACACTTTGCTACAATGTAAAGTAGTGAGTGAACCGCTTGTATAACAGTGTAAACTTTTCCCTCAAAATAACTAACATGGGGATGCGGGAGTAAGGAACCAGGCGCAGGCAGAAGGTGGTCGATGTAGACTTTCTGGATTTTCTGGATTTTTGTTTTAGATTCCATCTCTCAGTTGATGTGTACCTATGATACAAATTACAGACCTCTACATGCTTTGTAAGTAGGAAAACCTGCAAAATCGGCATCAAATACTTCTTCTCCCCTCTGTATATACCATGGAACACAGTGAAGTCAGTCATCATCAAGTGGAGAAAATATGGCACAACAGAGACATTACCAAGAACTGGACGTCCCTCCATAATTTATGAAAAGACAAGAAGAACACTGGTCAGGGAGGCTTCCAAGAGGCCTACAGCAACGTAAAAGAAACTGCAAAAGAAACTGCAATTTCTGGCAAGTACTGGCTGTGTGCTACATGTGACAACAATCTCCCGTATTCTTCATTTGAATGGGCTATGGGGTAGGGTGGCAAGACGGAAGCCTTTTCTTACAAAGAAAAACATCCAAGCCCAGTTGAAGTTTGCAAAAACAAACATCAAGTCTACCAAAAGCACATGGGAAGATGTGTTATAGTCTGATGAAACCAAGGTTGACCTTTTTGGCCATCATTCAAAAAGGTATGTTTGGCGCAAAAGCAACACTGCACCCAAAGAGCACCATACCCACAGTGAAGAATGGTGGTAGCAGGATCATGCTTTGGGGCTGTTTTTCTTCAGCTGGAACCGGGGCCTTAGTCAGGGTGGAGGGAATGATGAACAGTTCCAAATACCAGGCAATTTTGGCACAAAGCCTTCAGGAGTCTGTTAGAAATCTGAAGATGAAGAGGAAGTTCATCTTTTAGTACGATAACAACCCAAAGCACACTACCAAATCTACAAAAGCATGGCTTGACAAGAAGATCAATGTTTTGGAATGGCCCAACCACAGCCCAGACCTGAATCCAATTGAACATTTGTGGGGTGATTTGAAGAAGGCTGTGCACAGGAGATGTCCTCAGATTTGGAGCACTTTTGCAAAGAATAGTGGGCAAATATTGCCACGTCAAGATATGCCATGCTAATAGACTCTTACCCAAAAAGACTGAGTCCTGTAATAAAATCAAAAGGTGCTTCAACAAAGTATTAGTTTAAGGGTGTGCACACTTATGGAACCAGGTTATTGTGAGTTATTTATTTTTCCTCCTTAAAGATTTCAGTTTGTTTTCCAATTGAATTGTTCACGTTATAGGTCACATTAAAGGTGGAAAAAGTTCTGACATGATTTATCTTTGTCTCATTTGTCACACTTATACATCACAAGAACCTGGCATTTTAACAGGGGTGTGTAGACTTTTTAACTGGTTGTAAGCTGGCGTATGGCATTTTCTTTACTCAAGAAACACTAACCTAAAAAAGGCAAATGTTTTATGTAGCCTATTTGAGGTCTGAGACATGTGGGAGTGAAGAATAGTGCAGGTAAAGCACGGTTCTCTGGAGCAGGGTTGCCATGTCCAATTTTTATAATAATGTCTTTCAGAAAGTCACTTGGAAATATTGTTTGTTGCGCATTGCAGTTTTTTAGGGTTGTTTTCAAAATGCACATGCTTATTTGGGCTTGTGTATTGTTTAGATCATGAGGCACATGGAAACAGAGACTAGCTGTAACGTCCCTGTATACTTTCTAGCCCTGCTGCCTAATTTACGTCTGAGTTAATACCGGCTACTAGTAGTTGTGATTCTTTCCCTTCCCCAAATTAGTTCAGTGGCTAGAGGTGTGTTCAATTGACTTTTGTTTGCAAACAATGGCAAAATACACCATTAGCTTTGTATTGGCCATTAATGTATTCACAAATATTATGGAAATATTGAACCTATGTAGTGAAAGGTTGGCATGAAATGTAATTCCACCTTTAAGATATGTTTCTGTACGTTCGCTAAATTTGAAGATTGGGAACATCAACGTTGGGTAGCCTCCTCGGCCCTATCAAGCAGCTGGATCCCTTAAAACTGAAATAGTACAAAGGCGTTGTTTGTGTAAAACAGTGCTTTTTGGGCTTCGTCTGAAGCTCCAAGTGATTTTGGGCTTCTTTTCTCAGTCCCGGTTGCTTGTTTCTCTTGTAATTTCTGGCAACATTGGGTTGGAGTGCCGTTTAGTCTAGTATTTGCCATCTAGTCATAGACACTAATGTCTTTAATAGCATGTTCATAGAACTTAATCTTTTATAACAAGAGATTTTGGCCTAATCTTTTCAGTGAAAGGAATACAGAGGACACATACTCTCACCTAAAGGATTATTAGAAACACCATACTAATACTGTGTTTGACCCCCTTTCGCTTTCAGAACTGCCTTAATTCTACATGGCATTGATTCAACAAGGTGCTGAAAGCATTCTTTAGAAATGTTGGCCCATATTGATAGGATAGCATCTTGCAGTTGGTGGAGATTTGTGGGATCTCCACCAACATCCAGGGATCAAGGTATCCAGGGCACGAAGCTCCCGTTCCACCACATCCCAAAGATGCTCTATTGGGTTGAGATCTGGTGACTGTGGGGGCCATTTCAGTACAGTGAACTCATTGTCATGTTCAAGAAACCAACGAGTGGTTATTTCACTCAAAGTTTCTCTTCTATCAGCTTGAATCAGTCGGCCCATTCTCCTCTGACCTCTAGCATCAACAAGGCATTTTCGCCTTGTTGACTGCCGCATACTGGATGTTTTTCCATTTTCACACCATTCTTTGTAAACCTTAAAAATTGTTGTGCGTGAAAATTCCAGTAACTGAGCAGATTGTGAAATACTCAGACCGGCCCGTCTGGCACCAAAAACCATGCCACGCTCAAAATTGCTTAAATCACCTTTCTCTCCCATTCTGACATTCAGTTTGGAGTTCAGGAGATTGTCTTGACCAGGACCACACCCCTAAATGCATTGAAGCAACTGCCATGTGATTGGTTGATTAGATAATTGCATTAATGAGAAATTTAACAGGTGTTCCTAATAATCCTTTAGGTGAGTGTATAGCTACAATAAGCTTTGTAACCTATATGTTGATGATTACCTAATGTGATGCACTTGCGGTTTCTGAGCTTGCTGTGAGCAACTGTAGATTAGGCTTATGATACCTGTGCCTTGGAACAGAATTAGTCTAACGTTTGGTTCGACTTGTAGGGAGTTTTTCCTAGCCACTGTGCTTCAACACCGTTGTTGCTTGCTCCTTGGTGTTTCAGGCTGGGTGTTTTGTAAAAGCACTTTGGACAACTGCTGATGTAAAAAGGGCATTATAAATACATTTGATTGATTGAAAAACATGGTTTGATGAAAAATACTTGCATAAAATCTGCCAGCTGCCAAAATAAGTAATGAATTAAATATTTTTAACAAGTATTTATAAAAATGTATTTAAACTAAGTTTATTTCCAATTTCAGGTGTTCCTGGACTGTTCGTAGCAGCATGGGCAGTTGTCCGGGCAACACTAGCCGATGGAAGGTATGAGATATTAGTCCCCATTTAATATGCAGATATTATATAGAGAGCCTTGTGAAAGCCTGTATCTGCCTCCACCATGTCGTTTCTCTGGGGAATAAAGATGTAAACAATCAAGACACCTACGATTTTCAACAATTGGACAATTGGATGGAAAGCCTTTCAAGGATACATTTTGTAGGCAACATGTGTAGACTCTCACTAGCAACTGTGTGTGTAATTGCTTTACTCAAAGATCTGCTCACCAGATGGAATCCTCAAGCTATGGACCCCTCAAGCACCTTCTCAGGGCCCTGTTAAAAATCCCCGGCTCTTCACATGCCCTTTATAAATATGGATTTATGTAGAGTGCCCCTGCCAGTCGCAAGAACACCGTCTCTCAACCTGATTTGCGATTTTACAGCATTTTGCTATTCACCATCACCATAGTGAACCCATTTCAATGGGCGTCCCTTGACAGATGTGTTTGGTCTTTATAGAGAATGACATGGCTTAGAGCGTTTCTACCAGCATCATGTTGGATGGACCACAACCCTGCTAATCTTGAAGTCCTCACATGTACCAGACTGACCCTGCTTACGGGATTCTTCTACTATATGGATACTTAGTGGTTATCGGTTTCTGTGTTGACTCCCTGTTATTTGCTAGTTCCCTCAGACAGCACTGGTATCTCCTGTGTTTAGCCAAGCCTCCTCACTCCACTCTCATGGATGATTTGGTGGGTCACTTTTTGACCAGGGTCACACACCTGAAACCAATTAGCTTAACTATATATTTAGTTTGAACCCTCCGAGTTTATAGATGGCTTTTACGCGAGCTGACATAAATGTCCTGAAAAAAAGAAAAGAAATGAAGGCAGCCCTGCTGTCACTCACAGCATCCCTTAAGACTGGAGCAAAACAGGGAATTAGCTACTGTACCTGCTCAGTGGTATGATCGGGAAATACGAAAGAGCTTAATTCACAGTTTCTGGAATGGGATTTCCATGCTTAACTAGACACTATTACATCAGAGCATGTACTGAAGGACTAACGAGATCTGAAAATTTTATGCAGTCATTTCCCACCACTTTCTAACATCATCCATGCAAACTGATTGGGCACTGCTAGCTAACTTTACACTACCTATAGCTGGACATCATGAAATAATTTTATCCTGAATTTAGAGTATCTTGGGGGAACACAAAATTGCAATTTACTAATTGCAAAGATATTGCTGTACAAAACCTCAGTGCTTACAGTACAGTTGCTTCAATGTAATAAGCTTAAAGTGGAAGAGCATTAATTCGCTTGTCAAGAGGGGGTTATCATTCGAAAATGTTATTGCTACTTGTAAGTGTGTGTTCATGTTATTGTTGGTTGGCATGGTATAAGCAGGATAAAACATCATTGTGATCACCCCTGAGATCTGTTGTTGTAATTACTTATTAAGGGCGTATTGGGTGCTGAAACTTTCTCTGTATTCCTCCCAAAAATGTTTATCATCCTTATGTACAACAGTTCATTAAGTATGTGAGCTTTGATGTATTTGCCCTTTAAGGATTTTAGCTATGAGCAATAGGAAGCCCGATTTCTTTTTAAAATCAAGTATCAACTCCTCCCATTTGACACGCACTGATATGGAAGTCACACACTTAAATCTCCGAGCTCAAGATATTTTTTTTTACAAGACTGACTAAAAACCATGAACAACCGCCTACACAATGCAGATATGGCTGTCTTTCTTACTTGTATGTGCCAGATTTCTGGAGGGGAAATATCACAATTGCAGGCTTGTTGGAAAACAAATATGTTTCAAATACTGACTGAATAAGCAAAACCAATTCTCACATTGAACCGGGAAGGCAGACATAGCCTTTGCTATTGCGAAGTGATGGAACTGAACGGAGCACTTTCTAGTTGCTCTGTAGATTTCAGATCCTTACCCAGGACTGTCAAGTACATTTACTGGCTTGTGCTCTTCTTTTCTCATTGCTAATTTAACTTCACCTTTTTACCTCTCTATGTCTGTCTACTTCTAGTTTAATTTCCTTGTTTGATATATAACCTATTATTTATTGATTCATTCCCCCTTCTTAAGGTGTCCTTGTTTGTCCTTATAGAACCATTTACTTCACTCTCCCCTCCTCTTTTCTCTACATGATTTTAGGTGTTGGGAGTTAAGTGCCGGGAACATTAAGTGGATATACCAGGTTCCCATTCTGACAGCTATCGGGGTAAGTCCGAGAAATGCTTTGCCTGTTTCCTGCGATCTCAGTACCTCATTGTTGCCTCTTAATAAGGATGACGCATACCGTATATGCTCCTCTTCGACTAACACTGTCATGGCTGATCAACCTCTCTGTGGGGAAACAGCCAGATAGACAGCAGGAATGTGAACTTAGTTAACATATTGCTCTCTTCTCTTTTTCTTTCTTCCTTCTTTCTCTTTTTCTCTGAATGTCATGTCTGTCTGTCTGTGTGTGTGTGTGTGCATGTATAGTGAGGAGAACAAGTATTTGATACACTGCCCATTTTGCAGCTTTTCCCACTTACAAAGCATGTACAAGTCTGTCATTTTATCAAAGGTACTCTTCTACTGTGAGTGACGGAATCTAAAACAAAAATCCATAAAATCACATTTTATCATTTTTAAGTAATTAAATTGCATTTTATTGCATGACATAATTATTTGATACATCAGAAAAGCAGATCTTAATATTTGGTAGAGAAACCTTTGTTTGCAATTACAGAGATCATACGTTTCCTGCAGTTGTTGACCAGGTTTTCACACAATGCAGCAGGGATTTTGGCCCACTCCTCCATACAGACCTTCTCCAGATCCTTCAGGTTTTGGGGCTGTCGCTGGGCAATACGGACTTTCAGCTCCCTCCAAAGATTTTCTATTGGGTTCAGGCCTGGAGACTGGCTAGACCACTCCAGGACCTTGAGATGCTTCTTACGGAGCCACTCCTCAGTTGCCCTGGCTGTGTGTTTCGGGTCGTTGTCATGCTGGAAGATCCAGTCACGACCCATCTTCAATGCTCTTACTGACGGAAGGAGGTTGTTGGCCAAGATCTCACAATACATGGCCCCATCCATCCTCCCCTCAATACGGTGCAGTCGTCCTGTCCCCTTTGCAGAAAAGCATCCCCAAAGAATGATGTTTCCACCTCCATGCTTCACAGTTGTGATGGTGTTCTTGGGGTTGTACTCATCCTTCTTCTTCCTCCAAACACGGCGAGTGGAGTTTAGACCAAAAAGCTCTATTTTTGTCTCATCAGACCACATGACCTTCTCCCATTCCTCCTCTGGATCATCCAGATGGTTATTGGCAAAATTCAGATGGGCCTGGACATGCGCTGGCTTGAGCAGGGGGACGTTACGTGCACTGGAGGATTTTAATCCATGACGGCGTAGTGTGTTACTAATGGTTTTCTTTGAGACTGTGGTCCCAGCTCTCTTCAGGTCATTGACCAGGTCCTGCCATATAGTTCTGGGCTGATCCCTCACCTTCCTCGTGATAATTGATGCCCCACGAGGTGAGATCTTGCATGGAGCCCCAGACCGAGGGAGATTGACCGTCATCTTGAACTTCTTCCATTTTCTAATAATTGCGCCAACAGTTGTTGCCTTCTAACCAAGCTGCTTGCCAATTGTCCTTTAGCCCATCCCAGCCTTGTGCAGGTCTCCAATTTTATCCCTGATGTCCTTACACAGCTCTCTGGTCTTGGCCATTGTGGAGAGGTTGGAGTCTGTTTGATTGAGTGTGTGGACAGGTGTCTTTTATACAGGTAACGAGTTCAAACAGGTGCAGTTAAAACAGGTAATGAGTGGAGAACAGGAGGGCTTCTTAAAGAAAATCTAACATGTCTATGAGAGCCGGAATTCTTACTGGTTGGTAGGTGATCAAATACTTATGTCATGCAATAAAATGCAAATTAATTATTAAAAAATCATACCATGTGATTTTCTGGATTTTTGTTTTAGCTTCCGTCTCTCACAGTTGAAGTGTACCTATGATAACAATTACAGACATGCTTTGTAAGTAGGAAAACCTGCAAAATCGGCAGTGTATCAAATACTTGTTCTCCCCACTGTATATATCTCACAAAAGTGAGTACACCCCTCACATTTCTGCACATATTTGATTATATCTTTTCATGTGACGACACTGAAGAAATTACACTTTGCTTCAATGTAAAGTAGTGAGTGAACCGCTTGTATAACAGTGTAAATTTGCTGTCCCCTCAAAGTAACTGACATGGGGATGCGGGAGTAAGGAACCATGCGCAGACAGAAGGTGGTCGATGTAGACTTTTTTAATTAAACAAACACCGAACACAACCAAACAACAAAAAGAAAGGGCTGACTTAAGCAGCAAAACGGACGCACTAATCGGTTACACATGAAACATAACTGACGGCAACACAACAACAACAACAATGATGGACAAATGTGGGGAGCAGAGGGGAAACATTTAAACACATACTGACGAGATGACAGGGACCTGGTGTGAATGATTATAGACATGACACGAAACAAGTCTGGGATGTGTTCCTATGTGATGGGAACTGAACGATCACGGCACAGTGGCGCTGCTGCTCACCGTACCGTAACAATAACACAACACCCAGCCACCGTGCTGCAGCTCAGTTTCAGGGTCTTGGCAATCTTCTTATAGCCTAGGCCATCTTTATATAGAGCAACAATTCTTTTTTTCAAATGCTCAGAGAGTTCTTTGCCATGAGGTGCAGTGTTGTGCTTCCAGTGACCAGTATGAGGGAGTGTGAGAGTGATAACATCAAATGTAACACACCTGTTCCCCATTCACACCTGAGACCTTGTAACACTAAAGAGTCACATGACACCGGGGAGGGAAAATGGCTTATTGGGCCCAATTTGGACATTTTCAGTTAGGGGTGTACTCACTTTTGTTGCCAGCGGTTTAGACATTAATGGCTGTTTGTTGTGTTATTTTGAGGGGACAGTAAATGTATACTGTTATACAAGCTGTACACTCACTACTTTACATTATATTAAGGTAGCCCTATCTTTTCACTTAATCAAACAGGGTTTTTTTGTTTTTCACTTTCTGGGTTACTTTGTATGAATAAAGTTGGAAAAGGTCTGATTTTATGTGTATTCATTTCAGGCTGTAAGGCAACTAAAGGTGAACATTTTGAAAGGGGGTGGTGACTTTCTTTTCCCAGTGTATACACATATACATACATAATATATAATGATTGGTTTTTCAAATACTATTGTGAGAAAATATAGATGGATCTTACAAAACCGATTCCAGAAAAGTTGGGACAAATTGTGAGTAAAAAAGGAATGGAATAATTTACAAATCTCATGAACTTATATTTAACTCACAATAGAATATAGATAATATATTGAATGTTGAAAGTGAGACATTTTGTAATGTCAAGCCAAATATTGGCTCATTTTGGATTTCATGAGAGCTACACATTCCAAAGAAGTTGGGACAGGTAGCAATAAGGGGCCGGAAAAGTTAAATGTACAGATAAGGAACAGTTGGAGGACCGATTTGCTACTTATTATGTCAATTGGCAACTTGATTGGGTATAAAAAGAGCCTCTCAGAGTGGCAGTGTTTCTCAGAAGTCAAGATGGGCAGAGGATCACCAATTCCCCCAATGCTGCGGTGAAAAATAATGGAGCAATATCAGAAAGGAGTTTCTCAGAAAAAAAGTTATCATCATCTACAGTGCAAAATATCATCCAAAGATTCAGAGAATCTGGAGAATCTCTGTGCGTAAGGGTCAAGGCCGGAAAACCATACTGGATGCCTGTGATCTTCGGGCCTTCAGACGGCACTGCATCACATACAGGAATGATACTGTAATGGAAATCACAACATGGGCTCAGGAATACTTTCAGAAAAAATTGTTGGTGAAAACAATCCACCGTGGCATTCGCCTAAAACTCTATAGGTCAAAAAAGAAGCCGTATCTAAACAGGATCCAGAAGTGCAGGCATTTTCTCTACACATACTGCATCAATTGCAATGTCATGGCTGCCTAGAAGAAGGATCCGGGTACTGAAATGGCCAGCCTGCAGTCCAGATCTTTCACCCATAGAAAACATTTGGCGCATCTTAAAGAAGAAGGTGCGACAAAGAAGACCTAAGACAGTTCAGCAACTTGAAGCCTGTATTAGACAAGAATGGGACAACATTCCTATTCATAAACTTGAGCAACTTGTCTCCTCAGTCCCCAGACGTTTGCAGTCTGTTATAAAAAGAAGTGGGGATGCCACACAGTGGTAAACATGGCATTGTCCCAACTTTTTTGAGATGTGTTGATGCCATGAAATTTAAAATCAACTTATTTTTCCCTTAAAGTGATACATTTTCTCAGTTTAAACATTTGATATGTCATCTATGTTGTATTCTGAATAAAATATTGAAATTTGAAACATCTCAAACATCATTGCATTCTGTTTTTATTCACAATTGCACAGTGTCCCAACTTTTTTGGAATCGGGTTTGTAGATATGAAACTCTGTTCATGTTTCACTTTTTATTTTAAAGCAGTCCACCTCCTTTCCCAAGTTCTGCCCACCTCCTTTCCTAAGTTCTGCCCACCTCCTTTCCCAGGCTCTTCCCACCTCCTTTCCTAGGTTCTGCCCACCTCCTTTCATTGGTTTTGCCCACCTCTTTTCCCAGGTTGTGCCCACCTTCTTTCCCATTCTCTGCCCACATCCTTTCCTAGGATCTGCCCACCTCCTTTCCTAGGTTCTGCCCACCTCCTTTCCTTGGTTGTGCCCAGCTCTTTTCCCAGGTTGTCACCACCTCTTTTCCCAGGTTGTGCCCACCTCCTTTCCCAGGTTGTGCCCACTTCCGTTCCTAGATTCTGCCCACCTCCTTTCCCAGGTTGTGCCCACTTGGCTTCTCACTGGGTTTGAGACTATAAGGAATGTGTATAATTACACTGATACTATAAGTGATGTGGGATCAAAAAGAGATGAGGGTTATAATTGCATTACATTGTGGTTGAATCTATTTACTTGATTGTCACTCATCAAAAGTATGTCATTTCTTCATGCCTTTCTTACCAATTGTTCAGAGGTGTTCCTTAGAAAGGAACAATCATGATCGCGAACAGATCAATTACATTATTCCTTTTGTTAGTCAGGCAAAATTACTTTGGAATTCAATACTGGCTTAACATTCAAAGGACTGTTTGAATTTCATTTCAAAGCCTGTCCTTCCTGTCATTATTAGAACATCTCAGGCGTGTCGACCACGCCTGAGGGAAAACCACCTTTGGTTACCTCAGCTACCCATTGGCTCACAGCAAGAAACTTTTTCCAATGCAGATCTTTTATTGTTTGCTTGATTCAGTCAATTACAAAACAACTTAAAAAAAAAACTTCTCCATTGACTGATCCCAATTATTCTGAATATTTTTATCATGCCCCTTTTCATGTTAGTTTTCATTACAACCATGCCACGTGGATTATACATTTTTTTACATTCAACAACATCAGTTTTCTATAAATTAACAACAAACTTATCTGTTTTACAGTCTGAATATCTTTTTTATGACCTGAATAACCTGCTTTCTAAAAGTGAAGTGCTTTAAATGAATGTTCCACAACTGGTCCTAACAGGTCTACAGCAGATTGATAGTTGCCCTAGTGATTCAAATAGTCTGAGAATAAAAAAAGCACCAGGAACCAGGAAGTAACCTGTTGCATTGAGGATGTTACGACAACATGGCGTTTTACATCTGTGGTGGTGGCATGTCTTATTTGTGAGTGTGTGGAGGACGTGGAGAGAAGATTGGAAATAGTCCCTGAGTATGAAAGTGTGGCAAGTGACGTTGGTGAAAAGGAGAACAGTGAAATCAAGGGATGAAACAAAACTCTTTCTTGTCACGCTATATATTTTAAGTGTTGGTGAAGGTGTGAGAGTTTTTCAAGGATTCATTAATGGTGACCAGAAGTGCCCTTGTTTTGGTCATTTTTTTTCAATAAAGAACAGAAGAAATGTTCCCTGCAGTTGGCCACATCAGAAGAGCCCTGTATTGATCTCCAGAGTGGGGTGCCTGCCAGAGGAGTTACGGCATCTCATTAAACATCGTTCCTTTAACAGAAAATACCAGAAGGATTACCAGATGAAAACACCACAGTGCCTGACCTATGGATGAAATGCAATTATTTGGTATAATAAACGTTTGAGGACACTACCTTGCCCACGTGAGGCTTGGTTATGTGGTGAAAGCCTTTCTTTTACAAATCATTACTGTGTGGAAAAGATATGGCCACGTGGCAGAGAAGTGTGTTTTACAGTCGATTCATGTAGTGCCACATCTTTCATCCCTGAGCGGCCTGCTCGGATGAAAGAAGTTGGGATGTCAAGAATCAGTGCTTACAGGAGTTGTCCTTTGTGAAGACGGTGAAGAGAGTCAAAGCAACAAAAGACCATAATGTGAAAGTGACGCCGCGCAATCTGTTGCAAATGTTTTGTATGTCAGTCAGGAGATCAGCTTATGCATTGAAGGAAATCGACGTGTGGTATTTATAGTCACAGTGATCTTTCATGTGTCCAAGAAGGCCCTAAACACATTCCCGGCCTGTGCAATCTGTGCCTACACCCACTGGTTTTGGCTGACTGCATCTACTGTAGTCACACTCAGAACAATCCGTTTTTAGCCGTTGGCATCAGTTGCCTACACAGGCGCTAGCTTTGAAATGGGTTTTAAAGTGTGCTGTGTTTCGAGTCAGCATTTAATTACAAACTCCCATTTGTATTCGATATGAAGTTCTGTAACTCGTACACGATTTTGCACTGATTTAAAATATATATACTGACTTACTGTATCATGGTGGGTAGAACCTTTGTTTTCGACTGTTCAACAATTGTAAGCTCTGTTGTCTATCAAAACATGTTCAGATTCCAATTGACAGTGAGCCCATTCTCTCAGTCATGGGATTGTGTAAAGAACTTTTTTGAGATTGGGCTCAAGACTGCAGGGATTTAACAGGTCATTATAAAAGGCAGGCAATTTGTTTCAAGCAGATTACTTGTACTCCCTGCAAATACATTTTCTGGAACACCATGCGGGAGTGTGGTTGAGTCCAAACACCAACAAGTGAACCTTTATTGATACTTATATGCAGGATGGAAAAAAATGATGAGTAAAGAGAAGACAAAAGGAATCTGGAATAGTTTTATTATGAAGGGAAAGAACTCTCTCCATCCCCAGTCCAGCAAACGTCTGTTACTGTTAGACCGACACTTCCAAATACTCTCGGGAATGGCTGCAAATACAGGATAACAATTAGATAATATATTTATAATCCAGTCGTAATGAAGAAAGGAGGGATTTAAATACTTAATACTTCCCACCTGCATTCTTGGCAAATAAACTGGAAATGTCAAGCACAAAATTCAGAATTTTAAATTGTAACTTTTCCAATTGTATTTTCAGCTCAACTTTATCCTTTTTGTAAACATTGTGCGAGTGCTGGTGACAAAGATCAGGGAGACCAACGCAGGGAGATACGACACAAGGAAACAGTACAGGTGGGTTGCCTTTCAAAAATACGTTTTGGTTTAGGGCATGAAACTAGTAAAACCATAAAATATACAGTAAAACCATAAAACATACTGGCAAGGTCCATGGATTCAAAATTGCAGTGTTTTTCTACACCTCAGGGCAATTGAAGTGCCAGTGTGTATTTCACTTAAACCATGTAAGCATCATTTTATAATATTTTATGAGAATATTTTATCCATTCTATAATATATACTGTAGTATTTTGACACAAAATCACAATACATTCTTCTCTATCCTATTAGGATATTGAATAATAATGTTTGATGTGATTTGGCAAAATACAAGCCATATTGCAATGATGTGCAAATCATTTAATCCCTATATTTAATTGGAAATAATACAAAGACAACATATCAAATGATGAACCAGAGAAATGTTATTATTTTGGGATAAATACATGCCCATTCTCTGAATCTTGTAATTATATTGTGTTCTGTAGATGATGAGATCCCCAAACTCGTGGTAATTTTACGTTCAGAAATGTTATTCTAAAATTCTTGCTATATTTGCCTCTGCAGTCTTTCACAGAGTGGTGAACCCCTCTCCATCTTTACTTCTGAAAGACCAGCCTGGTCTCAGGACACTACGTAGACAATTTTACATACATATTAGGCAGGGGATTTCGTAAGATATATTACATTCAGAGTAGGAATGGAGAAATAAAGTGAAGACTGTGTTTCGAACCAGCCACCTTCTGCATTCCAGCCAGGTGCACAACCCACTGCTCCTGTGAGGAACATGTAAACAGTAAGGGCGAGTGGTGTTGTCACAACGTAAATATGTTTGAAGTGATTTTCTTTGTAATCCTAACCCAAACCATAACCCAAACCTTAACCCCAGTGCTGTGATATCTAACCTTAACCCTAACCCCAGTGCTGTGATGCCTAACGTTAACCTAACTTTAACAATAAAATGCTTTTATAACATATTCTAGCGACCTTGATGTTGCTGTTACTCATCCTAAATTCACATATGCTGTGTGGGGCAGTGGGTAGTATGACTGCCTTCTTATCCAAATGTTGCCCGTTTGAAACACAGGTTAAACATATTGTGAAAAAGTTCGTAAATATCTGGTTTTTTTCTGGTGTTTGTATGTTATTGAAAATTTTAATAGCATTCGTAACATTTGATACGTTGTAATATCGTTCGTAAGATATGTTACTAATAATTTCGTAATATATCATAAGTTTTGGTTCAAAAACCCCTTAATGAAGAAGAAAATTGTGTGTCCTGTGACGTCGCCCGGCATGGCGCAGCCGGGGCCCCACCCTGGAGCCAGGCCCGGGGTTGGGGCTCGTTCGCGAGCGCCTGGTGGCCGGGCCTTTCCCCATGGGGCCCGGCCGGGCCAAGCCCGAACGAGCGACATGGGGCCGCCCTCCCGTGGGCTCACCACCCACAGGAGGGACCATAAGGGGCCGGTGCAGAGAGGATCGGGCGGCAGTCGAAGGCGGGGGCCTAGACAACCCGAGCTCCAGGGACAACTAGCTCCAGGGACGTGGAATGTCACCTCGCTGGCGGGGAAGGAGCCTGAGATGGTGCGTGAGGTTGAGAGGTTCCGACTAGAGGTAGTCGGGATCACCTCTACGCACGGCTTGGGCTCTGGAACCACACTCCTTGAGAGAGGATGGACTCTTCACCACTCTGGAGTTGCCCATGGTGAGAGGCGGCGGGCTGGTGTGGGTTTGCTTATAGCTCCCCAGCTCTGCCGCCATGTGTTGGAGTTTACCCCGGTGAACGAGAGGGTCGTTTCCCTGCGCCTACGGGTCGGGGATAGGTCTCTCACTGTTGTTTGTGCCTACGGGCCGAACGGCAGTGCAGAGTACCCGACTTTCTTGGAGTCTCTGGGAGGGGTGCTGGAAAGTGCTCCGACTGGGGACTCTATCGTTCTACTGGGGGACTTCAACGCCCACGTGGGCAACGACAGTGACACCTGGAGGGGCGTGATTGGGAGGAACGGCCCCCCTGATCTGAACCCGAGCGGTGTTCAGTTATTGGACTTCTGTGCTAGTCACAGTTTGTCCATAACGAACACCATGTTCAAGCATAAGGGTGTCCATCAGTGCACGTGGCACCAGGACACCCTAGGCCGCAGGTCGATGATCGACTTTGTTGTCGTTTCATCTGACCTGCGGCCATATGTCTTGGACACTCGGGTGAAGAGAGGGGCGGAGCTGTCAACTGATCACCACCTGGTTGTGAGTTGGATCCGATGGCGGGGGAGGAAGCTGGACAGACTCGGCAGGCCCAAGCGTACTGTAAGGGTCTGCTGGGAACGTCTGGCCGAGTCTCCTGTCAGAGAGATCTTTAACTCCCACCTCCGGCAGAGCTTTGACTGGATCCCGAGGGAGGTTGGAGATATTGAGTCCGAGTGGACCATGTTCTCCACCGCCATTGTTGAAGCGGCCGCTCGGAGCTGTGGCCGTAAGGTCTCCGGTGCCTGTCGAGGCGGCAATCCCCGAACCCGGTGGTGGACACCGGAAGTAAGGGATGCTGTCAAGCTGAAGAAGGAGTCCTATCAGGCCTGGTTGGCTTGTGGGACTCCAGAGGCAGCTGACGGGTACCGACAGGCCAAGCGGGCTGCAGCCCGGGTGGTTGTGGAGGCAAAAACTCGGGCCTGGGAGGAGTTCGGTGAGGCCATGGAGAAGGACTATCGGCTGGCCTCGAAGAGATTCTGGCAAACCATCCGGCGCCTCAGGAGAGGGAAACAGTGCCCTACCAACGCTGTTTACAGTAGAGGTGGGCAGCTGTTGACCTCAACTGGGGATGTCGTCGGGCGGTGGAAGGAGTACTTCGAGGATCTCCTCAATCCCGCCGTCACGTCTTCCATTGAGGAAGCAGAGGATGAGGGCTCAGAGGTGGACTCGTCCATCACCCGGGCTGAAGTCACCGAGGTGGTTAAGAAACTCCTCGGTGGCAAGGCACCGGGGGTGGATGAGATCCGCCCTGAGTACCTCAAGTCTCTGGATGTTGTGGGGCTGTCTTGGCTGACACGCCTGTGCAACATCGCGTGGCAGTCGGGGACAGTGCCTCTGGGATGGCAGACCGGGGTGGTGGTCCCTCTTTATAAGAAGGGGGACCGGAGGGTGTGTTCCAACTATAGGGGGATCACACTTCTCAGCCTCCCCGGGAAAGTCTATGCCAGGGTTCTGGAGAGGAGAATACGGCCGATAGTAGAACCTCGGATTCAGGAGGAACAGTGTGGTTTTCGTCCAGGCCGTGGAACACTGGACCAGCTCTATACCCTCTACAGGGTGATGGAGGGTTCATGGGAGTTTGCCCAACCAGTCCACATGTGTTTTGTGGATTTGGAGAAGGCATTCGACTGTGTCCCTCGCGGCATCCTGTGGAGGGTGCTTCGGGAATATGGGGTCCTGGGTCCTTTGCTAAGGGCTGTTAGGTCCCTGTACGACCGAAGCAGGAGCTTGGTCCGCATTGCCGGCAGTAAGTCAGACTTGTTCCCTGTGCATGTTGGACTCCGGCAGGGCTGCCCTTTGTCACCGGTTCTGTTCGTAATTTTTATGGACAGAATTTCTAGGCGCAGCCAGGGGCCGGAGGGTGTCAGGTTTGGGGACCACACGATTTCGTCTCTGCTCTTTGCGGATGATGTTGTCGTGTTGGCCCCTTCAAGCCAGGACCTTCAGGATGCACTTGGACGGTTTGCAGCCGAGTGTGAAGCGGTGGGGATGAAAATCAGTACCTCCAAATCCGAGGCCATGGTCCTCAGTCGGAAAAGGGTGGCTTGCCCACTTCAGGTTGGTGGAGAGTGCCTGCCTCAAGTGGAGGAGTTTAAGTATCTAGGGGTCCTGTTCACGAGTGAGGGAAGGATGGAACGGGAGATTGACAGACGGATCGGTGCAGCTTCTGCAGTAATGCGGTCGATGTATCGGTCTGTCGTGGTGAAGAAAGAGCTGAGCCGCAAGGCGAAGCTCTCGATTTACCGGTCAATCTACGTTCCTACTCTCACCTATGGTCATGAGCTTTGGGTCATGACCGAAAGGACAAGATCCCGGATACAGGCGGCCGAAATGAGCTTTCTCCGCAGGGTGGCTGGGCGATCCCTTAGAGATAGGGTGAGAAGCTCGGTCACCCGGGAGGAGCTCAGAGTAGAGCCGCTGCTCCTCCACATCGAGAGGGGTCAGCTGAGGTGGCTTGGGCATCTGTTTCGGATGCCTCCGGAACGCCTTCCTGGGAAGAGCTGGAGGAAGTGTCTGGGGAGAGGGAAGTCTGGGCATCCCTGCTTAGACTGCTGCCCCCGCGACCCGGCCCCGGATAAGCGGAAGATGATGCAAAAAAATCATAAGTTTTGGTGGCGCATTGTAATGTAACCTAACGTAACGTCACATATCATACAAAATCGGGTGCCATGGATTTACGTAAAATAGTCTACGTAGTGTCCTGAGACAGGTTGCAGTGACTCATCTTCTCTGGGATGCTCCTTTTATACCCAATCATGTTACTGACCTGTTGCCAATTAACCTAATTAGTTGTTAGATGTTCCACCAGAATCTTTTTTTGTGTTACACAAATATTTTCAGTCTTTTGTTGCCCCTGTCCCTTCTTTTTTTTATCTTGTTGAATCTTGTTGCTTGCATCAAGTTAATCAAAGTGGGCATATATTTTACAAGGTTGCCTTTGCAATACTTTCTATTGATTATAGGGTTTAAATGATTTGTTATATTATTTACATTCTGTTTTTATTGCCATTTTGCACAGCGGACCAACTTCTTTGGAAACATGTTATAGTTGTTTTATATTATATTTGCAATTATCTGTGATGGAACCAACCAAAGCATGCAGAGTGGATTTTGAAAGCCTCAGTAATGATAGGACTGTGTTGAGGAGGTCAGTTATTCAGGGTTATTCAGAGGCTGAGCATGAAAGCTGTGTAAATAGTGTGTTATAATGGGAACAGGGTTCCATTTGGGTTTGACCCTGAATGTTTCCACATGTTAAGCCTAGCTCCAATCACTGCCAGGCTTAATAACAGTAATCAGCCTCTACTGTCATTGGCTGATAAGCAAGGCAACAAGCCTTTCACCACTTGCTGATCAGCCAACCACAGTACAGTGCTAAACCCCAGGAGGCCAGCTGACTTGATGCCTGGGGATTTTCCATATTCACGCAAACATAAAGGCATGGATATCAGTGTGCAACCACACACACAGACACACACACACGCACACGTGCACATGCAAACAATCAATATCACAAGCACATTGACATGAGATCTCCGGATGTCCAGTGGTTGTGCACAATCTTGACTGCATTTCAACATGACCCTAATTAACCATGTACCGTATTGGCCCATGCTTGGAAAACGATGACTCGCTAGCTGATGCAAATCAATCACGTCCCACGTTCCACCACTTAGCAATCAGACATTTCTAGTTTTATTATTTCTGACTAGCCCATGAGAATGGCATTTACTGTAGAACAACTTACCATAAAATGCACCAGGGCGACCAAAAAAAGTGTTGTTTTTGTATCTGGCAAAATTAAATTTCTTACCAGTCAATTTAAAATACCCTCTTCTGCAATGGATATTGTATGTAAGTCAGTCATATTACTGAGGGTTGTGAAATGCCAGATGGCAAACTCTGGGTGAAAGGTGCCCATGCCCAGAGGGTGGATATTGCTTGGCTGTGTGTACATTGATAGTCACATGTGTTAATGAATCCCACACTTTGTGTGGGAATGATCAGATTTGTGGTGACGCAAGTGTGGTTAAGGAGGCCCGTGTAGAACATCACCCAGCTGGAGACTGTAAAGGCCTTAGTCACTGAACTGAAACATGGTGAGATGAAACAGGAGACGCTCGCACAGTACCTGTACTGAATGTGCCATTTACACCCAATTATCGCCATTTTCCCATCTCAACCTCTACAAAAATGCCAATTAAAATGATTTATAATTGCCGGTTGGTAATTAGTTGCTTACTGCTGTTTTAACTGATGGATAATGAGTTGGTTAGGTAACTCATGCAGATCAGATCTGAACTACCATAGACCCCTGGAGATCACAAGGCAGCAGATGTGAAATGATTAAGAGCCATCTGTGAAATACTGTTTACTAAACAGGCAGTTGTTTGTGAGTGTCAATTGTGATTGAATCCACAGGCATGTACTGTAAAGAATGGTGACCTTTCGCCTTAGTGTGTATTTGAAAACCGCTACCCTGTTGTCCAAATTCCATCCAATACTGTTACCCACTATGAGGTGAAGGTTCAGCAACATCCTGTTTTGTCTCACTCTAATGAGTCCCTGTGGTACCTGTTGTTTCTCTCTTCACAGGAAATTGGCTAAGTCCACCCTGGTGCTGGTGTTGGTGTTTGGGGTGCACTATATTGTCTTTGTGGGGATGCCTCACACCTTTCAGGGCCTCAGCTGGGAAGTCAGAATGTACTTCGAGCTCTTCTTCAACTCTTTCCAGGTAACTGTTTATTCCGACCCTCTTTTGAAAATCCGGTGGTCGTTTGAAGTAGACCCCCATTTAAAGGAGAAGCTGACCTTGTGGTTTACTTACACCTGTCATTAACAAGATTACTTTTATTTCAGTGCAGATTGGCAGATGGTAATAGTCAAGAACCAATCAAAATATAAATATGATGAATATGAACTAGTGGATGCCAGGTTACAGTTATGTACATCAGTAAGTACTAAATATAATACTAGATGTTGATACAACAATAACAAACCACAGTGAAAGCAGCCAGAATGCTAACACTCTACTGCTGAACTAAATGACCTGTTTTTTACATGTTAATGGACAATAGTACGGAAGGCAGTAGACGATTATACATGGTAAAAAGAACCAGCCAATATGATGGATACAGGTCATTGCAGACAATAATTTAAAAAAATAATTGAACAAACAACATTCACTCGACAATAATGATGTAAGTACAAGTAGCAGTTACATTTTACTATGCACTGAATGGGAAGTACAACCCAAGTCCAAAGACAAGGATAAACCTTTATAACCCTGTGAGAGCATTGGTTAGGGCCAATGACATATCAGGACCTAGAAACAATCCATGCACCAGTCATTCCTTTGAGGAAGGGTCCAGTACATTGTCTTTCTGGTGATGATCTCAAGATTTAATGAACACACTCATCAGCTGCTCTGAATCTAACCTTGGCAATTCCTGAGCTTAGACACTGTCATTGGACTCACACCAACACAGGCATTGTAGCAGCTTTTATTGATTTCAAACAGATGGCTGAGAGAGGAAAATACCAGGTGGTTTATTTCCTTTTATCTGGTTTTGTATGCATGAATCTCATGCCTTAATGTTTTTTTTGGCAATTCATGCCTACGTCTGTCCAATTTATCATAACAAATTGGTTACAGTATAAGGTTTTGTGATGAATGTGCCATCTCCCCCAAGACAACACCAAATTGAATAGGTTTTTGTTTAAAGTACACCAAAGCTCGTTTCCAACATTTATATAATTTATTTGAGAAGTTCAAGAAGGACTTGGTGTCACAAACCCTAGGCAGTTCAAAAGGATGGCACCCTGGTTATGAAAATGTAGTCCTCTGTGCGTCATTGCTCCACTCCCAGTCATAGAACTCTGTAGCTCTTTAAAATTATTCTTGGTCTCTCTTTGGCTTTTCTCACAAGACTCCATGTTGGATTGCTGTGTTTTGAGTGACAGCTGAGTGATGTGATGTGGCTGCACTTCTTGATTATTGGGATATCCCAACACTTCCGTAATTGTTTGTACCCTTTTCATACTCTATGGATTTGTATGACTTCATCTCCTGCTTCTGTAGAATCCAGTTTCCTTCATATTCACAGCGTTATCAATGATCCGTCAACAGTAAGAATTTTTATTGAGAAAATGTGACAGCAACTTTAATGGTTTTCATTTAGAAGCCAATGGAAAGGAACTTTTGTCCTTGTGAGGGGATTTATTTGACATGTGTCCACAGCACAGGGTTTGATTACTTATGTAATCAAAGTATTTCAGTTTTAACATGAACACTTTTGGAGTGTCAGTGTTTTAAAATAAAGTATAACCAGTTCAATCCTTTCTCCACAACTTATGTTGAGGTCCCGGACAGCCTATAATGTCTCTTTTGGGGGATTTTGGCATTCTCAACATGTAATTTTATTAATTCAAATATTATATTTTTCATTTATTAATTAAATGATTCAATATAATTGTTTTCCCCTCCCAATTTCGTTATGCTCAATTTGCGATTATAGCTATCTTTCTTTGCAGCAACTGCTAGTGGTTTCCGGAGAATCACAAACTGTCCTCCAATGCACATCTCTTAAAGGTGTTTCGCATCTTATTACACTGCACACTCAAACAGGATGATTGCGGAAATCTATGCATTTGGATTAAAGTTTATTCTCCAGCCAAAAGCCAGGATTGAGCTTGCAAGCCCACGACCCGCCAGTACCCAACCCGCTAGTGTATTTGCATTACACCCAATCATAAAACCTCGCACCAGTGTAGAGTTGCAGAGCTCTGAAGAAACCCATCAAACCAACTGTGTATGAAAGACCCATTAGTGAATTCTGTAGCAGTACAGCAACCCTGCACCACAGGTAATGGGTTCGGTTGCCCTAATGCACTCTGAATCATATAAAAAGTAGTGAAAATACTATATGGGTCCAAATCTGTTTAGGACCCAAGGCAACTCAGGTGCTGGATGGTTATATACCCTTCTTTTAATTGGAGACTAAGCAAGACCTGGGACGCTAGGTGAAGACAATTACCTAGCAAATAGAAACAAAAAACCCAAAGTGCTACAGATCTCCAGGATGAATGATGGCTACCTTTAATTTATCCAGTGCAACTGGAATGCTGTGCGAACTATGTACTACCTAACGACAGTTGGTGATTGAGCATGTAACTGTTTTCCTAATGATTTAAAGATGCAGTGTAGTGTAGAAATCTTAAGTACATCAAAATCCAAATGAACAAAGGCAATATGAGTTTCTGTGTTACACACCTGCATAACAGTACTGAGCGGTTCTTCTCTGTTATCTCCTGTCTATTCCAGGGCTTTTTTGTATCCATCATCTACTGTTACTGCAACGGAGAGGTGGGTGTGAAGGATTCTATGCTCTATATAACTTCTAATCTATTACTTTTAATTTCTACTTTGACAGCTTCCCTCGAGGGGCTCCTTAGATCTCTGTTTTCTGACGTGATCACAAACCCGGGCTAAGATTCCCTGTCACCTTCTTTAGAGTTTTTTCTCTGTCCTCCCCCAAACCCCCTCAACTCTCTCCTCATCCCTCCCAAAGGTCCAGGCAGAGATCAAAAAGACCTGGACCCGTTGGAACCTGGCGTTTGACTGGAAGGGTCCGGTGGTGTGTGGACGTTACCGCTACGGCTCGGTGCTCACAGGCCTCAACAACAGCACCAGCAGCCAGTCCCAATTGGCCGGCGGTGGCCCTGGCACTCGATCCACCACTCTCTTCTCAAGTCGGGTCTACCGGAGCAGCGGACCCCTGATGGTTAGCACGCACGCCGTCCTGCCCGGCTACGTCATCAGTAACTCAGACCCAGACAGCATCCACCCCTCCATTCCTGAGAAAGCAGAGGAGGACAGTGCCAAACAGGTGGATGACATCTCTCTAAAGGAGACTTTGCCCGTACTAAATAGTAGCACGACTCCAGATGATGACGAGGAGACAATGTAGTGGGCTTCAGCAGAGAAAGACAAGAGCTCTTCTTTAACGTGCGATTTGGCTGAGAAAAACACATGGCCTTTAAAGATAGAGAAAAGCTGCCTGGCTCTCGACCGCATTCATACGCATGGATTCATTTGTTTATGGCATACAAACAGAAGTACAGTTGAAGGGTAAAACAACAAAGAAAACTGTCTTTGTAAAAACTCATGCACTGCCTTTTTGTAGCAAGCACAAAACACCAAAATGTCTGTTGCTTTATCCTCTCCAGAGACAGTCATACATTATATCTTTCAGAGGAGGGCTATACTGCCATAAGTCAGTACTAAGGGCTATAGGAACTATCTGCATCATATCTGTCTCTGCACCGCATGTTTTTATTTTCTCCAGCTAAAATGAAATGTGACTGACTTACTACTGACATTATTGTGTACAGTACAGAATTGTCAAGAGGTTTTTTCTCCAGTCCAGAAGACCTTTAAAAAAAGCCAATTTCTTTCAGCGACTGGTTTAAAGAGATCCTTCTCCGTAAAGTACAGTAACGTAACAGTGGTATTTGTTGTTCTCTTCCCTTTTCATATGTGCTGAATGTTCCTTTACTGCTTCTTCTTCCTGACTCTTTGTATCATTAGAGTTACTGTCACTGTCCTCCCGCTATCAGACGATGGTCCAATCAAATGAAACCTCTGTTACTGTTTGTTCACCCTAGGCTACCGGTAATTGTATGTCCTGTAAGCTAGTTTAGTCAAGCCAAGGTTTATACCTTCCAATGTGTATGTATACAGCTCTGGAAAAGGTGCAGTGGTCTCTTCATTTTTTCCAGAGCTGTATATATAATGTATATGGTCTTAAATTCTACACTGCCTAGAGGCTTATATGCCAAATGTTCGTTGACATGTGTGGTCTACATACAGGGGCCTGTCCTATAAACACCAGACTGCCTAATCCACCAATGGAAAGTAGCTGTGCTGGTCAGTTGTACTTTGAGCAATGTCTAGACAGCTTGCATAGAAACCAGACCCTTTCGAACAGCCTAGTACGTGCTCTTATGTGTTCCCAGAATAATGTGCCCCTCAGTACCTAATGCTCGGAGCCTTTCTTTCTGTCACCTCTGGTCTTTTGGTTGAAATCCTGTCCAATTTATCTTCATCAGCAAGTTCTGGTGTTGGTTTACCAAAAGTTTAAACTCAAATTCTTTCACTTGATTCCTGCTCACCCAACTGACATTCTGACCCCATTCTTTGGTTTGTAAACTAAACATTGCATAACAGCATTTTTTTTTTGTTGCTAACTGTATGTAGATCTTGTATGTAGATCTGCAAAGTCACAAACATTTAAATGGAAATGTGAAAGGTTTACATTCCACATCATTCTAACATCAAGATGGCACTCAACAAACTTCATAGCAATGTTAGCAATCCCCAATTAACGTGTCGGCCTATCAACATCACGTCCCTCTCTTTCTTCAGGGATGAAAAATAAAGTCATCTGTGTTCGTGTCCTCAGGGTCCCAAACAGCTATTTTTTGGCCTGTTCAAACTGTCCCTGAATCAGGCTGTGGTACCCATCCCATCTTGTAGTCCCCAAGAACACCATGCTAGCATGTCCTAATGGCAATCTCTACCATTGTACTCATCCATTTCATCATGAAGTGCTTCGAGATGCTTGTCATGGCCCATATAAAGGACAGATTGTGATCTTATGTTAAGTCGATATAAAGTAAATTAAGATTGACTTTTGTTTTATTAATTAAAATTCTGAGATGGAACACATTATCAGATCTGCGATAGTTGAGAATACCCAGCTCTCAATATATGCAAGCGAATGCTACAGTAAGTGAACTTTCAGTGTCTGTAGTCTGATGCTAACTGACAGAGTAGAGGGTGAACTGGGACATGCTGGGACATGCTACTGTTTCACAACACACTCTGAAGGATGTAATGCCATTTTCAAGTACAAACGGTCTATGTATTGCATGCTCAACACTCTCTAATCTCCTTCAATAACCCTCTTTACCCACAAAGGCTTGTGTAAACAGGGATAGTGTAGTAGTTTACTAGACAGGGATAGTGTAGTAGTTTACTAGACAGGGATAGTGTAGTAGTTTATCTAGGCAGGGATAGTGTAGTAGTTTATCTAGGCAGGGATAGTGTAGTAGTTTACTAGGCAGGGATAGTGTAGTAGTTTACTAGACAGGGATAGTGTAGTAGTTTACTAGACAGGGATAGTGTAGTAGTTTACTAGACAGGGATAGTGTAGTAGTTTACTAGGCAGGGATAGTGTAGTAGTTTACTAGACAGGGATAGTGTAGTAGTTTACTAGACAGGGATAGTGTAGTAGTTTATCTAGGCAGGGATAGTGTAGTAGTTTACTAGACAGGGATAGTGTAGTAGTTTATCTAGGCAGGGATAGTGTAGTAGTTTATCTAGGCAGGGATAGTGTAGTAGTTTATCTAGGCAGGGATAGTGTAGTAGTTTATCTAGGCAGGGATAGTGTAGTAGTTTATCTAGGCAGGGATAGTGTAGTTGTTTATCTAGGCAGGGATAGTGTAGTAGTTTACTAGGCAGGGATAGTGTAGTAGTTTACTAGGCAGGGATAGTGTAGTAGTTTTCTAGGCAGGGATAGTGTAGTAGTTTACTTGGCATGGATAGTGTAGTAGTTAATCTGGGCATGATGGTGTAGTATTCTATTAGGCAGGGATAGTGTAATAGTTTATCTAGGCAGGGATAGTGTAGTAGTTTATCTAGGCAGGGATAGTATAGTAGTTTATCTAGGCAGGGATAGTGTAGTAGTTTACTAGGCATGGATAGTGTTGTAGTTTATCTGGGCAGGATGGTGTAGTATTCTATTAGGCAGGGATAGTGTAATAGTTTATCTAGGCAGTGATAGTGTAGTAGTTTATCTAGGCAGGGATAGTGTAGTAGTTTACTAGGCATGGATAGTGTAGTAGTTTATCTGGGCAGGATGGTGTAGTATTCTATTAGGCAGGGATAGTGTAATAGTTTATCTAGGCAGGGATAGTGTAGTAGTTTATCTAGGCAGGGATAGTGTAGTAGTTTATCTAGGCAGGGATAGTGTAGTAGTTTACTAGGCATGGATAGTGTAGTAGTTTATCTGGGCAGGATGGTGTAGTATTCTATTAGGCAGGGATAGTGTAATAGTTTATCTAGGCAGTGATAGTGTAGTAGTTTATCTAGGCATGGATAGTGTAGTAGTTTATCAGGGCAGGATGGTGTAGTATTCTATTAGGCAGGGATAGTGTAATAGTTTATCTAGGCAGGGATAGTGTAGTAGTTTATCTAGGCAGGGATCCCATGCTTTCTGTTGTAATGCCCACAAAGGTATAGAGAGGTCCTATTCCACTCATGTACATTACTGCTTAAACATGATATTTCTCGATAGATACTGTTACCTTGTAATTACAGTTTTTTACATGTTCAGCGGGAGGCAAGATACAAGTACCAGGACAGATTTTATTTAGATAAGCAGGCAGGATAACAGCAGGAATGACGCACATAAAGAACCAGAATTAACCAATGAACAAATCAAATTTATTTTATAAAGCCCTGTTTGCATCAGCAGTTGTCACAAATCACTTTTACAAAACAACACAGCCTGACGATAGCAACTGACTGAGGGCTAAATTAAGGGAGTTAAATTATGGTTGGGATGGAGTCCAGGTTTGCTCATTGCAGGTGCCAGTGGTTATTAGAATGGCGATGTCGAACCCTGGAGATGTGGAAGTGGGCGGGAAACTTTTTAACTTAAACATTTAATTAACGCATTGAAGCAAATTTACTGTCTATAGAGCACTGTGAACTTGTGTTTTGATGGTCGCAATTTTCCACTTAAACCCAGTAATACGTTTTTGCCTACACAGTTTGTCACTATGCAAATCTTACAGTTTTCTATCAGTAAAACGAACAAGTAATCTGTATTGCTTTAAATTGGTAGGTATTTAGATAGACCTAAATTAAAGAATGTATAGAATAGTTTTTTCTTGCTCACTGTTGTGTGGAACATAAAGTACTTTCTACAATAAAATGACCAAATGTGTATTTCTATTCATCAGCCCCAGTATCGGTACACATTACACTACTATTCAAAAGTTTGGGGTCACATCAAAATGTCCTTGTTTTCTATGAAAACCTACATGAAATGAGTGTGACTAGGAAATAGAATAAAATGAATAGGAATTATTCATTTGCACGTTGAATATGAATTATAGTCAGTCAAAAATAATCATTTTTAATTGAAATAATAATTGTGTCCTTCAAACTTTGCTTTCACCAAGGAATCCTCCATTTGTAGCAATTACAGCCTTGCAGGCCTTGGGCATTCCAGTTGTCAGTTTGCTGAGGTAATCTGAAGAGATTTCACCCCAAAGCTTCCTGAAGCACCTCCCACAAGCTGGAATGGCTTGATAGGCACTTTTTACGTACCATAATGTCACACTGCTCAATACGATTCCAGAGACTGTGCAGGCCACTCCATTATAGACAGAATGACATCTCTAAATACAGTGGATATAAAAAGTCTACATACCCCGGTTAAAATGCCAGGTTCTTGTGATGTAAAAGAATGAGACAAAGATAAATCATGTCAGAACTTTTAATGTGACCTATAACATATAACAATTCAATTGAAATCTTTGAGGGGAGAAAATGTATAAAATAATCTCACAATAACCTGTTTGCATAAGTGTGAACACCCTTAAATTAATATTTTGTTGAAGCACCTTTTGATTTTATTACAGCACTCAGTCTTTTTGGGTAGGCATCTATTAGCATGGCACATCTTGACGTGGCAATATCTGCCCACTATTCTATGCAAAAGCGCTCCAAATCTGTGATGCGAGGACATCTCCTGTGCCCAGCCCTCTTCAGATCACCCCACAGACATTCAATTGGATTCGGGTCTGGGCTCTGGCTGGGCCATTCCAAAACATTAATATTCTTCTGGTGAAGCCATGCTTTTGTAGATTTGGATGTGTGCTTTGGGTTGTTGTCGTGCTGAAACTGAACATGCTGGTGAACTTCATCTTCAGCTTTCTAACGGATGCCTGAAGTTTTTGTGCCACAATTGCCTGGTATTTGGAACTGTTCATAATTCCCTCCACCCTGACTAAGGCCCCGGTTCCATCTGAAGAAAAACAGCCCCAAAGCATGATGCTGCCACCATCATGCTTTACTGTGGGTATGATGTTCTTTGGGTGATGTGCAATGTTGTTTTTGCGCCAAACATACCTTTTGGAAAAAGGTTCAACCTTGGTTTCATCAGACTCTGATTAATTACAACACATTTTTCCATGTGCTTTTTGGGGGACTTGATTTTGTTTTTGCATACTTCAGCCGGGCTTGGATGTTTTTCTTTGCAAGAAAAGGCATCCGTCTTGGCGCCCTACCCATAGCCCATTCATATGAAGCGGAAGTTCGTCCATACGCTTGTGCACAGAGCCTGTTGAATTGTTCACATTATAGGCCACATTAGAAGTGGAAAAAGTTCTGACATGATATATCTTTGTCACATTCTTTTATATCATAAATATAAATATAAAAAAACATATTTTCATATCCATTGTAGTTATTGTATAGTTTGGAGCAGTGCTTTGGGTCAGTGTCCTGTGGTAGGAGGAAATTGGTTCCAATCAAGCACTGTCCACAGGTTATGTCATGGTTATTGCAAAATGAAGTGATAGCGTTCCTTCTTCAAGATCCCTTTTACCTGTCAGGTCCTGGCTGGGGGCCTCTAGGCATCTCTGCGCTGCGGTTTGGTAGGCCCCAATTAGAGGCATCTGCTCCATGTTGCCTCTAATTGGGGACCCTATTTATGTTGCCCTTGTTTTCCTTGGATTGTGGATCATTGTTTTGTGCCAGTGTTGTGCCTCAGTTCATGGTTTGACTGTCTTTTCTTATTCTTTTTGTGGTTATAATAAAAGGATGATACCCTACACTCGCTCTGCATCTCCTGTCCTGCCTAACAAACAATGTGACATTACCCTGTAAAAATCCATCACATTGCCTCCACCATGCTTGAAAGATGGCATCAAGCTCTCCTCCAGCATCTTTCCATTTGGTCTGCATCTCATGAATGATTTTGATACATTGTTGACTTCATGTTTATCTACCTCTATCCAGTGTCTGTGTTCTTTTGCCCATCTTAATCTTTTCTTTTTATTGGCCTGTTTGAGATATTGCTTTTACTTTGCAACTCCTATAAGGCCAGCATCTTGGTGTCGCCTCTTCACTGTTGAATTTGAGATTGGTGTTTTGCGGGTACTATTTAATGAAGCTGCCAGTTGAAGACTTGTGAGGTGTCTGTTCCTCAAACCAAATACTCTAATGTATTTGTCTTCTTGTTCAGTTGTGCACCAGAGCCTCACACTTCTCTTTCTATTCTGATTAGAGACAGTTTGCGGTGTTCTGTAAAGGGAGTATTACACAGCGTTGCAAGACGTCTTCAGTTTCTTCAGTCTCACATGGAATAGCTTTCATTTCTCAGAACAAGAATAGACTGTTGAGTTTCAGAATAAAAGTGTTTGTTTTATTGGTTCTTAAATCACAACAGTTTTCCGCTGTGATGACAATTGAAAAAGGGTTTTCTAATAATCAATTAGGCTTTTAAAATGATAAACTTGGATTAGCAAACACAAATGCTGTTGGAAAACAGGACTGATGGTTGCTGATAATGGTCCTCTATACACCATTGTAGATATTCCATTAAAGATCAGCCGTTTCCAACTACAAAAGTAATTTAAAACATTAACAATCTTCCAGGTATTTATGATGAATTTGATGTTATTTTAATTGATAAAAAGGGCAAAAACAAGGGCATTTCTGTGTGATCCCAAACATTTGAATAGTAGCGTACCCTGGCCCTGACACCCCCATGTCCTAACCCAACACCCGGATGCCAGTACCTAATATTGAACTATTTCATAACCAAATACACCCACATCCACTCTTGAAGAAACGTCCCGCATATATCAAATCACTTATCAGTGTTAAAACAATTTTAGTACAAGAGTTAACAGAATTGGTCAGTTCTTGATACACCAAAGTTAGCTCCTACACAATATAAAACATGAAAACACCTTCACTTTTCTTGCCAAACAAAACTGGAATAAGCTGCAAAAAGAGCTCAACGTTGAATATCTTGTGCTTGCAAATTAATCTAGGACTCTACTTGAGGTTAAAGAAAAATGTGACAGATTGTGAAACATATTTGTGTTTTCCTTGTGAAAAGTTTGAATGCTGCTTCCAAATATTTTATGTTAGTATGTAGCACACTTATATTTAAACACACTTATATATATTAAACTTAAATATAGATGACAATGTGTAGTTTTATCATGTGTGCTGTGCACAGGGACGAATCATCTATATAAATATTCTAGCTCTAAATGCCCAATTTGTAACTTTTACAGGCTGTAGTTAATTCATTCAAAAGTCACTTAAAGTCACTTAAACACAGTATTCTTTCTCTAGTTGTTCACTAAAAGGCATCATTTATTAGCTAGTTGTTCACTTACGCTGGTTAGACCTATAGTCATCTGTGCTGGTTGCCTTGTTAATCAAGATGGTTCTTACCTGTGCAGGCCCAGCTGATACTTGGATATTTGAAACCATATCGGTTTTAAATATCCAGTCTTTTTTTTTAGCTAATTTATAGTCCCCGTGTATTGTTCCCTGTCAAGAGCTTTCCCCAGGTTCACCATCAGAAAGAAAAAGGTAACTTAACATTTAAGTTAAATTGCAGCTGATATTTCAGTAATAATGAGAGGACTAGTAATTCTAAAGGACATTGTAATTATTATCCCAAAATGTCAGTTCATGATTTGGATTGGATAACTTTTTTTCAAACCATCTCCTGCTATTCTTTTTTACTTCACCAAATTATTTTTTATAAGCTTCTATAACCACTGCCAAGTACAGTACAGGGGTGGGCTAATTATTGGCTTGAGGACCTCATTGGGATTTTGATATTTAATGGAACCCACTGTTTTTCCTTTGTGTGGTTTGTTTTTAAAAATCAATTAGCAAGGTCAGTTATTTAAAAAAGTGTCTAGGTCAGTTGTGGGGTAGTTTTAAATGTTTAAGAATGATCTGGAGGTAGTCCTCTTCACTTAGTTGGTTAGCAGACACATTCAAGAGAATACCTGATCAAAGTCAAGTTACCACTTGCAAGAAATTCAGACAATTTCCCATTGTTCCATCAACTTGTCAGTCTCAAGGAAGTGTGGCCATAGTAAAGGTAGTGATCCTATTGCATTTTGGGCAGTTTCAGTTCGGCAGCAGACTAACAGCAAGGAGCGGCAAAGCCAAGACACGTTTACTTGTCATTAACAAGAATCAGAATTGTTTTATGTACAAGGCTCAGTGAAGTTAAATTATTATAAGTTAGTATTGTGTACGCCTAGCATAAATGGAAATAGTATTGCCAGGAAACTGGAGTTTTTTTTTACATGAGCTACTTTACAGAACATCAGTCTTTAAATGAATATCAAATAACTTATAGCTTTATGAATAGTAAGTGCACCCACTGGAAAGTTGTCTTTTTTCACGTTTGGACATATGTTTACTGTATGTAATCTTCACTTCAACACTATTAACAGATAATAGTAACCCTAAATCAACAAATAAAACATGGAATCAAGTAGTAGAAAATACATTTCATATTGTAGATTCTTTGAAGTAGCCACACTTTTCCTCGATGACTGCTTTGCACCCTTGGAATTCCATAACCCTCCATTCATTCTTTGTGAGACATTCTGTTGTAGCTTTGTTGTTTTAAATTCATTGTGGCACCCACTTTTAAATTGATTGTGGCAAAACAGGTTAATAACAGAGTTATTGATGTTAACATGGGGTTCTCAGAGACATCTATAGATTGGCAGTGGCCTGGGGTCTTATCAATTTGTAGATGATCCTTCTGACAGTGGAATGATATACTTCTAAATGCTTGTAAATGGCTTTGTAACTCCTCCCAGACTCATAGACTCATAATATTTCTTCTGAGGGCCACTGGAATGTCTTTTGATCTTGGCATGATATGTTACCACACACCCATATGGTTAAGACCAAACCATACCAAGTTTCCAATATTTATGGATTGCTGGACCCTCTCAACATCCTCTCTAATGGTTTCACCTGTTTATCAAAAAATATGGTTGGACCTGTGAACAAAATCATAACCTGGAAATCAGGGGCATATGTCAGTATTAGCATGTGTGTACAGAATACAGATGCGACGGTCAAGAAAATTGTAACTTTGTCTCAGATGCCCTCAGTCCCCCACAACAGAGAAAATGTATGTGTGTGTCTCTGTGCATGTAGCCAACTCTGCATCCTACAACAGGATTGGTTTCAAATGACCTCCTCTGTGTAACCTCCTAACTTAAAGATAAGCTCCTCTCTTTGGCCTTTTCCCTGTTCAGTCCCTGTAGGTTTCAGTTAGTAATCTTATAATCTTATCACTTTTTGATTACATTAGACGACTATGACATCATATCCATGTGTCAGAATCTGTACACAAAAGATAACTTTCCAAGTGGTGTACTAACTTCTTCACATGACTGTAAGTTAACTCTAAGATCCACTGAGAGTAAACAAGGCTGGAGAGGGAACCATGATGAAAGACTGTGATGAAGTGTGGCAGCAGGGGGCCAAATGAAAAAAAATTCAGCTGTGCTCTGCTACCATCAGAAGGGAGAGATAATATGTATAGAAATAAGACCTTGTCACACTAATTAAAAGGGAACTAATCCCATGGGGAACTTGGATCAATTCACAACTGAATTCATTTGAAATCAGGCAAGAGGTAATGTATTATATCTATTTCCTCCAGTTTTCACTTTAGAAATCTTAAATCCTGCTTTGTTATGATCTATTATCTAACATCAAGGGTGTGCAGTCCTGTTTCATTGAAGAATTTGGTGATGTATAATTCAATGCCTTCACTTTCTCCTTGTTTAAAGTATATATTTTTGAAACAGTTCTACTTTTCTTGCTTGAATGAGCGTAACACCTGTCAAATTATGACTTGTTCTCTATACTTTGGAAAACACCCGCGGGGCTCCTTTGAACAAGTAGCTAAATGCTACCACAGAAGATGTACACAAGTTAACACAACAAAATAATCTAGTTGCTCAAGCATTTACACAACAAAACAATCTAGTGGCTCATCAATTTGGGAAAAGATACCATAGTGTAAATAGGCCTTAAGTCTAACTTCGCAAACATGTGTAGCTGTTAAACAAGAACTCTTAAACATTGGTCAAAAGGTATTTGTCTAGGATGAAGGCCTTGTTGGATACTACAAGGTCAACAGTTATGCAACGTGAAAGATTTTTATATCTGTAAAAATGTTTTCCCCGTCTCAGATGCCTTGATTAAGACATGGATTACCCAAGAAAATATTGCTACCCCAGCTCACAGTCTGAGAGCATCATAGTCCAAGAGAACAGCCTTCCCATCTCCTCTGGGCACTCCATGGCTAAGTGACTGTGAGCTCACTGGACCCTCACACACCAAGCTCCTCTATCCATACACCTCCCAGCTCTCTCTAGATAGAATTGTGCATGTTGCGGTGTCTGGTTGCCCCAAAACCTGCCCCCACCACCCCATCCCCCTATTCCCTTCTCCAGACCTCAAAATAACTTCTCCCATTCCTAAGATTCCTCATCAACTCATTCCTGCCCACTGGCTATATCCCCTATGACTTCATGATGGTTGGTTCTACTGGCTGTGTCCCCTATGACTTCATGATGGTTGGTTCTACTGGCTGTGTCCACTATAACTTCATGATGGTTGGTTCTACTGGCTGTGTCCCCTATGACTTCATGATGGTTGGTTCTACTGGCTGTGTCCCCTATGACTTCATGATGGTTGGTTCTACTGGCTGTGTCCCCTATGACTTCATGATGGTTGGTTCTACTGGTTGTGTCCCCTATGACTTTATGATGGTTGGTTCTCCTGGCTGTGTCCCCTATGACTTCATGATGGTTGGTTCTACTGGCTGTGTCCCCTATGACTTCATGATGGTTGGTTCTACTGGCTGTGTCCCCTATGACTTCATGATGGTTGGTTCTACTGGCTGTGTCCCCTATGACTTCATGATGGTTGGTTCTACTGGCTGTGTCCACTATAACTTCATGATGGTTGGTTCTACTGGCTGTGTCCCCTATGACTTCATGATGGTTGGTTCTACTGGCTGTGTCCACTATAACTTCATGATGGTTGGTTCTACTGGCTGTGTCCCCTATGACTTCATGATGGTTGGTTCTCCTGGCTGTGTCCACTATAACTTCATGATGGTTGGTTCTACTGGCTGTGTCCCCTATGACTTCATGATGGTTGGTTCTACTGGCTGTGTCCCCTATGACTTTATGATGGTTGGTTCTCCTGGCTGTGTCCCCTATGACTTCATGATGGTTGGTTCTCCTGGCTGTGTCCCCTATGACTTCATGATGATCGGTTCTACTGGCTGTGTCCCCTATGACTTCATGATGATCGGTTCTACTGGTTGTGTCCCCTATGACTTCATGATGATCAGTTCTGCTGCATGCCAGTCAGTGTCTTTATTATTAATTGCCTGCAACTTGATGCAATAATTATCCGTCTATGAGCGAAGCCTAAGCAGTATGGGGCTTTTAAGAAATTACAGAGGGAAATACTAGGAAAGTCTGAATCAGGGCAAAACAACAAGGCACAAGTGTAACCTTCCTTTTTTTTAAGGGTAGCTATTCACTGGAAAAAGCTGAGTGAAGCTGTGATGTCTCGTATTAGAAAAACGAATTTAACTGTTCAACCTGTAAATTAGTGGCAGCTTTTAACAGGCTTTTAGTGATGTTTACAGCTTGATTCTCTTGCGTCACTAAACTCCGGCTGCATCTTAAATAGGACCCTATTCCCCAAGAAGTGCACTGACTTTACCAGGCCTCTATGTTATAGGCTTTGATAAAAAGTAGTTCAAAGGGAATAAAGGGAGTGCCATTTGGGACACAATATCTTCTTCCGTGCCTTCTGAAGAGGGTGACTTGCTGAGTGTCTTACAGACAGCCCCGAGTGCATCCCAGAAACAAGGAGACCTCAGGGTGTCACCAGCACTATGTGGTCTCCGGTCACTGAAAGGGTTGACTTTTACGTTGTTCTGTAGGATTGTGTAATCAGACTGTGCCAATCATGGTGAATAGTAAGCTAAGGTACAACTGTTCTAGAATTCATTATTCAATGATAGTTGTTTTTTCCATCTGTAAGGGTCGACCAAGCTTTCTATTTTCATTTTGAACACCACTAAGAATGTCATTCTTTTTTAAATGGATGAATTTAGCAGTCATCTTTGGGTTCCCTTCTGATCTTAAACAAAACTTCAGGGGAACCTAAATCTTTGATGGGTCTTTTCGTCATGTTTGTGGTCTGCCTTACAGCCAAAGCGCACAGACATGCTGATAAGACGCTTCAAATATATTCATTTCTTTTGGCTTCTGCTCGGGTTCTTAAGAAGAATGCAATTTAAACTATTTCTCCACTGGCTGACACACTTTTGAGGGATCCCTTTTTTTCCCAGAAAAAAACAGGAGTTCCTTATGATCCAGAAACAGGGTCACTGTAGGACCTCAGGCAGACATGAGTCCTTCAGATAAAGCTTCTGACATCCCTCCCCCAGCTGTCTCTCCCTGAAACATCCACCTACACACCAGTCCTTCCTGCTCTTGCAATGATTATTTCCCAATTTCCCCCAACCAAATTAAAATCACAGGGTGGGCATCTCTGCTTAATGGCCAACTTTAAAATGAAACAAAATTAGGCCATACAGAAACAGCCTTAAAACATTTTGGTTACAATGAAGTGTGCTTGGAGTGTGACAATGGATGTATAGTCCTGAGGAATACATTTAAACCTCTGGTCATCTAAACACTCAAATATCTTGATGAATCATTTGTCCTATAAAGGTCTTAATGTCCCTGCCCCACACATCCAGGGATGACTGGCCACCCAAAGTAGCCTGGCACCTCTCTAGGTTCCATCCTAGGTTCCTAGCTTCAAGCCTTCATGGGCTTTGATAAAGCACCCTTATATAAATAACAGGGACAATGTGAGCATGCAATTATTTTAATGTTGCTTTGCATGTGTAGTTACAAAAATAAAGGTCTAGATAGGCATACAATGATACCACTACTCCACTTAGCAACAACAAAACACCTAAATTACACATAATTCAGATTAGACATGAGTCATGGACACTGCATGTAATGTCTAATAGCAACCTCTCTGTCATTTATAGGCATGCAAAATAATATACAACAGCATTTCTGTATTTTTTCAGAGTTTGCATGATGATTGTAAACAATAACATACATAATACAATAGGGTGTGTGAAAAAAGCCAGTAAAAATAACAACAATCAATAAAATTATTACAGTCCATAAAGTATATAAGCTGTCAAAATGCTTTCGTTCTCTGTCCTTGTTTCCTTCACACGTTGCCTCTCTTTTCTTTTGCTTTGGATCCCGTGGGGGGGGGGGGGGGGGGGGGCCTTCACTCCTCCCTGAGGATCCTTTGAGAGGGAGATGAAGAAATTAGGAAAGAGAATATCAATTGAATTTTTCCTTGGATTTCTCATAAACCTATTGGATAAAAAGGTAAGAGGGAAGGGACCTCTGACCATCCTCATCCAATGGTCATCGAGAAGGACAAGCGAATACGACAAATCATGAAATGCGTTTCAGATTCTCAAAAGAACAGAGAAAGTGAGCCTTTGCCAGCAAGTACATTTTTAAACAATGCCATAGAGGGTGAACGACAGATCAAGTAATCTACCTTAAAAGCCTGCCCAGAAGCCACCTCTAGCGCCTACTCTTCAGAAGCTTGTGGACATCTGAGAGGGATTGGTTAGAGGTGACTCGGTCTGAACACACAAATGTACTAGAGGTTAAAGGGTCAGGTGAATATTGTAAGCTAACCAGTAGGCACCGTTTCTGTTTCTCAATACCAGTCGCAGTTAACCAATTACTGAGTAGTTTAAGAACAAGTAAATAAACAAAAGGTCTTACAGATAAAGCACACCTGATGATGGCCATCTGCTGAACAAAATCACAAGCAGGTATTAGTTGATTAATGAATGGATAATATATTAAAGAAACAAGGTCTAGTAGTGTTGTTTGAGAACTTGACAAATGACAGGCAAATTACAGGCATTCCACATATCAGGTTTTAGGCAGATAGCTTGGTTTTAACATCTTTGACTGGACACCGAAAGGTAATTTGACTGTATTTTAGAAAATGTAGATGATTATGTAACTTCAGAAGGAAAGAGAAACCCAATAAAGACAGCATTGCTATTCATTAAAGTTACTTTTTGTTAGAAGTGTTCCCTTTTGCAATAACAAGGGATGGATTATTTTGTATGTTTGCACCTATGAAAGGTTTTCTAACCTCACAACATGGGAGATTTTAAATGTTACAGTGCATTTCTGAGATCTCCATACAACAAAAGGACTTTTCTCACAGCACTTTTGTAAGCCTGGGGTTATCTTAACCTTAGGCAAATACTGGCCTTGGGCTAGCTCAGCCTGTGTCTACTCAAGACTTTGTTAACCTAGGGCTAAGATTCACACTTGTATTTCTAATCACTGGACTAAGAGACAAACACAAGACAAGACCAATTTACATTTTATCTGATACAACTGGACAGTAAGCATTCTGTGCTCTGTTCTTAGCCCTGTTTCACACTGGTTATTTGCCACTGTGTTTCTGGGGCCAGCCCTGAAAAGTCTGGGCTAACCTGGCTCTAGAGCAGGGCCACCTAGACCTAGGCTAAGTTTAGGTTAGAGTTAGGCTTCAAAATGTCTTCAAAAGTGTTTATACTCACTTTGAAAAATCTTTAAAATCCCTAAAATGTCTGAAAGCAACAAGCAAATTGATCAAAAAGAGTATAACTTCATCGTTAAATACAGAGAATAATTATATAACAACAAACAGCATTTTGATCAAAGTAAAAAAGGGTAGTTATTTAAGTGAAATCTGTGAAGACTCCAAGCATGAGAAAGGGTTTTAAAAAGGTTTGATTCAACTCATTAATTATATTAAAAGTCCCCACTAGATTTCAATTAAGGAAACAAATGGCTTGTACGTTGTTATTAATGACTTACACAGCAGGGGTGCTTATTATTAAAAACAAAAAGCACTTTGTGACAACTGCTGATGGAAAAAGGGCTTTATAAATACATTTGAAAATATGATTACATTTCTAGATTTGTCCATACAACGTATTAATCATCCCTCTGTGGTATTATTGTCAAACGAACCGTCGTTGGCAACCCAAACCACAATGTTTTCCAGTTTTCCAATGAGCTCAATATGGACTATTGTTCTCACATGAATAGAGAGGAGACTGCTCTGCACTCACTGAGTACACAGTACTCTTTAAATTATCTTCTTGAGTACACTATACTCTATACATTCTTTTTTGTAACAAATAGCACCTAGGCACTGAGAGAAAATTAGCCTAGATTATCATTTCTGTTTGCCTAGATTATAATTTTTTGTAGCCCACAATCTTGTTTATAACTATGTGCAATATTTTAGTGAATTAATAACAAAACCTACTGTATGCTACACTTGGCATGTCAGGACCAGAGCATTCACCCTTGTTGTTTATCAAATTTGACTTCTTGCATTAACATTTAGATGAAAAAACACACAAAGCATGCCAGAGACCGTTAAGTCTGTTGAATACTTTCGACAAGCCTGCCCTGTTACCCTGTCATCGTTTTGTCAACAAAATGTGTTTTGCAAAAGAGAGCCATTAGAGAGAATAGAAGTACACAAAGGGGCTGATGGTGTGTGTGGAATGACCAGACCAACGTCACTCACCTTTAATAACCGCAATCTGTTTAGAGTTATTGTGATGAGACAGAGTAGTAGTGGAAATCATGAAACTGAGGAGGGGGGAAAACAGGTGGAAAAAAAGAAATAAGTGGCAGGAAGTCAACCTCACTCTACTAACTGCCTTTATCGGAAGATCTCTGCTGATGAAGCCACCCAGCGTTTGACATAAACCCTTTGGCTCCCCAGACATTTTGGCTAGTGGTTTTCCAAAGTTACTAGCCACTCAGCATTTTCATTAGCCACCATTTTGTTGTTGGGATATTATGTTTTATTCTATAAAAGCTGTCTGTGGTGTGCTACATCGTAGTCTGTCTATTTCACACTGTTGGTCACTGGCGTGTTAGGCAATAGACCTAACACAAATGGACCAGAATCAAACACTGTATGCAGGAAGTGCTCATTGGGGTTGTAGGTTGTAATGTCACTCTCAGTGCAATGAGACTACATATAAACACACACACACAGGGGTTTTCCTGGCTAAAAATTAGGCAAAGGTTTATATAAAATAACTTTATATATTATGTGGCTACACATTTGAAAAGACAACTACTAAATCTGCCTTGTGTTAAATCAGCCCTGTTGTCCATGTCCACGTGAACAGCTAATGCACGCTGCAATGTCCTCTCTAATATCAACCAAAATATATAAGCAATATATTTATTCTTAACATAGACCTATTACCATGTTATTTAAAAAGAAATATGCAATCACTCATCAGCTATATAATTGATAGCAGTCAATATTATTGTTGTCTATTTTCGTTGTTATGCTATATTCTTGTTAATATAGACTTGCATAAAAAAGAAATAGAGCTGTACATATTACAGCCTTGTCACGTTATTATTTCCTCCATCCTTGCCTTGACGCCATATCGTTAATCTCCCTCCATCGACCTCCTACATCATACTAGGCTCTGCTGCTGTCGCTGATCCAGTCTTCTTCACGTTCATATATTTATATATATTCTTTTTTTATTGTATCTTTTTTCATTGTATATTGCATATATAGCCCAATGTTTTTGGTGACAGTACACACCCTAATCTGATTATCTTTTCACCAGTCATCTTCATTTGTTTCACGATCTCTCTTTGAAAAATGTGTAATTGTAGGCTACTAGAAGTCACCTGAAAAGTTTACAAAAATGTATGCGGATTGGATGTAGTTTGAAATTATTACGTTTTATTGATATTTTGACATACTTGGGTGTAAAAGAAATCTAGGATCCACTTGTAATTCTGACGTTACTCATCTCCGCGATGTCAGGACAAGTGTGGTCCTGTATGCAAGGTTGACAGATTTCATTGACAGTACGGCTATTCTCCTGCTCAAAATCATGTTTTACCATGCCAATACACAGAGGCGGTGTAAGACTGTCGCGTTTGAGTTTTGAAATCTGGAAAAACCACCGCAGAATTGCATCCGCATTGGCGGGTGCCAATGCCAAGCCCTGCAAGCCACCACTCACCGCGGGCGATGAATCCCAGCCATTCGTCAGTCGGTAGCACGGCCATGGCTGCACGCTAGACTGTGGTGGGTAGTTTGCTGCCACATATTTGTCTGAACAACATACCACGGAATTGTAACGAATTACATATGAACGGTAGCAGAAGGTTGATGGAATTACGCCTTGAGATAACTCAACAGTGCCATCTCTTGGCCTGATGAGGAAACACGCATTTTTAAAACAGCAAAGAGCAAGTCCTGCTTCTTTTTTTTTTTTTACATTCCAAACAACAACAAACTAAATATTTTGAAGGCATCAGTGGAAACATCTTAGAAGGTGCCATGCAATATAATGATATCCAAAATGTATCTTCATAGCTCATTTGAAGTACACCATATGCCTGGGGGGCTCAAAGGGATATTGTCTACAGAAAACGAAAGATAATACAATTGATAAATTCAATTCCACTGGTATTTGCCCTTAAAGTCTTGCATTTTGAGGAAAATGTTCAGCAATCATTTTTTATGTCTGACTCATGTAACAATTGAACTGGCATTTCTGGTTGAACGATGGGCCAATTTGTTCATTTGAATTCCATGCAATTTCATTTAAATGTGGAACATTCAAGTTGAACCACTTGTTAAACCATTTGCGGCTTGCAGGATGTCACGCTCTAAGTTTCACCAGTAAAAACTGACAAGAAGAAAGTGCCTGTCAGGAAAGTGACATGTCATGAATATAATTTTGTTTTAAAACGTATGCATGATTTCCTTCTCTGACAAAACAAAAGCCGGGAGTGAGCCCGAATTCATGATAGGCTAAGGTGGTGGGGATACTCTTCTGTTTGTCTGTGTGTTGACATCTCCTCAAAAACGTTTTTTGTATTAGGATAATAACCAGTGCTGCAATATCACAATGCAATGGACGACATACCATATATATATATATATATATATATATATATATATATATATATTTATCCATTAAAGTAAAGTAGAGCACAGTAGAGACTAGTACAGTAAAGAAAAATATTTAAAAGCTCACTAAAGTAAAGAACAGTAAATAAAAAATTATACAGCAAATAAATTGGTCACCAAAGCAATAAAAAAAATAGTAGAATGGAGGTCAGTATACTTCTTTATTGATCTGCATAATGGACTTTAGTTATAAGGATACAGTCTATGGTGGCAGTGCTGTATTGTGAATACAGTCACAGTTAAATTTGTGTTGCCCAGTAAAAACCTCTGAGTGTATTTGTGATACCGAATTGCTTCTTTTGCCTTATTGCTTTTATTAGAATTTAAACAAACAATAAATAGCACATTTGTATTGAAATTGTATTTTGATGAGAACCTTTATAAAAATGTAATTATTTCATCAGAAGAATGATTGACTGTAATCTTCCAAGTTCAGACAGGCAGACAGCTGGAGTTACAGTGCTTTCAGATTAGTATTAAACCTCCTTGGCTTTTGTTGGATAGTAATGCATTGGAATAGTTTTTCTAGAAAATAGCAGTATAAAATCTTCATTACTGATGTAGCAGCGAATAGAATTGTCAGTGTTTAGGAATGTCTTTCTTGTATTGAACTGCGATTTAGATTTACCATCCTGACCACTGGGCAGGAGGGCCAGTGGGAAAAGTGAGAGAGAAATTTGTTCTGTGAAGTGCCCTTTCCATAACCATAAATATTGCCAGTAGGTTGTTTCTGTCTGGGGCACCCATTCTGTGCACTGGGACAATAAATATGCCCGAGTTGCATGCCTCTCGTTTTCTACTGTCTCTGACATCCCTAAGTCACAGTGCCACTGCCAACATTTCTAATATATTTGATTCAATATCTAACCATTCAATATCTGATTTGATGACCATACCTAACCACTAGAGGGAGGCAGTAGTCTAGCTGTTTCATGACATAGGCCAATGAAAAAACATGCCAGTATTTTGCGGGGGCACCCAAATTAGAGTGGTAGTTGCAAGATGAGGATCATTGATAGATCGAGTATTATGACAGCGGCCAAATCTAATAACTTTCTTTCAACAGCCAATATTTAACCTAAAATGTAGGGTTTTATTTTTTTTCCTTGTTTTTTTCTCTGATCAGCACTGGAGTCTTGACTGCATCTGTACATTGCAGACATATGAAAGCCAATGGGGATGGTGAGGGGGAAAGAAATGCCATCCAAGTTGTTCACTTAAATCAGATTATCCCTCTGGTGTTTGACATCTCTGAGCAAAGCAATATCAGAGGAACTCCACACACAGTCGTGGTTGCTTTCATCTGCACATTACTTATTCACTGGCTGTGAGAAGGAACGATGACACAGAGAGAGACTGGAAGTGCTACAGACTGCCTATTCCCTACCTGTTCCAAATCAAATCACATTGCATTTGTCACATGCTTCACAAACAACCTGTGCAGATTAACAGCGAGATACTTACAGGCCCTTTTCCCACATTGCAGAGTTCAAAAGTAAGACAAAGAGATGGGAATGGAGAATAGAATAGAATTACATAATAATAGGAACATGAGGAATATGTGCACAATAAAGAATTAATGATAGAGTGGCTACACACTGTACAGGAAGTACAAGTATGGAAACAATGTCCAAGGTAGTTGAGGTTTATGTACATTTACTGTAAGTGGTGGTATGGTGACCAAACAACTGGACAGATAACAAACAGTAGCAGCAGTATATGTGAAGGACTAAAATGTGTGTGCCTAAAGCGCAAGCGGTGGGTATATTCTCGTGTGTGGACATAAAGTCAGTATTAAAGGGTCATTTGTAGTGCGCAACATCAGGTGAGAGCATTAACCAAATAAATATCTAGTGAGAATCTATGGAATGTCCCAAGTTATAGCAAGTGTGAATAGCCTACATGTTGCTGACAGTAAAGGCACTGTGACCCGAGAGTTGAGAGAGTTATGGTGCGTTCAGGATGATGCGACATTCTGAATATTACCATTTAATCCTGTGTATTATAAAGCTTAAATTTTTCCTCACTGTAAATCTCAGAGTTTATATCTACAGATTATATATGACATTGCAACCATTTAAACCAACCTGAAAGTTCTGAAATAACTACAAGATACAGCCAAAGTGAATTTCTTCATTTTCTGAGGAGAGATAAATTATTAACACAACTTCAGTGTCTAGGGTGCATCCAAAATCGGAATAGCTCAGCTAATTACAAGCACATTTTCATTCCTTTGCATATTGAATTAACATAATTTATTCTGTCTCCCAGAAAGTCAGGGCTTTATGTGTGTGGGTGTGGGTATGTAAGATACACATCTACAGTATGTGTACATGAAGGGACCTAAGTCTCTACAAATATAGTAAAACCTGAAAATATGTTTTTTTTGGCAAGTCCGCACCACAGAAAATGTGATTTCCGGCTTAGGGGTTTGGTTTAGAAAAAAACTTAAAATTCAACACAGTGTTAGAACTGAAGTTACATTAGATTGACATTAGTGTTTAGGTTTATGGTTAGGTGTGCTAGGTTAATGGCAGGCATAAAAGTTAGCTTATTGAGGTTAAGGTTAGGGTGAGGTTAAGGGTTAGAATTAGGTTTGGGGCTAGGGATTAAGGTAGATGGATTTCTGGTCTCAGATTCTCATAAGGAAAGAAAAAACATGTGCGTGTTTGTGTACACTTGATTTCCTAAACTTGAAAAGACCTAGTATCAATTCCATTCGAACTTGCATTTGCCTTGTCGCACAACTATTAATTCCCACTTGCACATACATATGCTTAATACTTGTACATTTTTACATTTTCTGCCCTCCCCTATTGGAATTCATTGTTCACTTAGAACTGCCATTTTGCACTGTATTTGCCTTCATTGTTAACTTATAACTACCATTTTGCACTGTATTTGCCTTGATTGCACATCTGCACATTCCACTTGTAACATACACTTTACTCAATACTTAAATTTCCTGCCTTCTTCTATTTGCACTTCTGGTTAGATGCTAACTGCATTTGGTTGTACTGTACTCGTACTGTTCAATAACAATAAAGTTTAATAAAATCTAATTAAAAAAAAACTAGTCCTTACAATTACGGTAACAAGAAGTTTGGACATTCACAGGGTCTTCACAAGGGCAAGATAATTGGTTAAAGGAATTTAAGTTAGGTTTAGATATTGGACTACAATTAGGGGTTTTCAGTTAGTTCATGAAAGTTTAAGTGAAACTCGATTAACATGTATTCTGTGTCTGATGGATAAGGGGGATGACAAGGACAGGAATATTCAATCAGTATTTGTTTCAGTGCTACAATTTCTTTTTATTCACAGACCATTACCCACAATCTTTTTCTTATATCATCCAGCCAGCAATATGATTGAGAGCAGGGTCATCAACCGAACAGGCATCACTGTCTCTGAAGACTGGTATTAGTTATGTTTATTATAATTGTACAGATCATTATAACATAGTTGACGCATACAGCAAGAGATTTAGCACCTGACAGGTAACTGTCTCTGACGGCCCATATTACTCATGTTCAATCCCAACCCAGAACACCGAATGGCAGCAGATAACAGGACCCCTGTTATCGTCAGTATATTCTTTGAGTATGGCCATGTACGTTGTTTGGTCATTGATGTTAAGACCTTACAGAAGACAATCCAGGTAAAACAACTGTGTCTACTACACCAGATGGAAGTAATTGAACAAATTATTTTTAAAATTGCACAAGTTAGGAGGATAATTTAGTTGCAAACGGAACCCTGCAGTTTCCCGTCAGCGCTCTACTTCAGATGTTTAATGAGAGCGGGCGGCATTCTAATAAGTGACTTCCTGGAGTAGCTCGAAATGTTTCCATGAGACACCATTCTAACCAGACAGCCTTTGGCGGCAAATGATCTGTCTACTGAGTTTTATGGGAGTTCATGGTGTCAAACGACCTATGGCTTTGTCCATATTTTGTTGTTACAGTCATTGGCTGAAATAAATAATGAATGACGTGGGGTGCTGTTTGAGTGGCCCTTCCGCTACATTTGACCAGGGCCCATGGGGTGACATTTTAGGGTGTAACCAGCGTCTTGTGACAGCTGTTTTGTTCTGGGTTTAAGTAAGCCAAAAGAACATAAAGGCGCACAGTCAGAGACAGTATAATTCCACTCACAATCCTGTATTTCTTTATTCGTTATGAAAACCCCAGAAGAAAGGCAGAAGCCGGTGTTTTGTGCTTCAGTCTTTTCTTCAAGCTCATCCGTCAGACACAGCCAGTTATAACATCATGTTGAGGTAACAGGTACAGTAATAAATTATTCAAAACACTTGCAAAAAAATGTTATATCAACAGTACAAATGTATCAAACATACTTGATACAATATCATTGATTTCTCTATTGACACATTTTAGTTTTTGTAAAATACTGCTGAAGACATCATGTCTGGAATTTTATTCCCTGGGAAGTGTAACTTTCACTGTACCTCTTACAGCAGGGTCACTCCTGGATATTGTTCAGAGGGTACCAAGCTAATGAATATGGACTGAAATATGGAGAGATAACTTGGACCTGTCTAATACAAATTGTAGATTTTTGTTTTCAATTGCAAACGTATTTCCTACCATGTACTACTGTCATGAAGCAGGCAGACTGAGATACATTTTTAACCCTTATTTTAAGGTACATTGACTGAGAACATTCTCATTTATAGCAATGACCTGTGAGCAATTAGAGTAAACTGCCTTGCTGAGGAAAACATTTGCAGATTGTTCACGTTGCCAGTTCTGGGATTCGATCAAGCAATCCTGGCCAGATCCAACATCTAGGTTAACCACGGCATGAAATTTGACAAGCGTAGTTTTACCCATTAAGTAAAAGCCTTCCCTTTTGTCATTACAATTTCAACACATACATACAGTATCTCACAAAAGTGAGTACACCCCTCACATTTTTGTAAATATTTGATTATATCTTTTCATGTGACAACACTGAAGGAATGAAACTTTTCTACAATGTAAAGTAGTGAGTGTACAGCTTGTTTAACAGTGTACATTTGCTGTCCCCTCAACACACAGCCATTCATGTCTAAACCGCTGGCAACAAAAGTGAGTACAGCCCAAACAAATGACGTTTCACAGCTTTTTTTCACCAGCTGGGCCAAATAATTTAGAAATCTTTGCGACGCTGTGCTTGAACAAGAAAGTCCCGTTGAATCAGGAAAAGCCTATAAAAGTTAAACAGCCACCACAACAGACCACAGACCTCACTGACCAAAGTGGTAGCCACTCGGTGGTGGTAATGTGCAGATTGGGAAAGATGTGTTACTTTTCAATGACTTTATTGACCAAAGTATGATGATTATTTTTCATCAGAACTGCTGACTGTAAATAATCAATGAATGGCAGTATAGTACTAATACATGCCCCTGTAGTTTAGGCCAAGCTCCAGGGACCCACACAGACCATCAGCTTAGTTACCGGTAACTATCATACAGTATGTTCATGCAGGGAAATAGATCAAACATTTTCTTTTATCTAGGGCATTCCAAAAGACACATTCTGCATAACAATCATACTATAACAGAACACATTCATGTTAATTTCATAAAACAGAATGTATCAAAACTAAAAATCACGAAATGCCAATGAAGCCGCAGCAAAATCAAGCCTTTTTTGGCCACAGATTTCACACCAAAAAGAAAACAGTGAAATCCTGAAGAGACTGATTATAAAAGTGCAAAGGTACAGTACTTCCTTCTTTCATTATCTAACTAGATGAACAAGCCAAAATGTTATTTTCTGTTTTGTTTTGTGCTTTAACAGTACAAGCCATTCAATGTTATTAAATACTCCCTAATAGACAGAGAAATCTATAGTCTTGTTGCGTTGAGTGACGGGTCCCTTCTGCCTACAAGCCAAATTCCCCATCGACTGACCCAGCACTTCTCCAGCCAAACACTCCTACTTCTGTTTAGGACCCTTAGGAACCAAACCCACACGCTGCTTACGCCAGTGGCTAGTGCAAATCAAATGTACTTCGTAATCCTTCTCCTTGTTTCAGAATTCAACACTCAACACCATGAAGAACTCACAACCACAACGGCACATACTCAAACAATGTGTCTCAACTCAACTGACTCCCCACAACACAAACACTCCCCGACAACATCTACCATGGCATCAACCATGGCTTCTCCCCACCCTGGGGAATAGCTTGACATCCTTCCCCAACTCCAGGTGTTGACGAAGAACCTCATTACATCAATGTCTGCAATGTAAAGTCAGTCCATATGGAGCTCTTTCTGCAGTGCTTCGTTCTTTGACCAATCAGGGGCAGAGGGTGGGGCAACGATGCCTTTGGGCATGCCTTGGAGTTGACCCGCACAAGCGAAAGGGGTTTCCTGTGACAATTCAACAGTCAGTTCCTTCTCACCCCCCCCCCCCCCCCCCCCCCCCCACTCCAGGTATTGGTCCTTGGCTGTGTGCAGCTCTAACAACAATTCTCGAGGACGGACACCATCACAATATGACACAGTTCATTTTGTGAGAACCCGTAGATCGCTCCCCTCGCCACTTCATCTTCTTCTTCTTCTTCAGGCTCCTCTCTGGGATTTGCTGCCTGCACAGGATAGAGGAATGAAGGAGAAAATAAAATAAAGAGAGATAGGGAGGGGAGGCAGAGAAAGAGGGGGTAGAAAAGATGACGATAAAGGAAGAAGGAATGTAAAGCAGTAGACAGACATACAGGGAGGATCGGTTAAGCCACCTCAGCAGAAGCTAGGCAAGAGCATCTCAAAGTCTCATTGTGAAACTTCTATAAATGCTGGACAGACAGTTCAGTGGCCCCACCACCAGGATACAACCAAACCGAGCATCAACATATACTGGATTCCTCTAAAATTACACATCTGTTTATTTAGGAAATAGCTGCAGTTTTGCTCCCATCCGTTTAACAGACTTCTAGGACATCCATGCGATACATATCTGTATGTTTGCAAAAGGTAACAAAAATGCTGGTTGTCTCCTACTCAAGTATTCATCCATTAATATAATCATGGCCATATATAAACTAATTGAGACTAATTCATTATTTATCATAACTGGCAGGTCGGTGATAATCCATCTACAAGTTTGATGTACCTTATGACTCTGACTAGTTCATGGAACGCCTTGTCCACATTCATAGGGGGATCCTTGGCACTTGTCTCAATGTATGTAATCTGTGGGGGAAAAAACACACAGATCAAAATGTGGCATGTAAATATAGAATAGTACCAAGTACAGAGTTAGCTTTGCGCTACACCTGGGTTTTTTGGATATTCAAAGTGATTTAATAAACGGACAATAGTAGCATAAATTAATTAACTGGATTGTCGGTCCTTGAGTTCAGTTTATGCTCACTTGAGCTTCATAGAATTCACCTAGCACCCACTTTTGGTCCTTTATTTAATATTTGAAAATGTGTATAAAAAAACCTTCATGGGAACTGAGTGTAATACTGAATAAGTAACCATGTTCTAATGTAGCCACAACACAGAGCATCAGCTCATTGCGTTTTCATGTAAGAAGGGTTTGTGAATTGCATGATGGAAAACATTCGCAATTCACATGTATCTAGAAAAAGTAGCCCATCCACTGTCATGATTAGCTCTTATATTTGCACCTATCAAGTGGCTATTTTGCAACATCTGCAATCACATTCGCATCACAAAAATAAAGCTAGACGATGGCCTCTTGCACATTTTAATTAAAGTGCATTTACAAACAAAACATTTATCTCTTTAGATGTTTTTCCCCCTTCTCTCCCAGGCCTCAACATCTGTCTTCTTGTGTGGTTTAAGCATTGTTGTGGGATTAAAACATCCAATTATGTTGTTTTTTCTCTGTTGACTGTGAAAGCAAACCCCCCTCCAAAAGACTGGAGGGAAATCAGAAACCTGTGGGTAATTTATGCCTTTCATAAAAAAAAAGAAATTTGCTGACACACTTAAATGTTACAGTCATTCCCACAGTGGTGTCCTCTGACGTTAAGTGTTCTAAAACAGTAAAGGGCAAGCTTGGCTGTATTTGCGTTTTGCCCCACTACAGAGCCTCAGTGTGCATTCTGAATGTGCGGTCTCTCCCACAGGCCTAAATCTCACTCTGCAGCTAGCTCTGAGTCAGCTTCCAAGACTTCCTTGCAGCCAACAATCTATCTCCCAGGAATAGCAGCATAAACAACTCGGTGGAACCCCAGTCACTGACAACAGTGACGACTTCAACCGGGTTGATCATGAGCCTTCTACTGACCATTCTGACCTGACCACGAAAGAACTAGGTTATTCCCGGTCAGGAAACGTATCCAGGACCCTTGTACATTCTTTGATTTGTACACAGAACTGTATTAAACAAAACAGTAAAAACCAAGGATTTGACATCAAGCTCTCCGATAACAAGATTAACCTTCACTCACATTGTGTTTGACAGCCATTTCCTGCCCCTGGTCGCTGGGGATTTTACGGAGGTGAACTAAGTCCACTTTATTGGCAACCAGGACCATGGGGAAGGCCTCCCTGAAGGAAGAGACAAAGAAGAAGCACTGAGGAACAGATGCATCTCATTCAACATTACATGTGTTAAATAAACCCAAGCCTGACAACCAGACTGGAACGGAATAGGCTGGGGAAGGACTTGTTTGTTGTCCTTTGTTGGGAACACAAGATATAACAGAGAACCGGATGACTATTTGCCGTGTTTCAACCCTTTTCCGGTGAGAGAGTTAGACACAAACAACTGTGGCAAACAACCCTGCTGTCAACACTTAAGTCAGGCCAATAAGACACATCTCTGATTGAGAGCTGGGCCTCACCTGTCTTTGACCCTGAGAATGAGCTGGTGGAAGCGGTCAACATGCTCAAAGCTGGCCTTGTCAGTCACAGAAAAAACGATGAGAAAGCCGTCCCCCGTCCTCATGTACTGTTCTCTCATAGCACTGAACTCCTCCTGACCTGCTGTGTCCAGCACTGTGCAAGAACACATAGAGGTACCATGTTTACAGGTTTTACACTACCCTTTTGAAAATTCTTGTTTACATGTGAACAATTGGAAAAAGCTAAATCGCCAAAGAAAACAAAAACACAAAGGCCCATAACATTAACTGACAACAGTGCATCCTGTAGAACAGTGTGGGGATACGGTATATTTGTTAACATTCTAAACAGTCTTGACTTTAGCACCTAACCTGAGAGAAAATAATAAAATGTCTCCCTACCATCCAGGATGGCCCACTGTCCATCTATCTCTGTGTGTTTAAGGTAGGAGTCCTCAATGGTGGGGTCATAGTCAGAGACAAAGATCTTCTGGAAGAACTGAATGGTGAGAGCGCTTTTCCCCACTCCTCCGTCCCCCACCACCACCAGCTTGTACGTGGGGAGGTTGTCGCTAGGGACCGCACTGCTGGTTGCCATGGCGACAAGCGACAGGCAGCTGGCTACACCTGGAACACAGCGGGAGGAAGGGAACGTGAGAGAGAGAGAGTGTGTGTTAGACTGCTGCTGCTGCTAAATCATTGTCAGGGAGACCAGAGAACACACATTTCCATGCACCAGCCCTCTCAGAGAGAGAACATCAGCAAGCTTTTGACACCCTGGCATTCCCTGCTGGACTCATTGCACATCTGCATAAACAAAGGTTAAATAAATCGTCAGCCAGGGGACCTTGCAGAAAATGCTGTGATGCAGGATAGGTAATAGATGTGTGCTTTGTGTAAGCAACATGGGTTATTATACTGTAACAACTGGGGAAGCAGAGCCTTAGATGGAGATTAGGTGATTTTCTGGAGATGCCTTAGTATCTGGTCTCTGATTGGCTGCCCAGATGAGGAAGTGCCTTGCACAGCACAGACAACCAGTATGCAGTGTAATGGAGAGACTCTCCTTCCTTGCCAGACTCAAACTGCTGCTCTATCATACGTCCATATTTCAGTTTGAGACTCCATTTCAGACATAGCGTGATGTTAAACAAAACAAAGTAATCAAAAATGTGATATCCAATAAGAGTATGCATTTCATTTCACCCCAAAAACAAACAGAGCTGCTATCTGATTAATGCACCCGATGAATCGTCAATCCTATATGTATGTGTCTTGCCATGTATAGTGTAGTCAGAAGGTTACATTGCTTATGCAATGTATAGGTTGTTTGGGAGTCGTTCAAATCCAGACTAGGTTGTTTTTGAGTCGTTCAAATCTAGACTAATTTCTGAGAATAAACTAACATCCGTGGGAGTAGTTCAGTGGTTGGATGGAGAAATTTCTCCTTCTGAGACTGTGAAAATAGCATAAAGCACAAACTACTCTCCCAGTGCTGTTATGCGGGGAAATACAGTCTAGACATCTATATTGCTGTGCTTTGTAATCATAGCTTTCGAAAATAAAAAAGTATTTGACTTAGCCTTTACAGCAACTGTGGTGGTGCATTTTCACCAGAATGCCACAAAAACTCCAGATTCAGATTTTCTATTTCTGTTTGTTGTTCAGTTGCTAGACAATATTTTCCCTCTCACACGGTCTATATATTTGGTTGGTGTTCAGCAAAGGTTTTGTATGTGACCATGCCCTTAGCCTTATGCTGTGATGGTGAAAAGGAAACAGGTTCTAGAAGACAACTGAGGACATCAAGTTTGGAGGAAACAATCCAAACTGTGAGGATGGTTTTCCTCAACCAACAAAGGTGTTTGAACTTTCTAACAGCAGGTAAGCAACAGAAAATATTTTTGAATGTATATAAACTCAAGCTGCATGAGAGGCTGTGGATAGATGACGGCCTGAGAGTAATGGACGGCCTGAGAGTAATGGAAGGCCTCAGGGTAATGGACGGCCTGAGGGTAATGGACGGCCTGAGGGTAATGGACGGCCTCAGGGTAATGGACGGCCTGAGGGTAATGGACGGCCTCAGGGTAATGGACGGCCTCAGGGTAATGGACGGCCTGAGGGTAATGGACGGCCTGAGGGTAATGGACGGCCTCAGGGTAATGGACGGCCTGAGGGTAGTGGACGGCCTGAGGGTAGTGGACGGCCTGAGGGTAATGGACGGCCTCAGGGTAATAGACGGCCTGAGGGTAGTGGACGGCCTGAGGGTAGTGGACGGCCTGAGGGTAGTGAATGGCCTGAGGGTAATGGATGGCCTGAGGGAAATGGAGGGCCTGAGGGTAGTGGACGGCCTGAGGGTAGTGGACGGCCTGATGGCAGTGGACGGCCTGAGGGAAATGGACGGCCTGAGAATAATGGACGGCCTGAGGGAAATGGAGGGCCTGAGGGTAGTGGACGGCCTGATGGCAGTGGACGGCCTGAGGGAAATGGACGGCCTGAGAATAATGGACGGCCTGAGGGTAATGGAAATTGCACTGATAGGGCACAGCTCAGGCTTACACAGCCCAAAGTTGCTTGCCTGAGAGCCCAGCCCAGACAGTGGGTAGAGGACGTGGTACCATGGCACTGGGTTGCAGGAAACAGCTGTCAGCTGGTGACGGTAGCCCCGCCCACTTCCTGCTTCATACAATCAAGGGAAGGAAAAACACTTCTTTCCTCAAGCTGCCCAGTCAGACCCCAGAGAAGGATATACTGTAGAGAGACACTCTGTCACCCTCACAAGGGATCAGCTAGCTGAAAAGTATCAATAAAAATACTGTACCTCTTCATCCATCTTTCAATTCAAATACCACTGACCAACCAATACATACAACTCGGGTCAAGCTCAGATTTGCCGAAGTCATTCAGTATTTTCTCATTACTGACCATTGACCAAAGGGGTATTGACATTAATGCCCGAAAGTGCACACAGTTGTCCAGTAAAGGATATGTTATCATCATCACTGGTAAAAGACCATCAAGGGAGCCAACTAACGCTCTTTTGACTGTGCACATGAAGTCACAATATTCAGGGCAAAACAAAGCTCTACCACACTGCTTCTTCAATATCAAATACAGAGTAATGGACAGCTTTGTGCTAAGTTTGATAACTCAGTGCGTGTAAGTCAACACAATATGACTCGTTGAAGAGGTTGTGTGACTGTAGCCATGCCTCTTCATTTAATCTATGTAGGTATACATAACTTGGATGATATCATTGGTACGTTGGATAAGGTAAATGCAATGTATTGATGATCACAGATCCATGTCCAATATTATACTATAAAGACTCATAGTTCAAGGTAGGACTAGCTTCCCCTCAGAATCCAGCTCCACTCTAGGTTTCTTCCTAGGTCCCTAAAAGGGAGTTTTTCCTAGCCACTGTGCATCCATTTCTTGTTGTTTCTTGCTCTCAGCTGGGTATCTGTACAACCACTTTGTGACAACTGCTGATGTAAAAAGGGCTTCATACAATGCATTTGATTTGATTGAAGGTGCTTTGATCCAGTTGAAATGAAATAGATGTACCTTGGTGGCATTTGAATTTCTTTGATTGATTAACAACTGAAAGGATTCCACTACCATGCCACTCTTATTGCAGAATTATCTGGTGATCTCACTGGGCTATTAATAGTGGATGAATATGTGTAGCTCTATCGAAGGCTGCTCAATGGTGGGTGACCTCATCCTATGATGTGGTGCCTGAAGAATCCTTCAACAGAAATGCTGCTTGTAATTAACTATACATGCCTGTCGGAAAGGCGGGTCTACACACTTGGTAATAATTATGCAAAACGTATACAAAGTTTGTTTTTCTAATGGTGAATATCAACCACTGCCTGATGCGATAATTCTAATGGAAAGTACATTGTTTTCACTTCCTTCCTGACCAACTTCAGAAAGCTATTCATCATGCTTTTAACTAAATCAGGTTGCTTCTGTAGGAACCGCTGTTTTAGCGTTACCGCAGCCGTATAAAAGGTTTTTGTTGCGTCTTGAATGTCAAATCTTTTAGAGAAGTTTGCTGCATCAAGCAATTTCCGCAAATGGAATAATATGGCTTCCATTTTTTTAATTAAATAGCTTTCCCGCAATGTTACGGTATTGCAAAGAAATAAAGTCTGATGTAAATATTAAATAACCCTAGAAATAAACCAAAACACAAACCAAAACATGGTAAGAATTTGACCAAGAATGTAGGCTGCAGTACAGTAGCGGCGATGTAGAGCAAGCCCTACGAACCACCACAAATATTACAGCAAAACACTTACCAATATAAGATCCTTTGTCGTGAAAGTATGCAATACCAACCTCTGAAATATATACCATCCCTCTTTGTCTGTTTCCTCAAACAATCACCATCCTTCTATTTTTGTGACGGGAATGCGCCTCATATCCGCGATGCAATCCGCTATGTAGCAAATCTTTATATTGCAACAGCCCATACTAAAAATAGAACGTCTTTATAGGGTTGGACCTCAGTTCGTTAAAAAAGTATTATCATCCGAGTATCATTCTTCATCATGTGATGACGGGTATTAAAATTAGTCCACAGGTTCATACATTTTTGCATTCTCAAGAATACACTTTTTTGACACAATGTAAAATTCGGATTATTTTTCTCAGGAAAACCCCTATTTTTATAGAAAGTGGACTGTTCCGTTATGTGGAGGTTCCCCAGCCAGGTTTAAGTAGGCTACTTCTGTCCAAATACTAAGGTGGGGTAGGACATTTCGATTTGATACCAATAGCCGTTGTTATTATGTTATTGACCATATGGTTAGCATCAATTACAGTTGGCAGTCTAAATCATATTTATGTTCTGCACCCATCTATTCATGAATTGCGCACTTAATGCACACTGTATCATATTTAAACCTTCAAGTAAAAAGAACAAATTGATGTTAGACTTAAATTACAGTGATAAATAAAGCAATAATGATTGCAATTTAGCGGGGGATAATGCATCACTAAGTTTGAAAAAGCTATGGAAGTAACAGAATAATATCGACATTAGGCTATAAGGAATCAGAAGGTAGGCTACATATTGTATATTGTTGATACTTTCAGTGGATATTTTAAGTAAAATAACATAACATCCAAAATGTCTTCCCTCTGTGTGTTCCTTAGCACCTTGCATCAGTCAACCTGCCTGCCCCACTAACCTCCTTGCCCTTATTTGGATTTAGTAGAGTTAGAGTCAATTACTTGGTATGTTGTTGGACAACTCACTCTAATGCAATACCCATATCACACATTTTCAGTGTTAAATTCAGAATCTGCTAATAAGTTAGATGTAATTTACCACACTGCCATCCACTTGGTAACCTGTGCCCCCTTCAACATTCATCACTGTGACCTTTACACTTTGGCTTACTGGCCCGGGCTACATGCATGTTAGACTCACTGGAACCAATTAACACATTCCCTTTTAGGTAAATTCCTTATTCTGAATTACCTTAACTCGCTCCATAACATATTTTACTCCAAGGGTAATCCAACTGAAGTCTCTCTAAAGCCAATCCTTTGCAAAAGACCCTTAGCTTGACACTTGTGTCTCACCTCACTCCTTCAGAAATTAACTTCACAAACTGTTATCTGATAACTGCACCTGCTGTTCAATATCCTGTTTATTTCTCAATTCCTTGTATACAGTTTTTATTTGTTTATTAGTGTTTTTTACAGTATTGGTGTTATTATGTGTACTGAGAATATCTTGCAAGTTTGCAAAATGACTTTGATGAGGTCATCATTAACATTTTGAAATATGAACTGGTTTAAGAAGATATAATTACATTGTGTTTTGTTGCTTACAACAATGTTCTCATATTTCACAACAAACATTTATTGTGCATTTACAATTTCACCCCTTGGGTAGTTCTCTATTGTGTTCAATTCATGAAAAACAAACATTGCCTGAGGCTACCAAGACATGGGAACATAAACACCCTAAACCTCAGGAATGCTAACTGGAGATCATATGATGTTCCAGCCACTGTTCACATTGTAACACAGTCTATATTAACTCTGGCAGAACTGTGTAACTTCAAGGTGTTATGTTGTTAGGGAATTGTTGAATGACTTCGTCTTGGATATTAGAGCTGTTGAATTTGCGTTTTTAAATAGCTATGGTCAGAAATGTTTATGTTTACATGTTTTTCAAAGCCATTTTAGATAATCCTCAAAAGGAAATCACAAAAAGACCCTTTATTCTTATTTTATCTCAAAAGTTCTTAAAGCTTTATGTGCTTTGTTCTGAACGCTTTTGTTCATGTTTTATTTATTTATTTATTTTGGGGACAATGCATGCAGTTTGTTTACACACACACAGAAGGCAATAGAAGCAGACCTGTGGCTAAAGGGAAGGTGGCAGCAAAATAGGGAATGTGATTGCAAATAATATGATTGGGGAGGGGTGCTGTGCTGTGTCATGCTGCTTGATATCAGAATTGCCTTCATAAATAAGTCATGCATTAGCTGGCGTTGCTGTCTTTTACAGGACTCATTACAGTGGCTAATGGGCATGAAATGAAATGGACAGCTCTCTCTCTCTCTTCCTCCCCCCTCTCACCCTTTCTGTGTGCAGAGGTTGCTGGAACACCTCGTATTGATGTTCTTTTGTGAAGTGTGAAGGGGGTTGGCATAAGGCTGCATCTGACTTCAAATGTAAAACCAAAACCTTTACGTGTTCATGTCAAATCAGCCAGACATTCTGTTGTGATAGGAATTCTCGCTGAAGCTGGTTGTGTGCAAAAGGGAGGAGTAACCTTTGTTTACATTGTTAAAATATTTCAGGTCTCTCTATCCATGGATAATAGGGTTGACTTGTTATAGTACAACTGCTCCATTTCTACCACAAAACGATATAAAATTTTTCTAAAAGAAGGAAGAGTAAAACCAGCTCACCAGATACCATTTAACTTTTAACCTTTTGTTTTTATATATATATACTAATAATACAAATAATGTAACAATCACTTATGATGTCCAGAAATTAATCTGCCAGCCTGTTACAGAGCCCAACTGCTGATCCAGGCACCACGTGCATCGAATTGGTAAAAACTGTCTTGAGCTTGAGACCTCTATTTCAAAATCATATGTGATTCTTAGTGAATCCACGGTTTAAGAAACCAAAAAAGGCTCGCAATTTGAGAGCAATCCGTCAAACATCAATAGTCAAATTAGACAAGTGCTCCAAAAGTTACAACCCTTTATGTTTCTAATCTCCAATCTCCACCCCATTTAAGAAACAGCAGTGATATATTAATCACTGACCCCCAATCAGTCTTTTCTATTGTCAGCGTGGCTGCCATGGTTCCTTTCGATCATCATTAAAACACATCTTACTCCCTTCTGCTCTGCCAGTGTGTATTTTCTTTTGCCTAGAGGCCTCGCTCAGTGAAATGGAAAGAGGATTACAAGATAGGTGGACTCACGGCAAACTAGTTTCTCTATTAAAACTGGCCAGGTATACGAGAGTGTCAGTCTCTCGTCTAAAGACAGCTGGGTCAAAGAGCAAATCAAAAATCTGACTTATGTGTAGGAACACAAAAAATACATTCTAATACCAGCATGGTTTAGACGAATGGGAAACCTGCTTCTTTTAACTGTTCCCTTGTCAATGGCCGGGTGATTCCCACATTGCTGTCAGTGCCAGTTGCTATGGAGACTTGTAAAGGGTAAAGCACGGATAAGATTTCTCTCTTGGAGTGGATCATATTCTCTCAATCTTTTTGTATAGATAGTCAATTAAATTCTATGAAACATTCCGTACGGAAGCCTGACAAATCAAAAAATGTATGCAGTTACAATTAATATTTACTCAATAAAATTATAGCTCCTTCAATATTTGTATCTTTGAAAACCAGGAAATGTAATTCTTAAAAATGTAGGTGGGTATTGGTATTTTTTTTTAATGGTAATGGTAATTATACAATAGAATTAATCTTAATCACATATCAAATACATTTTGCCATTATATAATCAAGTAATTACTTATTAATTAATTAACTGTATGCTCCAAAACATGCTCGTAGTGTGAATAGAGTCCAGATTTTGCATTGTATATCCCACTCATTTACATTTTCATCTTCTGCATACTCCAACACTGTTAGCATTTGGTAACACCTCATATGCATTTTGACCCAAACTGAGTTCGTCCGAGGAGCAATCATTACAGCTCAGGGCATGAACACCCATTCCTACATTAATCAATGTGGATCTGTCAGTAATAATCTATGAAAAGTGTGATACACATACCGTAATTACCCAGATGCCGTCTGAAAGAAAGAGAAAGAAGTGGGTTTGGTAATCAAGCATTCTTTATTCATCAAGCCCACTGCAACAGGCAGATCCATTATGATGTGGGAGCTTGGACGGCTAAAGACAATGTTTTATGACTGGTTACAGTATGTCTGTTAAAAGGAGAGTAAAGGAATATAGAACTTGCCCCATTTTTGTCAGCATAATGTTTTGGCTAAGAGGGGGTGTTGTTAGGCAATATTTAAATATATAAAGTTATGGATCAGTTGACTTGATGTATTCACCCACAACTGATTCTAATAATTAACTGGATAAAAAGTCAAATCAGGTTAGAGAAAGATACCATCCTGGAGGTTATCTACAAACAGAATTGTGACACACTCCTTTGACACAGTAAGGGTGACATACCCATTAAAAGTGTGGAGTATCTGGCTTCTCAGTGCCCAGCGCCATGTAATCTTATGAAGACCTTAAGATTACATCTGTCTTCATCTGTGACCAACCTGCCCTCCACAACACACAACCAGCTAATGGATGCAAACTATGTTTTCCCCCTAAAAAAAGCCTCTACGACATAATGTGATTCAATTAGATAACTTGTTGTAAGTGCACCCAAACTCATGTTAGTAAAGTATGAGGCCTGTAAGCTGCTAAGTTAGTTAAGCTATCTAAAATCTGTTTAACTCATGATATAGCATAATTTAATGTGTTAAAGACCCAACCTGCGTTCAATATCTGAAAAAATCTTAGCAGTGGCATACGTCAACAGTCAGGGGGTTCTTGGTTCTTCTAGCCATTGACAGGCTCTCTGATAATATTAAGTGATAAGCACCTCAACATCTATGTGCAATATCCTTCCGCAAGGAAAAAGCTACTTTTTCCCTTTTTGGATCCCCTGTTTGTGGTGAATTACCAAGTAACTTTTGCATTTGTCATTTAGCAGATGCTCCTACCTGCAGTGACCTAAATAAGGGAGTTTATACATGTTTTTCCCTCACAGTCTGGCCCTAAATGGGAATCGAACCCACCACCCTGCTGTTGCAAGCTCCATGCTTTACAAATTAAAATACATGGAACAATGCCCTGTGTGCAGTGCAGGATTTATGCACAGATATCAACAAAACCCCATGCTTCCAGTTTTGCAGCCAGCTTTTTTGTGCTGTTCAAAACAAGCTTGGGACTGTGCTTTCCAAGCAGTGTCAGTCTCACTGGGGTATAAAGGTCACTGCCATGGATTGAGCTATTTGGGAGGGTGCACTGTCACTCCTTTCCTGGCACAGTCTAAGGGGTTGACCAGGCCAGACATCTGTGTGGAGGCGCACATTTCCAGACCTGGCATGTAGTGTGCTGTCAGTCGGTGCAGAGGTGGGTGATTATGTATCCTGCCTATTCCAAATTGCCATAAGGGGACTGCTGGTGTCCAGTTGCTTCAGTGGTTAGGCTCCCTTCAGAATTCAGCCTCTCTGGCTTAAGGGTGTAATTTTATTTGTAATCCCCATAGAGTGTCATGCCGAGTGACCAACTGAAAGGGAATTTTATTTATTGGTTGTCTAACGGAGGTAACAAGGTATTACCCCTCTGGGGCTCCATGCTTTCTGCTCGTGGTGGAAGAGGACCTGAATTAATGTGGTTTGGTTATGTCTGGGTTTTATTATCTGGAAAGCTGTCTTCCAGGACAACTTGAGGCATTTTTAGCCATGAAAGGCTTGACTGAATTTTGAATTCAGATTGTGTGCATGAAGGTATCAGACCAAGTTGTTCCCTCCTTTAGGAAATTTACAAATAGACTAACAACCAGATTTAATGGGAAGTTGGAAATTATGAATTTGCTTAAAATACAATTATTATTGGGAAAGAAATGTCACCTTGTAAACATGTGGTAATGTAGGTGTTTTTGACAACTGGATGATTACAAAGATTGCCTACTCGGCAAAAGTATATAGTTGCGTTTACCCATGATATATTTTCTAGCTACAGTGGGGAGAACAAGTATTTGATACACTGCCGATTTTGCAGGTTTTCCTACTTACAAAGCATGTAGAGGTCTGTAGGTACACTTCAACTGTGAGAGACAGAATCTACAACAAAAAAACAGAAAATCACATTGTATGATTTTTAAACAATTAATTAGCATTTTATTGCATGACATACGTATTTGATACATCAGAAAAGCAGAACTTAATATTTGGTACAGAAACCTTTGTTTGCAATTACAGAGATCATACGTTTCCTGTAGTTCTTGACCAGGTTTGCTTGCTTTGTAAGTGGGAAAACCTTCAAAATCGGCAGTGCATCAAATACTTGTTCTCCCCACTGTACATCTGGAGTACTTTTTTGTGTTTGCTTGTAAGTAGTATAGTCAGGCAGAGAAAATCACATGGGAATGATCAACGTTGGTGTTAACCATACAGGTGAAAAACAAACCATGCAGAGAGGAAAGGAGATGTCAGGTGACATCAGGAGGAGGGTAGTAAGAACAGATCAGCCTGGAAAGTACAACCACCTAAAAAAATATTTGAGCCCCATTAGTCAACTGTGAGGCAAATCATTTAGAAATAGAGAGCATAAAACTTGTTAGCAACTCGGCCTAGAAGTGGACGCCCTTCCAAAAATGTCCACAACAGTCACAAGAAACATAATAAATCAGGTAAATGCCAACCCAAACATAACATCTGGAGATATGCAGACATCCCTTTCTGCATTTCAGGTTACTGAGCATGCTTCAATAATAATAATGGATCGAAATGGCATTCATGGGTTGCTAGGAAAAGGTCTCTGCTGTCAAAAAAGAAACATATTACTTAAAACCTGAAGTTTTCTGGAAGTCCATTCTCTAGACAGATAAGTCCAAAATTGAGGTAAAAATCCAACATTACCAACCAGCAAAAATAACTTCTCAACAGTCAAACATGGTGATGGGAATGTCAAGATCTGGGGCTGCTTTTCTTCCTCTGGACCTGGTTGACCACACATCACCAAAGGAACCAAGAATTTTGAGGTGTACCAGGAGAACAGAACACCAGGCCATATGTCAAGGAGCTACAGCTGGGACCTTCAAACAAGGCAAGACCCAAAGCATTCAAGCAAATATACCAAGAATGGCTTAGGAACAAGTAGATTTGTATTTTGGATTGGCCAAGCCAAAGCCTTAACTTCTTTAATCCATTTGGGATGGTGTGGCAGGACCTGAATTGGACAGGACATGCCAGACACCAAAAGGAAAAATACTGATTGAGTGAAGATGATGTCATGAAAACAGTTGACTCCGTTTTCTTAGTTGCACTACCTGAGGAAAAAAGGAACAAATTCAAATAGAGTCCATTGAGATTATAGACATCCTCAACCCTAATGAGTTTCTATTTAATTTACATTTTTGTCAGGCTGTGAAACATGTCACACCACAGATTAGACAGTTTAAATTTAGTTGACGTAGAAGCTACCAAAGAGACATCTACTATTATGTTTTACAGTACCAAACTAATTTGCTCATTTACAGTGGCTAACTAATTTTATTACCCAGTTAACTATTCAAATGACGTGTGCTAGATTAGAACCTGCACATAGCACTCCAGGAACAGGATTGAGCAGCCCAGCTCTATATGCAGTTGACAAGCACCTTGATGTGTCCAAAACCTAGTTTAATGCAGTGCCCATCATAGGTATAAAGCATAGATGGGACTTACAGTTAAATCTGACGTCCTAATAGGTCTGCCATCTTACTTAGGACCAGTTTGGAAAAGTCTAGCCACTTAACACAAGTCATTGTGGTATTTTGTGCAGAAGCTCTTTGGTCCACAACAAAATACAAACGAACGAGGTGGGAAACATTTTTTGTGCATCTGTAATAGTGTCGAAAAGTATGATACCATCATTAATTTTATATAGCGTGTTTTTAAATCAATGAACAAGAAAGATAATCATAGTAGATTAGCTATGTTTTATTGAACCATAAAGTATCAGAATTTGGTTATTTTTCGTTTAAAATGTTTTCGTTTAATAACGTTATTACTGTATATAATCAGCAGATGGCCATGTAGCTTTTGTACACAAAAAAGTAACCTAGATATCCCAATATTCTGAAAATTACAGTCATCATGCTACGCATGACAGTGGTTATTAATAGAATATAATATAACCATTATAGAAGGGAAAATGCCACTTCTACGATGGGCGTCTATTACTGCTGGTTTAGAACAAGTCCCAGTAAAGATCGCTGAGGAACTGCTCAATTCAGATGTATGGGACTCAATGGCACCAGCCTATCTAGTGTTCTATTATCTATGGCGCCCATGAATTTGCGTATGTGTCGATTACGTTGAAAATAACGTACCGCCATCTTGGACGCTGCCTCCAATTCATGTATAACCCCATTAAGCTGTAGCTGCCCTTGCCGACTATGTCAATACCATGTGAGTTATCTATCAAACATTATATAAAATGAAACATTAACTATGATTTAAGTTTAAAATGGTTCTACATATAGGGAACTTTGTTGTTTCACCCTTCATGCTATCGTTGTTATTTGACTGCTAGCAATGTGTAGCTAGCTAACTAAAGAAGTTAACTGTCTAACTAGGAACGCTATATGCTAGCTAATTTAGATCCTTATGTCATGTTTTAATAAAGTAGTCATATCTGCATGGGTTGATACGCAAGCCAAACTATAAAACGAAATTCGTAATTGCAGGTTTCTTCTCGACAACTCTAGAAAGTCGTAAATGCACAATAATGTCATCACGAAAATGACAGCTGAAGAGTCCAGTAGCAGCACTTGTAGTCGTACATGTTTACAGTGTGCTTATATGTGTCTGTGTATGCCAAGGTGAGCTACTGTAGCGTCCACCGGACGTCCATCTCGTTAGGATATTCGGGATAATCAGATCTAGAAAATAAACAATATTGAGAAACTTTCCATGGGCTAAGACGAAAAATAAACATTAAGAAACGCATGTTGGCATGGCAAAAACAAGTTTATCGTCAACAAAAAGGCATGCTTAAACTCTATGGACTTACCATGCAGGGGTGTGAATATGTTCTTCGCTATAAAAAGGTTGTAACGTAAAAAAAATATGCATTTCCCCCTGGTAGTAACATATTTCATAACTCCACCCGACGTTGCATGACGTCATCTGCACTCACCAAGTTGTTGTATTTGCATGACTTCGCGAAAAACAGTGGACTATAAAGTAATATCAATTTAATGTGCTTTAGTAAGGTTCCATTAAAGTGATAAATAGTTTTTTGTTATATTTTATGACTTAATCTGCACCACCAACTCCCTGGTTTTCCATGACTAATTAAACCTTAGTATACACCGGTCAGTCATAACATTATGACCACCTGCCTAATATTGTGTAGGTCCCCCTTTTTCCGCCAAAACAGCCCTGACCCTCGAGGCATGGATTCCTCTAAACCTCTGAAGGTGTGCTGTGTTATCTGGCACCAAGAGGTTAGCAGCAGATCCTTTATGTCCTGTAAGTTGCGAGGTGGGGCCTCCATGGATCGGACCTGTTTGTCCAGCACATCCCACAGATCCTCGATTGGATTGAGATCTGGGGAATTTGGAGGCCAAGTTAACACCTTAAAATTGTTGTTGTGTTCCTCAAACCATTCTTGGACCATTTTTGCTTTGTGCCAGGGCACATTATCCTGCTGAAAGAGGCCAATGCCATCAGGGACCGTTTCCATGAATGGGTGCACATGGTCTGCAACAGTGCTTAGGTATGTGATAAGTGTCAAAGTAACATCCATGTGAATGGCAGGACCAAGGTGTCCCAGCAGGACATTGCCCAAAGCATCACACTGCCTCCGCCGGCTTGCCTTCTTCCCATAGTGCATCCTGGTGCCATGTGTTCTCCAGGTAAGCGATGCATATGCACAAGACCATCCACGTGATGTAAAAGGAAACATGCTTCATCAGACCAGGCTACCTTATTCCATTGCTCTGTGGTCCAGTTCTGATGTTCACATACCCATTGTAGGTGCTTTCAGCAGTGGACAGGGGTCAGTATGGGCACCCTCACTGGTCTGGGGCTACGCAGCCCCATATGCAACAAACTGCGATTTACTGTGTGTTCTGACACCTATCACTACCAGCATAAACTTTGTCAGCAATTTGAGCTACAGTATCTCGTCTGTTGGATCGGACCACATGAACCAGCCTTCGCTCCCTACGTGCCTTAATGAGCCTTGGCCAGCCATGACCCTGTCGCTGGTTCACCACTTTTTCTTCCTTGGACCACTTTTGATAGGCAGACCGGGAACACCCCACAAGGGCTAAAGTTTTGGAGATGCTCTGACCCAGTCATCTAGCCATCACAATTTGGCCCTTGTCAAAGTCACTCAGATCCTTACGCTTGCCCATATTTCCTGCTTCTAACACAACTTTGAGGACAGTTGCTTGCTGCCTAATATATCCCATCCACTGACAGGTGTCATGATAACGAGATTATCAGTGTTATTCACTTCACCTGTCAGTGGTCATAATGTTATGGCTGATTGGTGTTGCTATTTTGTTGAGATCCATTGTTTAGCAATGTATAACAATTTTAATAAATATTACAAAAACTAGACTTTCAATCCCTTGGTTGCACACTCTTTAATGGGTGTTGTAACTGTTCACATTCACCAGTCACATTTCAAATCCTTTACAAAGGTAATTTGCTGTCACTTACATTGGCTAAAGTGATTCTAAATTAAAGGTGATTCTGATTAGCCCTAAATAATAGCTGTATTTTCAATTAGGGTGTGTAGACTTATGAAATCCACTGTACTTGGTATATTCCCCCCAGCACTATTGACTGCCCTTCTAGATGATGATAGACAATCAGCAGGTCAGGCCTGTTGCATTTGATATAATTATTTTTCTGTTTTTAAGCAGATCCATCCCTGTGAAGTCTGTAGCTAACGGATTTGGACCAAACCAACGGACACCATGGCTTTTCAGTTCCTGAAGTATGCCGTGATGGTGCAGAAGTACCGGACGCCACTGCTTATTGCTGGGTGTGGTGGGGTGTTTGCAGCCCAAATGTTCTATCATGTGTTCCCAGAGAATACTTACAGGAAGTTGTACCAGGCCTGGAACAAAGGAGAACCAGCCGACCTATCTGACAAGCTAGAGAGCATCTTTCAGCAGGTTCTTAAGGATTATTGTTTAGGCACCTCAGGGGGCTACAGTGCCTTTGCCTCATTTGGCTTCCACCCGGTGGGGGCTGGGGTTCCATGGCTACCCTCTGGTGCCCAAATTGGCATCCCTGCCAATTTCAACAGCACACCAAATGACCCAGCTGGTATTACCAACCGCACCATCCTCATAAATGGCAAGGAGGTGCAGTGGGATAGCGGCATTGGTACCGCTCTCAAGGACGCGTTAGTGTTCTCTCCAGAGGCTCAGAAGTTTGCCATTGCACGGGAAGTGGCTCGTCTAGAATTGGGCGGACCCATGCTGAATGCGGCAGTAGCTCCGTTCTGCTTGGCCGGCGTGATGGTCTATGGGGTAACTTTGAAGCAGATCTTTAGGCTGCACTCTGGTCCTGTGTTCTTTAGGGGCGTTGTGAATGTAGTTGCTTTGGGCCTTGGTGCTGTGTCTTACTTCCTGACCTCTGATGCTGTTGGCCAATGGCTGGACTACAAATCAGACCACTGTGCCGCAAGCGTGTCCAAAGACTATGCTAAAGGAGGAGTAGAGTTCTACGACAAGATCCTCTCCCGGAACAGGACGCTGCGTACGCTTATGGGCCAGAAGGGGGAAGAGATGTATGCACCAAATGGCAACCTGTTCCCTGCTCACTTGCTGAGATTGAAGCATGCTCCCTACACCTCCAGGAGGGATGGCATCCTAGGCCTACTCAAGGAAGAGAAGGCCTAAAATAACATTAGAAGCCCATTAATGTCTGCATCAAGTGCAAAATGAAAGACTTTCATTTTGGAAGCTATTCTGTATTTGTGAAGCATAGAAACCCACTGCTCTGTGTACTACATTATAAGCAGGTATTATTTATAATATCAGCTTTACTCTTATCTTGGTTTTCAACTTGGTTAATTAACTGTTTAATAAAAAAGGACATCAAAACCAGACGTTACATTGCCTAAATAATAATTAGTAATAATAATGGTAATCCTTCACCTTATTGTTTCTTATCTTCAATCACTGCAGTTCCACAGAAAATGTTCATAGCATAAACATGGAAATTAATTTCAAGTTGTAATAGGTGGTCAGTATTTGAATCTCCTGTACTTGAATTGTTGATAAATACATTGGGGCAAGGCATACAAATCCCATTTTCACAAAACGTCTGGTATAAATTTAAAAACATGTACAGCTGACTTTTGAGATCGTAAACCACAGACGGTTTTGCCTGTATACGTCTGTGTTAAGGAAATAATGAAAAACCCACACCTGGTATAGCCTTATTGTTTTATCCTGACAGTGAGTCTCTCCTGGGTTATGTTAATACACTGTTGATGTGATTACAAACAACTGTTTATACTTATGCAACGGGAAGTACGTTGAGGAATATGACCCGACCCTTCAATACACGACGAACTTCAATGGAAAAGTAATTGGCCCAGTTTCAATTGAAGCTAATTACGGCGCAGTACTGAGTAACCACCAATTTTACCCACAGACTGGGGGAGACGAGAACACCTACAACTAATTTTTGACAATAGATACTTAACACATCACAGTGTAATGCAATTATCAGTGATTTATTATCATTTTAAATGTATTCGAAGTAGGACATCATTTAGCCAGTATCCTTCAAATTGTGATTATCAACACCCCCTTCGCAATATTGGACGCAAGTGATGTAAGGTCGGGTTAAAACTGTTTTTATTACAACCACAGGATGTCGCTTCAGCCCGTATTTATGTTGTTCTCTACAGTCCCATTGGCTGGTGTCCACGGTGGTGCCGTTATTGTAAGAACCACACCATGTTTGAGTTTAGGGGGAATACTAGAATTTATTCAGACTAATAGGGGAAATAAATATGCTGCGGCTAAAAGTATCCAAGAAATGTGTACTTTCCCGGCATAATGATTATTAAACCAGACATTGCGTATAGATGTAAATGACGTGCTGCACATCAAACGTTATGCCATAGATCCCCCAGTTTTATGTAAATCTATAAAACCTGCAAAATGCCAATGACGACATAAAAAGTAGTATTACTATGGCAAGATCGCTCACCCATGACTTGGTACCACGCCTCCATATCTTGTGACTCCACCCCAGTGCACTGGTGGCGCTGCGGAGATTGCGCCATTATGTTGCTATGCTGCTATTGCCTCTGCAGCTGAAGCGAGCGAGAACATTGACAACGGACTCCGCTGACATAGTCAGAGACGTATTCGGCAATCCACATTTTCCCCAATATATATAAATATATATGTCGCTCATACCCTCTCATCTACAAATCAAAGGAATTGTAAATATAATTCACTCGGTCTGAGATGCTTGCTGGTTCGCTATAGCCAATGGTTGCTTTATCTTGCGTGTGGATTATTCGTCGCCGTGCTAGTCGGAGATTCGAGCCAGGAGGGCCCGCAGTTGAATGTGTATGAAGCTGAAGGATCGGAGTGTTAAAGATGAGGTTTTGTCGGAGTTGGAAGCGGGTGAACTGAACTTGGATTTTCAGGCTCTCACCCTAAACTCATTTCCTGCTGTAAGAAAATCATATTCCTTAAAAACTGGACGCCCCTGGAACTGTTTATGACGGTAAGGTAATTCCCCAACTATCTTCATTATTAGCTACAGTACTAACTATCTTAAGGTAACTATTTTACTAAAAAGTTACAACACAACAGTACAGTAATTATGCAGCTTGAGTTGTTACAACGTTATCTGACCCCTTAGCGACAGTCAGTACAGCAACTAGTAATGTTAGCTAGGTAGCTCATATTAGGTACCCTAACTGGCAAATTAAATGGCTAACAAACCATGAAATGTAGGCAGTTGATGTGTTAACTATTGAGTTGTTAATAGTTGTTTGCACTCCGCAAACTAAACAAAGAAAACGTTTTGCTACTTCATACTCTGTATAACTAGCTGCAGTCAGTAGTTGTTGAGCGAGTTGCCTTTTAAACGCCTGCTTAACAATGTTACATTAGGCTGGTTAGCAATGCCTCTTGGGATATTATTGGCCAATATGAAAATAAACCTCTGCTAAACAAAACGTTTGGCTGGTTAAAAATGCGCTTTGGAATATTATTTTTAATTGTGAAAATAAATGGTGTTCCCTGAGTCCACTGTCTAACGTCGTTAGTACCTATTTCAGTCTTAACGGTATTTACAAGACTTCAGCTTGTGTGGTAGTAATATTGTACTGTCTGTTGCCAGATTATTTGTAGAAGAATAGTTTACCGTATTTAGTAGATCCAATTGTGGGTGTTGTAACGTTGGCTAGGCAGTTGGCTTGGTATCTTTTAATAACCCTTCTAAAGGATTTGGCTATGTTAACCCTTGTACATGCAGATTTATTTTAAACAAAGCCTTACTTTTCATAATACAGTACCTACACAGTAACCGCATGTATGCGCCAACCACAATGTTACTCAAATGACCAACAAGTCAAGGTTCCATGGTTGCACGGACAACATAGTAAGTCTTGTCACTTTTCTTGCTCGTTATTTAGAAACCACAGAGGTATCTAGAACTTCTCTTAGTCATATTTTCCTACTCTGTCACATTATTGGCGGCTGCTTGAAATGATTAAACTGAGGATCCATCAGTATGTTCTGATTAAATCAGACTGATTTTAGACATTGCAGCATTTCGCTAACCCGTTCAGTTCGCTTTTAGGTTCGGTATGTACCAGATAGGCTAATCTCAACGAGACACTTTCAAATGTCGTTCTTGAACGTAAATGTGTATGCAGCGAGCGGTGGCCTGGAGCATTAAATAACGTATTTTAAGCACAGCGGCTTTGCGGACTGCCTTCCCAAACCCTTCCCGTTTTTCAACTGGTCGTCCAGTACATCGGTTTAGTTCAGTTTTACGCTTCGGAACTAAAAAAAACCCGGAATGAAGCTTTTACAATGAACTATTATGGTTGTAGAAGCCCGTTGTTCAGAGGTGTACCTGGACTGATTTCAGCCTGAAGCTTGAATTCCATGTCAGCTGATTAATTCCGTTTTTATTATTGTCTGCCGGTGTAAGTCGTTCATAAACGTCTGCCGGATTTCTTATTTTGCTTTAAGTCCACAAATGTAATTTAAAACGTATTCTTCCCAATACAAAAAAGGACATCTAACCTGTCCTCGATCTTAGGGAGATAGCAGTGTCAGAATAAAGAGAGAAATCACATGCAAGACAAAGATTTACTTTCTGTGCAACCAGGGATACCTCTGTGTATACTAGAATAAAACCTGTTTTAGGGGGACCCAGTTGGTAAAGAAAAAATGGCCGATGGCAAGAGACCCAGCTTAATGGGCTCTGCACCAGAAGCAGACATTGATGGTTTGGAGTCTGTTGGGTGTTGGGACAGAGGAATCAGGCAGAGGGGGTGATATGTGTTGGGATAATTGGGATAGACTGCACCTGCTAACATGAGCATTTGTGAATCCGCTGGGACAGGGATGGGACACAGTCAGCTATTCTACTATGAGGTAAGGTACTGCTGGGATGTGAGTAACAAAGCTAAAGAGGCAAAATGTGTAGTCCCATATGGTAACACAATTGTTTTATCTATTTAAGTGTGCATGTGCATCCCATTCCAGTCCTTGTTTAAAGGAGCTGCTTGTATTTTTTTTTAATATCATATCAGAAAATGTTAATATTGGAATCATAATGTTTCTCAACATTAACTAAACAGAAATTATGTGGATGTATCCAAAAGGGCATCATGGAATTCAGCATTTCTTTTAGTCAGCTGAAGGTGTACCTACTTCTGTTGGTAAATGGAAAAGTGGCACCCTCTTTCTTACAATGGCATCCCTGTCATCTCCTGGTTGCTAAAATTCTATACAGTTCACTAAAATATATGTGAGAGAAGAAGCAGTGAATAGTGACATCTACATTGCTTTTTAGTTTTCAAAAGTGAACTAAAAATAGTTTACAGCTTTTGTTAGCTTGTCATCCAAAAGTGTGCAGAATGCCATGCTTTCAGGGACTCTTAATTTCCTGGTTGCTTAAAGTTGACACAGCTAGTTCAGTTTCTGTTTGTGTGAAAAGAAGCCCTGAATTGTGTAGGCAGTTGTTGTGACATCTAAATTGCTTTTTTATATATACTCTTCAATTCACAAAAATATTGTTTTTTCAGCTTTTGGTAGCTGGTTGAGCAAAAGTGAGAGTTTTTGTATGTTATGTTTTATAAGTTGTCAGTGTACTTCCACAAGATAGATGGATATTAGTGTTAAACTTTAATTTTAACATTCATTACAATTCACCCTTTGTGTTTGGGGTAAGAGCTCCCTGTAATGGAAAGCAATGCCCTATTTGCAAATATCTAGCGGATGATCTAGCTGCATTGTTCGGTCAATATATTTCACCCAAGGTAAGAACTCCTACAGGATTGCAGTTCCACGATTGACAGCAGTGTTGACCTGGCCCTGGAGCAACTTTGTTTCTTAGACAAGAGGAGGCATGCTAACCAGAGACTGCTCTTTGCTATGACAGATTCTCTTTGGTTTGTGTGTACCAGCACTGAATGCCACACACATTGGGTGTTACAACAGTGTTGTCATATATACAGGGCACACTGTCAGCACCCCTCGCAGAGACAGCCTGTGTGGCAATCCAGAAGAGTGCTGGGTGGATATCGCACCCGTTATAGGAAAACTCTGAAAAGGCACAACACAGCTGCGCTTTACCCTCCCATTTCTCACAGCCTCGCAACTCGGAACCAAAGGTGTTTTGGCTGATCTTTTAATTTCCTAATTCTATGATTGCAGACTTGCCAGCTAAATGTAGGGTATTCATCAGGGTGACAGAGTCCACAGATATCTGCCAGGGATCAGTGTGATGCGCAGCATGCTCTATTCTCTCCTATTTGTACTGAGGGGTATACTACATACCCTGAGTAGGTTAGTTTCAAAGGATACTTGGCAATAGAAATGTACCTAGCTACACAGTGAACCGCATTTGGATAATCTGTTTTATAAGGTTATACGGTAACTCTGTTAAAAATTTAAAAATGGCAATTAGCTCTCCCTTTCTGGACTCTGTGCGCTTTTAAATAAAACATACTGCATTGGTTTGGCAAGTTAAATTGACGGCTTGCTATTACTCTTCATCCTTTTCAAAATCAACTACTATTTCATTCTTGGCATGGAGATCGGAATAGAAATCAGTTTTTACTCACCCAACACAATAATAAAAAAAACAACACTGTAGTACTGAATTCAAAGAAGGCATTCCCTCTGGCAGAAAATGATGGGCTTCCGATTAATCAAAGGTCCTAATTGGTGCATAGTGGAACAACGTTATGCTCTAAAACACCGGCATGGTTGGGGAAATGTCTCTGGGTGATTCCAGCTAATTAGAAGTGTTATGGATGTTACATGAAATGGACAAGCTTTTTGGATAGGCTAAACACAAGGAAAAGTCTATGAATGTTTAATTCTGAGTTCAAAACAAGGATTGTCATGCCGAAGAAAAGACTTGGCTGAACATATCAAAAGTATTATTGGCATGGACTCTACAAGACCCCTGAAGGTGACCTGTGGTATCTGGCACTAAGACATTAGCAGCAGATTCTTCATGTTCTGTAAGTTGGGAGGTGGAGCTGCTGTAGATTGGACTTGTTGGTCTAAGACATCCCACAGATCCTCAATCGGATTGAGGTCTGGGGAATTTGGAGGCCAGGGCATCCTCTTGAACCCTTCAGGTTCTTCAATCCATTCCTGAACGATGTGTGCAATGTAGCAGAGTGCATTATCAACTTAAAGAGGCCACTGCCATCAGTGTCTGTACCTGGTCTGCAACAATCTTTAGGTACATTAGGTGGCACGTGTCAAATTGACATCCACATGAATGCCCAGGCCCAGGGTTTGCCAGAAGGGCATTGCCCAGAGCATCACACTCCACCGGCTTGTCTTCACGCAGTGCATCCTGGTGCCATCACTTCCCTAGGTAAATCACGCACAAGTACACAGCCCTCCACGTGATGTAAAAGAAAAGGTGACTCTTTGGTCCAGACGACCTTCTTCCACTGCTCCAAGGTCCCGTTCCGATGCTGGCGTGCCCCTTGTAGGTGCTTTTAACGGTACATGGGTCGTCATGGGCACTGACTGGTCTGCAGCTACGTAGCCCCACATGCGGAAGGGTGCGATGAGCTGTGTGTTGTGACACACTCCTCCCGGGACCAGTAACATTTTCTGTGGCTTGTGCCACCTTTGTTGCCATTGCGAATCGATGAACCTTGGGCTGCTGACCAGGAGCATCCTTCAAGCCTTGCTGTTTCAGAGATACTCTGACCCAGTCATCTGGCCATATCAATTTGGCCGCTCAGGTCTTTACTCCTGCTAATTTCTCCTGCATCCAACACGTTGACTATGAGAACTGATGGTAAGCGAACCATTTAGTCTACCCAGATATTGACATACCCTTGTTAGATGATCATTGTTATTTGCTTCACCTGTGAGTAGTCTTAATGTTTTGGTTGATCAGTGTGTATGTTAGTGTCTGAAATTCACTTAAAGATTTTGTGATGAAAATATGTTTCTAATTTCATGTCGTTCGGAATGTTTGAAATGAAAGGTGAGCAGAAGACATTTTACCTAAGAAATGCATAATTCCAGGTTTGCTGAATAGTATACATTTCTAGTATTCATTTTCATGCACCAAAAAGACACTAAGTTACTTTTTAACATTTATTTGTTCAAACAAAGTTTTTAAAATGTCGTAATTGAGTCATTTCTAATCATTGATTGGGTGGGAAAATAGATAGCAAGGGATCTAAGGCCGCTAAGCCTTGCAGTATCTCGCCAGATCCTTCAGGTTCATTGGCTTTTGCTTGTGTACCCTCATTTTCTGCTTACCCCACAGGTTTAAATGAGGTCTAGGTCAGATAACTGGGGTGGTTACAGCAAAAGCTAGATTCTGTGGTCATTGATACATGTTATTCTGGATCTAGAGGAATATGGTGGATCATTGTCCTGCTGGAAGATCCAATGACAACCCAATTGAAGCTCCCAGGCAGAAGCAGATTGATTTAATACAGGAATTCTCCTGGTACTTGGAAGAATACATACCATGTAATGTAATAATCAGGTTCCCTTGGCAAACAACCCCACAGCATAACATATCGGCCAGAATATTTCACATTGGGGGCCGCCTCTTTTATTTGTTGCCGCAAAGGTTTATTTCTGTTTCATTTGACAATAGAACTTGGCACTACCACATTTGGGATGTTGGCATTTAAGCTTATCCAATGACGCGCTTTGTTTTAATTGCATGGTAGTCTGAGACAGCATCTTAGTTGCTGTTTTTGTTGTTAATCAGCGCTCGCTTCTACTGTAAGCTAATTCTTTATTTTATAAATAAATTTTTAGTGCAGAGCCCTGTCTTGAACCGTTCTTGCGGTGGCAAAATACTCCTCCAGGCAGGATCTTCAGACCTCCAGTTGATTTAGCCTAAACTTCTTAATCATTGCTCTGATATTGGAAATGGGTATTTTCAGAGGTGTAGCTATTTTTTTTTAACAGCCATTACATAATTTATGAAGGTCAACTACTTTTGTCTCATTTAATTTGTGTAGGCTTTGACCTTCCGCATGTTGATAGATGGCAGTTTGGCGTGTGTGTCACGCCTCATTAATGTGCATGGAATAAATAAATGGTAAAATGTGAAAAGAACCAGTATCACATTTAACTGCTAGGCTTCATGGGGATTATGACGCGTTGACTATTTCAGTCTGTAGTACAATGAGAATGGAGGGGCAAAAAAGAGAGCCAGAGAATTCTGAGGACAGACAGCTCAACGCTACAAGCCCATCTCCAGACACACTGATTTCCTGTTTCCACCATATTTAATGTTATCAAGAAAGGAGTTTAAGGCTGTTTTTCAGGCCAACATCCCTGGACATGGCTGCAGGAGAAACATTGATGGAGGATTGCAGCAAAGGATTCCTCCAATGATGGAGAAATCACATTGATCAGTTTCAAGTCTCTTCATATTTGTTGACGACTCAATGAAAGGGGGTTGTAGAGAATGAGACCCATGACTGAGAGAGATATATCCTGATTGTAGTTTGCCAAAACAAATCCGAACAGGCCACAATCTTTGGACAGATGACACCAAATTAGAGCTTTTTAGTATAGTACATGGGAAAAACATCCAGTATGCGGCAGTCCTGTGGGCGACAATGCCTTGTTGATTCTAGAGGTCAGAGGAGAATGGGCCGACTGATTTAAGCTGATAGAAAAGCAACTTTGACTGAAATAACCACTTGTTACAACCGAGGTATGCAGCAAAGCATTTGTGAAGCCACAACATGCACAAACTTGAGGCGGATGGGCTACAACAGCAGAAGACCCCACCGGGTACCACTCATCTCCACTACAAATAGGAAAAAGAGGTTACAATTTGCACAAGCTCACCAGAATTGGACAGTTGAAGACTGGAAGAATGTTGCCTGGTCTGATGAGTCTCGATTTCTGTTGAGACATTCAGATGGTAGAGTCAGAATTTGGCGTAAACAGAATGAGAACATGGATCCATCATGCCTTGTTACCACTGTGCAGGCTGGTGGTGGTGGTGGTGTAATGGTGTGGGGGATGTTTTCTTGGCACACTTTAGGCCCCTTAGTACTAATTGGTTATCGTTTTAATGCCACGGCCTACCTGAGCATTGTTTCTGACCATGTCCATCCCTTTATGACCACCATGTGCCCATCCTCTGATGGCTACTTCCAGCAGGATAATGCACCATGTCACAAAGTTCAAATCATTTCAAATTGGTTTCTTGAACATGACAATGAGTTCACTGTATTGAAATGGCCCCCCCAGTCACAAGATCTCAACCCAACAGAGCATCTTTGGGATGTGGTGGAACGGGAGCTTTGTGCCCTGGATGTGCATCCCACAAATCTCCATCAACTGCAAGATGCTATCCTATCAATATTGGCCAACATTTCTAAAGAATGCTTTCAGCACCTTGTTGAATCAATGCCACGTAGAATTAAGGCAGTTCTGAAGGCGAAAGGGGGTCAAACACAATATTAGTATGGTGTTCCTAATAATCCTTTAGGTGTGTGTGTGTGTGTGTGTGTGTGTGTGTGTGTGTGTGTGTGTGTGTGTGTGTGTGTGTGTGTGTGTGTGTGTGTGTGTGTGTGTGTGTGTGTGTGTGTGTGTGTGTGTGTGTGTGTGTGTGTGTGTGTGTGTGTGTGTGTGTGTGTGTGTGTGTGTGTGTGTGTGTGTGTGTGTGTGTGTGTGTGTGTGTGTGTGTGTACCCTAATGATGATAAAATATATAATTTTCATATAACAGTTTTAATTCGTTGTTGACTTGTGTAAAATACCCTCTTTTCATCCAGTCCTTTCATTCAAAACCCGATTTCAGGTCACAGGCCTTGTTTCTTTACATTACGGATCCATAACGAATCAGATGAAATTTCACTTTTGCCTCAAGATAAGGATGTAGTTACTTTTCTGTTGAATGGATTTCATTTCTTGGAAAGCCTGGTGAAGAAAGGGGGAGATATCTGAAGGAGCTGCCAACCTCCTGCTGTCAAGGAAGTTAACCTGCTCTATCGCCCGGGTTTACAAATTGAGATTAAAGTGTGTAAATGCACTATATTGTTTTATTTCAAATCAGTGCTTAATCCGGGGGCACTACATGGAGGATTGCCTCAGAAGAACATCACCGTTTGGGTAATGAGAGAATGAGTTAAAATTGAAGCAAATAATTTATAAAAAAGTGACTGTCATTGCCAGTTGCAGGTATTATTTGTCTGGCCTAGATTGTCTCAATGAAACATGAAGACACAGCTAGGTTAAATATGATTAAAAAAAGAACAACCATTCTCTTTGTTTGAAAAATACAGGATTGCACCATTTCCCATCTCTCACCTATGAAAGGTGATCTGCTTTAGCACATCATTCCAGTTAGATTGAGCCATTGTTGCTGCTGCCGTAACATAGATTTCTGAATCATGGCTGGAGTTGATGCAGCTTAGAAGATAAAGCAGGTAAAAACATTAAAGGATTAGCACGATACATGCGATACATAGTGGGCTAGTCTGAGCCTTATACTTTGGGGGAGAAGAGGGCATATCATCCCTGTTTGGTGGTGGAGCTTTCTTAAATGTGTGTTTATGTGAATCAGAAAGCACAAATACAAAAAGGACCTAAGAACATGGTTTCATTGGGAGGAAAAAGGTTGTTTGCCTTTCTGAGGCCTCTGTTATGCATTGAGTTGGACTGCAGGCGGTGGCCGCTTCCTGAATGGCCCCCTGCTGGCTTGGTCAAAATTAGGGTGTTTTATAGTGGAGAGGGTGCCATTGAAGATGCAGCGTCTGTTCTTAGGGTTGTGGTTAAACATTAGGGCTAGCCTAGTAAGCCTCAGGGGCTAGCCTTCCCTCAATCCAATGAGCTTGATATGCTTTGTCATGGCTTTGATGTTTACGCTTTCAAGCTCTCCTCCTATTAAGTGATCCCTACATGTTTCTGATGTGTGTATAATAGAGTAGTTTGATGTCTTGAAAACTGCTGGACTTCAACAGAAAAAGCCAAAACAAGGGGAATACCCACATGGTGTTTTTAAACAGCGACTTCAATTGTTCTGAATCCGTTAGGAAGAGGAAACTCATGTGCAAACCCTGTTAGAGGGGCCGTCTGCAGTTTGTGTAGGCTATACATTAATACATGCAACTCCAGTAATAGTAAATGCCTAACTATCTGAAAGGGATAAAACCTAGCATATGGAAGTTAGGTGTAATTAATTGTGCCCTATCATGCATAAGCGATAGAACCAATAGGAGCCTCTATTTTATTTGTAATTTAGTTTTCTTCTCTTGATTTTAAATGATGATCTGCTATACCTTGGCAATCAGCTTTCAGAATTTTAAGTATGTGATATATAAACCTCATGAGATTACCGGACCAGTGTCTGGTGCTATGCGCTGTACTCTTCTAATGGCAAATCTGTGGAATTTCCCCTTAATGCTATGAGAACCAGTGTTGTAATTGCTTTAAAAAAATCACTTGGTCCCTGACATCTCTGGCATTTAGCTTTTTATGTTGCATTTTGATCAGTCATCTACTGCTTTGCTTGTTTTGACTTGCCCTGTCCCCCAGCCCTGTCCGCCCCGCTTCTCTTCCCACTTACCTCAGCCCTGAACTGTTATTAGGGACCCATAAACATTCCTTATCCCCAGGACACTTGAATTGGTGATTCAGGTAAATAAAGAACAGGAGCGCTGTTTCTGCGTCAATCAGGATTGTTTGTAAATGGGACAAATCTATGCAATTTGGTTTACAATTTGTGCAGTAACCACATTAGTAGATCCCACAGGATGAACCTGGGGACCGATACTGAACTGTTACAGAATTACACAAGTACTAATATTACAACCCAGTCTAAAGCATATCAGCATATCGGGGAGGATTTGATGCAAACTCTGAGTAAGAGTCACTGAAGAATGTGCCTGTGTTTTTAGGGTAAAATACTTTGTCTGCACGGACGTCGAGAACAAAGTGTATCTCCTGTTGCTCAATCGGGGCTGCTAGTGTAACCTGAGCTGCTAAGACAAGCTCTTTGCCGTATCGATGCAAAGCTTCCAACTCTGTAGGAGTTCTGGTCCTCAGGCTGCTGCCTCTCTCCAGACAGCCACTTCTGGAACTAAACTGGAATACTACACCGTTAATAAGCCTCTACTAAACATGCTGTGTGACACATGAGAAATATTAAGTCATTTTGGAATGTAAGCCCTTTAGGAATGTTTTTTAGCCTTTGTCTGTCTTGTATTTTAATTGGATGCTGATGGATTAATTGAAAATTGACACATTTTTAGCAGAATAAAATTAGGATACAGGCAATATAAACGTCAATTCCCTGTGCTCAAAGGCTCATTTTCGTCTCTCCTTGCTTAGGAACCCTAAATTCCTGTCTATGTTTAATCTGTTCTAGGGGCAGTTGTTTAAAAATGTATTTTTCTTCTCCTCAACTTCCCAGTGTAAATGTATTTGTGGTTATGGTGCCAAATGTTGCCAGGGGCTGTGAAATTGTCAGGCAGTGTGTGTTGGGGAGAGGGGGATCTAGTTACATGTTCCAGTGCAAATGTTTTTAAGTGGAAGTGTTCATGTGCCGTATGGTCTTAAACACCACCCCCTATCACTACAAGGAGTGTGCTTTGCCAAGTGGTCCAACTTTGTGTAGGTGGTCATTTGTTTTGATATAGCATTTTTGAATCTTCATTAACACTAGCCTTGGTGCCAGTTGGGTTGAGTGTGGATCGTATGTCTTCTTTCTGTGACTGAAAACCCATTGCTTTGCATGTGTTTGCACTGGGTCTCTGTCGCTTGACTAATACGCTTCTACTGTGTCAACTGACAAAATTCAGTGAATCTTGTTTAAAACTCAATGTGAAAAATACTGTTTTAGTAACAGAGTGAAGAATGAAAAGGACGTTCTACGTCCAAAATTGTACCCACACCACATTAGTAGTGTGGGTGTTGTTACCTTTTTTTTTATTCAATCGCTCATGAGACATTGCAATAACAAGGGCTACTGATCTCCGAGGTTGTATTACCCAGGAGTGATGCAAATAATGATCTCATTATTCTGTCAGGTACAGTAGGCATATATTCATTTGCAGTTCAACATTCTATTAAGAAGGCTTTTGGGGAAAGCGTGTTCAGCTACCAGAAGACTGTTTTCCTTATTGCTGTTGTAATTGGCTACGTCTGACCATATGTGCACCCCTCACTGGGACCATGGCATTTCAGTGCCGACCCGTAGATTTAAAGAATAATACACATCTTTAATGCATTTTGACCAGGGTAGGAAATTACCTTTTTGGTTCACCAGCCGCTGTTTTCACAGAAAACAAACACCTGCATGTGTTTCAGAATCTTAAAACAGAATGTGTTAAACATGTATTTCAAAGATCAACAAACATGACACTTTTTAAAAATATAACTCTTTAGTTCCCATAATAAATAATTTGTTTGTTTGATGAATGCTGATGACTGTGCGAACAGTACATTTTCTCAGTTTGTTCATCATGCGCTAGCAATCCCACACCTTTCTGGTTTCATTCTGTTGCCATTTTCCTAAAAAAAAAATTGCTTGGTCAGGGATACAGGGATAGAGTTGTCTTTGGTTGATGTTGCTTTTGCTGCTGCTGGCCTTTTTGTCCCACCAATACTATGCCACATTTCTGCTATCAAGGCTAGCTGGAAAGAAAGCTAAATGTTTACCTCAGCCTGTATGTAGCTATTACCATTTGCCTCAACACCACTTGTTTTGCAATTCGCCAGTAGATTTAGAGCCAACGCTCACATCAACTAACCAAGTGATGCAGTCATGACACACACTACCACTCAAAAGTTTGGGGTCACTTAGAACATTCCTTGTTTTTGAAAGAAAAGCAATGTTTTTGGTCCGTTAAAATAACATCAAATTCACCAGTTGCTAATATTGTTCATGACTATTGTAGCTGTAAATGGCTGATTTCCGATAGAATATCTACATTGGGGTACAGAGGCCCATTATCAGCTACCATCAGTCCTGTGTTCTAATGATACGTCGTTTGCTAATCCAAATGTATTATTTTAAAAATTGCATAGAATCTGGAGCTCTCGTGCAACGTTATGTAGTACTCCCTTCACAGAACAGCACACACTGGCTCTAACCGGAATAGAAAAGAGTGTGAGGCCCCGGTGCACAGATGAGCAAGAGGAAAGATGCATCAGAGTGTCTAGTTTGAGAAACGGATGCCTCACAGATGCCTGGTAGCTTCATTACATGGTACCCGCAAAACACCAGTCTCAATGTCAACAGTGAAGAGGCGACTCCAGGATGCTGGCCTTCTAGGCAGAGTTGCAATGAAAAAGCGATGTGTCAGACTGGCCAATAAGTGGACAAGTGAATTTCTAAGTGTCCCCAAACTTTTGAACGGTTATGTATATGGTTGAATGTCTAATCAGTGAGTCGGCGAGAATCTGGACTAATTGATTGCCGTTGATTTGTGTTTTCTAGGTTTATCATGTTTTGGGAGGTAGCCTTTTTTAATGAACATTCTTTGGCTAATAGCTACCCGCCACCGTGGCAGGCAGGTTTGGCCAGTCTATGTGCCAAAGCAAAATAATTATCAGCATTTGGCGGGTAGCCGGTGTTAATGTCCTACCCTGATTTTGACCCTTCAGCTTACAATTATACCTGGTCAGATCTGCCCATGAGTATATTTGTGTTTGTATTGGTTTTATCTTTTAGATATTATAACACTGTATGTTGTCTTCCTGTTCCAAGTATTACAACAATTGGCATGACCAGTGTTTCTGGTTAGTCAAGTAATATATCGCATAGTTTTTGCATGGATCAGAGAGTGATCAGTGTGTGCCTAGGTTTTTTTTTATCTTGCCTTTGGAGTCTATTATTGGTGCTGTCATGGATGCCATTATGAGACATGAAAATGAAACTGGAAATGTCCTAGGCAGCCAACTAAGACAGCAGATGATTAGATGAGAACAGAAGTAGTGAAGAATGCTTGCACTAATGATAGATGATAACCTGGAAAAAACCAAATGCCCAAGGTCAACAGCGTACCACCTCATCTGTGAAATATGGTGGTGGGATGGCTTGGGCAGATATGCCTGCCGAGGGAACAGGTTGAGTCATAATTCAACATTGTGCAGAAAAATGTTTCCTACCGAAATATATATATATATAATGTAACCGATCTTTTGCACGCCTGCCGATTGACTGGGGTGTCGGGGAAGACCAAGGGCCAACTATAGTGGAACAAAGAACTACTGTCTTTGTCACTTGCGATATCAAAAAGATTTAATAGGAACCACATTTCTAAGTAAAAAAGTTGTTGGGCGGAACTTCTATACATTTTGTTTGTTGTTTGTGATATTTAATTTAGTATGTGAAGGTGAGCCAGTGCTTAGAGCGTGTTATTTTCTCCTAATATGAGAGCGTCTGACTCCTGCCCACGGCAGTTCCCTGCAGTTCAGGAATCTGCAGCATGTACAGTACAGTAGAGACACCAGTAGGGGCACAGCGAGCCCTGACCTATGGACCTTGGGAGATGTAGCAAAATGGATTTCAATAGAATCACCTATAACATATAAACCAAAAACCTCAAATCTGTAAAACTGCATTTTAAGTATATTTTTATACTGTCTGGGTTTATTTTTTTCCTAGCAATGTACATTGACTTCAAAAGTCACAGGGGTACTCTGCTTGGCTTTCTGTAAAGGACTGTTGATTTTTTGAGGTAAAAGAATGTTCACCGCACTCAACCATTAGGGTACCTGAAAATTGGAATGTTTGGCTGAGACCTTGACTGGCTTCCTGAAAGAACCGCATGGCAATACCAGGAAGGAGAGGTCATAGAGCCTGGCAAGGGAACACTCTCACCTTGTTCAGAGGAAGATCAGCTGGAACTTCAGCATGGGCTTTACTTAGTAGGCTGGTAGGCCTACATACTTTCATATTTGAACACTTTTTATGAGGGCAATTCCACAGTTATTACTTTGGGTACCATGTGATGTTTTTTCCATTGTTTGTCAAAGTAAATAAAAACATTAAACATTTCTAAATCAAATTATTTCAAATCTAATGAGGTTTAATAATGCAGCTAGTGGTAGATGACATGGGGACAGAATACATAATATACACAAGTTGTGTTGTGCCCTTTTTAATAATGTTGCTGCGTAATTGTACAAAATGTTACACATCAGCTGGTTTCTGACAATAATTAATAAGGAATCCATAAAATATTTTTTTTTGTTCTAAAATAGAAATACAAAATAGAAATTAATTGATTGCAAGTATTTACCCCTTTAGTCAGTATTTACATGGTATAAGGTCCCTTTATTCAGTATTTTGTAGACAGGCTTTCTTTGGCATGCGCATCTGAATCTGGGCAGTTTCTCCCATTATTCCTTGTAGCTCTGTCTGATTGGGTTGGGTGTGTCCGTGAACTGTAATCTTTAAGTCTCCCCAAAGTTGTTCAATGAGGTTCATGTCCGTGCTTTGACTGGGCCACACATTGACATTCACTTGTCCTAAAATCACTTGATTGTTGTTTTGTCTCTTTGCTTCATGTTGTTGTCGTGCTGAAAGGAATGTTTGCCCCAGTCTGAGATTGTGTGCCCTATTGATCTGGTTCTTAAAGGGCCTCTGTATTTTGCTCTGTTCATTCCTTCACTCAATCCTGACAAGTCATCCCCATATCATGATGCTTCCATTGCCATGGTTCAGTGTAGGGATGGTAGCCAGCCAGGCGATGAGTGCCATTTTGTTTTACCATGTCATAGAGCTTGGCATTTAGGCCTGGCAGTTTGATTTTGGTCTCATCAGAACATTTTGATATTTTTCCTCATGCTCTGGGTCCTTCAGGCATCATGTCATGGCTTTTTCCTGGGAGTTCCGTCTAGCCACCATAAAGGCCTGACTGATGCATCAGACAGGTTTGTCATTCTGCAGCGAAACTCTGAAGCTCTTTTTGAGTGGCCATTGTGTTCTTAGTACCTCCCCTGACCAAGGCCTTTCTTGATGGCTTGCTTAATTTCACCAAACCGCAAGCTGTAGGAAGTCTTGGTTGGTTCACATGTCTTCACTTTAACAATAATGTAGCTGTGCTCCGGGGAACCTTTAAGGCTTTAGCTCTGATATGCACTGTGGAGGGTTGGACATTATGTAGAACGGTGTGTGACTTTCTCAATCATGTCCGATCATTTGAATGAGCCACCTGTGGACTCTGTTATGGAGACCTGTTAAGGTTTATCTGAGCTCAGTTTGTAGAGTTATGGTGCCAGGTCTGAGCTGGATTTTGACAGTTAGTGGAAGAACACTTGAGATCTGTAAAGGTGAAGATCTGATTTGACACAGATTTGAGAAATCGAGACACGTCATGATTTCCTGTTTACTGCTGCTTTACTCACAGCCGTGGCTGTACCTTACCATCACCGTACATTGGGCTCTAACACAGCTCAAATTGTGGACTCGGCACCTTTTCTCCATCTCTGACTCACTGCTGAAAAAGGGGAATGACCGTGGCAGTGGCAATGGAAAGCTTACTTTTTGAGAATTTTAGACATGTGTAAATATGCCCTGAAAAAGCCAATCTGACTCAATTTGTATTTCAAGAGAGAGTGGATAGGCACAGTGTGTTTAGTTTCAGCAAATGTTCATGATTGTTCTGACATCATTCATAGGGCACATCCTAGTAGCCATTTGAGGACCTGTCGTTCCTGAATTATGCATCAGTAAAAAGATGCACATCAGCAAAATGTGGCTCTGGGCATATTAGGTCACATTCTCAGCACTGCTTTTCTGTCTTTTGCCCTAAATCCTTCTCCCCTTAACTCCTTTTCTCTCCTGTTCGTTTGCACTCTCTACAGAATATACACGCACTGTAATTCTACAGGCATTTTCATCTCTCCAAGGTAACAGTGTTCACTAGTAGACAATATGCCTTCTGAGTTTGTGTGTTGCAATGCATGTTTGCGTGTACTCTCAGTTGAAAATATTGCGCGTCTGTGGCAGGCAAAAACTTGCTTCTGCTCACCACTATAGAATGGAAAAATATATGTGCCTTAATGTGGTTTTGTCCATTTGTTTTTCTGATTTGCTTTACTTCTCATTTCCTCTTTTAGAATGAGAACAAAGCAGGGGATTCCACACTGACTCCACTGACATGACCGTCTTGACACATGATTTACTTTAAATTTCCCCAATTCCCTCTGCATTTAACACTACTGGCACGTCTGAATGTGATGATGACGACCACGTCTGAGGAGGATTAGGCCGAATTCTCTGTGGGCTTTTGAATAGTCTCTTCTTTAGAGTCTCTACCATCACTGATCAGTATACAGTGATTCTTGGAAATGGGAACATTTCAGAACTGACTGGGGAGTGCCTAACAATCGTCAGCATTTGCACGTCCGTACATATCCAAATACCAAAATCCATTTGCTTTGAATATTTCAGTTGAATTCACACATGAATGGGAAATGCAGTTTCTTTACCAAAAATGCACTTAAAGTTTTTTTTTCTTCCTCGTAAACAATGAAAACCCATGTGAAATAATAGAACAGAACACTACTGGCACACTATTTTTCACTTTACCACTCAACTTACAGCATGATTCCAAACTAATGCGTCACCAAATTTACACCAAATATTTACAGCAGGAAACCATTAAGACCAGCTTGGATTGTTTCTGGTATTGCTATTTAGGAATTTTTAATACTCTTGGTTTTGGAAGTTCTGCTTTTTTAAAGGACAAACAAGCTTTTCTTTTTAAACCTAGGCGAATGGTGGTGTTGTCATAATATTAGTTGTCAAAAGACTGTCAATTGTTATTACCTATTGATGCAAGCCTTGATGGACTGCCTGACACATTCCTTGAGTGTTCTTTTAAATTCAGGAACAGCGTCACTTCTGTCAGTAATAAACTCAACCCACACTCTTCTAAGATCTTGTCCATTTTAAAACCTGGAAGACCTACAGAAGACATGTTTGGACCAACTCTGAGATGCGTTAGCATCGGAAACTAGCTATAAAGTATTCACGGGTCGATTTCCTCCCAGGCTTTTATATCTACAGTGGGGAGAACAAGAATTTTATTTTGCAGGTTTTCCCACTTACAAAACATGTAGGAGTCTGTAATTTTTATCATAGGTACTCTTCAACTGTGAGTGATGGAATCTAAAACAAAAATCCAGAAAATCACATTGTATGATTTGTATGTAATTAATTTGCATTTTATTGCATGACATAAGTATTTGATACATCAGAAAAGCAGAACTTAATATTTGGTAGAGAAACCTTTGTTTGCAATTACAGAGATCATACGTTTCCTGTAGTTCTTGACCAGGTTTGCACACACTGCAGCAGGGATTTTGGCCCACTCCTCCATACAGACCTTCTCCCGATCCTTCAGGTTTTGGGGCTGTCGCTGGGCAATACGGACTTTCAGCTCCCTCCAAATATTTTCTATTGGATTCAGGTCTGGAGACTGGCTAGGCCACTCCAGGTCCTTGAGATGCTTCTTACGGAGCCACTCCTTGGATGCCATGGCTGTGTGTTTCGGGTCGTTGTCATGCTGGAAGACCCAGCCACGACCCATCTTCAATGCTCTTACTGAGGGAAGGAGGTTGTTGGCCAAGATCTCACAATACATGGCCCCATCTGTCCTCCCCTCAATACGGTGCAGATGTCCTGTCCCCTTTGCAGAAAAGCATCCCCAAAGAATGATGTTTCCACCTCCATGCTTCACAGTTGTGATGGTGTTCTTGGGGTTGTACTCATCCTTCTTCTTCCTCCAAACACGGCGAGTGGAGTTTAGACCAAAAAGCTCTATTTTTGTCTCATCAGACCACATGACCTTCTCCCATTCCTTCTCTGGATCATCCAGATGGTCATTGGCAAACTTCAGATGGGCCTGGACATGCGCTGGCTTGAGCAGGGGGACCTTACATGCACTGCAGGATTTTAATCGATGACTGCGTAGTGTGTTACTAATGGTTTTCTTTGAGACAGTGGTCCCAGCTCTCTTCAGGTCATTGACCATGTCCTGCCGTGTAGTTCTTCCTCATGATCATTGATGCCCCACGAGGTGAGATCTCGCATGGAGCCCCAGACCAAGGGAGATTGACAGTTATCTTGAACTTCCATTTTCTAATAATTGCACCAAAAGTTGTTGCCTTCTCATCAAGTTGCTTGCCTATTGTCCTGTAGCCCATCCCAGCATTGTGCAGGTCTACAATTTTATCCCTGATGTCCTTACACAGCTCTGGTGTTGGCCATTGTGGAGAGGTTGGAGTCTGTTTGATTGAGTGTGTGGACAGGTGTCTTTTATACAGGTAACAAGTTCAAACAGGTGCAGTTAATACAGGTAATGAGTGGAGAACAGGAGGGCTTCTTAAAGAAAAACTAACAGCTATGTGAGAGCCGGAATTCTTACTGGTTGGTAGGTGATCAAATACTTATGTCATGCAATAAAATGCAAATTCATTATTTAAAATTCATACAATGTGATATTCTGGATTTTTGTTTTAGATTCCGTCTCTCATAGCTGAAGTGTATCTATGATAAAAATTACAGACCCCTACATGCTTTGTAAGTAGGAAAATCTGCAAAATCAGCAGGTTATCAAATACTTGTTCTCCCCAATGTAGATTCCTCCTGGAGTGTGAGTTTGAACACCACTGAGGCTTTTCACAGCTTCCCTAATAAAGCGAGGCTATTCACTTATAGCCTATCGATCTCCTTATAACTCCCTGGTTGATTTCCCCCTTCCCTCCAATTCATGCTGCCACACTTTTTCTAAGGAGTTCGAGAGCTGCGTATCAGACTGGGTGTGAGGCATGGTGCCTTGACTCTAGTTGGCTTTGGCATTAGCCATAAGCGTAATGCAGGAGCAACAGGAGGTGCACTCGTTTACACACCTGGCCTCCCCACTGTGACAGCTGCCGGGCAGGAATGTGCCAGGTCAAGGTGTATGCGGGTGGAAATTTGCAGCGTGATCAGAACACGACCCCCTAACTTTTATACATGCTATCGTAAGCAGAAGAAAAAAAATGGTGCTGCTTTAATCAAATGTATGTCTCTGTTTCTCTTTATGGAAGTCCTGAGTCTAGTGAGTTGGAAAGGAGACTGAGAGTCTCTTGTTTTGAACTGCTTCTCTTAAATGATGTTGTGTAACCAGTTCCAGCTCTTAGTACTGCACTGGATGACTGATCCAATGTTAAACATGCTGCCTTAGGAAGTTGAGTGGTTTTAAGTCAATGAACAGTATTGTATGTTTTTCACCAAGCAGCTGTGTTATTAGACGGTAGTAGCCTAGGCCTGTATCTGTACCACAATAATATTTAGCCAGAATATTGCTAAGCATACTTTCTTGGGCTCGATGTTTTGAATATAGCCGTTGAATAGTTAGTGAAGTCTCAGGACTGCTATCTTGCTGTTCTGTTGACAATTAGTAAGGTCTTTTAATTTTTTTTGTGCTTTATAGGGTTGGAGAACAGTTAGACTGAATAGCCAGAGTGTACATAGGCATGTTGTGCTAGTGCACTGTTTCAAGCCGAGGGGAGAAAATTAGAGAAACTGTGTGTGTCTGTGTGTCACTGAGGCACCATGACTCCAAGCATAGGTCACAAGTCTAAGTTGACAAAATCGCTTATGGGGATGGTGCAGTAAATCTGTTTTGAGCATTTTAAACTACAATAGTTTTATTTAGTTGAATGAGACATGTTGGACAGATGTTGGCGGTGCGGAGAGTATATACTGGGGGGAAAATGGCGCGAGTCATGATATCTTAATCAAATGGGTATTGAAGTGGAATGAACGGTGACATGGGAAGAATTGTTCTAGTCCTCCCGGCTCCACGTAACCGAATCAGAGTTTATTTTTAATTAGGGATGCTTTGCTGTAGACTCCATGCGCACAAGTAGCTCACCAGTTTGGTGGTGCTAAAGTTAATTAAAACCTGACTCAACCATGCATTCGAGATGAGTGTTTTCTTGCTCTAAAGATGCAAGCAACACTTAATTTATTGGTTTTAGATTAAATTTAGCGAGCAGATCCCACTTCCTCTGTCATAATGGCAGCCTACAACACTATGCAAAGTTTATATTGATCATCATGAGCATTTTATTTTCCTTTACACCTTTCTCGAGAGTCCATTTATATGCTGGTGTACCCTTTGAGTCCATCAGAAATAAATGTGCTAGTTTCATATGAAATTTCTGTATTTAACAATTGGTTTGTAAACAAGGCCAAATAAATTGAGCTGTGTTTGCTTGCCATCTAGCATGTTGTAGTACACTAAGCTATGTAGCTATTGTATTGGCTGTGAGATGTAATTTGAGCATTAGCTCATAATACCCATCTTAGCAAATAGCCAAGGTCTTGCACGAGCACTGTAGCTAAGAACAAGTGATCGTACACATGCACGTGAATTCCATTCCAAGCTACACGTAGGATGGTTTATATGCACATTTAATAAATCAAGCTCATGTTGCTTTCTTGCAGCCATTGTTCCAGGCCAGTTTAGCACCCGTCTCTTTTACTATGGAGCAATGCAGTTGTGATACATGCAGAATGTGGTTTGGCGTTATCTTGCTGAAATTAGCAAGGCCTTCCCTGAAAGACATTGTCTGGATGGCAGCTAAAGTCCACAACCTGTATATATTGTTCAGCATTAATGGTGCCTTCACTGATGGGCAAGTCATCCATGCCATGTGCACTAATGCACCCCCATACCATTGCGGATGCTGGCTTTTAAACTGTGTACTGATAACAAACCGGATGGTCCCTCTACTCTTTTGTCCAGAGGACACAGAATCCACAATGCCCAAAAATAATTTCACATTTTGATTAGTCAGACAACAGGACAGTTTTCCACTTGCCTCAGTCCATCTTAAATGAGCTTGGCACCATCCATCTATATGGCAATTTCTCTGGATTCTCTCTATTTTAATGAAATTATATACTGTAGATGAGATCTTTAAACACTTTGCACTTTTACGGTGAGAAAAGTAATTCTTTAATTGTTGCACTATTTCCCCACCCAGTCTTTCGCAGAGTGGTGAATTCCCTATCTTTACTTCTGAAAGACTCATCCTCTCTGGGATGCTCTTTTTATACCCAATCATGCTACTGACCTGTTGCCAATTAACCTAATTAGTTTTGTGATATTCCACCAAGTTTTTCTTTTAGCATTACACAACTTTTCCTGTCTTTTGTTGCCCCTGTCCAGCTTTTTTGAAATATGTTGCTGGCATCAAATTCAAAGTGGGAACCTTTTTCAAGAAACATTACAATTTCTCATTTTCAACATTTGATATATTGTGTTTGTACTGTTTTCTCGTGTCTATTGGGTTTAAATGATTTGCACATCATTGTATTCTGTTTTTCTTTACATTTTAGTGTTCCAACTTTTTTGAAACCAGGGTTGTATTTAGGTTAAACAAGCGTTCTAATTTAAAGAATAAACAAGCGTTCTAATTTCCTTTTTGGATTTTCATGGTGAAATTACACAATGTTAGCTGGTTACTCTTATAAGTAGCCTTTAGTTATTTGCTTTATCTGTGTTTTAGTGCTAAATGTGTGCAATGCTTTTCCATGGTTCATGCTATGTTACAGGTAATGGTTTTACATCCAAAAATGTATAATGTATTTTAACATTTCTCCAGAACAACATGCAGTTGTCAGTGGCTGTAGCTGTGCAGAAGGTTAAGTAAATGTTGTGCACCTTATTCTGACATTCAGTTTATAATAACCTAGTCTTCTACCCAACTATGTGACAAGAGACTACTGGCCCAAACAGAATGTCTACTGGCTGTAACATGTTGGCGTGGTATATTATAAAAAATGTATTGAGGTCATCCAGGGCCTATAAAGGTTGGTATGCTATGGAACATGCAGCCATTCATGCTAATATGAAGATAATGTAAGTAATTACTCTGAGCCAAAATCATTAGTTATAATTTTTGCTCCAACGTAAGGCCTTAATGCGCATCTGTTTTACTTTTTGAAATTCGTGACTGAATAGTGACTGTTCATAGTGCATTTATTAGTGACCGAATGGGATTTGTCTGCATTCAGACAAGGTCTTAACAAACATAAAGGTGTTAGAGGTTACTGGAACAGCTCCTCAATCATGGAGATGTCATGATAACATCCATGGAGGAAAGCTTATGAGTGCCCTCATTCATGAATGACAGTTTGCCTCTTGGTATACATATTACTATTTATCCAGCGTCTGTTGCAAGCACGTATTGTAGTAAACATGCCGATTTTACAACTGTACAGTAGTCTAGAGAGTATATATTTAACATGGCTAGCCACGGGTCTTAATTGTTTTGAAGAGGCCAAGGCTCAATTCAATTGCTGTTTTAACATCAGTTAACCTGTAAAAACACAATTGTGTAAAATACATATCACTGACCTACACATTTTTCAAACATTATACAACCTAAGAGTCTGCGAGAGTGAAATGTCCCTTTTAAGCTGTGAAAACAGCTAAACCAAAATCGAACTTTTACATTAATTGAATAATTACATGTCGGCCATTTATATTAAGTCATGAAGGATTTTACTTCACTTTATTTTCAACGGTTATTTTTGATTGTGCCAATGACAGCTTCATTCTTCTATCCCCGCTCGCTGCATTCCATGGTGGTTGAATGAACATCCAGTAGGCAATGATTTTTCTGACTGGAGTGAAGGGTTGACCCACAACAGAGCAGACATTTTCAACATAAAATGCACAGAACTTTACTGGCATGGTTCGACCAGTGATTGGCCAGATACACTTACCCAAAATTAATTTTTACTGGTGGTGTGGTGTCGTTAATTTCGGACTCTGCCACCCTCTGCCTGGCTCAGCTAGCTGTCCTTTGAACTCTGTTTGTGTGCTCAGAATACATTAAAGCTGATGTTCTTGAAATGGACTGGAACTCTCTTGTGCGATTCCCTCAGTTGTAATCTGCACTTCTTCGATCTTCTCTATCTTTTTCAATTTCCCCAATTGTGGGGTGCAGGCTTCTCTTCTGTGAAATAGCCACTGATTCTCTCCTTCATACAGGCTCCAGTTAGCACAAGGAACATGTATTAGCCTCCTACAGAAATGTGAGATCTTGTACTTTCTATTCAAGCAGTAGGGTTCCATCAGGCCACAAACCTCGATAACTCTTTAGAGGGCAACCTGAAATATAATTCAGAAAACAAGAAACCCACTCAAGTTTTGTTTGTAAAAGTTTAACTGGGCTATCTATTGTCTATGAATAGCCTTGAGCAATTGAATGGTTTCTCAGAGGAGTTGATTATTGTAATTTGCATAATGGCCTTGCTCGGGAGTGACAGGCAGAATTGAGGCTGAAAGAGAGGAGCCCAAACACACACAAAACATTTACCCGCAGTGGGAGGAGAAGAGAAAGGGACAGAGATGAGGAGGGGGGGGGGGGGGGGTGTACAAGATATCTGAGGGAGCACAACTTAACTCCAAAGTGCTATTTCTGGAGTAGCATAAAATGCATCTTTATGAATAAACTAAGATGGTAGCTGTCGGGGACAAAAGTACTTTCACTAAGTCCGAAGTGAGTTAATTATAGCCCATGCGCTATCACAGTGTCTTTTCACTGACCTTACTCTTATAGCTTAATGATTATTTTTTTGCATGGACACCATTGGACAATCACTGGTGCCCTGTTGCATATGCCAGCTGGTACTTTGTATTGCAAGATGTTTTGTACAATGTTCAAGGTCAATAGTGCATCAGTGTTGGTTAATATAAAAAATTAATAATGCTTACATTCTTCATAAGTGTAACTCCTACTCTTATACTTTTTGGCTTTTTTTGTCAGCCCATCTCTGCTCAAATAAAATGAAGTGCAAGTGAGCTCTGCAGTTTATGGTCCATTTGGTATGTGGAATGGTGTTTACACCAGCCTATAACATAGGGTCAACATATGCACTGGAAAAGGAAACAGACCTTGAGCGATGTTAATTAGGCAGGGATCATTCTTTCGCTATGCAGCGAGGGGAATTTTTGGCACCCTTGTCCAAGAAAGCTTGCAGGTCAGTGGGTATGGAAATTGTCCTCGTATATGAGAGTGAAGGCCCTTCCCTAGTAACACTGTTTTTGCCACCATCCTCTGGCTGTCCAGAACGGTATGGAGTCAAATCTTATCCACATCTCTTTAACAATCCCCTCTCAGGCCAGCATTCTTCTCACTCTGTTGGCCTTTGTGTCCATTCTCTGTACTGTCTTAGACACTTGTGCACCAAACCTGTGCTGTTGCTTTTTTCTGCCCTCTGACCAAACAACATTTGAATGTACCATTTGTAATTCAGTAAAACTTTAAAACTCTTCTGGAATCTGAGAAGCCACAGAAAGGCCGACAATCACTTTGACGGAGCTGTAGAGTTCATCGGATTGGAGTAGAGTAATGGTGCACCAGTCAGTCATATCAAGATCTCCGCATAACTGATTGTGTGTTAGGGTAAAGAAAGAAACTGTTACTCAGAAAGCACTACCAATTGAAAGCATGTCTGAAACGTGTCAGAAAGAATGCTTGTGCTCACCGCAATCTATTCCCAAATGACAACCCATTCCCTAGTGCACCACTTTTCTAGGACCCATAAGGTATACCAAAGAGTGCCATTGGGGGAAACACTTGACTATTTGTTGTGAGGACAGATACTTTTCCCATATCTGTCCAGAGGCTTGTAACCAATGGAGGTGGTAGTTGAAAGACTTAGGTGAAAGGAGTGGGGGGGTGGGCAGTGACAGGAAGGCTGCTGGACTGTCTGTGTTTGTAATTAGCCACGAGCACCGGAGGAGTCCACCAGTGAGGGAAGCACAGGGGTCAAGATGTCTGCCACACACGCATCCTAGGCCCAGTGTTTGTTTTGAAGCTCTTCTGACTGGCGGAAGCAATAATGGAAGCATGCTTCCGGAGCGTTCTCCCTGGAGAGATAGGAGTTGAGGATTGTGCGCCCAGCCGGTCGCTCTGCTGCCCGGCGGAGCGCTGACTCACGGACTTTGTTCTCCTCATTGGGACAGGATGTGGAGAGGACAAGCCTCAGCTGCGGCGCCTTACATTTTGAGCATCAATGAACAGCATCATGGCGTACTCACATACATACACAAACGCAAAGCTTTAGACTTGAATTGAAGCAGATTTGTGTTTAAACTTCCATATACTTTCCTTTAGTATTTTGTTAATCTGTCATGGATAGATTCTGCATGTAGGACTTCTCAAGGCTCATGTAGAGTTGTGATTACGAGCAGCAGTCGTTCCTGATTTTTGGCATTTACTATTTGGATGAACCAGAATAGGGTGAACAATGCGCCGTGTGGATGAGAAACATCGGTAATAAGTGTTTGGAAGGAAGGCTGAGTTTTGTTTTGCTATGGAGGAGCCACATTTTTGTTTTCTCCCCCCCATCAACAGTGGGCAGTGGTTCGCCAATTTGCAGCACCAATTGCAAGACCCCTGTGGACTGTCTGTATGCCGCAACCAGGAACCTTCCGGTATCATTGGTGCAGCTGTACTGCAAGGAAATGACCCCCTGCTCTGGGGCCCCAAACACATTCATTTCGCTCCTCCAAAAGTAAAACAGGAAGTGACAAACTGGATCACTGGATGATTTTTCTTCTGGGCTAACAAGATCAGTGTTTTTACTCTTTACTGCTGGTGAACTTGTGTGACAGTGACTCACACGGCATTCACTTGGTGATTGATAAAAAAAGAAGTAGCTCTGTGCCTCATGGTCATTTAGTGGCCCTTACACATGACATCAATTCCTCATCTCCACGGTCCGCTTCCTGGCGTGCCCACGCTATTCAACAGATATAGAGCCTTGCATGTCTGTGAGTCTCTCCTGCTCAGCAATTACATGTTTCCTATTGCTGTGACCACTTGGTTGAAATTCAAGATGTAGTGTTTTAAAATAATGTATTTTTTATATTATGCATTTGTTCATTATCATATTCCTCTTTCGATACAATATGCATGACTGGAGCCAGAACTGGATTTATCCCCGTGGGCTTTCTTAAACATGAATATTTTCCAGGTTATGTGGCCTAGATCTCGTGCTTGAAGCACCGCTGTATTCAGCTCTCCATCAGACTGTACTCCGATCCTCTATATGACAGGCAAAAGACATCTCAGTAAGGAAGGGAAGTTCTGGACAATGTTGGAATCATTTGGGAGAGCTGGCAAAATGTACTTGCTTGCAAGAGGTTTTGCATCCCCAGAAATACTATGTAGGGCAGCAGGCATCGTATGTTCGCGGAACAAGTGCTGTTGTGACACTTCCTGGCACGCTCCAATTGATCCCTGAGTTCCCCTGCTAAGTCTGCGTTAGGCAAGGCTCTCCCGGGCGCACGGACATTCATCACCATTTTGACATTTCGTGACAACGACTCTGAAAGTCCTTCCCTTGGGATTGGCCAGGTTTAAACTCCGTAGCTTTGGTAGTGTAGTCCATCCCTTGAGGGGTCACATTTTGAAGGCTGATGTTCAGGAACCCCAGGGCTTTACCAAGGCACGTGGGTTGTTGTCAAGCATTAGGGTTCCATCAGGCGTTTGCATGGAAACTGCAGTTTATATCTCTCCGTTATATACAGCCAGTAGGCCGTACTCCCTGTTGGTTTTCGTTCTTTTCCAACAGACCGTTTGTTGTCCCCTCTGCTTGTGCAGGCCTGTTGGTTTTAGCGCTGATGTCAGTAGGATAGTGAAACGAAGGACTGCCGGGGCTTCTGCTGATTCCTGCCTAGTTTGCAGCACTGTCCTGTAAATGAAACTGTCCCCAAGTTTTTTTCCCCCCTGATGAATGCATTTCAGAACTGCCGTAATGTCTTTGTAAAACGGTGACACGCGGGATCCTCTTAAATACTCTCCATGTAAACTTTACGATAATCTGTTGATTGGCCAGGTTGTTATCTTCAGCCTACTTACAGTCTGTGTTGTGTTGCAGACCCTGGTTTGACCGTAATGACCGCACGCTTCCGGTTGCCCGCTGGCAGATCTTACAATGTCCGGGCGTCGGAGCTGGCACGCGACAGGCAGCACACGGAGGTGGTCTGCAACATACTTCTCTTGGACAACACCGTCCAAGCCTTCAAAGTTAACGTGAGTATCACCACAGCCTTGTCAGTGTTAATGTGTTTCCCTGTTCTGCTATAATGTGTTCAACCTTGACTTAATGACCATGACCCAAAGAAGCTGCACCGAAACAGACAGTTAGAGAACCAGAGACTATCTTTAAAGGCTAAATTGGTGCTGAGATTGGGAATCTCTTGACCAAAACATGTTGTAAATCTAATATAGACTTGCACCCCCTCGTCTGTTACTTACATCGTCTCCAGGGTTCAGGTTGGGTGGGGGTTGAGTTTGTGTCTGCAGCCCTATCTTCTCTCACCATAAAATATGTGACATTCCAGCTCACAGTGGAACCTCCCCAAGGTTTGCTTATGCAAGTACATACTCGCTCACAGCAAAACGCACGCACCCGCCTCGCTGGATGCCAATCAGGTGAAGGAAATACAATCGTGCAGTCTTGATTGCAACATCATTGTTTTTCCTTCCGATATGCAGCAGTCGCTGCCACTAAGTTGCCTGATCAGCCGCAGGGGCAGTGATGGCCACATTACATTTATTTGACATGTCGTCCTGTTTAAACAAAGGAACGGCCTTCGTCCAAGAAACCGGAGAGTTATTTGGCATGTTGAAATGACTGCATAGTGAATATTAAAGTGGTTGCACAAACACTCCAAGTGTCCCAAACTGTCCCCACCTATTGTACAATCATTAATATGTATCCTAAATATGGTTTAAGGTTTCCTCTGGTTGATATATAACCTCAATTTGTTGCCACAGACAAACAGGGGCTCATGACACTCATTTAGGATCAGCAGCTATGTTAATCATCCTCAACTTTTCTCAGATTTCCTTTTTCAGTTCTGCTGTGATTTATACTCATCACTTCTTGGCAGCCAGACGTTCCTGGCTTAACAAGACTGGGATTGATCAGATTTGGTCAAGCCTCCTTTGTCGTGACCTGCATATCTCGATGAAACGGTTCCTCAGCACAGAACTGAGAAGCCAAAAGGGTGCGACGACAGCAGTGGTGTAGCTTAGCTTTCTCTCCCATGGGTGCGAATCTCAGCCGCGGAGGCCCCCCCTTCCACCCCCCCATTGCAAAAGTCTTGCTACCTGATTTCCCAACTGTAAGATAGGCAGAAAATATAAATATTTAATACTGTTCTCCCAAAATACCGTTCACATACCATGATGAACAGAAGCTTGTTATTAGGCTAAAACAAAATGTACCTGCACTTTGCTGCTAGCTGCTTTTGGACCTGGATCATAACTGTAATCCCCTTTCGCAATAAGCTGCAATGTTGCTCCTCTCATTGTAACTTCAGATCTATCCATTTTCCCTTGCTTCTGCTGCTAAAGATGTTTCTCAAGGGCACATATCATTTAATTTATTTTCCTCTGAATGGCAAAAATATGTTCTTTTTTTGTTTAGTTAATTTTCAACTGTTCAGATCCTTAGCAAACAAGCCGACAAAATCCAACGTTATGCCCAGGGTTGCCAGATTCACTGACAATTTAGGCCCAATTACCCCCGGAATCCACATAAAAATCGCAAACCGTCATGAGAAATAGCCCAATTTAGGGGGAAACTCTCCCATCTGGAAACGCTGGCTACACTCCCACACGGTCACAAATTGGTCGATCATACAAATGGCTTATGGAATCATAAAAAATATAGATGTTTATCACTTCAATGTCAACTAAATGGTATGTAGCAAATTAATCATAATATAATTTTACTCTGCTTGCTATAATATTTTCACCCATAAGATCGACTTCTTGGGGGCCCCTGTGTTTGGCTGCCATGGGTGACGTGCACCCATCAACCCATTAAAGCTCCGCCTCTGGATGACAGAATATTTCTTTTAAAATATTTCTTCCTGAACAAGTGGGCACGCGTTACTGTCAGTCCCTGCCGGCGTGTGATCACAGCCGTGTACCGGATTAGTATGTAGTACACTGACGTATTCGTTTGTAGCTGCGTACGTGCTTCATCATCATCCACGTGGACTTGAGTGCATTTAACACGTGTTCTGCAGAGAGCTCTTCCATCAAGACCCCTGGCGTGCATTCACATTCCCCAACTCCCTCGCTAGTCTGGTCCTCACTCCATCTCAGGCGCTAGTTCAGAGGTGGGGGGGGGCTGAGACTGATGGAGGTCTGCACAAAGACCGTTTGTGTGCACCCCTCCGCCGAGTAGTCCATCACCCACTCACTGTCCTAGCCCAGAATTCAGTGGAGATGTCCTGATTGGGCCTTTCCTCTGCTCTAGTGGTCTCTCCGGTTGCCTCCCACTGCTGCTCAGATAACTAAAGTGTCCTTCTAGGTCCGTGTTAATGTTTCCGTTTCTTCGAAGCCTTAAAGAAAAACCCTCCAGCTCGCCCGGTCTGAAGACGTTAGCTGACTGTTGAGACAAAGTGTACAATAAGAAACGTGTCCTGTTTATCAACAGCTCTGTCCCTATGCTTGAGTGCTGTGTCTCTCCGTATCTGTTTCCATGATAACAGTCTGCCGTTGGCTCTTGCGCCAGACGAATTTGCACATTTTGCCCTGAGAATTTTTTGAAAGCCAGTGGAGAGGAGAGGAGACAGCAGCCTGAGAGCTCGGTAGAGTAATCCCACAGAAAGATCCCACATCCTGTCAGAACAACCACTTCAGACAGCCAGGGAACAGCAAATAACACAATCCCTCCATGTTGGTGGAGGGGCATGCATACCGCCTCCAAACTAAACCATGGGAATTACAAGCTTCACACTGGAAGAATGTGGGTTGGTGAACGTTTATTTTGGTGATCTGAAATGCCCTACTTTACTCAACCGAGACGTCATTTAGGCGTCTTAGGCGTCGGGTGTTTCCAGCCAAAAGCCAAACGTTTGTGTTTTCCGTAAGCCCGCGAGAGAGCTTGTTTGTGCCTCGGTTGTGAGAAACAACAACTGTGTCAAATTCCATGCTGTTAGTATCCATGATGTAGGCTTTGTGATTCTGTCATCCCCCAGGGGGATGTCGATGACTGAGTCTGGGGTTTGTGCGTGCGTGCGTGCGCGCGTCTCTTCCATTTGAGTGCTGTTTCAGGCTCCATCATGCATAACTAAACTGGCGTTATGTATTTAGTCTCAGCAGAGATCCAATTGGCCCGCTGGTGAGGGCATGAGAGCACAGGCCCTCTAGAGGATCCCGGCCTGTCAGGTCACTGTCCTCACCTCTGCTGCTTCTCTCCTCTGGTCCTCTTGGTTTATTATCATCTTCTCTCTTAGCTCCTGCCTCCTTTATTATTTATAGTCCTCACTCTTAGTTCAGAGCTAGAAGCAGCGCCGGCTTTGCCACTCTCTGGAATTTGCGGAGCTCGTTTGTTTGGCTCGTTTTCCGTTTTGAAGGTGAGACCAATGTTCTTGGGGAAACTACTGAGTCAGAGTAGACAGGTTTGCACCCTATTTAGAAAACTCTGTTTTTGACCAAGGTCCTCTGTCCCGCCTTGTAACCGGCGGTGGAGGCGTAACGTAGTGGTCCACATCCCTGCCTCCCGGGCCTGGGGCTTTGACCCCGTGGACATGGCACCGCTCTGCGGAAGAGGGCAGTGAGGCAAGCGGTTGTCACCGAGCGCTGGGAGACAGACTGTAATAGACAGAGCTCGGTAGCAGCAACTGCGGCCTGGCTGCCATGGAGACCCCGAGGCGCGGGGGATTCCCCAGGGCATGCGCACACACACACACACACACACACACACACACAGGAGGAATTGGAGGCGTTTCGCGTGTCTAATTCTCTTTCTCTCCTCCCCCCTGTGTCCCTCCTCGACAGAAGCAGCACCTGGGTCAGGTCTTACTGGACGTAGTGTTTAAACACCTGGAGCTGACAGAGAGGGACTACTTTGGTCTGCATCTGGCCGACGACTCTTCTGATAACCCGGTAAGTGCCGCATTCTGACTCTATATGATGAAACACCATGTAAAAACTCCTTGCATTTTTTGCATTTCAAAGAATTCTGTGTATTTTTTGGGGGGCTTGGTTGGGTGTAGGGAAGCTCTCACCTGAGTGTAAGTGCCTTTGGACAGCTGGCCCTACCAGTCTTGGGTGCATTTCGCCCGATTTTATAATGTTGGGAATGTAAAGCGATAAAGGTGTATGATTGTTCAACACTAATAAAAATATGTTCGGACAAACGTGCTTTTTCAGAATTGATACTGTCTGCGAGTCCTAGCCAGACGTCAAACACGCCCTTTTAGCTGGCTTTTATTTAATTTATTTTTGTACACATCACGTGAGGCCAGTTGTAGTTTAACATTTGTCTGAGTAGCACACAGTTCCACACTCATCTGACAGTTGTGCTACGGAGGTGTTCCCCAACATGTTGAACTTCAAAGGGCGCATTTTCCCACGTTGGAGGTTGGTTGCTGTCTTCGGTTCTGAAATAATAGGCTCCAGTGTGTGCTGTTTAATTTACTTCACTTCTCGAATAGTTGCAGCAGAGTAGTTTTTCTATCCTATCGGCATTCAGCAACAGCAGGACAGACATGAGGGTTAGTGTTATAGTGGTTGAATCTGGGAAGCCCAGCAGCTGCAACGAGTCAGATCTGGAAAACGCTTTACTTATTTGGTTGTCCTTGTTATTTAATCCAGCAGTGCAATAAAGCCTTAAATAACTTGCTTTCATTAAAAACAAGGTATATATTAATTGAGAAAAAATACCTTGGTCGGGGAGAGTCGTAGAACCTACATACCCATTCTATAATCCATCAAAGTCATGTTGGAAGCCTCTGTCTTAAATGTGTAGCTTACAAAGGTGCAGCTGAACGTTTTCCTTTTCAGCGCTCAGTGCAACTTTCCACACTAATGCAGTGTATGAACAAGTCTTGTGTTGGCACAGTCCTCCTCCCCATAACCCCCCATAAGTGGTGTGTACTACTGTGGTCAAGTCACGTTGTGACTAGCTACCGATCAAACCCCTGTCTGCATTTCCTTTCTTGAAAACAGAGGGGGAGGAGAGAGAGACTGATGTGGGCTGACTGGTGAATAATTGAGAATCAGCAGGGCTGCTGAGGAACTATTACCGTTTCATTGAGTATCTCCTCATCTATATTTTACAGAGGTGGCTGGATCCAAACAAACCAATCAGGAAGCAGTTAAAAAGTAGGTGAACATTGAATTGACTGCTCTGTAATGAATAGATATACAGGGAACTTTTTTAAGAAAATGCTCTTCAATGCTCCATCTCATTGTACAATTACAGGGGGGTCGCCTCATAATCTGAGCTTCAGAGTCAAGTTCTTTGTGACAGACCCTAATAAACTTCAGGAAGAGTACACTAGGTAAGAACCATTGCATGTCATGCCCGTACAGTCTCGGACAAATATGGACACCATCAAATTTTTCTTTGTTACTCATCTGATGCTGTATCTGTTCAGCTGCCTGCTGCTCAGTTTTTTTCGGGTTGTTGTCTTACTTTAAGTGCTCCAACTTTAAACATACTGAGACCGTTTCAGACAAGGCACTGGGTTAAACACTACTCCCAAATGCTGTACTCAAGGTCACCACTACCAGCGGCTGCAATACAATCCTAGAGCATTATCCAGCCTACCCCATAATTGAACCAACTGCTGACAGAGACAAGAAATAGTGATTGAACTTCTTAAACCCCCCTAAATCACAAAATTAAGCATGTACAAACACCTTGCCAGCAATCAAAGAGGAGAGGGATTTGATCATGATGTGAGGTTGCTTTCCTGCCTGTGGTATTTGGGGCCATGAATGTGTGCAAGGCATCATGGAATACGCTGAGAATCTGACATTTTGGAGTCTAATGTTCAACCCATTGTCCTAAAACTGGGTCATCTGGATCTTCTAGCAGAACAACCACAAACACACATAAAAAAATCACTCAGAAATGTTCTAGAAAAGATGGAGTGCTGGATTCGAGAGCAACCAGCAGACAGTCCAGATGAATCATCTTCAAAACCTACAGTACTAGGGTGATGTGGTAACAGCAGTTGGAGGGCACCTCCATTAGAGAAATTTGCTTCTGAAGAGTAGGTGAAGTTGGCTGGTAGAAAGATTTTGCAAGCTCAGTGATGGCTATGAGATGTATGTCTGCAGTTATCCAGTGGAGTTCTCCCTTGAGCTTGATTTCTTAGTCCTAGACCAGGCTTAATGTCTTGCCAAGCTAGCCCATGAAGTAGTTGCCAGGTCATATTAATATTTGTGACGAAAGCTTAAGATTGAATGAAAACACTTTTAAAACCCTCAAAAAATTCTCAAACTTCTGTCATCCTTCTGAGGAGTATCAACTGGCCAATCAACAGTCTAGAAAATGATGAGCTGGCATAAAAACTCTCATAAATACTCTATAATATATAATTTATTTTTGATGGGTATACTCCCACACCATTCTGTTGTTGGGGAATGCCGCACTGTTACTGCACAGAAACACTTAATTACTTTAATGATTTTTTTACACCCATGGTAAGTATTTATAGGCCATATGTCATTGATATTTGGAAACCCTGGGCGGTTACTAAGAGAAGTGCAAGATTTTCTATGTATTTTTCCACAACTGTATAAAGAGGTTAAATAACCCAGGGTAACTGTTGAACCAAAAGCCAGTATTACTCTATTAAACTAACTAATGCCCTAAGCCATTCATTCTACTTATGGGGATGAATAGAATAAACTGGTTAGGAATAGGTCCTGCAGTGTTTAAGAGCTTTTTACCAGTTCGTCTAAAACTAGGATCCGCATGCTAAGTAGATTAACTAATAACAGACTTATTGACCTGCTTGCAGCCTGGCGTACAGCTATGCGTAAACAGGAGTATCGTACCACCAAGGCCTTCCACAGGAGAAGCCATTGTCAATAGAAACACATTTCCAAGACACTAGATACACCAGCGATGTTAATCCACTCTATGCACTCAAACATGACCTTGCTCAAGGTCCTTATCAATTGAGTATACCACTTTGTACATACGATAGAGAGGCGTGGATTTGATTTGGACGTGCGGTCGATTCCCGACACCACACGTGCGGGCACTCCCCTGCTATGATGTCATTCACTCAGTAGTAGTTACACACACAGTCCCAGAGGCTTTTCAGCGGGAGCAACTGAAACACTAGGGAAGCTCCGCATCGACGCACTCCCGGTACTGCATTTATAGGCGACGTGTACTACACCTTATTCTCCAGTGTTTACCCGCCGTCGCTGGATCGGCGTGACCTTTGAGTTCCCCTATCCAGCCGACGGGCGTGTTGTTTCCGTAATCACAGGATATGCATCGTGTTGTTGCTGGTGTAACGGCTCCTCTTGTTCCCTAGGTACCAGTATTTCCTCCAGCTGAAACAGGACATCCTGACTGGCAGGTAAGTTCTGGCTGTCCCCTATTTACCCTGGCTCAGCTGCGCCGTCACATGCCGCCCCCAGGGCCCCTGGTTCTCCAGGCCCAGTGCTCTGACACACCCCTCTCCAGTATCCGCCATTGACGATAGCGCTTATGATTCTCCTGTTGAGCCGAATCAGTCATCGTCCTCACTCATGTGCTTGCTTGTGATTTGTGCTCCCCAGACTGCCCTGCCCGCACAACACTGCCGCACTTCTGGCGTCCTACGCAGTTCAGTGTAAGTTAAGTTCTATTCCCCTGGCAGGCTCCTACTTTCCTCAAAAAATGGGGATATGTGAATGTTGGTTGTAAGTGAAACCATTTTGTCTCTCCCCTTTCCTGTGAGGCTACATTGCCCCGTGCCCTTATGAAAGTGACTGAAATGCTTTTATTGTTAGACTACCACAAAGACCCGTTGAAAGCCTTTGGCTAAATGTTAGCATGCTCACCAGGACCTCGCAATAGGCGCTCTGTGTGCCGCCTTGCATGACGTTTTACGATGTGTAATCCAATTTATTCTTTAACTGTCTCGCCCAATAAAACGAGCCGTTTTCAGTGGAGCCTGAAATCGGCCATAATACTCTGTTCACAGCTCTGACGCCAGTGGGTCATGCCTAGCTGTGTACTACGCTAACCTGACTGGGCTGTGTCATCCTGTCTTTTGTCCCACATTGACTTGTGATGTGTGGCTTGACGCATAACCGGCCATTCATCAGAGGTCAAGTCAGGGAAGCACCGTGTACAGCAAATAACCTCCCAGCTTAGGTGACTTGAGCCCCCCGGTACACTGACAGAACATTGTATTGTACCTGTAAGTAGCCTAGTTACTGACAAGCTAACTTACAACTACCACACCATGCTGGTATAGTATAGCATGGTAGCATAGCCTAACTTGGCGGTCCACAGCTAGCAGAAAGCCGCGGTGTCCCTCTTTGCCGGGCACCTTGCCAGGGGAGTGTTGTGTGCCATACAGTCTGTGTCACCAGATTGACCTGAATAATGACAGATTTTGGGGGGGGGGCACGACTGCTGTGGCCCTATGCTGTGGCCCACTCTCAAGGTTTATTTTTAAGGGGGAGTCCCATTGCTATGTAGGTCCCTGGAGGGATTTTAACTGCAACACCATCTAACACCACCACAGGGTGTCCAGACTCACTTCGCTCAATATCTCTCCCCATTAAGCATATTTAATGGTGTTATAGCTGTGGGGATAGTGGTAAATGCTTTAAGTAAGACTGATCGAATTCAATCAAAAAATGCACTCCGCTGAAAGCTTTAGCATCACTGCTGCAGATATATTTATTTGCATATTGTCCGTACGTCCATAGGCAATCGATCACTTAGTTTGCACATTAGGGATCTTTCCTCGTGGTTTTTACATCAATAACGGTTATTGGATTGATCTGTTTGTCAATACATGTTACGAGGGTGTAGTTAATAGGTCCTCTCAAATGAGTTGTGGCCATTTCGCATAAGCTAATGGCTATGATGTACTTAGCTCTGAGAATTGGTGGTTGGCACTTCTCAACTGCTTGTCTCTCTCATTAATAGACACCAAACCAAGGTTTTTTGGTTAACCTTCTATTCATGACCACCTTGATAACGTGTACATGGGATGTCCTGTAGTGTAGAGCTTCATTCATTTTTTTCCCACATCAGGGTGGAGTAAATAATTTATTTTCCCTTTACATCCTTTTAAAGTCTGTGTTGGTATACTTACTTTATTTTAAAACATTCATAAGGGGCATGGGTGAAACACAGCAGCGCCCATCTGTTCTCTGTTATCACTCATCAGACAATCAGTAGTACATTAATTGGTACTAGGCCACGGTTTTTCTGTCATACACCAAGAACAGAAATCGTAATGTTTTGGGTCCAAGTGTGTTAAGAAAAGGTTGTAACCAGAACACAGAGCTCCACCCCCATCTGTTCAGAAATGACATGCAAGTCTATTGGCCAAATGTCCCGCCCCCCTGCGAAGTGCAAGCCAAGCTAAAATCCACCGCCCTGGAACTAATGCCGCTCGTTATCTCTCCCATAACTGTCGTTTCATGACAGATAAACAGTACCATGTAGTCTCTCCACAAGAGATTAATTCAGTATAGGCCTAATGCTTGCTGTGTGGTGTAAGCTGTATGTGTTTAGAAGACTCTGTCTGTGTTGTGTAGCTGAGCTGGGCGACTACAGTGACACGGAGCATGTCCCCGGGTACCTTTCGGAGTTCTGCTTCATCCCCAACCCACCTCAGTGCTTCGACAAGGAGGTCACCAAACACCACCAACAGCACAGGTGGACGAGCCCGTCTTTACAACCCATGTACACACTATCTCAGGGACACTACCTTCTACATGTGTTTTACTGTGCTGGCTCTCATAGCAGAGAAAGTGTCTGTGGTTTTATGAAGTGAATTGCAGAGGAACTGCTTGGTCTCACTGTACCTCTTGAATTTTTTGCTAATACTTCTTCCTTTTCCTCTGGTATTTTTCTCTCGCCTCAGTGGTTTGTCTCCTGCCCAGGCTGAGTTTAATTACCTGAACACAGCACGGACATTGGAGCTGTACGGAGTGGAATTGCACTATGCAAGGGTATGTCGCCGTGTGTCCATGTGCGCAGTGAGTCTGTGCTTTCCAAGGCATCCCTGACCTCTCAACGCTCTGTCTTCTCTGTTTTCTCACCCACCACGGGGACGTATGCTGAGACGGAGTGAGGGTTGACACTTGCATTTAGGGTGGTCATTCATTCTGTACTGTCGGCATGTTCCTCTGGCTCCAGCCTCCAGGGCCTCGTTATGCTGTTCAGTCTAAATCCCTTTAGGAACAGCAGCACCACTGAGCTTTGATGATCCCAGAGAGAAAGCGCTGGAGAAACTCTTAGGCAGTGTGCTCCAGTGTCATAAGTCCTTAAACTAACCTAACCACTGGTAGAGCCCCTTAATGTCGTTTTAAACCGACTTGACTGTTTGTCCCAGATAATGTACGTGTGCGTGTTTGGGTGTTTGGGTGTCTGTCTAGGTTTGGTTGTTTTGGTCTGAATAATGGTTTGAAGACAAAGCAGGTCACACAATGGCCAAGTTATACAGTTATACATAGGCATTCCTAGTACAATGAGTCAAAGGCATATCTAAACAAAGGCCCCAGCCATTTTGCTCTGGAACAGGGACAGACTAAATCTGGGTTTCATTCCCCGTCCTCATAATTTGAGAAGTCTTTAATCCATTGTTTTAGTTTTTTGTGGCTAGCCTGTTTATTTAGGTGATTATAAACCGGCTAGACAAAGTCAAGAACCTGAACTGTGGATTTGTTTTAGATATTCAAAAGAGGGCTGTTTCTTTGACACCAGGTTTAGAATGAATCCTGATATTGTGACTATTACCGTGGATAGTTGGAGAGAATGGCTTCTAAGCTGAGAATGATTGGCTGTCTCGTACAGATGTCATACCCTAGCCCCACCCCCACCACAGAGGGATGGGGAGACAGCCTCTGTGTCTGGCCCGGTCTCTGAAGCTCACACCAGGCTTTGCCTACTGTCAGGGTGCTTAGACGCTTAATCCGCCAATGGCCTTCATTGATTCCCTTCCGTGCTCTGTCTCTTCATCCCTCTCTCCCTCTTTCTGTGCCAGGATCAAAGCCACACTGAGATTCTAATTGGGGTGATGTCCTCAGGGATCGTTGTTTACAAGAACCGAGTGCGAATCAACTGCTTTCCATGGTGAGTGACAGGCTGTTGTCTCGGATACTTGACGGCGATTCGGAAGTCAGATAACTTAAATATGTACTGAGAAGGAGGAGGATATGTTTGGCTTCAGTCGCCCAGTTCGCAGAAGCGTTCGGTGTTCCTAATGATTCTTCTAAGCGCCTCACGTAACTGCATTGCTTATTCATTTGTAAACTGCAGATGATCGCTCCGGGATTCTCCTCCAGGGGCAGACTCAGTGGGCTTCTGGTTGTCACGCATGCCGCCTTTTGGGGCAGTGAAGCTTTCATTCTTAGAAATGTCCACTATTCAGCCACGTCTGGGCTAATGGACGCGTGTGCCAGGGGTGGGTTAGCTCAGGCCAAATCCCCACCAGACAAGTGATAATCCAACACGGAGACACACACTGACAGACACACTTCCCAACCCCCCTGCCCCCCACCAGAACTACGGCCCCCACCCCCTGCCCCATTTTTAAAAGCCAGCTGCTTGCTATAGCACAAGCAGCTCATTTGAAAATATATGCTTTACTGTCAGGCTAAATTTAGGGCTGCTAACACTGGCACATTTTCTTTTAAACAGCTGTGCAGCGCCTTCACGTGAGAAGGCTGGCAACTAACGGCTGCTGTTTCTGTTGGGCTAGTGTGCCCCTGCTATAAAAGACGGAGCTGAGAGCCGAGCGGTCCACTGAGTTAAAGCAGAGATCTGTCTGAGAGAGGATTGTGCAGACTCTAGCCTTGCTCCTATTTACGTTCCGCAACGGGCTGACAAATGAGCTTCACTTTGATGGAGCATGACTCACTGAGAGGGACAGAATTGTGTGTGTGTGTGTGTGTGTGTGTGTGTGTGCACATTTAAGAATGTGAAATATATTTAGCTGAGCTGTGAGTCATGTTAATGTGGGAGAAAGCCTGAGGGAGGGAAGCGGGGGGAGAGGAGGGGTTATGAGGAGGTACAGGGGGAGGGATTAGTCTTGACGGGGAGACATTTTGATGTCAGCTGTTCTCTGCTGCCGAGTCTCTGATTCAACCCTCAGCGATCACATGCATGCATTGCAATGACACATCTGTGTGTGCTTCTGTCTCTCCACTCAGGTTGAAGATTGTCAAAATATCGTTCAAGTGCAAACAGTTCTTCGTTCAGCTCAGGAGAGAAGTGGTGGGTATTCAAGCTGTTTGGTTTTTTGAAACTGCCGTGTGTGAGGTGGGATCTAGTCTACCAGCAGTGTTTTTGGAGTCTGTAGCTTTTCATGCGGTGGAAATGAAGACCAGCGGAGCACAAAACACTGGATGCGAGTCAGTGTCTTCTGACCCTGTTTCTTTGTCTTAAGGGTCTCCAGACTTGATCCAGTTTTCTGGCTCATCGTCTGAGAGGACAAGCTAATACTGTTTATAGACATGCATCGTATCTAGGCCCTCCCAAAACCACTGGAATCCGTATCAACCTGAAATGACGTGAACTAATAGTCCATATCTCCCGTTTGTCAAACTGGTTTGCTCGCATAATAACCGACCTGCTCTGCCGACGACTATCTCTGTGATCTGAAAGAGAGCATTTAGGAGAGCGTAAATGCTTATTAATTGCGAACAATGGATGCATTAGGCGGTGGAGTCGGGAAGCGTGATCTGAAATTGAATCGATCGCTGTAGGAAGTGTTCCCCAAAAACACCCTGAATCCCCCCGCTCCCCCCACCAACATTCCCCCATCCACTACCCCCTTTTTCCTTGTTAAATAATGGATGGGGCGCTGATTTTCCAGAACAGTTAGCTGTACTAAAAGCAGTGCGGTCGTCGACCGACCAGCATGGACTCACTCAGGCTGTATTATTAATGGGCTGTGTCCCTTACTGCAGCCTTTTCCCCATTCAGTCCAGGGTCTGTACCCTGCTTTTCACCAGGAGTGGGTACTGGTGCACTATTTGGGTATAGGGTGCCATTGGGGAGCCCAAGCGCTGTTTGCTCGGGGCACACATCGTTGGCTATGGACATTTAATGTGTGGGAGAGGGGTCACGTATCAGCCGCTAAGAATGGATCGGTCTCCGTATACCAACCTACTGTTGTCCCTTGCTCAAAACCGTACTTCCTCTCTTTCTCTCTTTCTCACTACAGAATGAGACAAGGGAGACCTTGCTAGGTTTTAACATGGTGAACTACAGAGCCTGTAAGAACCTATGGAAGACGTGTGTAGAACACCACACCTTCTTTCGCCTGGACCGGCCTGTTCCCCCTCAGAAGAACTTCTTTGCCCACTATTTCACCCTGGGCTCCAAGTTTCGTTACTGGTAGGGAATCATCCCCACACTCATAAAGCACAGCCACCGAAATGTTGACACAGGTACATTGTTCACTAGGTCACGGTGACACGTACCATCAGTTATCAATGTTTGGGGATTTGTTAGCTGTTTCATGTTGTGCAATTATGAATTATTAAAAATGCCCCAAAACTAAGTTGGGTTTCTTCTATTATTCATATGGATTCACTTCTCAGAAGTAGCTTAGAAATAGTACAAAATTGAACTGTATGGTACACATTGTCGCAATGCCTGACTATTTGCTTAGAGCTGTTCTGGGCGTGGGGTTTGCTGAGCAGGCTAAGAAAGTTCTTTTTTTAAAGTCTTATTCTTCTGCAGTCGGTTGTGACAACTGGTTTGGGGGGAAAGTTTGGGGATATGGATGGAACTAGCTGTGGAGTTGGGAGATTTTTGATTTATTATTGAAGCTCCCGCTGGGACTTGAAGTACAGCACAGCAGGCTTGGAAGATGCGAATGAATGTTACTACAATGACGGTTGGATGTTGTCTCAACGTTGTCTGTAGCGGAAGGACGGAAGTGCAGTCTGTGCAGTATGGCAAAGAGAAGGGGATCAAAGACCGGGTGTTTGCCAGGTATGTGCCACAACTCCATACTCTCTCTGCTTGTATAAACAGACCGGTGACAAATGAAAGGAAAAACCAACGTGATGTCTCATTATGTTGTCCAGCAGAACAGCTTCACAGGTTCTGCTGGTCCAGATGGGATGGATGACTGTCTACATCGTTACTAAATCTCACATAGGTTTGAATTGGGTTGAGATATGGTCACTGCCAAGCTTCTTTTTTTGGTTACGTAACACAGAGGATGTATCATGCAGTGCAACAGTACAGAAGGATCCACAATCCTTATGTTCCTCCACTCATTTAGGTTTTTACTAGTATTTGTCACCTGTCTGTATATCTAGGATGTGCTATCTTTACTTATGCATGAAATTTGTCTATACTTGGGGTCAAATATGGTCGCTTAATTGCTGTATTTTTTCCCCCCAAACAATTTTATTTGTTTAAACTTAACTTTTTAAGTTAGAAAATTAGGACTAACAACCTATACAATATGAAACACCCTGGAGATTGTACTTGGACTCGACTGCTCATGAAATTAGAATTGGTGCAGTTTGCTGCAGGAAATTGGGCCACATTGCCGGTTGAATGGAGCAGCAAGCTAAGTAATGACTGATTCATTTGTCTGCAGTTACTTTTGCTGATGGGAGTGCAACCAAATACTACCTCTGGCTCTGGGGTATATATAATGTTGTCCAACTTCATATTGTTATTTTTCTTATTTCGTACGCTAATCTGAAAAAACTCTTGGTTTTCTTAATTAAATTGTGTGGGTAGGCTCTTAGACTGGAGTTTCCTCTGTATAGTACACTGCTCTTGGTCTGTGTGAGTGCTGCTCAGAAGTAACCCTATGTACTGCAGGGAACAGATCACTATTTCAGACAAGCCTCACCGCCCTGGTCAGCAGTGTCCCATCCTATTTGACGCTGCCAAGTCACTAATTGTGTTTACTGTCTGAGTAGGTCTCCAAGTAAGCCTCTTGCCAGGAAGTTGATGGGCGGGACCGACTGGGAGGCAGTCAGCAGGAACAGCCTATCAGACGAAAGGCTGGAAACCCAGAGCCTGCCCACACGCTCCCCACCCGGAACTCCCAACCAGTGAGTACATGCCGGTCCTCTTCCACAACGTTCACATTGACCTCGGAGGGTTTGACGTTCAGGGTCTCATTTCAGTAATGTTACTTCCGCGTCTCATAGCATGGCTACAACGTAAGGAATGATACGCATTTAGACGTGTCGCGCAGTGCATTCATTAGTCCCAATCGCCATCTTGTGTGTGCTTGCAGCCGGAACCCGTTCATACAGGAGGGGTCACGAACGCGGCCGTCTTCTGTGGGTCACTTGGTGGACCACGTGATCCACGCCTCGCCCAGCCTCCCCGTCTTCTCCAATCACAAATCGGCATCGTCCACCCAGGCCAACTCCATCAGCCTTGACTCTACTCCGTGAGTCTGCTGACATTACATTACACACTCATCCCAAATCAGCCTCTGGGGCCCTGGTCAGCTCACACCAACTCCATCAGCCTTGACTCTACTCCGTGAGTCTGCTGACATTACATTACACACTCATCCCAAATCAGCCTCTGGGGCCCTGGTCAGCTCACACCAACTCCATCAGTCGGACCCACTAGGGAACATTTGACCCATTGCCGTTGTAGACCGCTAAGGAGATGATCCAGGGTCACCGGTAGAAACCTGCTGTAGCAGACGTTCATAAATGTGGAAGGTCCGTCACTGGTTTGTCTCCATTTCCTCTCATAACCGGATGCATTCTTTGTTGCCAAGTCTGCAGAGGATGCTGTTGACGTGGCTGCTTGGTCTGACCAGGAAAGGCTCAGGCCCCTATGTCGGTATGAGAGACAAGGCCTGCATTGAAACGTTCTCCCATTCCTGGGGTGCCCAGAGACATGTGACCATGATTGGGGGCCCCGAATGGCTTTCCCTGCTAACAGGTGCTGCAGTAAAGCCATAAGCTCAAATTGGACAGCCAATTGGGAGGAGGAAAAACTGGGTTAATTTAGGGAAAATATCTAAATATTCAAAAGAAATATGAGGAAAGTTGAAAACTCTGCTTCATTTCCAGACTGCAGGAATTTTCTTACAAGGTAGAAATGTAGAAATTCTGCATTGTACAGTAAGTGCTCTGAATAAAGATTGGTACACTCTTCATACAAAGAGGGACAGGGTTGGAGTATATGTTCTTTACTATATTCATAACCAGACAAAATGTCTATGCCTTTGGTTAGAGTTCTTTAAGTGTGTCGACTGGAAAGCAATCTCATGGAAGCTGTCTCTCTCTGGCTCCCTACAAAACACCACAACATTCATTAACGAGGGGAAAAGTTGGTGACAGTGCATTTATTCCACTGTTAACATCTCTACTAAAGCATCTGCAAGAAAAAAAAAAATCAATGGAAGCCACATTTAATTTGACTTTACAATGCCAGTGTCACACTGTGTGCAGTTACTGCTGAAACTGTCTTTTTAACAGTTAGTTAGCCTCCGTGTCAGTGTTTTGCAATTTCAGTTCGCACCCTTTTACCAAATGTAATTTAATTGACTTGAGTCGAGACGGGGCCTTTGAACGTGGGTTGTTAAGTGTTTACAGCTCTGGGATGGGAGGGGTGTACATTGAAGGATCATAAAGCCTTTAGTTCGGCTTGTCTCTGTCTGGGTGCCGTATCCACTTCTTGGGTCAAAAGGCCAACCCTGCGGGTCTAGTTTACTGATATCTGAGTGTATCCCAACCCTGGTGTCTCTGACTGGGTCAGGATTCCCCCATGTGGCTCTTCTCGAGTCCCTGTGGTCCCTCTGAGAGAAGCCTAACCTACTGAGCTACTGGTGTTGGGTTATGCTGCGATGTTATTTGAGGTGCCTTTCAGAGTTCCAGGAACTGCTTATAAATAGGCTAGGTTGGGTAAGTGCCGCTAAGCTAGAACAAATCAATAGCCTGTATTCTATTGTCTCTGTGCGTCTCCCTCTTTTGTCATCTTTCTATGATGTAGGAGTGTTATCTTACCAAGAGCTATGTCGCGAGGACTAGTTCAGATACAGTACACCGCCCCTCTACTGGAAATGGAGGGATTAATGCCAAGTTCTGACCCAGGACTTGACACTAGAATTGAACCCATGAATGTACACACAATCAAAGCCACATCAGTGATACTGTACGCGTTCCCTCCTTTTCCTCGGTCTTTTCAGCCCTGCAGGCGTGTGGACAGGGAAACGCAGCCACACACGCTAACATGAACCCACATTCCCGGCCAAACCATTTGCTGGTCTCTCTTGTCACCGATCTCAAAGATGACATAACCACCTGCTCAGTTTTCCTGAGACAGTGAGGCACACACAAACACGCCCCCCCCCCCCCCCCCCCCCCCCCCCCCCCCTCTCAAAATAAACATTTGAAAACAGAACATCCCCTGTCACTTAGCTGTGGCTCAGTCCGGATAAGGTTTCTTGTTAGGAACCCAAAGTAAAAATACCAGGTCACGTTATGTTCCCCTCTACAACATGATCTGTAAATTGGAGGGAAAAAAAAAAACTACATCCTGGCTACACTTGAAAGGCTGTTGACCCAGAATTGACCTTTAAAGAGTGACTTGTGGGGTTGGGCCTGCCTGCAGTCACTGTCCTACTGTCCAAGACAGGCTAGACTGTCATCTCTGTTCTTTCACCAACCTAGTGTTAGTCATATGAAAAAGTACTCTTTATTTCAACACTATTGACATATAAAGGTAATCTAACTTAAGAAATGACACAGATTATACTTCGCAGTAATTTATTAGTCACAAAAAAAGTGTATGGAAAATATTTATGCAACCCCGGCTTCAATAGCTGGTGTTTTACGCTTTTGGCTGTATGTACCCATTTCTTGCCGGTGTCATAAATCAACTGGGAGGATTTTTTTTGCCCACTCTTGTCTACACTTACAGCACTGCTTCAACTGTCTTCTTCGAGGGCTTTCTTGCATGCACCGCTTGCATTCAATCCCCTCCATTTTGACAGGATTGAGGACTGGGCTTTGACTCAACCATTTTATAACACCACATATCTTCTGAGCCATTCTCTTCTAGCTTTGTTTTTATGTTCTGGATACTTTTCCTGTTGATCCATGTTTGATTCAGCTTCAGCTTTTTGACAGATGGCCTGACATTCAAACTCAAAAGTTTTCTTGTACAATATGGAAGTTATGGTTGACTCAGGCCCAAACCATAATACCACTGCCTCCATGCTTTACGAACGGTATTAGTTTATTTAATATTTTGGTTTTTACCAAACGTGGCGTCTGGCATTGTGGCCAAACATCGTCAGATTGACTCATCGATCTAGAGCACACTGTTCCATTAGTTTTGGTCTTTCTCCAAATCTGGCAAAAATGTCAGTTGTGTCTTGATATTTGTTTTTCAGGGCAAGGCCGCCTTCAAAGTAAATATAAAATGAGTTTTGTTGAATTTGTTACCTTTATTAATGACTGTGGTTGGATTTTGCTCAAATACTTATATCCAAAAAAGTACAAGTAAAAAAAAAAAAAAAAGACAACTTTCCAGGGGCTGTTCTTACTTTTTCATGAGACTGTTTACAGGATGTCAAACAAAGGCAATATGGTGGAACTGGCCCTGGCTAGGCTCCTGTGTCTCCTGGGGTTTATGAACTTGAGTGACTGCCTGTGCTGGTTAGGCCCACAACACATACAGTACTGTGTGTCTCTGTTGGAGAATATACTGTATGAGGTCTGCTCTGTTGTTGGCCAGTGGCCACAGGGGCAACTGTTGTCTTAGCTTAACCAAATGTGCCGTTTGGCTGAATGGCTTACTGAGCTCTATTGTTAACTCAATTGGATTTTAGCAAATCCAATCTTATCTTGAAAAAGAATTGAGGATCGACAAACTGGAGGTGAAATTTGCAAACAATGTGTGGGTGTCCTTCTACAGATCCCCAGAGGTTGTAGAGGGGCCTCCTCCAGCCCTCCCTCCCAAACAGTCCCGGAAGAACCTGAGCCAGATTATCCAGGCCCACTCCCAGCAGAGTCTCCTAGACAATCATGTCAATGAGATGTACGATGTTCCCGTGGCAACCGACAAGACCACAGTAAGACCACCACCCTAATATCCTCAAATCCACAGTAGTTTACCAAGCCGTTACAGAGTGGAGTTCTCTTCCAGATCACGTTCATAAAACCAATACCAGTGCCATTTTCAAGATTTTTTTCTTATCATCATCATCTTCTTCCGCTTATCTGGGGCCGGGTCACAGGGGCAGCAGTCTAAGCAGAGATGCCCAGACTTCCCTCTCCCTAGACAATACAATTAAATGACTGAACAAATAGTAAAGGACTCATCTTGCTTGTTGAGCTTGTTTTTATTTTTGTGTTCTTTTAATAAAAATGTTTTAAGTAATGTGTAATGTATAGAATTGTATAACTTAATTCTTTTCATTGTATGTTAAACATATGATTTCTGTGCCGGACCCCTGGAAGACTAGCTGTCGTTGCTGCATTAGCTAATGGGGATCCTAATGAACAAACCCTCAATCGTTACCACGTCCCCACTTCCCTCCATTTAGTCTCCTAATGATCTAATCCAAGTTACTAAAGCGGGTCCTGGGTTGACCCTTGAACCTTCTCCTGAGGCTCTGTGGGAAGCGTGTCGATGTGTTTACACATCTGTGTGTGTGTGTTCTCCACAGCTCAACGGTGTAGTCCCTCACGACAATCTGGTCCTCATTAAGATGAGACCGGACGACAATGGTCGATTCGGCTTCAATGTCAAGGTGAGTCCTCTGCCTAGACCTATGCCAGGTGCCCTTACATCATCCTATGCCATGAGGAGGTCCCGGAGGCACATCTCCTGGCCTTCTGTTACTGTTACTGACCTCTTGGTTGACCCTTCTCTCCATTGTTTTGTGTCAGGGGGGAGCTGATCAGAAGATGCCTGTCATCGTGTCTCGTGTTGCCCCTGGGACATCGGTATGTGGAAATGCTGCCGTGAACCCCGCGCGTTTGCATTGCAACAGTCATGAAAACTCTGGGTCTCTGTTTCTGGAAAACCCCCGCTCGCTCTCTGTCTCCACATCTTTTATTCTCCTTCTGGCCTTCATCACAACCTCTTGCCTTTTCTCTCTTGTTCCACTGACGACCTCAGTCACTCTGACTCTCATACACAGCATAAGAAAATCCATTGTTCAGAGTGTGGAGGAGAAAGAGCAAGTCGTACTGTTCACTGTCCCTTTAAATGAACCGGTCTGATTTAATGTCACTCAGCAACAGTCCATTCAGAGCTCAACAGACAAGGCTGGAGGTTAATCTGATGTTGATGAAGTCTGCCATCTAGATGATACTGTAATGAATGCAGTTAAATGGACTGAGCAGAGCTGAACCTTGATTGACTGCTGCTCTGAGACACTTTATGCCCAACCTTCATGGTCCACAGCAGACTAGAACGACTTGACCCAACTGTGTTTTGACCGCGTTCTCCTTCAACCTTCTACAGGCTGACCTTTGTGTCCCTCGCCTGAACGAAGGTGACCAGGTGGTTTTGATCAATGGTCGGGACATCTCGGACCATTCTCACGACCAGGTGGTCATGTTCATCAAGGCCAGCTGTGACAGCCATTCAGGAGAGCTCATTCTTTTGGTCAGGCCCAATGGTGAGGAGAGTGTTCTGATCGATTACCAAGTAATCTGCTGGTTTGTTAATATAATAACCATTGTAAAATACACCATAATTCCTATACAGAAGAACAAAGAATATCTAAAAAGAGACTACTGTCTACTTTCCAATATTTTTCACGCACTGTATATAAATAACACATACCTTCTTTCACAGTGGTATTCTGGTGTTGGTATTTTAAACCAGCCTAATACAGTAATAAGGGATCCGGTCCTTTTCTGACTTTTCTAACCAGCCGTTTTGCTGTCCTGTGTCCATAGCCATCTATGACGTGGTGGAGGAGAAGCAGGACACGGAGCCGGACTTCCAGTACATCCCAGAGAAATGTCCTCAAGACCCCAGTCAGAGGGACCAGGGCGCCTGGAGGGAATCCATGGTGACCCTGAAGGAAGGCCTGCTCAGCGGGGCGTTACTAGCCCAGTTTGATGTGAGTCCTTCTTTCACCTGTCAATGAAAATCTTGCTGATTGCAGGACTCCTGTCTTCTGGATCTTTGTGATCTTCTGTGTTGCTTGGATATGCAGCGAGCGCAATAGCTCCCCCTGGTATCTGCCCTATGGTTTTCACCTCGACCAGGGCACAAGGGACTTTAGGTTATCGCTTTCTTAAGGGAAATTCGGGCCTATAACCGGTTTTACGCATTTGTCACTTTATCAGGCTTTATTGCTGTTTCTGTGCAATCCAAGAGTGAAGTGATTCACCTCATAGAAAGTCCTGCTTCTTGGTTGTGGTGAAGAACATCGGCCTTATCATTTCCTATTCCACATTCCAATAACTTCCTGTCTTTCATCAGGCACACTTAACAGCTTCCTGTTGCTTTGTGCCGTTGTGTTATTAGACTAGAAGAATGTTCTAAAAGTGTTGTGGTGTGGGAAACGCACAGAACACACCGTTATGCGCTGATGAAATGTGTGGCTTTATGGAAACATTTTGTGTTTTGGTCTTTATCTGGTACAGCACTTTTAATATGCAAGTAATCCCATTTTAAAGATTAGAAGCATCTTATGAATTGCGCTCACAGCAGGTGGAAGCTTCTTAAGGACAGACCGTGGGGCTTTTTACAGGAAGGAAACTGTTCTTTTATTTGTGATGCTTTGTGTTTTTACATGTGTTTTGGGGCCGATCAAGAAAGAGCATAAGTAAACATTTAAAGTAATCCGTTGTTGTTTTTAACACTTTTATTCTTTTCTTTCAGCAACTTTACAGGAAGAGGCCTGGAATGACAATGTTGTGTGCCAAATTACCTCAGAACATATCCAAAAACCGCTACAGAGACATCTCACCATGTGAGTATTGGAACGCTAGTCCCCAGCACGGTTGAGTTATTTTTTCTTAGCAGACTTAACTCATTTCAAACTCCTTGTTTCTCTCCACCCCACCCCATTTCTATTTTTAGACGACGCCACGCGGGTCATTCTGAAAAGCACAGATGACTACATCAATGCGAACTACATCAATGTGAGTTCTTCCAACTTCCTCCCTCGTCGCCTAATGCTGTTCGACTCAGTCCACCCACACCTACCATGAAGTCTTTGCTTGGCAGGCCTAAAATAGGCCTCCCTGTTGGCTGAGATGGAGGTGTAGTCAGTCTCTGCTCCAAGGAATGGAAATGGACACGTGCCCACAATGCTCATGGCTCTTGTTCTATCCTCCATGTATTGTAGATGGAGATCCCAGCGTCCAGCCTGATCAACCGGTACATCGCGTGTCAGGGCCCGCTGCCCAACACGTGCCCAGATTTCTGGCAGATGACCTGGGAGCAGGGCTCCTCCACGGTGGTCATGCTCACCACCCAGGTGGAAAGGGGAAGGGTATGTGTCATGTACCATCATAGATTCTGTATTTCAGGAATGACCTGCGTGCTGCTGTTTTTCCCCCTGGGTGAAGATGCCGACTGATTTTGCTTTGTGCTAACAGGTGAAGTGTCATCAGTACTGGCCCAACCCTGACAGCACCTCCACATATGGTCACTTCCAGGTTACCTGCCTTACTGAGGAGAGCAACTCAGCCTTCCTGGTCCGAGAGATGACTCTCACACACCTTGTGGTAAGCTCGCACGTGGCAGTTGTTTCCCCTGCAGCCAATGTAAATGTAATGTTAGCTATTTGGAAGTCTGAAGTCAACTACAAGAAGTGGTGAATCAGAGCTTGTGCTCTTTCATACAATAGGACTAAAAAATGGGATTATCGCTTTAAGTGTTTAAAAAAAGAAAGAAGCACGGAGAGTTGCCGTGGTGACTTGTGGGCTGTTCTTTTTTGGTCTAATGTGGTGCACATAAGGAGAATCAGTTTGTTGCTGTGGCAACCGCCAACCACCACCATGAGGCTTCCAGTATTAACATGCAGCATGTGTGTGTTACCGTGGCAATGTTGATAGATGCGCCGTTTACACGGCGACAAAACCAACCATGTTTTCATAACCCCGCGTCCCATATTAACTTGGATTAGCCATGCTCGCTGTCGTTACTTAGCCATTTGTGTGTCATGGTGGGGAATGTTAATAGGGCGGGGTGCAGAGCACGCTGTCTTTACCCCCCATTGTCATGGCGATACTGGGCTGACTGTGCGGTGTGTTGCCATGGTGACAGAGCGAGGAGGTCCGGGAGTTGACCCAGATCCAGTACGTGGCCTGGCCGGACCACGGCGTCCCAGACGACTCCACAGACTTCCTGGACTTCGTCAACCTGGTGCGGAGCAAACGAGCCAGCAAGGACGAGCCTGTGGTGGTCCACTGCAGGTACGAGTTGTAAAGCGCCATGCGCATTCAATGCCTTCAACGTCTTTCATAAGGCAAAAAACACACTGGGCAATGAACATTTTATTTTATGTGGGATAGGTTTTTTTCTCACTGTGGAGATGTCCTACTAGACTCCTACACAAAGCTGTACGGCACAGCTGCCCAGAGCACATCTTTCTAAACATGCAACTTTGGCCTCACTCAAGCCAAGTTATCTGCCAATCAAACTCAGCCTGGACATGTCTCACCACGTGCTGGAAGACAGTCAAATGCTTTGTTAGGAATTCCAGGACTTAAAGATGCTGTCAGGATTTTTGGCCACTGGTTGCAGAAGGGAGCAAGGTGCCCAACAGTTGCTTAAAATGTCAGTAACTTTGACATTTTGAATTTCATGTCATGGTAGTGGTTTTACTTATAGATTATGCACATATTAACAACATTTTACATCCACTCCAAAATTAGGTTTAGTAAATAGTTTATCCATTCATAAATGTCCTTGAGTGCGTCTTTAATGCAATAAATGTGGATTCTCATTAACGACTGTGGCAAGGAGACCAGCAAAGGGCAGTGCAAGTTGTCTCAATACCTCTGGGTTGGATGAGAGATGGTCGGTGAGCATTTCTATCCCACGTTGCATTCTAGTAACTCCTTGTGGCGAGTTGCGCGATTGCAAGCTCTATTTCCTGGTTGGGTGAATAGTGTGATAACATGCAGAACGGATGGGCAGGATGTGCTTGGAAAGCCACACGTAATTCCCTGATCTTCAACTCACCCAAGTTCGTAGGGAGTTTCTGCAGTAAGGCAAAGCAATAACAGACCTGCCAACCAGTAGGATGTACGCAATATCACATCAAATTATGCTGCAAAATAATTCTGCTATTGAATACGCAAAAATAGTGTTCTATTTGTCCGTTTTTTTTATTTTTTTTATTCACTTCACTGTTAAATATTGGTGTTGAATAATCACAAATTAGGTTAAAACATTTTTTCATTAAAGGTAGAAATTGAGTTAGTGAAACTTCCTAATCCTCCCATTTTGCCCTCGTGTCATGTCACAGTGCGGGGATTGGCCGAACGGGAGTCCTCATCACCATGGAGACGGCATTGTGCTTGATGGAGTGCAGTCAGCCTGTATATCCATTAGATATCGTCAGGACCATGAGGGACCAGAGAGCCATGATGATTCAGACTCCCGTAAGTTCTCCTTGTTTCGCTCTGCTGGTTTATTCCCCTGTCTCCCTCTCCTGGTTTATTCCCCTGTCTCCCTCTCCTGGTTTATTCCCCTGTCTCCCTCTCCTGGTTTATTCCCCTGTCTCCCTCTCCTGGTTTATTCCCCTGTCTCCCACTCTTTTCGGGTTAAATTCTCCCCTCCCTCCTTACCCAGAGTGGCTGAAATGTCCTCCAAAGACTAGCAAGAATCTGTGCTGGGAGTTTAGAATAAAATGATCACAGAGTAGACAGGACATGATTATCCTACTCTGATTATCCTCATTTTATTCATCCCAGTGTTTGACAGTCAATGGTACATTGTTAGTGTGTCAGTGATAATCTTTTATGCCAGTAGAATGCCGTTTTCACTCCAGATTGGGTAAGGAAGTGTAGAGATTTTGCTTCCTACATTTCTCGGATCATTGCTATTGAGATTTATTTATACTGTGTGCCCTGCTATAATCTAACCACAACTCCAAAACCTTTGAAGCCTTCAAAGCAGGGTTGTCCAACAAAAATTTAATATATTCCTTAAACTGTTGTTTAGAGAATTTATTTCATGCTCTTTGACTTTGGTGTTAGGGATTCTTAGCAAGTTAAGGAAAGTAACTGACTGCCCCTGTGTCCCAGTGTTGGTTGGACCATTACAACAGATATCATAACCATATTAACTCTCTTCCTTTCCTCTCTATCTCCTGTTTGTCCTCAGAGCCAATACAAGTTTGTGTGTGAAGCAATCCTGAGGGTCTATGAGGAAGACTTGGTCAAACCCCTGAAGTCCACCCTTTACAGTCTAGAAGAACCAGAAGAAGTGGTAGAAGTTGAAAATGGACAAGAAGAAGTCGAAGAGGAAGATGATGATGATGATGATGAAGAGGAGGAGGATGTTAGTATAAGCATTAGCGCTAGTGTAACCAGTGAGACCAGCGCGACCAGTGATTGCCCTGAACCCTGACTCCTTGGATCTTATTTGGGTCTGTTGGGAGACACCCAGCGTCAGGGAGAAGGAGCTCTGGTAACCATGGTTACCCCCTGGGCCGAGGAGAGAACGAAGCACTGTTGCACTTTACACTGTCAGAAAAGAGGAAATTGTGGACAAATGAAACCTGTCATGTTCAATAGGTACCATTAGGGATGTGTGTTCAGGGTGAATAAGAAAAGACATTTGAAACATGATGAAATTGCTGTAGTGCCATAAGTACTATGAATGAGCGGGGCTGCAAGGGGGCGTTTTTCTATTTTTTTTTCTTTTTTTTAAGTGAGTGATCAATGAGCCTTGCCAAATCAATTTGAAAGATGGACATGCCTTTTCTCCTATGTCCTTCTGGCTGATCAAGATACGCTGTATCCTTTCAAAGAGTATTTATTGTATTTTAGTTTGTGTCAACCCCTGTCCACTGAACAAAATATTTGTTAGTACCAGTCTTAGCTGCCCAAATGAAATCATAGCTAGTATAGTGATCCATTTATTTTCTTTTTAGTGAAAGTGTTGTTTTTCTGCTTTTCTTATCAAAAGATGACAGACACATCAGAGCACTTTGTGTCTATCCTTATTTAATCTTGTGGCTGTCGGGTTGCTATGCCTTGTTGCTTGCATAGAACTAACAAGAAGCATTTGGGTGGCATGTTAAAATGTCCAGTGGGTGAACTGTCAAAGCTTTTCACTGAGACAGAGGCGGATCTGCTCTTAACAATTTCACAAAGTCCCATCCACCAAGGCAAAATAGTGGTAATACATGGAAGAGGAATCCTTAAAACAACCAAATAGAATACCTTTCTCACAGTTTTGGTTTGTATGTGTCTCTTAAGAATGTACAGAATACAAGCCAGCAACGCAAAGAACATTAATTAAGTCTTTCTACCCCCTCCCCCTTTGATATATTTAAAAGGTACTTTTAAGGCGCATTCTTCAATGTTTTATTGGAGATAACTGTTTAGGCACAGATTGCTGGGCATTCGTTGCATTCAGCACATTAACATGTTTCAGTCGAAATCAGGCAACACGAGGTGTCCTTTTTCACGCTGGTTCAACTGTATTGTATTTTTCACCAGCTGTTGTTTTGGAGTTATTCCGTTTGTTTTTAGTGTTAGCGCTTTAGGTTGGTTGCTTTGTTCTGTTGCCTGGCTGCTGCCATCTTGGCACCGCGGGTAGGGCCACTCTCCTCGATGCACTCGTCTGCACAAACTAACTGCCGTGTGTGTGGTTGTCTGGATATGTGCTGTATGTGAAAGTGTTCATGAGCGTCTGTCTCTGTGTGTTTGTGTCTCTGCAGTTTTGTGTTTGTGTGTGTGCGCCTCTGGTGCTGCTGTGGCGCTGTGTGTATGATGTCTATCTTTTTTGCCATCAGCTAACCAATAGGCCATTTCACCATTTTCACCTGGCCGCTGTGCATATCTGGAGTCAGATGAAAATTCTGCTGGTTAACCGGTTTGCCGTACGTCTGTCTGGTTAACCCGTGTGACTGTGTGATGTGTCCATAACAGATGCATTGATTATGCGTACATTAGGACTCATGTGACTTGGCTCTTAGGAGCTCGTAGAGTTTATTTGTTGCAGGCAACCTGGCTCACACAGTCCCCACTGGTCAGTTATCAGCCCACAATGTGGAATCCACAAAACTCAACTTTTAGTCTTTTTATTTGATGTGTATTAAATCTACCTGTCTTTTGTTGAAAGAATGATCCCATGCAAGTGTAGAGGATTGGTGTGACAGAATGCTACACACAAAAATTGGGTTTCTAGGGGCATCAAATATTTTTTACGAATGTCCAGCATTAAGCTTTGTTCAATGTGTAATGATAGCGTAGGGGATCTGTTGGGGGCTATTTGGGGCGGATGGGGCCAGGGCGGGCATAGCTACAGGAGGGGTGGCCAAGTTGTATTTTTGTAAAAGAATCGACAGTACTTGCTTCTTAAAAATGGACAGCACTTTGCAGATGACTGGGTAGCCATGCCTGCTACTGAATGTCAGAAACATAAAGTGGTGTTGAGTTTTTATTTATCATTTTATTTGTTTTTAAGACACCTGTCGGGAACAAAAACTCCAAACACAGTGCCACTTGTTAATTTTGTGTAAATATACTAGATCATGTAAATACAATGTTGTATATGGAAAAATCTTTAAAATAAAAGGGAAAATAATTTGAGGTAATGTTGTTTATATGTTGAGAATGATGTGGCTATATATATATATCTATCTATATCTATCTATATATCTTTCTCCATCTTTCTCTTTTTCTTTATCTCTACCTTTCTCTGTATCTCTTTTTGTACCCCACTATCTCTCTAAACACACACATTGTGAGGTATTTGTTGATACACTGAAAATCGGAATGCAATACAGATGTTCTGTTGTTCCTTATCCAATGGACAGACGAAGAATAGAAATTCCACTTTAGTTTTGTCTATAATGCTAAAACTGTATATAAAAAAAGTGAACTAATTGAACATACACTTCAGCCTTTTTGGGTGGGTTCATTGGCCAACTACATACTGTCATAAGGCTGATTTGATGATAATACAGGGTGAGTATTTTCTTGAAATTGGACCATTAGCAAACTTGGAGATTAAAGCTTTTTTATCTAACTGTGTTTGTGTCCCATTTTTACAATACTCACCCTACCAATGACTGCTCACCTGGGTTAGATCTACGATCCTATGAGGTCTTTGGATGCCAATCTCCTCAAATTTGTAAAATATATATTGATAATTGAGTCATATTCAGAATCTTGGTTTATTGGTCAATGTGATATATGAAAAATTCAGCAAGACTGCATGGTATGCAATTGCTTTAAAAGTAGAGTGGATGTAGTCTTAGTGTTTTTATTTTTTGCTTAGTAGGTGTTCAACCTTCCTTTCAAATTCTTAAAGCTTGAAATAGGTATTTTCTTTGCTTTGAGTCTGTAGGGCCCTATAGCTAATGATACATTTAGAAATGAAGTGCACATTTACAGTCATCCATTCAGAGAAAAATCCATGGATATTAATGGCATGGAATAGTGACATGAGGGGAGATCATGCTGAAGCCATCATGACCAGTGAGTGGCGCTGTTGTGAACTGGAGAGGATTCATTTTCCCAGGGTATTAACCAATGTAGCTACACCATGCAGTTAAAAAGTTTTAGAATCTATGCCTGAATGCACTCTCCTTTCAAGTATTTTTTTTCAGACCTTACTAAGGTGGGGAAATGTGGTTTAATATGACACTAAAACAATAATACTCATTAACATCCAAGATGTATTTTAGTAGTACATTTTCTTTAGCTACATGAATACATTATTTAAGTCTATAGTAACACAATATCCAATGTCCCTTTAAATGCAAATCGCGGTTTTGTTTGGGATTAATTTTACGTCATTTCCTGAGGGAAAATTTGCCTCCCACTTTTCTTGGGACTTGTGAAATCACCGTAGTGGTATCGAGTAGGGAAAACCGTGGTTCGCTAGAAGACCTATCAACCATGGAAACCTATTAGTTTTTTTTGTATTTATAAAAAATAAAACAAAGGTGGCTCGTTCAAGTGAGTTGGGTATTGTTTCAGATATCGGCGAATCTTACGTGAGTATTGCTTTAGGACATTTGGATCTAAAAACTCAAACGGCTACATTAGCAAGTGTATATCGGACTTCTTTCATCTAGTTCTTCAGCATCATCACAGTCGATTAGCTAACTTAGTTAGCTTAGCTAGCTTGTTAAACCTGTTGCTTACGTTCATGGTGAACCGTGTTAAAAGCACATTTTGTCAAGTTATTGTTCAGTAGTTAGGTAATGCTGAAATTATTTTTAAGGTGACATAAGCTAATCTAATGATTCTTCGGGATAAGTTTCTAGCTTACTGTAGTTCACTTAGTTATGTAGCTGCATAAGGTAGCACAGCCAGCTAACGAATTGCTAACACAACAAATTATCAGTTTAAATGTATCTGTAAAATAGTGATATTTTTTATATTACTTAATCATACAGTTACTTAATGATTAATAATACAACAAGCTAAAGTGGTCAACTAATAAAGCAAGTGTATCTTCACAAAGCCATTTGCAGAAAAAAAAAACATGGCTATCCCAACATTTTCTTGTGGGGAGTCTTCTATATATACACATTGTAATGTATTTGTTGATACGCACTGAAAATCAGAATGTAACACTATAGGTTTCCTGTGTTATTCTTTATCCAGTTGACGAACAAAATAGAAATTCAACTTGTGTGTGTCTATAGTTCCCCTTGGGGGGAGTGTATACCCAAACAAATCTGAGTTCTGAATGGGAATGTTGGGAGGCGTAAACAAATAATATGCTTCATATATGTTACATTAAATACACTAAGGAGACTCAACATACTTGCAAAATTGTCTTAGAAACCTGAATAGCAATTTTTAACAAACATATTTTGCAAATATAGCTTTTTCCGTTCTTACTTGAGTAAATGACAATTATGGATTTGAGAATCTTTCATAACATATTTAGCATTTCAAGAACAAAATTACAAAATGTATAGTACTTCAAAATAGAATTTGTCGGTTGTGTAAATCGACAGGCAACCCCATGTCATTTTTGTACTTCTCAAAAAAAGTTGAATGTTGCTATGAATATAACAATGTCCCTAGCAACAGCGCCTATGGTATACTAAGTAGTGTGTCATATTTAGATTTTAGCGAATCAACATACAATGAACGATGGCTCCAAATGGAGCTGTATCTTTTAGGTTTTATCAAATAAACAGATTAGGGATGCACCTATAAGAAAATTCTCCTCAAATATTCCTTTAACACAATATAGCTGATACCAATGATCTGTCATTTTTTGCCTGTGCCCTGGCATGAAACCAACATTTAACTTCTGTTGATGCTTCTAATTTCAACAACTGGAAATTCAGTCATACCGAACTTGTCTATTTGGTCAGAATTAAAGCAATCACTGGAGACTGATTATGACATTTTTTGCATATATTTGCCCAATATTGATTGCTGGCAGATCTATCATTGCATCCCTAAAACAAACACTTTACATGTGTTCATTACATGCGTTCTGCTCTGAGCCAAGCACATTATATTACAAAAGACCAGCTAATCTACATACAGCGTACTACCTTAAATGTTTCTGAAATTAGAAAGCTAACTTTCATTTTCATAGCAGTACCCACAACTGTTTTATTTAGAAATTATTTTATTGGCCCAACTCCAGCAACTGTCAGAAAATGGAAACTATGATGTTTCAGCCAATCCACTTTTCTGGACACCAGATGATGCTAAATATATTTTGTTGAGCCAGAACTATTCACATTTTGATGAAAACTGTTATTACTTTGGATCTACAAAGACTACTGCCATATATGGAAAATGCATATATTTTCAGATAAAACTGGAGTGACATCAGTCACTGCTACAGTAAAACTCTAGATTTATTCTTGCATTGATTGTCACTCATCTACAACTGTTATAGATGTTATAGATATAATGTTAAAAAAGGATAATGACAATAATAAAGTGAAAACAATTCTAGACCTGAAAACCTTGATGGAAATTAGCTGTACGGAGAGTGTATTATACAAGCTGCATGTTGTGCAGTAGTTCCCCAATGTAAGTCTTTCATTTGCTCAGTAGCCTACTGCTTTCTTAACATCGTCACAACTAACACTGGGCGACTACAGAATTGAAAAACAGGTTGTGTGAGGCCTTTTATGAAAGCCAGTGAATTTACACTTGGTAACCTAGTCTGAAATCTTAAATTGATTCTACATACTGGTAACAGAAAGTTTGCCCTTCAACCTATCGAACAGGATAAGGAGGTGTCATATTAGTTTTCACATGGTTTAACTTTAATTTTAACATCACAACCTGATCTAATTGAGGGACCCGGGAGATTGTGTCAGTCATCCTTCCTCTTGTCTGTGCAGGTTGTGTTTCTAGGCTGCCACCATGCTCAGTTTCCTCCGCCGGACGTTGGGCCGGCGGTCCATCCGTAAGCATGCTGAAAAGGCCCGACTGAGAGAGGCCCAGCGGGCTACAACACACATCCCTGCTGCCGGGGACTCCAAGTCCGTCATCACCTGCCGCGTGTCACTGCTGGACGGCACTGACGTCAGTGTGGACCTACCGGTGAGACCAAATCTGGTTCGGAATCTAACCAGCCGTTTTGAATTTCATGTTTTGTTTAGGAGGAATGACAGAGCAGCAGAGTTGAGGCCTGCGTTTTTGTGAGGCAGTAGGCCTGTCCTCTTACCAGAATGTTTATGATTGACAATTAGGTTGATTCAGAAACTGTGCTCAGTGAAGACATGATGGGAAAATGTATTTGAGGTTTTTTGAAACACGTTGTTTTCCGTTCCTGTGTTGAGGATGTTCAGATTTTCTCTCTCAAAATCGCACATTTAGAAGCAAAAACAACTTGATTTCCACAAAAATTTATATATCATGTAGCTAATAAATTCTCACTGACTGAATACAAATCGTCATTGCAAATGTAATTACTCTAACATGTACCCATAGTCAACATCAACAACACCTAGTTATCATTTAATTGGAAAAGAAGAAAGGATGTTTATTAGCTTTATCATTTAAACAAGGACAAAAAAAATTTACTTTACAAATTAAGAAAAATATCCATTCGTCATCAGTACTGCATCTATAGGACCATGGGAAAGAAGTGGTGGCCATCCACTCCTCATAGTTGTTGTATTTAGTGTTCCTGCATGTACTGACTGTAAAGCATTATCATTTTATAAGCTAAGAATCACATTTAAATTTGCATCCTCTAATTGATAAATGTGGTCATTTTATATGTATGACTTTTACATTGTTGGAAGCTTTGGTAAAGATTAGCAAATTTACAGCTTTAGAAATGTTTCAAATTAGATTGGGGCTCGTTGGCCACAATGGCATCACGGTATGTATTTTATGGGAAAACGGTACGGCCACTCGATCAAGAGTTGAAGGCCAGGTTTGTCTTTGCCGCTAGGAAAATCTGGGGCTGAGTACTCAGTCTCTGTCGGAGTTGGAGGATTTGATTAATTACCTACATACAGCTCTGCTGTGTCTCGGTTACTGACCAGGCTCGTTCCATTGCTCGTAGGTCCTTAATGTTGTGGGCCTTTTCTTGGATGGATGGGGGTTAGGTACTTGTTGATTTCCCTGTGTCCTGTTAATGAGTTGACTTGTATGAGAGTCAGCATTAGACTGTGTTGTTGTTGTGATGAGTGCTGCTGATCATCTGTAATTCCATGATCCTTCTGCAGTACACCTGGTCACATGACCTACCCACAGCAAGCAGCCAAGTCGAGTAGAGATACTCTTCTCCAATGGGAATACTTGGTCTTTTCCACAATGGGTTTTTGGATTTCTCCGGGTCGGAATATTTACAGCATTCTAGCTGATATTCTGTTATGTTTTGCAATGTTGGTGTATTTTATTTGACAATTTAAAATGCATAGAAAATGTTACACCAAGCAAGCAATCAAGGATATTATAACACTATAAAGGCCAGGGCTTGTTTCCAAGTCTAGCTGTTCCGTGTAGTTCATTTGAAAGCATGGCACCTACAACGCCAGGGCTGGAGGTCTAATTCCCGCAGTGGGGCTGTACAAACATACGTATAATAATGTATGCACTCGTTACTGTAAATTGTTCTGAATAAGAGTGTCTAGATTAGATGAGTTTCAAGATTAGATTCAACTCTGTCATTGAACAAGTGCAGTAGAACCAAATGCAGTTAGCATCTAACCCGAAGTTATAATATTAGAGGGCATTAAATGTATTAAAAATGTAAAAGTATTAAGTAAACGTATATTACAAGTGGAATGTACAGATGTGCAATACAGCAAATGCAGTACAAATGGCAATACTAAATGTGCCATTAAAGCAAATAGAGGAGGGAAGAACATTTTCAAGTATTAAGTATAGTGAATGTTACAAGTGGGATAATAGTTGTGCGGGTACAAATGGCAATTCTGGATGTGCGATGGAGGCAATTTGAAGGAGTAAAGTAGCGTGTGCCACCGGGATTCAGAGATGGCAGCAATGAGGTCCCAGAGGTAGACCTGTATATGTAACAACTGTAAAAGTACAAATATGATGGCAATTCTTAATGTGCAAAGAGGCAAATTGAATGTGCAAGGTGCATGTGCAACTGAAAGGCAGGGATAGCAGCTGTCAGGTTCCTGAGGTAGACACATACCTGTAACAACTGAAAACTTCCATTATCAGACTATACAAGGCAGTGTCAGAGTAGGACGTACAGTGGGGAGAACAAGTATTTGATACACTGCCGATTCTGCAGGTTTTCCCATTTACAAAGCATGTAGAAGTCTGTAATTTTTATCATAGGTACAAAAATCCAGAAAATCACTTAGTATGATTTTTAAGTAATTCATTTGCATTTTGTTGCATGACATAAGTATTTGATACATCAGAAAAGCAGAACTTAATATTTGGTACAGAAACCTTTGTTTGCAATTACAGAGATCATACGTTTCCTGTAGTTCTTGACCAGGTTTGCACCAGGTTTGATGTTTCCAAGGATGAGTACAACCCCAAGAATACCATCCGAACTTGTACTCTTCCTTCTTCTTCCTCCAAACACGGTGAGTGTTTAGACCAAAAAGCTCTAATTTTGTCTCATCAGACCACATGACTTTCTCCCTTTCCTACTCTGGATCATCCAGATGGTCATTGGCAAAATTCAGACGGGCCTGGACATGCACTGGCTTGAGCAGGGGGACCTTGCGTGCGCTGCAGGATTTTAATCCATGATGGCGTAGTGTATTACTAATGGTTTTCTTTGAGACTGTGGTCCCAGCTCTCTTCAGGTCATTGACCAGGTCCTGCTGTGTAGTTCTGGGCTGATCCCTCACCTTCCTCATGATCATTAATGCCCCACGAGGTGAGATCTTGCATGGAGCCCCAGACCGAGGGAGATTGACCGTCATCTTGAACTTCTTCCATTTTCTAATAATCGCGCCAACAGTTGTTGCCTTCTCACCAAGCTGCTTGCCTATTGTCCTGTAGCCCATCCCAGCCTTGTGTAGGTCTACAATTTTATCCCTGATGTCCATACACAGCTCTCTGGTCTTGGCCATTGTGGAGAGGTTGGAGTCTGTTTGATTGAGTGTGTGGACAGGTGTCTTTTATACAGGAAACCAGTTCAAACAGGTGCAGTTAATACAGGTAATGAGTGGAGAACATGAGGGCTTCTTAAAGAAAAACTAACAGGTCTGTGAGAGATGGAATTCTTACTGGTTGGTAGGTGATCAAATACTTATGTCATGCAATAAAATACAAATTAATTATAAAAAAAATCATACAATGTGATTTTCTGGATTTTTTTTTTAGATTCCGTTGAAGTTGAAGTGTACCTATGATAAAAATTACCTCTACAGACCTCTACATACTTTTTAAGTAGGAAAACCTGTAGGGAGTAGAGGTGGGGGTAGGTATGGTTAGTGATGGGTCACAGAGTTCTCTGGGTCGCAGGGTTACAGTGGATGGGAAGAAATTGTTCCTGAGCCTGCTGGCGTGAGACCGAAGAGACATGTACTGATGGTAGGAGGGCACACAGTTTGTGGGATGGATGTGAAGGGTCTCTGGTAATCCTGCGTGCCCTGCGCAGATACCGCTTGCGCTGGAGGTCTACGATGGCAGGAAGCAGGGCGCCAGTTATGTGCTGGGCTGTTTTCACCACCCGTTGCAGGGCCTTCCGGACGGGTACAGACCAACCACTAAACCACACTGGTGTAGTTAGTCAGGATGCTCTCGATTGTGAAGCGGTGAAAGATCACAAGGATCTTTGAGGACAGGCAGGCTTTTTTTCAGCCTCCTCATAAATTACAGAGGTGCCTTTTTGACCAGGGTTGAGGTGTTGAGGGCAATCCATTTTAACATTTATTAAAATCTCTATGGCAGTCCATTTTAACATTTATTCCCGTTTTAAAATTGTATTCTTAGTTCGTTAGTAGTAAATGTTCCCATTGTTGTACGAAGCTGTGTAAAATCTACTCCACCTGGATGTATAGAGACCTGATGTGTGCAAAGCTGTGAAAAAAGCTACTCTACCTGCATGTATAGAGACAGGGGGTTGTGGCTAATGTTTATGCGTTAGGTTCATTTGAATAATGTCTCCAAGTTAAGCATGTTGTTACTTTAGCATCTGCCCTGACCATCTCCTGGCCATCTTCCTCCGTTGTGGTCTTCTCCATCTTTTGTTGTTTTGGCCTCAGCCACAAGCTGCACCATGGGTGTCCTCATACCTCCCCTGACAATGTCCAAGTGTCTAGGGGTGTAGCATAGCTGGAACCCCCCCACGGAAGATACCGGAAGCTACCAGCGGTTTCTTTTGGGGGCGTTGGGGTGAAGCTGATTTGTAGGGTGTGGGTGTGTTTGTGCCACACTAGTAATATAAACTCTTAGTAGTAAAACAAGAAATGTAGATAAAACATTGTTACTAGTAATATTGCAGTATTGACTAGTAAGAATTGAAAAAAGAAACTTGTCAGAGTTGTGTATATACAGGTGCTGGTCATAAAATTTGAATATCATCAAAAAGTTGATTTATTTCAGTAATTCCATTCAAAAAGTGAAACTTGTATAATGTATACATTCATTCCACACAGGCTGATATATTTCAAGTGTTTATTTCTTTTAATTTTGATGATTATAACTGACAACTAATGAACTCCAAATTCAGTATATTCCCTGTGATGTTTGACAGGCATTCTGCTGCAGCAGTCACACCTAAGACTAGCTGGAATAGTGTGCTTAAACGGTCAATAAAGCTGTGGAGAAATAGTACAGTAGTATCTTATTTACTGATCGAATACCAAGGTGCTCTTAGAGTTGGGCTGTTAGGGTAGGCCTACGTCATTTATTTAATGATGAGGTATGTTTATGCCTGGTAAACAATTAGAACAGACTTGAAGAATCAGTGTGGCGAGGCATCTTTATTGGCCTTCCCAGTTCTGTTGAATGCTGGCCACAATCGACCATAGGGTTTCCTAGGCTTTCACCTTCATAGCAGGCAGCGTAACGACAACCTGATGATTTGCCTCTCTTTTGCCTAGTTTCCACTGGTGCCAAACATTTAGTATATTACCTGAAAACACCAAGGCTTTGGGTTTCCACTCACATGGGCTGGAGCCAGTCGGCCTAGTTGCCAGGCTCCTACCTGGTACCAAGCCCAGGACCACTGGGAACTAGGATTTCGGGTGAGGTTGAGGGGGTTTGCGTGTGATGCTGATAGGATGACGAAGGAAGTTGTTAGTAGAATCCAAAGGAAATTGACTGAATATTAAGAAAAGTAAAAGCCTGTAGAGTTACCTAAATGGCACTCCTGGAGATGCGCTGATATCAGCCCGCAATCAGTTTTGGAAGATTACAGGCTGAACATTTAACCATCGCATCAGGAGCTGATTTATTGGTGTAAAATTTAATAACCATAACGGACAATTTCTTTAGACCGGTTGTTGTTTGTGAGTGATTGTGCTATTCTCTGAACTGCCATTCACTATGCTCCAGTAATTTGTAATATTAGGCATTGTTTTTCTTGACTCATTTATCCTATTGTTTTGTTGTTATTTTCTGTTGCCGTTCTCTGAATTTTTTTTGCCACATTTATATCCAGGCTTGTATAATGTACAATTACAGAAACAGCATTTGAATTTGTTTCAATATCATGTAATTGATGTTCTATTGATTGGGTTTATCACCAGAAGCCTTATTTTTTATTTTATGCCAGGGTACAAAGGTACAGAAATTAAAAAATATTGACATTGGTAGATACTATTGTATGAATGTTGTCTTTTGGTATCAACCAACAATGTATCGGTGCTTCCTTAGCTACTGCGAAGTATTATCAGGGCACACACAAATGACGCTGGACTGCACAGAACGATAAACTGGCAAGTATATCTTGTCAGCTTGCTGAACTATTAACGCTAACTAGGCTGGACAAAAACATTACATTAACTAGCATGTTTGAGGAACTTCTAGCATGCACAGCCAACTTCAAGTCCTACCACAGCATTTCGATAGGATCTGTAACCACTTCCAGACTCATGGGCATCAATATTCTTTCTTCTAAGGGGCCTCAGGTCTTTTGATCTTGTCATGATTTGTTCCACACACTCATGGTTAAGACACAATCAGACTAAGTTTCTAATATTTATGCAAGTCTGAATTTGCACCTACTGGTGCAACTGTTCCTCATTTTAGCCATTTTATGTTGTGGTGAAGGTAAAGATATGCTAACTTTTCTGCATAAGGGAATTGCATTTCTATTTATTTAAATTGTATAAATGGGTTCAACATTAGTTTTGGGTTATTTGTTAAATTGGGTTTCCTTTACCAGTTAATGTGGTCTGAATTTAGGTCAGATAGTCATGTCTGAATTTGCTTCCAGGAGAAGTGATTACTTTTTCTCTTCTTTTTGGGGACATATGAAGCTGTCAAACTTCTTTGAGTGGTTCATAGCATCCTAAAGGCACAAACAGTGGTTTTGGATTCGGGGGGAAAAAAGTCTATTTTTATTTGAAGGAGAGGCAAAATTATGGACCAGGAACTTCTGGAAATAAGGTTGGAGACCCAGCTGACTACCCAATAAAACGGTCTATGAAGCAGAGGAATGCCAGAGACGGCAGAGAAGTTTCAATATGGGACTCCTTAGCATCCTGGACTAACTGGTGGACTCTCAAATAAATATGTACTCTTGCAAATAAAAAAATAAAGTTTGTACTCTTTCTATTGAAAGTTAACATGTAATTAGAGCATATGGATAATTTCCATTATATTAAAGTTATTTGTGTCATTGTTATTCTCACTCATTTAATTAACAATTTCTTAACATTAACGCTGGGCTGGTTGTTACAACAAACACAATGCCCTTTTCATTTATTTGATCTTTTCAGAAATAGCTAGCTAGCTTAAAACACTTTTGATAGTATACACAGAACATCCTACTCTTTTCTTGATCTAGATGAAGAACGTCCATCCATTGTTTTCATCAATTAATGTTGTCAATGTAATCATTTTGTCATCGCCGGAAGATGGGGTAAACCGCAAGCGTTCAGAAGTCTAGCCTCTCTTCCCACCCCAGTTGCCCTCCCTGTGTTCTTATTTTTGGACTTTTAATGGAAGCACAACGTTGTAGCCGACATTAATATAATTCCCTGGTACCACACCAGTGTTTGTGTAATGCGCCAGGGGAATCACACCTCCAGGACAGTCCAGTCATGAAAGGGAGTTCAAGCTTTTAGGACTACGGGATGGGAGGAGTAATCTTATGGGTGATGAGGAGAAGGGCGGCCATTACTAGCTTCTCAGTGGTTCTCTACTCTGACTTGCATATGGGGAGCTGCCTTAGGAATGTAACTGTGCCTCCAAAGGCATGTTGTTGGCCAGGCAGGCTAGAAACCTTTGGCAGGCTGGAAACCTTTGGTTCACTGAAGCATACAATGGCTCCTTTGTGTCCATTCTCCCTGGCCGCGGGGGTGCTTTGTGAGCTATGCCAACTCCATGGGGCCTGCGTGAGCGTCCAGCTGGCTGGAGGCTTACACTGGGGAGTATGCAATGGCAGCCTCCACCCCTCTTTAGTCTTCTCCTATTTACCCATCACGACCACTCCCCCAGTATAACATGCAGAAGCAGAGATTCACGCCAGTGTCCTCAGTTAATGTCAGTATTTGTTCCCCTCTAAGCAGGGTGCTATGCTTCCCGCAGACTACTGCATTTGGTTATTAGTTATGGATACCTACATCTTTAGGTTTTGAATTCCCCTTGTTTCAGCACTTGAAAGTCTCTTGTATGTTGGAGAACATGATATAACTTTGCTCTTTTTTATATTTTTTTGCTCTATTTGAGCAGAGGATCAAGGAACCCTCACAGCCACTAAAATAGGTGTTTTTGCCACTTATTTTCATTTTGAAAGATTTCAGTCACCTAAAATGAGCTTAAAGTCACACAGCCCAGTAGAGTGACCGACCAGCCACAGCTTTTGTTTTGTCCTTGTCTCTGGTCGAGTGAAGCGGGACAGGCAGATTGGCCTGCCTTGCCTTTGGATCGCTCATTAGTTGAGAGCAGAGCAGGGTTACATCCTGTGATGTCATCGAAGGCTGAGCGATGGGCCGACAATCACTTGTCGACGATGTTAGATAGCCAACGTCAATGGCGATGACGTGAAAACGTTAATCACTAGGTTTTATTCTATTTGAACTTATTTGAAATTTGAATTATTTCCAGTTTAAATCCTGCAACTAATCACCTGACAGCCTGACCCCTTAACCTGATCCCTTCCTCCCTTTTCTTGACAAACTACTAGCAGTTGTTCAAACAGTAATAAATACATGGGAACTGCAGTGGACATTAATTTCAAAGTTATTGGACGACTTCAAGCAGTTTGTCACAATATACATTTTTGTGCATGTACCTCCTGACTTCTGGCATGTCTTTTCCCTAAACGACTGTTTCTACGTCTTTCCTGTTCGCTCATTTAGAACAATCTCCTGGACCTTAACCAGTCAGGCTATAAGTACGCCACCCAGCTGAGACCACTCTCCTCCTGGTCACAGATGTTCTTCACACAGCCCCAGCTGACTATCCTCTGTTTTCACCCACAAAGATTTATCCGCTGCCCCAGATCCTCCCTTCCAGCATTATGGGTGTCCAGCTCTGCACACAATTGGATTTCATTATGCACATCTCATATATCTTTACTACGGCAACTCTGGGTCAATAGGGTTCCCTGTGTGTGCCATCAAAACCCTGCTATTTATCTAGAACGATGGAGCCTGTCTGTGGCTCAGCCTTCTCAAGTTCTCCCGTGTTACCCCGGTCATTCCCTCCATCCATTGGTTACCGGTTGTAGCTCATGTCCGCTAAGACTAGTGCTTGCCTACAGAGCAGCATTCAAGTAACTTCCCCTGCCTTCACTCAGTGCTGAAAGCCTTGGCCACTTGGTCATCCCCCTCAGCCTGACCAAAACTCTCCTTCATTCTGGCCTCAGTGCTTGAAGCCAAGACAGTAGACCCTGACCGTTTTCCCTGCCTGAAACCCTGCCTTTTTTATTCTTATCAAACGTACCTTCAAGCACTAACCTTTCTGATTGCTGATTGCAATTGAGTGAAGTATAATTAATTCAGGTTTTGTGTGGTTGTCATTCCCAGCTATAAGTTGCTCCGGATGATTATGCTAAAGGACTAAATTGTTAATGCACTGTTGTCAGGCAACTGGCTGTAGTGGCGTTTCAGGCTGGGTAGAGATGGAGTCATAAGACTGACTGGGGTCAGTTGCTGAGGCCCTTGAACAGGTTGTCATGGTGACCCCAGTTTTGTTGTCCTTCCTGCTGGTTTTGTAGTTGGCCCTGTAGTGAACTAGCTAGTACAGCAGCAGGATACCGGAGTAGGGCTTTGCTAGCTCCCTGTAAGGGAAGTGCAGATCACAGACTGGTATGACCTGTTTAACTTCAGAAATTACTCTGAGTTATGTAAAAGGCAATAATTCATGTGACTAGGCAGACTCATATGGCATTCAGCCTTGTTTGAAATTGGGTGACGCCAGCAAAATAATAACACAATTGTCTCTGTTTTTTTTTTATTCAGAGGTAATTAAATTCAGTCTTTGGAATGGACTGTCAGGGAAGCATACAAGCACCTAAAACTGTTTACCATTTAAAAAATGTAAATGTTCCCTTTTCCATAAGTGTTGGCTCAGTGCAATCACTGCTCATCCCTCAAATACACTAGATATCCAGGGAATGCCCTGTCAGTTTCAAAAGCATGAACACCTATTCACCTTATCCATCTGTGTATTTTACCTTTACATGCTGAGCCCCTATTCACCTTATCCATATGTGTATTTTACCATTACATGCTGAGCCCCTATTCACCTTATCCATCTGTGTATTTTACCATTACATGCTGAGCCCCTATTCACCTTATCCATCGGTGTATTTTACCTTTACATGCTGAGACCCTATTCACCTTATCCATCGGTGTATTTTACCTTTACATGCTGAGACCCTATTCACCTTATCCATCGGTGTATTTTACCTTTACATGCTGAGACCCTATTCACCTTATCCATCGGTGTATTTTACCTTTACATGTTGAGACCCTATTCACCTTATCCATCGGTGTATTTTACCTTTACATGCTGAGACCCTATTCACCTTATCCATCTGTGTATTTTACCTTTACATGCTGAGACCCTATTCACCTTATCCATCTGTGTATTTTACCTTTACATGCTGAGAACCTATTCACCTTATCCATCTGTGTATTTTACCTTTACATGCTGAGACCCTATTCAACTTATCCATCTGTGTATATGTATCACTATATGGTGTAATTTAAAGCCAATTATTTTGTATACACCTAGTGTTTTTGGATTAGGCAATAATTGTTGGTCATCATTACCCTGCATGAGATGATTCCTACAAATACAGGGGAAAAATGTTAAGACAGTCTGAAAATGGGTTAGAAACGACAAAATATGGCAGAGTTGTATTTCACATCTTAAGACTCAAGTTCTCAGAAGTAGAATATGTAGCTCTTTTTTTTTTTTTTTTTTTAAGAGCATCTGTCTTCTGCCTATTCTCTTTCCCTGTTGGCATGTCCATAACCGATACTTGGGGGGGTATGAAGACTACAATAACAATTATGAAGACACTGAACAGAACCCAATGAAATGTCTACATTTAGTGAGTTGACTGACTGATTGAAATGCTTCCAGACTAATGAATGTGTGTCGTGACCCGTCACTCCTGTCCTGTCAGAAAAAAGCCAAAGGTGAGGAGCTGTTTGAGCAGATCATGTATCATCTGGACATCATAGAGAAGGACTACTTTGGACTTCGCTTCATGGACTCTGCACAAGTGCCGGTAAGACGGAAGCAGCAGATGTAAGCCTGCCGACCTCTAGCATATATACAATGTTGTGTTGAGTGCGCTGGGTTGGAACTTGGTACTTTTTTTTTGCATATTTGAGTGTTAGAGCCCATTATACCTGATCCTAGGAAGGAAAACCCATCTGGGAATTAGTTGCCCTTTAGGAGGAATAGTGTTGCAGAACGTATATATTATAGTTTTCTCATGGTTGCTTGTCAGGTAGAATGGTAGTCAGTTCTGCACATAAGTAGAGGTACTAGAGGGAGGGAGGGTTGGTTGGTTGAAGAGAGGAATGCGGGGGAGAGGAGTGTGAAAATGGGCTGTGGCAGAGACCTTCAGTTCCCTCATCAGTGTGCAGAGCGTCCCTCCCCCCCTCACACTCACTCACACACACCCCTTTTCCTAAACCCTCACCCCTCCCTACGACATTGTTCATGCCTCACAGACTCCTAAATCCAAACTCCTAGAGAAGTTAGAAATAAAAAAGGGACTTTCTGGGGACACAATGGTACTGTTTGTCCCGTCCCAAGTGAGTCTACCTTCCCCATGGCATGTGGATTCCCTGAAGCCTATAAATCATTTCCTGTCTGTCAAATAAATGTTGTTTCTTTTCATCTTTTTTTGCAGCATTGGCTTGATGTTACAAAAAGCATAAAAAAACAAGTAAAAAGTAAGTATCTGTTTTTATTTTGTTTTTTTTATATATATCTAAAAAGCCTGAAGCTTCATCGCTCTAATGCCTATTTAATGTGCTGATGTTGACGTGGAGATGGATGAACTGATAATAACAGATGGATTAACGGGTTGTTGATGGAACAGCCGGAAAACAGATTGACTGTCATTCTCATCTCACACGTTCCTTCCTGCCCTTTTTGCTTCCATTCCTCTCCAATCTCTGTGTGCAGTTGGACCTCCATACTGCCTTCACATGAGGGTCAAGTTCTACTCCTCAGAACCAAACAACCTCCACGAGGAGTTGACCAGGTCAGTTTCTTGTTGATGCCATGTTACACTTAAGTAAATGTCCCCAAATGGTTTTATATCATTCGTAATTTATATTCAAGAACATCTGAGTGAGAATGTATCTGGACTTTTTATGACCATAGCACTCTTTGTATTCCTGCAGATATCTATTTGTATTGCAGCTAAAGCAAGATATACTCAGTGGCAAGTAAGTAACCTCTGCTGTTTTGGTCTTCCTGTATTAGATTAGATTTACAGTCAATTAGGTTGGTGTGGTTCAATATATTTACATAATTGTGATGTTTAGGCTAAGTACTCAGTGACCAGTTTATTAGACCCATTTAGTACTGGGCTGAACCTTCAGAACAGCCTTACCTGTATGGGACATGGCTTCGACAAGGTGTCTGGGACCTGGAATCACCTTTGCTGCAAGGTTTGATGGTGACTCAACAGGTGTTTTGTTGGGTTGAATTCTGGGGACTTCACACTCGCTCAGTTAAACAGTGTCTGGATTCGTCGGACTCTGCTACGTTTTCTCACTCCTCAGCTGTCTGTTCTAAGAGTCGATGCTTGTCCCTCTGCTTTCCATGTCAGTCCACTTCCACATGATTGACTCACTGAAGGACTGATCCATTTCAGTCAATGTGGTGTTGTACCCAATAATCTGGCCACTGAATGTGCATTGCATTTCAGCTACATCTGTTCTATTGCATGATACACACGCTAAGAGGCTTAGCTACATTGGTGGATTAAACATGTGATGTTGGGGAATATAATTATGTTCATTCATAAGTAGATTTTCAATATTAGTATCACTTTTCACTAGAAGTGTGGATTAGCCATTATGTTGGGTCTGTCCTGCGATACACTGTCCCCATGTGTTGGGACCAAGGTCCTCAGAATTGGGGTTGAATTTAGTGTTAGGGTTAAGTTTATAGATTAGGTCATTAAGGTTATGTTCAGGTTAAGGTCATGTTATAGAAAATAATTTCTTTAATGGTACCAGATTGGTATTCGATTTACTGTATTTCCTCTGATTTTGTTTAGAGCAGCCATGACCGATCAGTTCAGAGAGAATTTGGACCAAGTGCTTTACCTCCATGTTGAAAGCAACAACACTCAGACGGCCAGATTGTATTGACCATTTTCCTCCTTGTATCATAGGTTAGAATGTCCATTCAATACAGCAGTGGAACTGGCAGCATTCTCATTGCAAGGTAAGATTTCAAAAGAATAACATCATATCGATGTATGGCCTGGTGTGGTTTTCATATCGCTTCTTGAATGAGAGCCCCTTACTTGCTGTTTTCTGTGGAGATTTAGTCTGTGACACAGTTCTTCAGTCCTCCTGGAGCCTGTTAGAATGGTGGAGTATTTGGAGGAAAGGGAAGATAGTTTGGGCTTGCTGCTACCCCCTCTTCAAGAATGCGTGTGCTATCGCTGGAGGTTGGAGAAACGCTGAGGCTGAGTGTTTCGAGTGCATGTGGTGCTACAAGGTTGTTCTGAATGGAAGTCAGTCTCTGCTTCTCTCTCTCTCTCTTTGTGGGTAAATGCCAGCTCATTCGAGGCCAACTCTCTGCAAAGGTCCCCTAATCCATGCATCTCCCACATTCTCTATCTCATTTGTTTCTCCAGATCTCTCCCTTTCTCATTTGTTCTTCTAAAAATCCTCTGCAGGCACCGTGTAATGAAACGAGCTCCTGAGCTGGCCCTTCCCTCTGTGACTCATTAGGATGAGTAGACTTGGACATTGAGTAGAACCACAATGGGCGTTAGCAAAACCTCTGGTTGGTATGTAACGCCAAACAGCTAGGCAAGGTGTCCATTATCCCCGAGACAGGCTTGATTTTGTTGACCATTGACCGTGAGGTGAGGTCTACGCCGTCACTGGCCTCCTATCCCTGTCGGAGCCCCTGAGCCCTGCTCATAACTCTGCCTGAGTGTGCGGGGAGCTGGAGCACATCACTGATAACCAATAGTCTGTCCTCGCTGCCAACACCTGGGTGACATACTGCTGCTCCCCATTCACCAACCCCTGCTTCACAACGGGGCTATCTGCATACAGATGTGTAAGGAAAGGGTGATAGTGAAATGCCTTTGAGGGTCTGATGCTTGGCGTGAATTTGATTTGAATGTATTTGAATGTCTCTGTCTAGTGGAAGGAGCTGGACTCCTTCACTCCAGGGGTGACTGGGTTTGGTTGTGTGTAGGAGAGGAGCGCACAGTGGTGGGTTTATTGTCCTTCCAGTGCTGTGGGGTTTGGTTGGGTTGTTACAAACAGATACAACACTACTAAAATCCAACACTACTGTGGTTCGCTCCTTTGGGTTTAAGGCTTTGTGTTTTGTAAAAGCACTTTGTGACAACTGCTGATGTGAAAAGGGCTTTATAAATAAATGTGATTGATTGAGATGCGCAAGTTGCATTGTTACCCATTCCAGCCTCAGAAGGGTTATTTAGAAATTCTGATCATTAATAGCTAGCAGGTAATATATATTCTCAGCCACTGACCGAAATGATGGGGTTCGAGGATTACATATGTTCATGCCATAAGACATCCAGAACTCTGAAAGCTTTATGAACCTTGTGGGACTCGGATAACTGATGTCTCCGGTTGTGTTCCAGCTGAGCTGGGAGACTGTGACCCTGCTGAGCACGCTCTAGACCTGGTGTCTGAGTTCCGCTTCATGCCTGAGCAGACCGAGGCCATGGAGCTGGCCATCTTCAACGCCTGGAAGGAGTGCAGGTAAAGTGATGATGACCCAGCACACCCATGCTTTTGGAAAAGGGTTAGTCCATGTGGGTTACGAGCAGCAATTATTCAAAAATCTTCTACAAACATCCTGGATGGAAAAAAGGATCAAAAAATGAATGTGTATTTAGTTATTAGCAACAGCAGGCTAAATCACAGTGAATGTTATGGGTGTGTTTCGACAAACCCCAAATTATAAATCTGTTCTCATTTGGTTTAGACAATGGCAGACAGCTATGTGGCTGGTTTAGTAATGGGATCAACTATACACATTACAGAGTTTCTGCTGTGTTCAGATGGTTCTTACCTGTCCTTGAGCACCACAGCTGGGTCAACCATGGGCTGTTGGGCGTCTTTTATTTCATCACCCTTGGCATAATGTGTCGGGAGTATTCCCAGGTAGAGATGAGTGTAATTCTTTTCAGAAGTTGATTTAAAGCCAGTGACCAGAGGTTACTCTGAGGTTACCTTGACTCATGTGCTACCGGGGACAAAACAGATGCTGAGGTTTGTCGATGCTAGTTTTATTTAACCTGGAACAGATGCCTGAGCTACTCTCTGTGCTCTTACCTCTTCACCGTGAAGATCTGAACGTTACCTTTAATCGTCAGGGTTCCCAGGAGGATCACAAGAGTCTACGTTATTTGTTTTTGACCTACCTCATCCTATGTTTGACCCAGTGTTCTGTCTCCTCTCTTCCCTGTTGGTCCTAGGGGCCAGATGCCGTCGCAGGCAGAGATTAACTACTTGAACAAGGCCAAGTGGCTGGAGATGTATGGGGTGGACATGCACATGGTCAAGGTGAGGACAACAGTAGGGGATCGGTCTCCGGCTGCAGGAGGGAAACCGAGCGTTAGTAGAGGTTAAATGAAGTGAGTAACAGGAGCCTTCTCTCCTACCTCCAGGCTCGAGATGGTAACGAGTACCAGCTAGGACTGACCCCGACTGGAGTTTTGGTGTTTGAAGGAGAGACCAAGATAGGCCTGTTCTTCTGGTAAGATTCGCTATTAAACACCTGAACTGGTACCAGCACATTCTGTTGGTCAACACTTTCTAATACCAAGCCCTATTAAAACAACCAAGAGCTTGAAAATATGTCAGTGGGTTCCCTGACGCAACAATGTCTGTCTGTGTTTCTCCGTCAGGCCCAAGATCACCCGTCTGGACTTTAAGAAGAACAAGCTGACCCTGGTGGTGGTGGAGGATGATGGAGAAGGACCTCAGGAGCCTGAAGAGGTAATAACCCCGGCCTGGCCACACAGCGTGGAGGGGGGGGCGGTAGCCACGCTGTCTCACCGGGCGCCATGCTGTTCTGTTACCTTGGTGTATTATTGTGGCGGGTGTTGATGGGGTCTGTTTTATGCCACTGTACTTTTCCATTTACTTTTCACACACTGCTTTCCTGCACGAGCTCCTGTCATTACGTACGCTACCCTGTCATTTCCCAGTGTTGTCAGGGTTTTCAGTAAATAGCCCGGAATATTGATTCATGTTCCTCTGAAGGGAGAGCTGATTGTTCGTGCTGTCCGTTGATACCACTTTGAAATGTTGCAATTACTCATTGACCTTGTGTCCTTGTTCTGGTCTGAGCAGATAATGTCAGTGAAGGCTGTTACTGTTTCAGTCTAATAAGATGGCTTTAATGGAAATGAAAACGGCCTTATTGCGGGACACCACCAGAGGCTAGAGCAGAGTGGTACAGAGCTGCTCTTATAACAGGCTGGGTTTGGGTGGGCAGTCCTCCATGGAATGTACTTACTTCCACCTGCAGCAGGGAGGCTGGACATAGACTGTAGAGAGAGGCAGGCAGGCTGTAGGCAGTAGGGAGAGGCAGGCGGTAGGGAGAGGCAGGCAGGCTGCAGGCGGTAGGGAGAGGCAGGCTGCAGGCGGTAGGGAGAGGCAGGCTGCAGGCGGTAGGGAGAGGCAGGCTGCAGGCGGTAGGGCGAGGCAGGCAGGCGGTAGAAAGAGCCAGGTGGTAAGGGCAGGCAGGCGGTAAGGACTGGCAGGCAATAGGGACCCCTAGTTTAGTCCTTTGCAACTGGCTGGCTGCCTCTACCCAGGAATCAGGAAGTGCTAATTAGCAGCTGAGAGGAACTATGCGAAGAGGGTTCTTGGAAGAAGTAGTCCTCAGCCTGCCGGACATGTACTATGTGCTCTGGAGTGTTTGTGTAGCTGTGAGGAGATGTTTGTCTTGTGGGCGAGGATCAGTATAGCCTTTAGTTTTGAAGCACAGGAATGTTGTTTGTCTGTGTGTTTTGTGAGATTCCACACCCAATTAAGCAGACTAGTGTTGTCTCTTTCTGTGAGGCTGCTAGGCTGAACTGGGTGGCTTGTCTCCAGGGTGAGTTAATAAAGCAGGCAGCGCTGGCATCCACAGCCATTAATGCGTAGCGTAACACTTCATATTATGTGTTAATGTGGAACCGCCACCCATATGGCTTCTCCGTCACTTGACGTTCAGTCTGTCCTGCACACTGTGCTGAACACTAGGAGGCTCATTCATCAGACACTACGCATTTCTACCTAGTGTTTCATTTATCCATGGGAACATTTGCTTTAAGGTTTTAAATGTACACAAATCCATAACCATGCATACGCTCATGTCAAGTAGCGGAGTACGCAAACTGCTTCTCCGCTACTCATCTACTTGAAAAGTAGATGAGTTCATGTTTTCGAAATGTGTGAATACAATTTTCAGATTTTCTTTTTTTTCCTTTTTTAATTGTTTTTCCATTGCACCTTTCATGTAACAAAAAATACAGTGCATATCCAACTGCCAAGGATTAGGGCCTTTGCTGCTTCCTGTGTGAGGAACGTTTACTAATTTAGCTCTGGTCACAGAGTAGACTAAAATATTTACTAAGAATATGCTGCTCAGCTAATTTAACAGGAGACCAGCTGTATTTTTGGGTATGTTGAACCATTGAAATGTGAATTTGTAAGACCAGAAGAATAGTAAAACATTTATTTTATTAGGACATTTTGCAGTAAATGCATAGCTGTTAGGTTATTGAGTTGAGGGGTAGGGAACATGGACTGTTTCTTTTTTTCTGGTTCCCACAAGAATAGAAATGGGCAACTGTGTGCATGTGTCAGGGAAAGGGGGGGTGGACATGAGGGCAGAGTCTTACTGTCTGAAGTTGTCTGGTAATCATCTCTTCTGTTATTTTTTTGTAATTTTTAATCCTGCCTGTGAATGTGTCCTCCTTCCTATGTGTGATGTAATGAAGCCCTGTTAGCTGCACAGTGAATAGGCCTGGCTAGCAGCAGGACATGGCACTGCTGAGAAAGTCGCTGCGCAGGCAAAACTGATTAGGACACGAGAAGGGATTTAATTTGCCTCATCAAGGCCTGTTGGAAAATTGCATTAATGAGCAAGTTACTGGAATGAAACTGCCTGTTCTCTCTATCTGCCTGGCTCAAATATGACTAGGAAATTGTCAAGTCTAGCTAAATCTTGACTGTTTATTACCATTCCTGATTTCTGCTGCTAAGGCAATGGCTTGCACTTCTTGGCGTCCAAGCAGGAAAAATATTACACTAGTTAGTAAGTCCCAGAGGGTGGCTGACGTTTCCTAAGGCTTTGTTTCTGTCTCAGGGTAAAGAGCAGGAGCACACGTTTGTGTTCCGCATGGACCACCCCAAGGCCTGCAAGCACCTGTGGAAGTGTGCCGTAGAGCACCACGCCTTCTTCCGGCTCCGCGGCCCCGTCCAGAAAGGGTCGACGCGCTCCGGATTCATACGCATGGGGTCACGCTTCCGCTACAGGTAGCTAATGGCAGCCCGCTCCCTGTAGCGCACTGCTGTCTGTTGGCATGTGTCCTTACTGGAGCCAATGCTTGTGTCCGGTGGTATGTTTTGGTACAGCTACACCACACCCTGAACACCTCATCACACTCCCCCTGGCCGGGGGACACCTAACCAGCCGCTATACATTTACATTCCCGGTGTGTGATACTTCAGGTCACTGACGCCTCACACCAGTCAAACCGACTTCAAAACCGCCACCAAGTTTAGTCGCTGGGAGTACAGATGATTGGTGATGGATCGACCGACTCTAAAGTGATGATCTAAATACCAGATTGATAAGAAATATAAATCCTATTACGAAACATGCCTCATAGGCTGGGTGTTTTGTGAAAGCGCTTTGTAACGACTGCCGATAAAAAAATAAAATAAAAAAAAGGGTTTTATAAATACATTTGATTGATATGACACTAATATTAAACCATTAAAAAAAGCATGTAAAAAGAAATGGGATACAGACCAACCAGTGATGGAGTGTTTTTGAGAGGCCAAGCTACAGTTTAACCTTAATTAAGTCAGTTGTGTAATTTGAATAGGACTCCATCCAGCATATGCTCTCATTTACCTTCTTGTCTGTAATGAAACTCGCTACAACTCCAACACTGAACTGGGCCCATTGGGTAATAGCTTGTCTTGGTGCGGTAGACTACAGACGGCTAAAACAGCAGCAGCTGTCTCTCTCTGGGCCTTGTTGTTTCAGGGTGGGGTGTTTCTGGTTGGACGGTCACAGAGTTCAGCAGGGGTCAGTCTCATGTCACAACACCTTGTTGAGGGCTCGGTTCCTGACGGCCGCCCTGGGGGCGTAACGGGAAGTCTAATGCCCTTCACCAGGGCGTCCTCCTCAGCGGAATCCCAGCGGTGGTTAAACCTGCCTGCTTCTCAGGCGGCCCCACTTGACTATTTAACATTTTTGTAATAAAGCAGACACTCTTTCCAAGAGCAACTTAGAGGGACAGTTAGTGTGCCTTGCTCAAGGGTACAACATTTTGCAACTTTTTATTAATGGCCCAACACTGTAAACACCGTTCTCCGACCTCTGCTCTAGCTGCTTCCATATCATACTGCCGGGCGTTTCTATACTGACCGTATTGTCCAATCAGTGGCTACTCGCGACTAAACCAAAACCATTTTCAGAAATGAAGCGAGGAATCTCATTGGCTGCCCTGTGTAATTTTGCCTTAATTGGAGGGAAGACTTCAACTAACAGTATGAATGGTTTTACCACCGTTTTCCACAGTGGGAAGACGGAGTACCAGACCACCAAGGCCAACAAAGCCAGGAGGTCAGCCTCGTTTGAGAGGAGGCCCAGCCGACGCTACTCCAGGAGGACCATGCAAAACAGAGGTGGCTGGTGACATGCTTTCTATGTTACACACATACACACTGTGTTCACCCAATCCTTTACTCATTTTGGTTCTTTTTTTTCTTTTCTTTCCAGGAGCCAACAAGCCCCTAGAGTAAGTGGATTTAGGCTTTTCACAGTGGAATGTTTGTGATGTTCTGTTTTAAACTGCCATCAATTACAGTGGTTTCTGAACTTGAAGTTGATCCTGAATGTTTCTCTGTGGTACACGAGCTGGTGGGTAAGACCTGACTCATCAGTGTGGCAGAGACACAGACACACACACTGAGATGAGGCAAACACAGTGTGTGTTTGAGTGTGTTTGTTCATATGCTCGCCTTTTTTCTGATGACTACTTCGTCGTGTGTGCTCTTTTCAGGCCTTTTACACCGCGACTGCAACAAAGCATGGTGAATGAGTAATGCCTAATTACATTTTGGAGCAAAATCAGCCTTACTTTCTGTGCTCACCATTCATCATAATTACTGAATCGTGCACAAGGTTAAAGTGTGCGTGCGTGCGTGCGTGCGTGCGGTAGCTTTTTTATGAAATGTTTTGGCAGACAGCAGCTAATATTCCGCGAATCCAAAAAGAATGCAATACAAAATAAATTTCATCAATGCCAAGCGAGATCCATAGTAAATATTTTGTTTTGTATGTTTTCCCATTCCCTTGCATGCTGTCAGGTGTTTTGATCAGTTTTGGGGGTTTCTTTTTGTCTATTTACCTGTGGTGGCTGAGGTGTCTATGTGATGATGATAACTCTCTTTAGTGCATCTCCCAGCCTCTGGAGTAATCATGCTCACTATAATTGCGGTGCCATAATGAGGGGTATTTTATCCAACATGTAGCGCTCTGTGACATTGGGTATCTCAAATATGGTTTCAACATAGCAGCCTTGACGCGTCGGGGAAAGTGTCTTCTGAGAAAAGTTTTGAAATGTACTTTCCTTCAGAGTTATGCAGCATAAGCTCTTAAGGCTTAAAGTCAAGTCACATGTTTAGAACTCTATGGACTGTTGAGGTAATGCTCTGTCATCTCTTTACCAGCCATAACAATGGAGTGAACCCCAGCAAAGATGCTAAGGTATGTTGTTCTTTTCATCTTGAGGCACAGTATGTCACCAGTCTGGTCTTGCGATTGGATGCACTTTCTATGGAAGACGTTTTCCTTTTCCCATTCCAAAAAGTCTGTGTCACTGGATGTTTCCTTTTATAAAATGTCCTTCTCCCCCAGCCGCTCCACATCAGAAGCCCCTGGTCTCTTCCCGCGGTCAGCCCTGCTTCTTCAGCCTCCACCAGTGGGCCCATGGAAATCGAAACCCTCCCCAGGAGTCCTGGTGGTGGCCAATCGGAGAAGAGGAGGTGAGTCGCTCACTGTTCTAATACCATAAGAGTGTTAAGCTGCCTAATCTTTCCACCCTGCTGTCATTGGTACTGGCTGGTGGATACAGCAGCTGCACCAAGTCACACCTATTTCCACTTTTAGTGCACTATATTTAATCAGGATCTGTAGGGCTCCAGTCAATAGTACTGGGCTATAGAGGGAATAGGGTGCTATTTGGAAAGCACATGAAGCCTCTGCCCTCTCTGGGTTATGTAGTGAGGAGACCAATGCCTGGTCTCTATAGTGAGTGGCCAGAATGTGACGGGGATCTGGGCATCCAGGTTGTCGTACTTGTTTGGCAGTGAGGCTGATGGCAGCTGGTGCTGCCTGTCCTGTCACTGCAGCATTGGTAACAACAATAAACCCCCTTTCTCTTCTAAGAAATGCCCCCCTCACTTCTCAGCCTCCTATTTCTTCCGTTCTCCTCCAAACATGATCCCTAGGGGATTACTGTGCAGGGGTCTGTTTACATTTCAAGGCATATTAAAAGGAGAGCTGGTTGCCCCTGAGGTAGGTGGGTGTATCTTGTCTTTGGTGAACGTTGAAGATCTGTTCTGTTAAGATGAATCCCCATTTTAAAGTTATACCTTCTGTTCTAGTTTGATGTACTGAAACCAGACAGGCCTTTTCATAAGGCAAGGTATGTATCCTCCATGCTTTAGATCTGCTTTAACCAATCAATGTCTCTGGGCCATCTAGGTCCTATGATTCGGGGCTGGTGACTGCTTCTCTTATGACAAATCAATATTCTTATATCCATGGTAATGGTTGCTTTGTCTGCATTGATCCTCCAATACCAAACAAATTTGTGAAGTAATCAAAGCTGCTCTGCTGAGGTCTACTCTTTCCATGACCGCTACCTGTTGTGATGTACTAATGCTACTTTACGCTCTCCTTGTCAGTCCTCTTTTATAGTCTCAATACCTGGCTGAAATTGTCTGCCATTTTCAGTCCTTACTTCACTCTCCCTCCCAAGTCATATGAGGAAGTGGAATCAGAGTAGACTTTACAAGGATGACCAGGTTCAACTGTAGATAGTCGTGTGAAAATGGGAGTACATCCCCTGGAACGTTCTTTAATTAATGTATTTGGAAACATGGATGTTGAAATATGAGACCATCTGAGACCCTCAAAAGAGAGATTAATGATGCCTATGAGTGGGGGGGCTATTTAAAAGCATTCGAAGTACAGAATTCCACTGTTTGACAGATCTTCAACAAATGGAAACAATTCCAGACCAATCATGAACCACAGAGGAAATGGTAGTATGGTTTGGGGCTGCTTTGCTTCCTCAGTGCCTGGCCAACTTGCCATCATTGAGTCAACCTCGAATCCCATATTGTACCCAAGAATTCTTTAGGACAATGTGCGGGATTCTGTCAAAAAGCTTACGTTGAAACAGACATGGATTTTCGAACGACAGCGTTGAAGTAGTACTGTAAAGGAGTGGGCAGAAATTCCTCCCAGTCAATCTAGGAGTCTGATGGACGGTTACAAGAAACAGGTGCATGAAGTTATTTCAGCCGAAGGGGGCAACACCAGCATATCGAAGATAGGGGTATACTTATTTTTTCAGCACTATGAAATTGCACTTCTGTAGATTTTCTTTTTTGATGAATAAAGGATTGCAAAGTATAATTCTTCAATATCATTTGTTAAATTAGGATACCTTTCTGTCAGTAATTTTGAAGTGACGATTACTTATCCATAAGTCCACATATTTCAAATGAACTGTAGTTATTGCCTGTGAATTCTACCCTGCCCCGTCAGTCAAGTCTAGGATAAAATTATTGGAGCAATTGAGCACGGTTTAAAAAAAAAAACTATGCCTCGGAGTATGATTTTAGGTATGATTTTAAACTGAACCTTATTTTAAGGAGAATGAAAACCACTCTTTACACTAAGCAGTAGAATGTAAGTATTTAGGTCTGTTAGTAAAATTATGTACCGGTAGGCTATAGCTTCTATAGTGTGTCCCAACTGGAGCTGTGACCTTAGCGCAGTGGTAGGTAAGGAATTCATCTTGATAAACGAGGCATGGATTTGGCTGAAGCTCTGGGGTAACACTGCTCCTAATCCATTGGATCTGACAGAGACACAGACCAGGAGCAGAGCCTTTCAGGACTGTTTGTCCTGATACGAGTCCCAGAGGTCAGACTCACTGAATAGCATGTTTGTTACTGGGTCTTTCGGGGGGGGGGGGGGGGGGGGCAGTTGGTGTTGTTCCTTCCTGTAATTTGATAATCCTTAGAATTGAATAATGTGAGATGAGATCATTTGTTTGTTCAGTTAATGGCAATGAACTAGACCTGCTGGACACATTCCTTAGGCTATTTGCCGACTGGTTTAGGATGGGAGATATTGAAAGTAACGTCACTGGTTCCGGGATTCAGTTGAAGGATTCAATTGTTTTTTTTCAAGCCCTAAGAAATGGGATCTAACAGAAGTGATGAACTACGCCCTTATCCCAACTCGCGGATGATTCTGCCTACTCCCCACAATCAAACCCCCCCCGCTTCAGTTTACCTTCATAAACCTCCACCACACTCCCATCTGCTCCGACTTCCTGCAATTCAACGAACCAAACCAAGGCATGACCACAGCTTCTGCATGCAGCACAACAATCTTGTAGCTAGCTACAGTCCCACCATGTTGGTTTGAGCATGTTTTGGTTTCTTTGATGGTCAACTGTACCCCATGTCTCAGTCTGATGGGTAATGTCTTCTACATCTCCATCTGTTATCTTCTACCTCCTCTTTGACCTCCGTTTCACAGTCAATTATTCCATTCTATAACTTGTACACCTTCCAATGAAAGCATAACTAATATACCAATAAAATATCAAAAGAATAAATCCCCCTGACATCCCCCTTTATAATTAGTACAGATCCACTTCTCTTAAGAGAAGTTAGCTGAAGATGTGGGGTAGTAAATATTTAGCAATGTCCCATTTTGAGTTGATCTAAATATATATGAAAAACGCACTCTGCTCACATTGAGTTTGTGAAACAGTCTACATTGGGAGAGGTGTTTCTATTTGCCCCTGGCCTTTGGTTTGTCCTGAAGACTTCCTGCAGGCAGATCAAGCCCTACCTTTCTGCTGTATTTCCTTTCCAGTCACTCCTTATCTGCTCTGCCACTCCCTCTCTTCTGCGCTCCTCTTTTAGACTCCTCCAGCATTCCTCTCGTCTTGTGTTAACCATGCCACCCTGTCCTCCTCTTCCCCCCCCACCCTGCCCAGACCTATCCCCCCTCACCACCAAGTGCTGCTGATCTTCTGCTGGGGACGGGTGAGTGGACAGCGCTGGACCTCACCCCCACCCTCCACCTGTTTCACCCAGACACTGAACTGCCACAAGCAAGGCCGGTGTCTGTGGCGCTCGGCTCTAACCCACCCCAAACTCCCCCAGACTAAAACAGGCCAGGCCCTTTGACCCTACATCACCCCTTCCAAATCAAACTGTCCGGGGCTTGCAAGACCGCGTCATGGAGTAAAACCAAGGACAATAACAATCCTGTTGACCGAAGCCGAGAGAAGTGCATATATGTGGACTACAGTCCGTTAAAAGAAAGACATTGACGGATATCTCACAAAACAATTACTGTCATTTCTTCAGGGACAATGAATGTCCCTCTCAATGCCAGACCCAGGTTTCTTTCCGAAGTCATTTGACTTTTTATTAATTTAAACGTTTCAATTGTCCAATGATTTTGCACTACAACTTCATTGTAATTATTGTTAATTTTCAAATGTCTCAATCATGTCTAATCAGTGTTGAAATCATGTACAACAATGCCTGGATGGTTCATGTGAAAGGCATCTGTTATTTCTTTAGCTTAATACTGCTGTTTCTTTCACAGCTTTTAAAGTAGCTTTCTGTTAACATTGTTAGGACCAAGGCTCTGTATGATACTTCATTAACATCTGGTAATAAACAACAATAAAGAGGTCAACTCCAGTTGTGAATAGGCAGTTGTTGTGAGTATGCCTCCTGTGTAGGGGTTTGCACGTTTTATTCAAAGTTCACGGTGTATTTGGTTGAAATATATAGCTCTGATGTCACAGTGGTCATTGTGGGGTAATTATTTGCAGCAGGCAGAATGTGCTTTAACCTGAGTGAGAGGGAGATTGTCTCCTGAAAACTGAAACCAGTTGTATCAAAGCCTCTTTAGCCGGTAATCGGACAGCAGTCACGTATGGAATGTAGCTAGTACACCCCCCCGTCCTTAGTCCTTCTCTGTCTCTCTGCCTCTCCCTCTCCCAGTATGATTCTTCTCAGACCGTTGTTTTCCTAGTGGAGTTTGTATGGATGAGGCTGGTGACACGTTCTGTGATGTCTCTGGTCTTCAGGCACTGATTGAAGCATTATGGTATATCGTTCCTCTGTTATCACCATGTCTGTTTCCTCTGGCTACTGCCATGTGTAAAGCGGTATCCTGCTGCAGTTCAGTAGCCCAGGCGTCATGTCTAACCTCAAGGGCCTCATTGACGTAGCCAACCGTCTCATTCCCAGACAGCGTAGTCTTGTTCACTCCAAAGCCTTTAAAGCAACTGTTGACTTCAGTGGTAGTTCAGGATATAGGGCCTGCTAATCTGAGTTGGGTCCAGGTTTACTCCCTCGTGATGCTGAGCCTTCTGCACTTTGACAGTGTGGCAGAGTGTTTCCAGGTAAGTTAGAAGACGTGAGGCCCAGAGTTTTGACCTGCTCAGGCCCCTACATGGCCGTATCAGTGTGACTCAGGGCCTCCATCCATCCTGACGCCCTCTCCTGTCCCCCTCTCTCCCTGCAGCATGCCCCTCGTGGCTGATCTCCTGGAGACGTGCATCGATGATGTCATCCGGACCCCTGTTCCCATGGCGACAGCAGGCCAGCCTGAGGATGCTGGGCCAAGCATGGCCGCCTCCGCCTCTAGCCTCGCTGCGGACGACACAGTCTCTCTTGCCGGTGAACACACGCATCATGGATCAGAGACCAGACCGCATCACTGAGCACCTAACAGCCGTCCAGATGTTCTACATTTAGATAACCGTAGTAGTGACAGCTTTAGAAAACATACCCCTACATTTAAGTTATGTTCAGTAAGGTTGTATACATTTAAAAGACAATAGCTGCCATACACATTGGATGTTTGTAGCAAGAGGCTTGGTACACCCCCATTTAGTCCTTTTTCCAATGTCATAGAAAGTGCTGAGTAGGGCTATGTTGGCAGTTTGGCCAGTTAACTGTTACGTTAGGCTACAGTGAGGGGGAACAACTATTTGATCCCCTGCTGATTTTGTACGTTTGCCCACTGACAAATTATCAGTCTATAATTTTAATGGTAGATTTGAACAGTGAGAGACAGAATAACAACAAACAAATACAGAAAAACACATGTCAACATTTTTATAAATTGATTTGCATTTTAATGAGTGAAATAAGTATTCGACCCCTCTACAAAACATGATCCCTTGTGGCAATCAGAGGTCAGATGTTTTTTGTAGTTGGCCACCAGGTTTGCACACATCTCAGGAGGGATTTTGTCCCACTCCTCTTTGCAGATCTTCTCCAAGTCATTAAGGTTTCGAGGCTGTCGTTTGGCAACTCGAACCTTCAGCTCCCTCCACAGATTTTCTATGGGATTATGGTCTGGAGACTGACTAGGCCACTCCAGGACCTTAATGTGCTGCTTCTTGAGCCACTCCTTTGTTGCCTTGGCCGTGTGTTTTGGGTCATAGTCATGCTGGAATACTTATCCACAACCCATTTTCAATGCCCTGGCTGAGGGAAGGAGGTTCTCCTTCATAATGTTTCCACCTCCATGTTTGACGGTGGTAATGGTGTTCTTGGGTCATAGGCAGCCTTCCTCCTCCTCCAAACACGGCAAGTTGAGTTGATGCCAAAGAGCTCAATTTTGGTCTCTTCTGACCACAGCACTTTCACCCAGTTCTCCTCTGAATCATTCAGATGTTCATTGTCAGACAGGCCTGTACATGTGCTTTCTTGAGCAGAGGGACCTTGCGGGTGCTGCAGGATTTCAGTCCTTCACAGCGTAGTATGTAACCAATTGTTTTCTTGGTGACTATGGTCCCAGCTGCCTTGAGATCATTGACGAGATCCTCCCGTGTAGTTCTGGGCTGATTCCTCACCGTTCTCATGATCATTGCAAGATTTCCACGAGGTGAGATCTTGCATGGAGCCCCAGACCGAGGGAGATTGACAGTTCTTTTGTTTCTTCCATTTGCAAATAATTGTCACCTCACCAAGCTGCTTGGCGATGTTCTTGTAGCCGATTCCAGCCTTGTGTAGGTCTACAATCTTATCCCTGACATCCTTTGACAGCTCTTTGGTCTTGGCCATGGTGGAGAGTTTGAAATCTGATTGATTGCTTCTGTGGACAGGTGTCTTTTATACAGGAAACAAACTGAGATTAGGGGCACTCCCTTTAAGAGTGTGCTCCTAATCTCAGCTCATTACCTGTATAAAAGACACCTGGGAGCCAGAAATCTTTCTGATTGAGAGGGGATCAAATACTTATTTCACTCATTAAAATGCTAATTTATAATTATTATTATTTTTGGCTAGTTAAGTGTTCGTGGGCACTGAGAGTAAAGACCTGTGTCTGTGGTTGACCCGCAGAGGCGGCAGCACGGCTGAAGCAGCTGGAACTGGACAGTCCCCCGCTCCCAATCCCCTCCAGACCCAACATCAACCTCAACATGAACATGAACAACCAGGTCAGTACCGAGAAGGAAGGACAAAATGAAAGTAGGAATAGACTATGGCCTGTGGGCTCAAATGGAGACAGGCTTACTATACATCCACTGACAGGAACGTACACACCACTCCGTCCTGGGAACAAAGCCTGGCTAGTGTCAGTCGCTAACAGCGCTGCATTGGAACGTGTTGGGAAGCTAGCTGAGAGCTGCTTGACCGGTCTCTGGTGGAGCGGGACCATTTCTCATGGCAAAACAAATGTGAATGTCTTTGACTTCATAAGGGTGCCTCAAAGAGCAGGGGGTTTTGCCTCTTGAGGTGGTTTTAGTTCCACCCGGACCCTGGTCGGCTCATTCTGCCGAGGCAGAATGTCAAGCTAATATATGGCTGAGGCAAGTAGGTGGGCCGGGCCACCGACAGTATTGACAGATGGTTACTGAAGCGTGACTCATGCAAGCAAATGCATGCCATATTGACAAGGTATGGCTAGATTTAGTTGGTCGTTTTCCAAATTGGTCGCTCCAACTTTCAAGTAAGCAACTGGCAGAAGGTAGCCTGACTCTCCTCCCTGTGTTTGTATGCCTGACTTCATGTCCCCCCCCCCCCACTAGGAGGACGTGGTGAAGCTGACTGAGAAGTGTCTGAACAGCGTGGGTAGCACCAGCAGCCCTGTGCTCGCTCCTCTGCGCCCCCCAGAGGACCTAAAGAGCAACATACTCAAAGCCCAGGTAGAGGCTGCCCTCAAGGTACAGCACTCTGTCTCCTGACACTGTAATGCACAATCTTCACTGGGGGGCCGAGGGTGGGAACGGCCGAAAAGGATTGATCTTTGTCATTAGTCTTGTTTATACAGTCCCAAATGATTTGCAGCAATCACGTTTTAAACAAACTTGAAATATCAAACTATAGGAGGTATAATGGAAAATGATATGTTATATGATGCAGTTATTCTGTATTTTCAAAGTAGCCTGTTTGGAAAATGTGATCGCTGACATGCAGAACATCAGGGACTGGATGAACAGTGGATTAATGCAGAAAAATTGCTTTAGGTGACACTTTTCTTGGTATCAGCCAATTACAATTGTAGATGCTGTTGCACATGATCAAAAGCTATATGTTAGATGTTCCCATTATATATCCTTGCATATTCATAGTTCTGTGATTAAAAGATGGTCATTATCATGTTCTGTAACAAGAGTTTCTGAAAATAGGTCAACTTTGCCCACAGAGGGCTACATTTAAACCTTTTAATTCTATGAGATTTGGGTGTGCTTTTACTGTGAAAATATATTGCATGTTTCTGAAGACAATGTCTAAGACTGAGCATTTTGGACTTGTGCCAATTACACATTATTATTGCGTTATTTTAATTGCTACTCTCGTGGCTCACAATGGTAACACAATTTAATTGGAAACGACAATGTTTATTAGCTGTGAGTTTGAAAATGTTTCGGATTACACGTTTAGTAGAAACTTGTGAAATGAAAACCATTGCAACAATCCTGCTTGCCACTCCACGCGGCAAGCAGTTTGAACAAACACAGTTGGGTTGTTAAACACGGCACCCTGAACAAGCGCTGGAACGTGTCCAACTACAATTTTAATTGGCTGTTAGAGAAGTTGTTACTGGATGGAACTGCATCCAGCTGTTCCTAATAGCCTTCATGTGCAAGCATATCTAACATGTATCATTGGATCGTGTGCCTTGACAATATTTTGTAATCGGCTGATACCAAAAGGAGAAATATCTCCAATGTTTGTAAGTACTGCCAAGTACAGTACTGGAAGAGACTTAGATGTTACATAGGATGTGCTGTTTATGTACTGTAAACATTTAAATCAACTGGACATTGGACACAGTTGCTATTCTACATTCAAATGATGTAGAATTGCTCTACTTTAGTCTTATTGTGTGTGTGTGTGTGTGTGTGTGTGTGTGTGTGTGTGTGTGTGTGTGTGTGTGTGTGTGTGTGTGTGTGTGGGTGTGTGGGTGTGTGGGTGTGTGGGTGTGTGGGTGTGTGGGTGTGTGGGTGTGTGGGTGTGTGTGTGTGTGTGTTAGGGATCACTGGAGGAGCACGTTGGGGTTGGGGACAAGAACACCAACCTCCAGGAGGCAGCATCCAGGTATATGAAGACACAGAGCCAAATGGTTCTCTTCCCTCCTAACCCCGAAACCTCTTTAACCACCATAATGCATTACAACCGTCAGACATCCAGGCTTTACTATGCAATGTTACATGACAAAGGAAACCCCCATCTTGGAATGTCACCAAGCCTCCACTGTCTGCATCTCCCTGAGTCACCACGACAACCCACAGCTAGCCCCAGCCAATCACAGTCTTCCTTTAAAGCTCATTATCAGCTGGAATATTCATTAAGGTTCTTGGCATAACTCTGTTATGACATCACCCCCTGAATCAACGGCTCGTTCCCAGGGGCTGCCTACTTATCTGTGGGTGCGACTTGGGGTTGATTGACAGGAGTTTTTTTGCAGCAGCTGTGCTCATGTTTAAATGAAATTTCCTCTGAAAGAAAAACACTTATTCAAGCTGAATCACCGAACCTGCCTCCCTTCACTCTCACAAAACATGGGAATTGTTCTTGGCATTGTCAAGTGGCCTCTATATTTAGAACTACAAACCAAACTATTATGCACAACAGGAATTTACGCAATTATTGTTATTACAAATGACCATGAAGGGAAAACTCTTGACTTATTGAACATAAATGTTCCTCTAGAAACAATAAATGTTTAGGCTGAGCTGTGTGGTGGAGGGTGGGGTAGATCTCTGGAACTGTCCACTGCTTGTCTCAGACTGAAGGTGTAGATCTCTGTCTGGTAATTGTCTCAGACTGAAGGTGTAGATCTCTGTCTGGTAATTGTCTCAGACTGAAGGTGTAGATCTCTGTCTGGTAATTGTCTCAGACTGAAGGTGTAGATCTGTCTGGTAATTGTCTCAGACTGAAGGTGTAGATCTGTCTGGTAATTGTCCCAGGCTGAAGGTGCGTAGTGGACGAATGGGCAGCAATTCCTCCCTGTCTCTGACTGGACGTCCTGAAAAACAGGAGTCATGGGACCTCTTCAAACCCACACTGCTGACCTCGGCTGGGGCCAGGTGAGAATGAAGAAACAACCACTTTCCACTCACTCAATAGATTGACACCCATTAGGCCTGCAGTTTCAAGGGGATTTTCTGCATGTATTTGCTAACATTTTGATTACTCCTAGAATTGGGGTTCATTTTAGGTTTAGGAATGGGGGGGGGGTAATTTTCTTGGTCCCGACAAAGATAGAAAAACGTGTGTGTGTGCTAGATTAGGAGAGGGGCTCTTATGGGACGACTAGTCTATGGGACGCTAATCCCCCTGTGAGTGTATTGTGTTCATATTTAAGACTGTGTGTGTGAAGAAGGGAAACATGACTAGAGGACAACATTAGTCCGGTGTTCTCCTGGCTATTGAGAACTACAGCTCTGAGATACTCATCTGACTCTGTATGTTGCTTCTGAGTCTGTGTTAAATGGCGTGCTTAGCTGTGGTATGTGACTTGGCTGTATGTCTCAGCACTCAGGGCAAAGCTGCTGCTTCTTACAAAGCTCTCTGCTTCCATCTGGTGGAGCAGGGGAATTAACCGTGGCCAAATGACGCAATTCTGCCTAACTGCACTAGCCTGGCACAGCCGCCTGATCCCGTAAGCTTACAATTAAACGCTACACGTATATCAGTCGGGTTGGGATTCAAAACGCTTGGACATAGGGCATTGTGATAAGTTAATTAGAATGCGATTGGATGAACCCTCAACCAATTAAATGAACAACGCACATGATAGTAACAAAGAGCCAAAACTCTCAACAACCAACACTACTGTACATTGATTAAAACCGCAAACAAGCAGTTCAGTGAGTGTAGCTGATTAACATGTCAGAGAACGATTATTGCCGCCATTGTCACGAACGTTTGCACATCAACGGCACCTTAGCCAGTACCAAGAAAATATTTGAGGAAACAAAAACAGCAAATGGGAAATAGTCTCTCGTTAGCATTAACAGCATTAGGTTTAACATTGCTGAATGTTCCTGAACAATCACTGTGATAGTGCTCGTCATCGCCTAGACCACACCCATAAGTGTGCTGATTGGCCGGTTAAACGGAAGCTGGGTCCATACTTGTGCCTGCTCAGCCTGACCAGACTGATGCCCATGTTGTGTTTGAATGTAAGCTTGCAGGATCAGACGGCTGTGTCAGGCTATAGGTACACGCCTTGTGTTTTAAATATACGTCACCGTTGTGTCTCCATTGATCGTTTGCATCTTAACCTTGCCGTGGTTCTGGCGCTCCCTCATCGGGAATGAATGAACTCTCCTTCCTCTGCTCTCCTCAGTGTTGAGGTGTTGGCTGAGGACCTCGTGCCATCAGCACCCATGATGCCGTCTGAGGTGCACACTGTGGCTCTGCAATCCAAGGTATCCAGTTCACATGCTTTCTCACCAGTTTCCTGCTCCCGCCGCACGTTGCAAAATACCTTTGTCCAAATCCGTGAACTGGTTCGTAACGTAGCCACTGGCTTGTCGCAATCCAGGCCAAAGCTGAGAATCTGGACCTACCCCCTCTGCAGGCCATGATGCTTGACAACCTGATCGACTTCTCCGACCCCAGCCCAGTGGTAAGTCTGCCGTGAAACAAGCCTCGCGCCACCTGTAGCTCAACGTCCTTGTCCACAGTCGAGACCTCCAACAGCAGCAAACGTTTCGATCGCCGTGGAGTAGATGTTGAGCGTGTGTTGACGTGTGCTGTGGGTGTAACTCTTGAACGTGGGTCTCTCGTAGCTACCGCCAGTCCCAGTGCAACCTAAACCCCTGATATCACCTCGCTGGATTGTTCCCTCTGGTGGAGTGAGTACTGACCCCGTGTCCTCGGTTTTAGACTGCCTGTCTCTACTCTGTCTGTCCCTGTCAGCCTGTGTGTAGTCCATCCCTCAGCGAAGTGCCTCATGTAGAGACCCGGAGTGAACGTTCATTCTCCTCCCGTTCTAATACAGCCGCCCGTCACCATCTTTACTAACGGCCTCCTTGACCCCTCTACAAAGACCGGCACCCCTCTCCAACCTGAAGAGGGGGCTCTAGCCTCGGCCCTGCACCCCAACCTCTCCTCTCAAACTCCCAATGTCACTGGCACCAGGTAAATCGGTCATGATGCGATGTCATGGCTGCCTACATCGCTTTCCCATATGGACATTGGGCTCAGGGTAGCGTGTCTTAGTTGCCGTGTATTTTTGGGACCATGTAATTTCTTTAGGATGCTGTGTTTTAGGCCATATCATTACTCGTCGTGTCACTAATTGTCACCTGTAGTAATTAACATCCCATTTAAATTCATTATGGTCCTGATGAGCTTCCATATCTTATTATCAGATGTTTTGATGCACTGAGTTATTTTAATTATGATTAATGTTGTGAACACTAAAATGATCTAAGCTTTCTGAGTTTCTCATTCCAGTAAAAACAGCAGGGAAATTGAATGACTGCTTTTACAAACAGTACCCTGGGAATAATGTGCGTAGAATGATTGGTGGGAACAGTCAGGTGGAGTTTCTTGTCACCGTGTGTATTCATGTATCATTTTACTGATTAGCAACACTATAATTCTCTAGAATATTGCCGTCACGTTACCCCATGCCGTGTACACTGAAAGGTAGATGTGTTGTGGGCTTTTAATTCAGTGTTCTCCTCTTACCAGCACTGTGGCCCAGCCCCCAAAGGAAGTCGGCACCAAGACCAAGGGTCTGTTGACCACTGAGCTCTGAGGGGAAACCAGGGTCAAACATTTCCTGCTCCTGGAATTCTCTAACTAAGAGACTACTCTCCGGCCTGAGCACAACATGAATCTCCTACTGCATTCCTAACACTGGGGAGAGTTCCTGCTATACTCTTCAAAGGCATTCCTAAGCAAATTCCCAAACCAGCATCAATCAATAGATTTTATTTGGGGAAGGGGAATTCTTTGAGGGGGAAAAAAAATCCTTACTTTTTTCCCACCCCTCTCTGCGGTATCTTGGTACCACAGTTGTGTGACACAACCAGTCCTACAGTACACACAAACCCCTCTGAGATGTTTTAAAGCAGGAAGGAACTGCGGTAAGTGCGAACAGCACAAGAAGAGGGGCAAGGACATTAACAGAGGAAACAACGAGGACCACGTCTTAATCCTGGCAGTTTTTTTCAGCATACCCTTGGGGGAACATCCCTTTGTTCAGCAGAGCGCCTGCACAGCGCATATGTCCATTGAAGGCTGCCTACCCAGAACAAGCATCAGAGCCTAGCCTCTACACTGGACTTCAAACCACTGGATTCAATTGGAACACTGGACCTGGACTCTCTTATAGGACAGACAATGGCTTTCTATTGGCATTTTACTCCTATTTTGTCTTGTTTTAAAAAGAAATCAATACAAAGTCATTGATCGAACTGTCTTTTACCGGAAACTTCTACCGAATGATTATGGCGAAATATGTAGCATGCAGGCATGAAGTGAGCCACACACAAGTTGCATCTCAAACATTCTGACGATTCTTTGTTCAAGTTTTTTTTAAGAAACAAATAGCTATGACCTGCCTTATGACCTGCCTAGCTTTGTTTTTCTGATTTGCATAAACCTCCACAAAATGGAAGTGCTACCACTACAATTACTCCTACTATGACTATTTTGTAGTTTTGTTTATCATTCTACCTGCTGTGAGTCCAGTAATGAAACTAGAGCCTCCCCATTGTATGTATTGATCGTTTCTCATGAAGTAGTCTTGACACTGTTTGTCTGGTTGGCAATGTCAGGTGGGATGATGACTTGCATAGACTGACACAATCTGGTACGCCGTCTGTTCTTTTCCACACTAAGTTAATCACATCTATTTTCTTTTGTGGAATGAATGAGACCAACTGTATTACTGACTGTAATAAAATGTCATTGTATTTTGGATATTAGACATCTTGGTAACTCTGCTGGCGGTAGATCAGAAGTAGATTTTTTTTTTTTACACAAGACTGAAGGAGGAATGGTTTTAAATACTGCTAATTTGAACGTGAGCTGTGAACAACACCCTTCTCAATAGGAAAGACTTAAAACACATTGACTTCAGAAAACACATTACAGTTGAAATAATAATATTTTCATGGTTTTCCTCTGGAATACTTAGAACCACTTGGCTATGCTTTGTAGCGATCATTTTATTTTTTGTATTGTGAATTATACAAAGGTATTTGCCTGGCAAGAACATTCTTTGCCATATAACTGAATTACGTCTTCAACAGAAATTGAAGACTTCATGATTGAATAACAAGTGGTAATGGCTGAACAAAAAAATGTTTAAGCTCTGTATCTGAGATTATACTTTTCTTAGTTAAGCATAACAATTTCTCTGCTGTTTAGAAATAAAATGAAACTTCACCATGTAAGTGCAATTTTGATGTAGCTCTCATACGTTAATTTATTCCTCTTTTTTAAGAGCACCCTTATTCACTGAATATTTAAGTGTATTGTAGATGTGAAAACTGGTTTAGATATTGTCACCACACTGATTTGTATCATGTATGTACACTGATTATTTCTTTTTGAAGGACCTGTAGGCTAGTATGCCAGTAGCGATTTTGTACAAAGTAGTACATTTGAGTAAAGAATTCTTATAAGAAATGTAGAAACGTGTGAATTATTCTGTTTAAGCTATTTAGGCATGGTCTCTGCAACTACAAACGAGAATTTTGTTTCGTTTATACATGAAGTGTTTTTTCTGAATGATATTCCCATCTGCAACAAATTAGTACAGTTGGTGCAGGAGATGATATTCTGAATTGACATTTTCTAACACTAGATGGCAACATTGGGTGCTGTTGAACTCTACCGCATCATCAAGCTTCATACTCAACTGTGTTATTTAGTGCACTGGTTTAATCACTTGCTACATTTGAGACGTTGGATTGGATCTACATTTTCATAATTGTTTCAAATGCTTAATTTTTTGTGAAAATAGAAATCAACGATTAAAGGCAATGTGATTCTTATTCTACTGTCTGAATGCAACCAGCCTGTAATATTTGCACAGACAGCCAGAGTCGGATATTATTTCCATTAATTGGTCTTTCAACCAATCACATTAGATCTTTTCACGTCATCTTTTTCATAGCTCATCTGATTGGTCAAAAAACAACCATATAATTTAGTTTCAGGTCAACAACCTCCACAAACTAATAGGCTACTGATCACTTTCTTTTCCTGGAGTCCATCTTTATATTGTGAATTCGTATAATATGGTCATTTTCTTTCAGTGCAGTACTGAACACAATGTAATTCCTCGTCTATGAATAGTCGTCCTCTGCTTTACCCCCAGAATAGTCTACATTCTGTTAGGCTCCCGTGGCTCTTGTGTCCTGTCAAGGGAACGCACGCTCGAGACCCAGCAGTTCACTGGAGTCGCAGCTCAGTGCAGTGCGCCTCGCTTGCCCGTGGTTGGTTGGAGTTGCCAAGTACCTCGTATTAAACACGGATCGTTGTTTTTTTGTTTTTTTTTTACTCGTCCATTGAACCTTTAAATATTTTACGTTTACAGCTACGATGTTGGTGCATTTTATTGTGCGAATTATATTTCGTAAAGAAAGCTAGGCTAGGGCTAAGCAAGTTACTATCCAACCCATGTGTAGGCTTTCCTCACGAGTTTTTTTGCGCAAGGTGATAGTGACAATGACGACAGTTGAGCTGCGGTTGTAGTTGATTGAGAGATTAACGAGTGGAGTGTTTATGGATAAATACCATGGATATTTGAAAGTATCATCAGACTTGGATACATAGGAGTGGACAATTGTGATGATTTGTCGTCTGTTACACCAACGCTTCTCCAACTTCTGGCTTTAGGCATTACTTCTGAAGGAAGACCATGGCGACACATACCACTCCAGTGTTTTCGAAACAGGTGCTTATCTGGCTGGTTGTAGGTAAGTTTGGAGGCGTACGAGCGCAGCGAAGCGCACCACTATACTAGACCTTTCTAGGTATTCGTGTCATTTCTAAAATTAACGGGAGTATGAATGAGGTCGCATTTATGAATGATGACCACAAACATGCGTAAGAAGCTGCAAAAATTGACAAATATTTCCTGGGAAAAAGCTGCATGAAACAGCCTATCTTAAAATACTCATCCTGTATGTTAATATAGTACCATATGAATATGTATATTCAATAATTGAAAAATTATAAACAGTTTATTCGTTTGCTTTTCTCTTTTCTGTGTTTGGAAAGTTAGGCTATTTGTTAATTAAATACATAGGTTAAGCTGAAAAAATGTGTTCACGTGTTGAACTATATATAATACAATTTCTGCTTTGCAATTATCTAGTGTTTAAATAATGCACGGTTCTACTGGAGATAATTAACTGCATTCTTATCTTAACCAGCTTGCCGAGCTGAGGGCTGAGACCTGTGGTTTGCTTCTGTCAGTGCAAACCAAAGGAGCTTGCTTCACACTCCTGCTTTCCTTTCCCTTAAACAGCATCAACGTGGGGCATCTCTATTTACTGAACACTTACTCTCACTCCACCAAAAAACCAAGGTCTCATAACTGTGTCTAAGAAGAGGCTAGGGTTATTTTTGTGTATAAAAACTTCGTTTTGGGGGGGTTGCTGTGTAGGCTGCTGAAAAACAAAACAAAGGGGGTGATCATTTTCTAATTATAGTTCACAATTATATATGACTAATTATTAATATATGTTTTTTCCAGACAAACCTGGCAATTGTGGATGGCACGATTGGAACTATAAGGCTTGTTAATGTTTAACTATGTGTGAGTCATAACTGCAGTAGGTTAAGGTGTTATGGTCCACACCTCAACTCCGATAGGAAACTTAATTCAAACTTAAAAAAATATGGGCACAAATGAGAACGTGTCAGGCATAAACATTCATTTCTTTCTAGTGTTTGTCTCATAATAATAGATATTTTTAGCTAAAAAGTATCCACACACTATGTAATACAAGAAGTATATTCAAAAGCAGCTAAAAGAGGATCAAATGGGTTGTATTGACCTCCCTCATTTATTTCCCTTTTGTCTAAATAAAACTTCAAAAAGACAACTATTTTTTTTGAGTCATTTCCAGAGAATAACCTCATATGGCAAAGAAATGCAAATAGAAATCATGGGGAGAAAAAGCAGCACACCCTGGGTTTATACTGTGGATGCCTTAGTGTTTCTCATGTGACGTGTTTGTCACCCCAGAATGCTCCTTCTAATCTGGCATCCAGGCCCTCCTTCAGTCATTTGTCCAGGAGCCACAGCTCCTCTTTTAAATCTACAGTACATTCTACATTTTTATTAAAACCACATCACAGCTAAGCTGAGCATGGATAAACCCAAGTTTGGAAGGGATAACACCAAGGCAAAAGCCTACTGATAATTTTTTTGAAGGAGGGTGGTATTCCATGCATTCTATTTAAAGTATTTGCTTCCTATGTGAAGGGACTTGAACCTACTAACTAGATGTTGCCATGTCGTCAAGCCGTGTCCCTCGCTCTTTCTGTGGTCCTTTTGAACTCAGGCCGCCTGTGAATCCTGTTTTCTCCTCGTTGCATGATGTCATCAGGAGGAGTTTATTGAGCGTTCAATCAGACGTGCTGACAACAAGACTGAGGTATTCACTTGAAGCAGAGGTGGACAGAGAAAGGAGAATGAAGTGAGACCCAGATGATTTAGTTAGGTAGCTTAGCTAGCAGGCAGGCAGGCAGGCAGGCAGGCAGTCACCCCCACCCCCACCCAAATAAATGTATAAAAAAAGAATAAATCAATACAATTAAAACAGACAGATAATGAAGGAGCCAGAGGAGGGACCCTAGGGGGAGGTTGGGGAGGTTTAGGTGACTGAGTGGTGATCCAGAGTGGAATAAAACTGTGACCCCATGGGAATGAAGGCAGCAGGGAGAGAAATGTCAAGTGCACCTCTCCTCCCTTTCAGAGGAGGCTTTGTGTGGCCATCCTCGCAAAGCCCCTCACAGATTCATTACTGTCACATCCCCCACTACACTCTATGCCCCTCTACCTAAGAAATGTTTCCTGCGGTCTGGTTCTCTCTTTCAGTACATGCCTCTTAAGTTGGTCATCTTTCTTAAAAAATATGTTTTTAACGATTGTTCTGTACTAAACTTTGCCCTTCCTGGAAGGACGGATCGGACCGCATGCAGTTGTGCAAGAATCTTAATGATTGTCCCTGTTTGGCAAAGAGAGTTCCCCGTAACTGAAGCGAACAGGAAACGGTGGAGGTGGAGCCGAGGTAGACAGAACGAACAACCGGAGATTGATGTTTCGCTTGTTTATGCCTTTACAGTTGTCAGCTGGGCTTTGTGCTCAAATCCAGTTGGACTCAGAGGACAGGCCCACCCACTTGCCAGGGGGTTCATCTGGTGTAAACTATAGTATGTGCAGAGAGATCAGGAAGAAAACATGCTTCCTATATAGTTTTGCTGAAGTGATACATGATAAATTCCTTTCTTGCTCAATAGCTAGAACATAAGCAACATATCGTAAGGTTGGTCTCCCATACTTAGGGAGGGTTTACTTCTGAAATGCACTCATGTTTGAGACTATAGGGCTACGAAGCACCTGACAAGCCTTAAAGCAGCAGCCTTGTTTATTTTACGGCACTGGCTTTGACGCCTGTCTCATATATCATGTTTAACCTTACATAACAGAGACACAGCATACCTGCTGGCTGCAGTCTATGACTTCACCTTGTCACCTTCTTTGTGACCCAGAATCCCCAGGGATATATACACACTCACATATACAGTATTTACACATATACATGTACTGTTCAAAAACATTTAGGGAACATGTAATCATCACAGTATAATACCAAGTCAATTAAATTCAGAGATATCAATCTGTCTAGTTAGGAAGCATAAGTGATTGTGAATCAGTATCACCTGTTTTAGTCCCCCCTTCCTTATCCTTCCTGACTGATTCTTCTCTAGTTTAGCATTTTGCTAGTATCCTTGTCACTACTGGTAGCATGAGGCGGTACCTGCAGCCCATTCAGATTGCACAGGTAGTCCAGCTCCTCCAGGATGGCACATCCATAAGTGCCGTCGCAAGAAGGTTTGCTGTGTCTCCCAGTACAGTCTTAAGAGCATGGAGGAGATACCAGGAGCCGGGCCATTACACAAGGATGGACAGGGCCGTAGAAGGGCATCAAACCAGGAGCAGGACCGGTATCTGCTCCTTTGTGCAAGGAGGAACAGGAGGAGCACTGCCAGAGCCCTATGAAATGACCGCCAGCGGGCTACTGGTGTGCATGTTTCTGATTAAACTGTCAGAAACAGCCTCCATGAGGGTGGCATGAGGGCCCGACGTCCTCTAGTGGGACCTGTGTTCACAGCCCAGCACCATGCAGCTCAATTGGCATTCACCAGAAAACACCAGAATTGGCAGGTCCACCTTTGGTGCCCCGTTCTCTTCACAGATGAGAGCAGGTTCACACTGAGCACATGTGACAGACGTGTAAGAGTCTGGAGACGCCGTGGTGAACGTTATGCTGACTGCCACATCATCCAATATGACCGTTTTTTGGCGGTGGGTCAGTGATGGTCTGGGGAGGCATATCTTTGCGGGATCACACTGACCTTCACGTGCTAGCCAACGGTACCCTGACTGCTGTTAGGTACTGGGATGAAATCCTCAGACCCATCATCAGATCTTACACTGGTGCAGTGAGCCTGGGTTCCTCCCAGTGCAGGACAATGCCTGGCCTTATGTAGCCAGAGTGTGTTGGTAATTCCTGTATGACGAAGGCATTGATGTCATTCCTGGGCCTCACGTTCCCCAGACCTGAATCCAATTGAGAACCTCTGGGACGTTATGTATCGGTGCATCCGACGCTGCCAGGTAGCGCCACAGACTGTCCAGGAGCTCACTGATCCAGGTCTGGGAGGAGATCCCCCAGGACAGCATCCGCCGTCTCATCAGGAGCATGCCCAGACGTTGTCGGGTGTGCATACTGGCGGGGGGGTCATACACACTACATCATGAGTTACCATGACAAAATTCACACAAGTTGGAACAGCCAGTGATTTCTATTGTTTATTTAGATTTTCGGTGTGAGTTTGAATCCAGCCCTCAATATGTTGGTGATTCTGGTTTCCATTGACCATTATGTCATGTCATTTTATTCTCAACGAATCACGCAATGTACAGTAAAGATTTAGATCTTTAATATATTTCCTTGATCGAGACCCAATGTGTGATTTAGTGTTCCCTTAATGTTTTTGAGCAGTGTCTGCACACGCTCACTGTGTGTATATATACATCCAGCCCATTTATTGCTACACAGACAATATTCCTTTCCCAGTGTCACGTGTGTATGGAATAGGGGGCCTTCTGAGCTGCAGCATCTCTCCACATCTTCCTGTAACCGCTGGTCATAGCGGACCGGGAACGACTGAAGACAATTGCTCTCAGCGGCCAGTCATTCAGCAAACAGCCACCCACATATCTGGGGCCGGGATGGTAATGAAGAGTATTTGTGGAGCTTTGCTGCTTGACTGTCTCCCATTGAAGCCATGCTTCAACTCCCTCAGAAGCCCCGCGCGTGTGCACATAGCAGCTCCGCTTACAGCACTTCCCTGGCCAACTCATTGTGTGCCACAGGCTCTCTGATCCAAACGAGCTGCATGCGGAGTATTTGGAAGCTGACTGAGTGCGGAAACGTGCGATCAGAGGGGAACACACACACACACAAACAACATCACACGCACTTTGTACGTGTAGTTTTGCTGTGCTTTTACAAGGTTACTCAGGTCTGTTTTTATTTATTGTACAGTATGTCATCATTTATGTCAATTTGAGACCCTTGGCACACGGAGGTCATGACTGTGTTTATAATACTGACATTAGTGAGCCATTGTTTATTCTGGTTCTTTATTCTGTGTTTATAATTCAGAACCGTGGCACCTCACCCCCCCAACACACACACACACACCTAATTCAAAGCAAATTAAAACAAAATAGCTCTTTACGGACACCCCCTTACAACTCCATAAAGACTCTGGATGGGGTTGTATTGTACCGCACTATATGGAATAGCACAGCATGTGGGACACAGAGAAGCATATTTCAGTGGGCTGGGTCCTGGCAGGTAGCTTCCTGCATTAGCTAATTATTCAATATACAGGTTTGGGCTCACCCAATGCCCTGTCTGCACTGAGCTGCTGCATTCTACTCATTTGTTGAGGACAGGAAACGAGGAGAGGTAGCATTTCTTTGCTCCACTCTCATTCCCATTTTCTCCCTCTTCCCCTGCACTTGTACATTTTTTCTGTTGTTGCAGTTTCTCTACTGTCAAATAGTCTGTGGCTGTATGAAGCTGAATGTGTCCACAGTTGCTACTTGAAGGGTTATTCTGTATCTCTCTCTCTGTATCTCTCTGTATCTCTCTCTCTGTGTCTCTCTGTCTCTCTCTGTCTCTCACTCTCACCACCCCGGTCAAAAACATAAGTGTTGCATTTATAATTTTGTTCAGTGAATATATATCTCTCTCTCTATACACACACACACAACCGTTCATGTGTGAGGTCACTTAGAAATGTTCTTGTTTTCAAAAGAAAAGCAATTCTTTGGTCCATTAAAATAACAAAATAGATCAGAAATATTGGAACATTGTTTTTGCAAATCCAAGTTCATCATTTTAAAAAGGCTAATTGATCATTACAAAACCCTTTTGTAATAATGTTAGCACAGCTGAAAACTGTTGTGCTGATTAAAGAAGCGATACAGTTGGTCTTCTTTAGACTAGTTGAGTATCTGGAGCATCAGCAATTGTGGGTTTGATTACAGGCTCAAAATGTCCATAAAACAAATAACTTTCTTCTGAATCTCATCAGTCTATTCTTGTTCTGAGAAATGAAAGCTATTCCATGTGGGAAATTGCCAAGAAACTGAAGATCTCGTACAATGCTGTGTACTAGTTCCTTCATAGAACAGTGCACACTGGCTCTAACCAGAATAGAAAGAGGAGCGGGAGGCCAGTGCACAACTGAGCAAAGAGGACGAATACATTGGAGTGTCTAGTTTGAGAAACAGACGCCTCACAGGTCCACAAACGGCAGCTTCATTAAGTAGTACCTGCAAAATTCCAGTCTCAATGTCAGCAGTGAAGGGGTGACACCAGGATGCTGGCCTTCAAGGCAGAGTTGCAAAGAAAAAGACATATTTCAGACTGGCCAATAAAAAGAAACGATTAAGATGGACAAAAGAACACAGACACTGGACAGAGGAAGAACTCTGCCTAGGGAGTCACCCGTTCACTGTGTAAGGCTACATCAATAAATGTAAGTGGTATTTAAGGTCTAACGTTCCTTACATTTTTTGACTGCTGAGAAAGGATAACTGTTGGGGGTAGCCAGTGAATCTCCTAACCCATTAGATGTTGTGCTGTACATTGTGCTGTAGAAGCTTATTTTCCCAGGTGGGCCGCACGTTTAGCCCTGCTGCATATGTGATTGCACCTTATTCTCATTACAGTGCACTACTTTTTACTATGGCCCCACAAAACAAGGAATAGAGGGTGCTATTTTTTTATCATTCGCTCGCCATAGAACTACCTTTCTTCCCTTATTCAACAGTGTTGCCAGTAATATGTCACCACTTCGGTAATGAAATGAAGCCTAAGTTCATGGAGTCTAGAGTACTGCATTGCTCTCTCTGTTGTCTGGTCTCTAAACCTCTGGCTACTCTTGTCTCTAGTAACTGTGTAAAAGGTGTCATGGTGAAAAAGGATATCCTTTTTAATAAAGCCCAGAGAGACATTTATATTGTAGCTAGGCACTTGACTGGAGACTTGCTAGCTGCCCCCAAGCATTTAACCAGACACCAAAATATAGCAACATAGAGGCTGATGTATTTCTCCCTGGGATGTAACTAAGATTAAATGTTCCCAGCATTCACATTGATTGTAGAAATTAGCTACAAATTAAAGTCACATTTTGATAAGGACTCAAGCTTTTGAATGTGTGTATCTGTGTGAATGTTGCTGTCATTTCTGTTCATGTCAAGGTTTTCAGAGTAAAGTCATGGCTTCTGGTAGCAGGAATAGGGACCGCTAGTGACATCACTGCCAGGCTGAAGACACAGAGAGCCGGTGTCAGCCAGACTAATCACATCTCCTCCCCTCCCTTCTCCCAAAACACCTCTGACACATTCAATTGTCATCCTGTCATCTTCCACAGTTATGCCCGTGTCTTTATTCTTTCTCTCTCTCTGCATGTCTGTGTCGTGAGGTCTCCCTCGGTACATGTCTGTGTGGTGTCTCTCTCTCTCTGCATGTTTGTGTGGTGAGGTGTCTCTCTCTCCGCATGTCTGTGTCGTGAGGTGTCTCTCTCTGCATGTCTGTGTCGTGAGGTGTCTCTCTCTGCATGTCTGTGTCGTGAGGTGTCTCTCTGCATGTCTGTGTCGTGAGGTGTCTCTCTCTCTCTGCATGTCTGTGTCATGAGGTCTCTGTCTGCATGTCTGTGTGGTGAGGTGTCTCTCTCTCTGCATGTCTGTGTGGTGAGGTGTCTCTCTCTCTGCATGTCTGTGTGGTGAGGTGTCTCTCTCTCTGCATGTCTGTGTGGTGAGGTGTCTCTCTCTCTCTGCTTGTCTGTGTGGTGAGGTGTCTCTCTCTCTGCTTGTCTGTGTGGTGAGGTGTCTCTCTCTCTGCATGTCTGTGTCGTGAGGTGTCTCTTCTAGTGGTGTGTCTCTGTGTCTGTAGCATGACGCAGCCAGGCAGTGAAACCTCAGGCCCTGACAGCCCGTCAATTCTTACTCTGAATCTTAATCTATTGTGTACAGCGGGGAAGAGAGTGGCTGTGGGCTACAGTGTTCAATCGTCTGAAACTGCCATATGAAACGATTACATTTGCCTGTTTGCTGTAGGAGTTATGAATTTAATCACCTCCAAGTGTCCGAGTGAAATGTAACAGTGGTCACACCATTATTATGTAAGCTTCCTGTTCACCTCTCTGATACGGTAAGAGGCTGAGTGTGGGTTGCCTGTGTAGGTAGCCATGTGTCCATCGTCCAATTGTCAGAAATTGAGAAAAAGGGAGAGGAAAAGAGGCTTTCTGTGTTTGACTGCTGATGGCCTACTGGGGATGTGGAAGGTGTAATAGATGTGAGTGATCTATTACCAGCACCACACAGATAGGTGACAGATAAGTGCCCCAGTAATCGCTATAACAAATAGGGCATTCATCACCAAGATAGGTATAGGTGGGTGTGTGTGTGTGTGTGTGTGTGTGTGTGTGTGTGTGTGTGTGTGTGTGTGTGTGTGTGTGTGTGTGTGTGTGTGTGTGTGTGTGTGTGTGTGTGTGTGTGTGTGTGTGTGTGTGTGTGTGTGTGTGTGTGTGTGTGTGTGTGTGTGTGTGTGTGAGAGAGAGAGAGAGTCAGAAATAGACATTCATGGGGTAATTAACTTCGTCATAGAAGTTTTTATGGCCTCTTTTTAAAACGGCAGACCTATTAAAATGTAACACCAATTAAAAGTGATAGCAATTTATTTGATTTTATTGCTAATAAATGACAGCTCTCAGTCACGTTTGGTCTAGCAACATGGTCATTGCATGCTGTGTGTCAGACTGCAATTTCTTCACCCAGAGGATTTCTAATGACATTGTATTTTCTATTCTGCATCAATGCATGTTTGTGCATCTCAGTTATTCCCTGAGTCGATAATACTGTATCTGTGTCTGACCGACGGTTTGCTCCTGCACACACATGACAGTGTGGTGAGGTGGGAACAACCAACACCAGAGCCAGCTCTTCCACCAGTTATTTGCATGTTACTTTCCCCCAGAGCATTATAGCTTGTCAAACTGACAAAAACCAATTTGGTGATATCTTCATGAATCTGGTCCCATTTTGCTATTCAAACAACCACTTTTTCCCTAACCAAAAACATGGTGGTTTGAGCAAGGACTAATTATTTTTTGTAAGGGTTGAGATAAATATGATAGAGGCAAATGGTTTTATAGATTTATTTCCCCCCTGAACTCTCAATGCACTGAACAAACCCCTACTTTTTCTAATTATCATAGTTAGTAGAAATAGACCATTCCGTTTGCATGATGCTGTAATTTTACTTTCATCTCTTTTATATCTGAATAAAAACTCTGGACACTTATGGTCAATAACACATGAAGGTGAAGATACCCAGTCCGTTCAATGAACAACATGTTCTGAAGAAAATAATGACCTTAGATAATAGTCCTCTCTCTGTGCAAGGCAACTCTCTGGGGTCTTTTGATCTGAGCTGGTATAGCTCTCCTTTGTTGCTAATGAGAAATGGATAGTTCTCAGAACTGGCTTTATATCAAATGGGGTGCTTGTGTCTGGATACTTGTTTTCTAAATTGACGGTATATTTATAACAAACATGTTTAAACTCAAGACTAAGCATTTTATTTGTCTGTGTAAAATTGTCTACATTGGCACCAGTGGTTTTCTTCTGTATATTTAAGCACTGTAGTGCCTGCAGCACTATTTCAATTCACTGGCTTCTTTGTTTTTCTTCATACAACTGTTAAAGTGCTAACAATCCCCAGAGTGAGAGGGCGAGAGGGGGTGTAATGGTATGTTTCCCTGAGCTTACTGCACACCGACTGTGTTGTTGAATGATAGATGTTGGCCTTGTAGTAGGAGGAGTTTTAGGGATCACATTTCTTCTTTTATAGCACGCCAGAGTGTCTTGCTTTTGCCTGTCTCAGTGTCTGAGTACATTCATATAATGTAAAAAGACATTCTTAGTCAAATGCAGTGTTATCGTGAGAGTAAAGCAGTGTTTAATGGAATATAATTGGGAAGATTTAAAATGTTTATGCATCTATAAATAATGAATGAATTTAGTGAAACTCAGCAGTTTATAGCTTGCTTTCCAAAAAGCAAAGATTCTTGATAAAATGGGCTGAGTGAATCTAGGTAGGGGATAGACCAATTGTCTCAACAAATGAAGAACATTCATCTTTCCTTACAGTGTATTGCACGTCTGGACAATGATGCAATCACATCCATCTGTTCTGACTGGCCCTGCTGTCTGCCCTCATTGCCCAAATGTTTGGGGCACTTCAGGAAGGGCTGGCTAAAAAGAGAAACAGATTTCAAAACATTATCTAGGAAATGTGAATAACTTTGCCAGTAGTTCACAAAGTAGTGCTTGAAAGCCATGTGTCAAGCTGAATATTCTGTAAATATTACAGGGATTGGACAAAATAACTGAAATATCACATGAAAAATGACTGTTTCTTTGAAGTGACTGAATCACAATTCCAAACACAGCTGCAGAGGTCACATTAGGTTGGTTACCAATTAGCAGCACGTGTCTGCTTAAGAGGTCTGACAATTAGCACTTTCATACGAGTTTTCAAAGCAACACGAAGCAACTAACAGTTGGCCAAATAGTTGGTGTCCGAATTGCAGGTGCACAAAAACTGCTAAATAATTAAATGTGTCAAGGGAAACGGTCTAAAAAAATCATGATAGCATATGCCAAACATGGACGAATTGCATCAGAAATGAGGAACAGTGGTCGCAAGTCAAAGCTGACCAACAGGGATAAAGACAATTAACAGGACAGTAGCTCAATGCCCCAAAAGCACAGCCTCGAAAATTAACACAGAATTGATGAGCACCTCTGTGACCCAGCTTCAAAAATCTGGAATTTAGGTCGGGGCTGCCATGTGGAAACGCACAAAGACGCGTAACTTGGTGTCAGAACTAAAAAACCTGGACCCCTGAGCAATGGAGAAAAAGTGGTCACCCTATTTCCTACATCCAGACACATTTACTTTTGGAGAAAGCCAAAGGATGCCCAGTGTCTGCTGCCAACTGTTAAACATGGGGTTCTGTAATGGTATGGGCAGCCATCTCGAGGGAGTCATTGTGTATGATGATTGTTTTGCATGGTTGTATAACAGCCAAGGAATATGGGGTCATTTTACAGGACCAGGTGCATCCTATGGTTCAAACACTGTTCCCATGATGTTCCAATATTCCAGCATTATAATGCCCAAATACACACTGCCAAACAAATACAAGAGTGGTTTTATGAACACCAGGATGATGCCAAATGACTTATATGGCCTCCACAATCACCAGATAAACATCAGTGAACCTTAATGCGATGTTCTGGAGTGCAGAACTGAAAGTCATTTTCCACCTTATTCATTCCTCAAAGAACTGAGGCCTTGGAGAATTGATCAATATCCCACAGACCACCAAGTTCAGGACTTATATGACACCATTCCAAGAAGGATTGGAGCTGTTCTGAGGGCAATTAACCTTATTAGGACCTTGATATTAACATTGTTAGGTGTTCCCATTATTTTTGCCCAACCCCTGTGTGTCGATAATATGCACTACATTATAGCTGCCTCTCTCTCTGCTTTGTGTGCTTCAGCTAATTGAAATTTAGGGAAAATGGCACTGCTCTGCTTCTAGAAACATCTGCTTCCAAATCATATATTTTGTGGCTAGTTTAGGTAAGACAATAATTCTGCTCATAGATTATGCATTACAAAGTACACCTCAACACAGCAAGCCCAAAGGAAGGTTTTAAAAAATACTGAAGAATTCAACAAAGTGCCCAAACGTTCACCGTAAGTGCAAAATCTGTCCCAGTACTCACAGCACAGCACAGTCGAAGACCCAAGAACATTACACTGTTCTCCATTATTCAAGGGCTCAGTCAGATTGAGGACAGTAGCTCGAATCCATCCAAAATGTCTCCCAGTGATATAGCACACTGGATCTGACCACAACCTGATTCACCCTGGACTAAAGTAATGCACAATATAGAGAATAGGTTGGCATTTGGAACTGAGCTAGGGCTCCTCTGTTCAGGTTCAAGTTATACATCCCGGGTCTATATGTTTCTGAGTACAACTTCATATCCTTGCCCCATTCCTGCTGGACTTCCAGAGGGTGACAGACACAGTAACAATAAGTAGAAGGCATTAGGCTGGCATTGCATTGGGTAATATTAGCTTTTCTTTTTGAGGACTTTAAACCCATCAATACTTGCTCTTCAAATTTCAGAATTTCCCTAGAAAACCTTTCACAATCAGACTGAAGTGTGCAAATAGGTTTCTATACCCAGTGTAGGTGACCATGGTTTGAGTAGATGGAGAGGATGCTAACAGAGAGAATTTCAGCTCTTCATCAATCTGAGGACCATACATAAGAAAGCAATGCTGAGGAACAATGGTTCAACTAAAGCCTTTCATTGTTCTTATGCAAAGCAGAGTTACTGTCTACACTGCTGTGGGCATGGATGGCAAAAGACTGTTCACTGAAAATTAAAAGAATGGTCTCTTGCCACTTCTATGTTTCTTTCCAGTGACTGTATTCATGTGTTTCCAAGCTGCTGTACTAGAAAAAGAGGATCCCCTTTGCAAAGAGTGATGGTATTATGTGAGGCCATAGTGACTCAAAAAAATACTTAGCTCTTTAATGGTTTGTTGAAGTTCACAAAAGGTTCTTTGGTATTTCAGTGATCAAATAAATGGGGAAGCAGAATGTTATAATATTTTGGGGCATGGTTTGCTCACATCTATATTATTCAACCAGTGAGCAATTTTCATTGACCTTCGACTGGAACAGTAACTAACGACTTCTGTTATGCGTTCTGTTATTCTATTAAGGCCATTACACATAGTTTTGTGTCAGTTGAGAAAGGTTGACTAAATCAGTCAGTGGTTCTTAATTGTCTCCTCAGGGAACTCCAGCTACCACAGATGTACCTACATGAATTTAAGACATTGAATGAACAAAATGATAGCAAGCCTATAGCATTGTAACAATATTATATAGCTGACCTGAATGAAGTACTCTGTAGGAATGCTTCAAAAGGATATGCAAAGAATCTGAGTAGAAACTTTCTTTTTGTAACTATGAGAGTGGGACGCTGCGTAAAATGCAAATGAAAACAGAATGCAATTATGTGCAAATAATTTATCCCTATATTTCATTGAAAATAGTACAAAGACAGCATATCAAATGTTGAAACTGAGAAATAGTATTGTTTTTGGAAAAATACATGCTCATTTTGGATATGATGCCAGCAACATGTTTAAAAAAAAACTCAATATGGAGCCATGCTGTTTTAATACGCGCTGAATGTGATTTCGTATTGTCTTGCTGAATTAAGCAAGGCCTTCCCTGAAAAAGACGTCACCAGGATGGCAGCATTTATTGCTCCAAACCTTAATATATTGTTCAGGATTAATGGTGCCTTCCCAGATGTGCAAGTCACCCATGCCATGTGCACTAATGCACCCCCATACCATCACGGATGCTGGCTTTTGAACTTTGTGATGAAAACAAGCTGGTTCCTCTCCTCTTTAGTCTGGAGGACGAGGTGTCCATGATTCCCAAAAATGTCACATTTTAATTTGTCAGACCACAAGACAGTTTTCCACTTTGCCTCAGTCCATCTTAAATGAGCTTGGGCCCAGAGAAGGCAACAGCGTTTCTGGATGGTGTTTATATATGGTTTCTTCTTTGTATGGTAGACTTTTACTGTAACTTGAATTTGTGGATGCAGCGACATACTGTGTTCACAAGCAATGGTTTTCGGAAGTGTTCCTGAGGCAACGCAGTGATGTCCACTACATCTGTTTTAATGCAGTGCTTTCTGAGGGCCCGGTCATCCAATATTGGTTTTCAGCCTTGTCCCTTACGTATATAGATTTCTCAGGGTTCTCTGAATCTTCTAATGATATTTTGTACTGTAGACGATGAGATCCCAAAATTCTTAGTAATTTTACATTGAGAAACATTATTTGGGATACTTTTTTATACCCAATCATGTAACTGATCTGTTTAATTAACCTAATTAGTTGAGATGTGTGATGGAAATTCCATGTATCGACACTCGGAGTAAGGAACACAGAGACAAAGTTCTCTTGGCACATTCTAACCGTTTTATTAACTATTATGCACATATGTGAGATGCGTCGACCGCTTACACACACATAATCGTCTGAGGAGTCTCTGACTCAAAACATCATTTCAACAGTATATAAAGACAGAAAAGGGGTGTGGTAAGATGCTGCCATCTGTCATGTCAATCACATTCCCTTTGTTCTATCACACAAGTCAAATGCTATCTTCCCCCACCTTATCCTTCCTGCCCCCTGTTGTGTATCTTCTCCTATCCTGTTGGACCTTCATGTTTACCTCAACACCTCATACTTCCTTTCCCACAGCACAACCAACATTCCTTTTCTCATCTAAACAGTTGCTCAGTCGTTTAATCAGTTAGAATACATTATTAAAGAAATTTCCACAACAGATGTTCCACCAGGTTCTTTTTTTGCATTACGCAACTTTTCCAGTCTTTTGATGCACCTGTCCCAGCTTTTTTGAAACGTGCTGTTGGCATCAAATTCCAAGTGGGCATATACACTCACCTAAAGGATTATAAGGAACACCATACTAATACTGTGTTTGACCCCCTTTCACCTTCAGAACTGCCTTAATTCTACATGGCATTGATTCAACAAGGTGGTGAAAGCATTCTTTAGAAATGTTGGCCCATATTGATAGGATAGCATCTTGCTGTTGATGGAGATTTGTGGGATGCACATCCAGGGCACAAAGCTCCCGTTCCACCACATCCCAAAGATGCTCTATTGGATTGAGATCTGGTGACTGTGGGGGCCATTTCAGTACAGTGAACTCATTGTCATGTTCAAGAAACCAATTTGAAATTATTCGAGCTTTGTGACATGGTGCATTATCCTGCTGGAAGTAGCCATCAGAGGATGGGTACATGGTGGTCATAAAGGGATGGACATGGTCAGAAACAATGCTCAGGTAGGCCGTGGCATTTAAACGATGCCCAATTGGCACTAAGGGGCCTAAAATGTGCCAAGAAAACATCCCCCACACCAATCCACCACCACCACCAGCCTGCACAGTGGTAACAAGGCATGATGAATCCATGTTCTCATTCTGTTTACGCCAAATTCTGACTCTACCATCTGAATGTCTCAACAGAAATTGAGTCATCAGACCAGGCAACATTCTTCCAGTCTTCAACTTTCCAATTTTGGTGACCTCGTGCAAATTGTAGATTATTTTTCTTATTTGTAGTGGAGATGAGTGGTACCCGGTGGGGTCTTCTGCTGTTGTAGCCCATCCGCCTCTATCAGCTTGAATCAGTCAGCCCATTCTCCTCTGACCTCTAGCATCAACAAGGCATTTTCACCCACAGGACTGCCGCATACTGGATGTTTTTCCCTTTTCACACCATTCTTTGTAAACCCTAGAAATGGTTGTGTGTGAAAATCCCAGTAACTGAGCAGATTGTGAAATACTCAGACCGGCCCGTCTGGCACCAACAACCATGCCACGCTCAAAATTGCTTAAATCACCTTTCTATCCCATTCTGACATTCAGTTTGGAGTTCAGGAGATTGTCTTGACCAGGACCACACCCCTAAATGCATTGAAGCAACTGCCATGTGATTGGTTGATTAGATAATTGCATTAATGAGAAATTGAACAGGTGTTCCTAATAATCCTTTAGGTGAGTGTACACCGATCTGCCATAACATTATGACCCCTGACAGGTGAAGTGAATAACACTGATAATCTCGTTATCATGGCAACTGTCACTGGGGGGGATATATTAGGCAGCAAGTGAACATTCTGTCCTCAAAGTTGATGTGTTAGAAGCAGAAAAAATGGCAAGTGTAAGGATCTGAGCTACTTTGACAAGGGCCAAATTGTGATGGGTAGATGATGTGGATGGCCAGGTGCTTCGCTTACCTGGAGAACACATGGCACCAAGATGCAATAGGGGGAGAAGACAAGCCAGCAGAGGCAATGTGATGCTTTGGGCAATATTCTGCTGGGAAACCTTGGGTTCTGCCGTTTCATGTGGATGTTACTTTGACCACACTTTGTACCACATACCTGAGAATGGTTTCAGACCATGTGCACCCTTTCATGGCATGGTTTGAGGAACACAACAACGAGTTCAAGGTGTTGACTTGGCCTCCAAATTCCCCAGATCTCAATCCAAATCGAGCATCTGTGGGATGTGCTGGATAAACAGGTCCAATCCATGGAGGCCCCACCTCGCAACTTACAGGACCCTCAACGGGTTAGGGATGTTTTGGTTGCAAAAGTGGGACCTACACAATAGTAGGCTGGTGGTCATAATGTTATGGCTGATTGAGAAATTCTATTGTTTCTAATACACCAGTTTCAACATGTGATATAACTTGCTATTGAATATAAGGTTGAAATTATTTGCAAATTATTGCTGGTTGTAGAATAATACTGGTTTCATAAATAATCCTTTAAGCATTTTTGGCACTATTTAAGCTCAGTGGAATAGTATGTTCTTGGCCATCATCCAATGGAGATAGCATTTTCATTTTCATCTCCTTCATTTGGAAAATGTAAAAAGCATATTGGACAGAGACATTTATTATGATTAAATGTTTGTGTGATGCTTATCTGCCACCAGATAGGAGACCATTACAAAAATAAATAATAATTGACAATGTGGGCTATGATAAAAGGTTTGGGTCAAACACCTTTTCTTCTGCTCCAATCTTTTGTTGTATTATTGATTCAGTCAGGTGTTCATTGCTACTGTGCTGTTCCTTTTTTCCCCAATCTGTCCTCAAGCCTCTCTCAAAGTCTAACCTTAGATGTTTTATCTGGATAAATAAATGTCTCTTTCATAAGCTTGCTTCCTCTCATACTTGGCTGAACACCAACACAGATAAAGGACAAGAAGCTTAGCACTCTCTGATGTAATACTTTTGATCAATTCTGGGGTCACTTTGTGGTGTGCATTCTGTAGCCTTTGAATATGCAATGTGAAGAGGATGGAGGATATTTGATATTTGTAGCCAGATAAAGTTTTACCACCTTCTGAGTCTTAGTTTGCTGCAGGCGGGGTTGGTTCTTATGTAAGAGGAATTCATCTTTTTGTTTGTCTTAATAGTTGAGAGTTCAAAAAGGAAGACGTTGTCCTTAAGACCTCACCACACCAGTATAATCTTAATGGTCTTTTGGTGAAATTGATAGGCAGTTTTATCTTTACAAAAGAAAGGTGATTGATATGGTAAATGGTTTGCAATTGTAGATAGAATAATGTATCTAACTGAAGTTATTGTAATTTCCACTATTATTATCCCGTCCCCTGAAGCAGGCTGTGATTAATAAAGACAAGTGTCTGTGAAAGCAATATCCATAATGCAATGAAGTTAAATAAAGTGATGTCCTTCTGCATTACCCACAGGTGTAACTGCTCATGAAAAGTATGGTATAAAAAAAGATGCTAGGACTGAAAATACTATGGACTTCTAATACAGCTGGCGTAGTTAGAATGTTTTCACTTCTACAGAGAACATCAATGGGCTCCTCCTCATTTCAGATATTTTCTTGAATTAAATACTGTATTATGCATTCAGAACCATGCTTCTTCACCGCATTGAATCTTACTCCCTCCTTCAGGGACCCAGGGTTATGGACATAAATAACATTCGCTTTCAGTCACAAGTCTTAACAGGGGTGTTTCAGAAAGCAGGGTTAACATACTCTGAGTTGAAACCACAACTCTGGGTTTACTGACTCTGAGCTGTCAAATCCCGAGTTGATAGTTTCAGAACAGGTGGTAACAATTAGTTCAGTCAACTAAGAGTTGAGTTAACCCTGTGTAAAGCACGTGCACGAGGAGATAAAAAGCCCTCATCAATGGAATGCAGATAACGTGATTCACCATGGCAACAGGAAAAAAAAGGTCTCGGACCCCGTACTTCTCCCCAGTGGAGTTAGATATATTAATGAATGCACATGCGGTGAGTGTAGTATGCCTATGAACGGTACATACAAAATAATATTCTAATGTACATTAAATGTACCTAGAAAGACATCAGAGCATCTGGAATGTTCATGTGTGATCAGCATGATCATAGATCAGTGTTGCTGGTTGAGGAGCCTTATGGCCTGAGGGAAAAACTGTGAGTCTGGAAGTGCGCACTCCGATACTCCGGTAGTGTCTACCAGACGGCAGCAGCGGTATGAATAGAACATAGCCTTGGTGGCTGTAGTCTTTGATGATGTTCTGTGCTTTCCTAAGGCATTGTGTATGGTAGATGCCTTGCATGGAGGGCAGATGGTAGCAGACGACAGGCTCCGCAGGCTTCACCACCCTCTGGAGGGACTTGTGATCCGCAGCGGAGCAGCTGCCAAACTAGGCAGTGATGCAGCCTGAGAGGATGCTCTCAATGGTGCACCTGTAGAAGTTGGTGCCAAACTTCTTGAGTCTCCTCTGGAAGTATAGTTGTTTGTGGGCAGTTTTCACTGCCGAGTTCGCTTGCCTGGACCAAGTGAGGTCATCTATTTATGCAGGTGCTACACAACAGGCACAAAATGTACTTGGCAGAAACTGAAGACGAAATAAAAATATATACTTCCAACAGGAAAAGTATAATATCAGTACAAGCAATTGTGATACTGTTTAGCCTCCCCTACCTAATTAAACACATTTCAGTGGCTACATTCAACAAATATTTCAGTAGAAAGGGACAATTTTGAAGCAAACAATAAGTACAATTCTCAAAAGAAGTAAAATTCTTTGTTGGCCTATCTACTACACATTAAAGCTGTGGAAATACTTCCTATTCACATAATCTCCTTAATTTACTTAGTGCCATCTATACTGCCAATCACCCATTGAAACCCTCAAATATTAACTGATTAATGCTTCAAGTCACAAAGCTTCATACTAAATAATCTGATTACTGCTTAGGCTGATACCTGCAATTCTGTGGAATTCTTTTTTGATGGGTCTTGTGGGTCTGTGACTCGGGAACACTACAAAAGTGTACAGAAAACATTTCAGTGCAACCCACATCTCTGACAGCCCAACAGAGACGGTGGCCAAATGCTCAGCATCACCAGTGTTATACAGAAAACTGCAACACAAAGAATTTGTTCCGAACTGAGAGCAAGTCCACAATGTATCATAGGAACGATATGAGAATATTGTTCAGATAAATGATCGATTGTGCAGAAAAACGGTAACGCTCAAACAGATAATAATTAGGGAATGATAAAACATCCAAACGGGGTCTGATCACTCTCTCCCGACAGAGATTTCTGCAGAGTATTTGTGCTTCAAATGGCTCTTCAAGAAAAGGACACGCCCTGTCTGACACATTCAGATGGCAGGTTTCAGTGAAAGAGTAGGACAAACCCAGGGTTAGTTGGATAAAACCTGCTAGTGAGTAGGTTAGCTTCACGGAGTATGTTGCCGTAGTAACTGACTCAGAGAAACGCTGAACTGGCTCTTTCAAACTGTAAACTCTGAGTCAGTTAACTCCAGGTTTTCACTAAAACTGCTTTCTGAAATACCCCCAACAGACGCTATGGAGCCTAATACAAACACACCCCAAAGTAGCATAGGCAGTACATTGACTGTGAGGGTCTACAGCAGTCTACCCATAGGAGCATCTGGACACACCAGCAATCCCCTGAGGCAAAGTGGAAATGCAGACCACATATTTACCGTCCTCCACCCCAACTGACAGCACACTGGGCTGACAGGCATGACATAGAGGCAATAAAACCTCACAAATGAACTCACCTCTGTGCAGTGGATCCACCACAGTCAACCCTTCGAACAGTGCCCAGGTTACCACTATGCCCCAGTGAAGAGGTTTAGTTTCTATTGAGGATCATGTCTGTGTTCTGAACGCTAACAAATCTTGTCTGCATATGTGGGTCCAAATGAGATGGAAAATGATGGTAGCTACCAACCTAGAGATACAGCAGCAGGGCAAACGTTGTTAACTGCAAGTGGGAAGAATCTCACTGTTGGTCAGCACTTGTGCATCAGTTCATCCATAACTAACTGAGCACCAGCCTTCCATTAAGGAGAGCAGACAATACCGCCATACTTTACCAGTGATCCACAAGAGACTATGTTGGCCTTTTCAAATGTCTCCCAAACCTCAGGGAACACTGAGGGTTAGAGCCCATATTCCGTTAAATAGGGCACCACTTTAGAGAGTAAATCCCCATCTGGATTGCAGCACCTGGAGAGTTGGTGACCCTGATGTGCATATCGCTCCATAATAGCAGTGAGTGTGCCTCTATCAACAGGGAAAGGGAACAAGTCCCTGGTGGGATTAAGGCATTGTCCCAACCAGGTAGAGACTGATCAGCCATAGACAGGGCTGTGCTAACACAGTCACAGACATGTTTGTCATAGAACAAAGATAAAGGAGATAGACAGCCTTTGCCAAATTAATCCAATGAATAGGAGCCATCAGCGCTGAACCCAATAGAGGTCCATCAACAGCCTCCATTTAGGAATCGTGTATGAGGGAAAATGTTGCAACAGCTGGACTTTGAACTGAACTGCGGACACTTAAAATGTGTTTGTGTCCTGCCTTTCCCCAAAACATCCCACTCATAGATTGTCTCCCAATGCAGTTATCACTCAGAAGGCATTAGAACATGCTGTGGTTGATACGCACTCTCCTTGGCTTTAAACTATGTTGAGCCACATCCCTTTTTAGATGCTAGTTTTGTATGTTTTTAACGGGTCTGGATATTTTATTTTAAGTACTTTTGAAAACAATTACTCTCATTCTTTGTTTTAAGCATTTTAAGTGATTGAGAAAGGCTAGCTCTCGTACACCCAACTTTTTAGGATAACCCAAACACTTTCTAGGATAGCTCTCAGACTAACTTCCATTACTCTGATACTTGTATGTTGTTCTTCCTTCTTGATATGCCCAATCAGGGCCGGCCCTAGCCTTCTGGGGCCCTAAGCATACACTGATTCAGGGGTTCCCCCTTCCCTATTGGTCCGGGATTCACTAGCGGACTGGAGCCCCCTAGAAATCCGGGGCCCTAAGCGACTGCCTCTCTACCAAACTATTGGTAACCAAAAAGACGTATGCCTGGTAGAATTCCTATATGCCATAAATATATGCCATATATGCACACTGTTTTGTTTTTAAGTTTCAATTTGGTGGCACAGTTCCGCCTCAGAGCTAATGACACCAGCAATAGTCAGGATAACAGTCATTTTATTTATATATTTGTTTATGAGCCCAACCCACAGAGAGCTGCTGTAAACAGACCTCTCTTTTTCTGTTGATTGTTTCCAGATCCTGCTCTTCAGCCTCATGCCAATTGATACATGTATGTTGACTAACAGTGATCTGCTAAGGAAATCATGGTGTCTGTGGGCCATAGTTCTAACAAGAGGCTGATTACTACAGTATCACACAGTTGCTGCAATACAATTAGAGACACATAGTTAGTGATTGTTCTTCTGGACAGATTGAGTTATGCCAGCTGAATACTCTTCCTTATGTACCCCAAGTTCCTGGCAATGATTTTTACCCACAGCTGCAAGAACCTCAAGTAACATGTTTATATTAATAAAAATAAAAAAACATTTCACCAGACTAGAGATGGAGTCAGCAATAGTGAGTGTGTACAGGGAGGAGTGATGAAAGCATGTCTGTAGAAGTGGAGCAGTAATGATGTTTGGCTTTTACTTGTTCAGTTACAGAAGATGAATGCAATAGCATGAGCATTCTCTTTTGTCAATAACAGGGTTCTGAGCATGGTATTACACATTTAACAGTAAAGTAATTAATATTTTTTACTAATGTTTTGGAACCACTCAGAACTTAAAGAATGTTTTTACTAAACTGGCCCAGATAGCACTGTTATGAAGACACAACGGCCTGGCCCTGAACTTCCTAAAATGCTTTTGATATTACAAGTATCTCTATTTACCTGTAAGATGGGATGCTTTCCCATCCTCTGAGGCCTCTCAAATGCCAGTGCTCTGAAGCTTTTCATGAGAATTCCAGGAATTATAGGCACTGCCCAACATTTAATTCAATATAATTGATTCCCATGCATATGCTAACCAACGTAAACAATCAGTGAATGAGAGCTGCAAGTCAGTCCCATTGTCTGTCTTTTTCACACAGTGTGTTCTCTGCCCAGGGCATTTCGAGGCTATCCTTGACTGTCCTACCCATGGACTGAGTTCATGTGAACATTGCATTATGGCTAAATATAAACAACTACACATTTATCAGTGTCGGTCTGATCTCTTTTTCTTTCTCTTTATTCCCCAGTGTGCCATGCTGTCAGTGATGCCATTGTTTCATCTATATACTGTGCTGTGTACATCGATATAAAGCAGGGTTCTACTGTATGTGGCTGTTTATCTCTGTTCTGACACTGTCGTCCCTCTGCTCCTTAGCGTGGCAGTCTGTGTCGGTGTTAGCATGCGGTGGGACCTACGAGTACGCCATTGAGGAATTCTGTTTGGAGAAATTCAAGCTGGACATGGAGGAACTGGACCAGCATCACTGGTGCAGCTGGGAAGACACAGTGGAGTGAGTATTTCATGAATCACAGTATGCTGTATCTTACCGCGTAGTATACGATGTAGCATACCATGTAGCTCTTTGGTAGCAGTATTCTATGTAGCCCCTATGTAGCACCAATGGAATGTCTACAGAATGCAGCACCTACAGCTGGGCTGCCCAACCCGGTTACTGGAGATCTACTGTCCTGTAGGTTCCCTTCAACCTCACTGGTGACTAACACGGAAAAGCTTTTCATCCAGCTAATTATTAGAAGTGTGCTAAATTAGAGTTGCAGAGAAAACCTACAGGACAGTAGATCTCCAGGAACAGGGTCGGGTGTTGTCCTGACCTACAGTATATCATCTTTGCAGTGTTTTTGCAGTTTGTGAAACCCTGACCCTGTTTTCATCTGTGACTTTCACGCGCTTTGTGCGATCAGATTTCATTACGGGACTATTCCCCCGATTAGGGATTAGGTAGATAATCACACTTTATATAAACCCAGACCTTTCCAATGCATGTACAAATTCAAATGAATTGTAAAACAATTGTATATTAGCTTTGTACAATTTGGAAATTAGAGAAGTAGACTTTTGAATGTGTCAAAACATTCCTAAACCCCTGATCTTCGTAGTATTCTGACACTCTGTTGAACTCTGTTGTATCCATGTCAACCATGTCATTATCAGTACAGTCACACTAGCAGATGTGGCGTAATAGGAATATGTGGAGTTTATTTAATCCGTTTTTGCAACAACAAAAAAAACGTTGGCCTTACAATACTTCCAAATTGAATATACCAGTGATTTTCACCTTTTCAACTCTCGCCTTCCTATTAACAGATTATTATGAAACTCTTGGAGGGTGACCAAAATAAATTGGCCTGCTGCTTCCAATGCCACACCATATCTACAGTATTGAACCAGTAGTATAGCGGTCAGATACTGGAAACATTTTATACTATGACGACTAGCCTATTTTAGTAATGAACAGAAAGTTAACGGAAGCTCATTTTCTGGCGGTAAAAATAATTAGGCTGGATGTCACTGAAGTGAACTGTTAACTCCGGCAGCGACATCTTGACTAGAGACTTCTTTTGAAATACCACCCTACTCCCAATATACACTGCACTACTTTCACCAGGTCTACTACTTCTACCAGGAGTCAAAGAGGAGGCACAAAAATGAATTCTGATCTGTTTTCAAAAGATTAAGTGGAAGGGGATTGTGGTGTTGCAGCAACTTTGACAACCCTGTCTGTAGTTAGGATCATTAGTCTAGCACCACCTACTGTGCTCCAATAGATAAACACTGATTGATCATCCCTCCAGTACCACATACTGCATATGATAGAGATCATCAGTCCGTTCTAGTGTCATCCCACTGTGAGCCGGGGAACCTGGGCAGACAGGGTTGTTTCCTGGCTACCTTCCCCTTGGCTGTGGTTCCCCATGGCTCACGTGGCTGTGGTTCCTCATGGCTGTGGATCCCCATGGCTGTGGTTCCCCGTGGCTGTGGTTCCCCATGGCTGTGGTTCCCCTGTGGCTGTGGTTCCCCTGTGGCTGTGGTTCCCCTGTGGCTGTGGTTCCCCTGTGGCTCCCCTGTGGCTGTGGTTCCCCTGTGGCTCCTGTAGCTGTGGTTCTGGTTTTTCCTCTGTGGCTGTAACGTTAGTCTGGATGTGTCACGTGGAGGCTTGCAGAGGATGACACTAGCACCCCAGCTGTCAATGCAGGGCCGGCACATTCAGCCCACCCCTGTCACCGACCAGACACTGCCCTTTCCCTCTGTAGCCAGCCACAGGGGGAGACAGTCTGTACAGTTACATCAATACGTTATCTTCGCTCTTTCTTTGTCCCCGTCTCCTCAAATTCTCTTCATCGCTGAGGCTGGAACAGTGTGGGGATTAAGGTTGTAATCATTCAGGGGAATTATCTGTAAAGGGTGTGTTTTTTTCAATGATTTCTAAATGGTTGCACTGACAGAGCTTAGGGGAACAGTGGCTGACAGTATACGGAACCGCTCAACGACCGGTCCACTGAAATGATACACACCAGAACAGTCCCATGGTTTGCAGCAGTGCGGCTGATCACTCAACCTTCCCCATAGGAACCACAGGCAAGAACATCTTGATCCAGATTCATCAAGGTCACCTTTCAGTTTTTCCCACTTACAAAGCATGTAGAAGTCTGTAATTTTTATCATAGGTACTCTTCAACTAAAACAAAAATCCAGAAAATCACATTGTATGATTGTATGATGACATAAGTATTTGATACATCAGAAAAGCAGAACTTAATATTTGGTAGAGAAACCTTTGTTTGCAATTGCATATGTTTCCTGTAGTTCTTGACCATGTTTGCACACACTGCAGCAAGGATTTTGGCCCACTCCTTCATACAGACCTTCTCCAGCTGTCGCTGGAGAATGGGCAATACAGACTTTCAGCTCCCTCCAAAGATTTTCTTTTGGGTTCAGGTCTGGAGACTGGCTAGGCCACTCCAGGACCTTGAGATGCTTCTTACGGAGCCACTCCTTATTTGCCCTGGCTGTGTGTTTTGGGTCGTTGTCATGCTGGAAGATCCAGCCACGACCCATCTTCAATGCTCTTACTGAGGGAATGAGGTTGTTGGCCAAGATCTCACACTACATGGCCCCATCCGTCTTTCCCTCAATACGGTGCAGTTGTCCTGTCCCCTTTGCAGAAAAGCATCCCCAAAGAATGATGTTTCCACCTCCATGCTTCACGGTTGGGATGATCCTAAATATTAGATCTCTTGCTCCAAAGGCAGTTGCGGTAAATGAATTAATCTCTGATCATAAACTAGATGCTATTGGTTTATGTGAAACGTGGCTAAAGCCTAATGAATTCACTGCCTTAAATGAGGCCTCTCCTCCTGGCTATACTAGTGATCATATCCCTCGTGCGTCCAGAAAAGGAGGGGGTGTCGCTAATATTTATGACAGTAAATATAAACTTACTCTCAAACATATCACAGAGTTTCATTCTTTCGAAGCTTTACTCATGAAAGTTAACCAGGCCGATAAATCATTTTACATAGCTACTATTTATAGGCCCCCCGGGCCATACACATTGTTCCTCAATGAGTTTCCAGAATTCTTGTCTAACCTTGTAGTCATGGCAGATAGTATTCTAATTTTTGGCGATTTCAATATCCATATGGAAAACCCCAATGATCCTCTTCAAAAAGCCTTTCAAGCCATAATCGACTCAATGGGTTTCATCCAACATGTCTCAGGTCCAACACATTGCCACAATCATACCTTAGATTTAGTCCTGTCACGAGAAATAGATATTGTAGATCTAATAATTTACCCCCAAAATCCTGGATTATCGGATCACTGTCTTATTACATTTACCGTTAAAACAAGAAATCCACTTGCCCCCCAAACAATGAGTTTCAAAAGCCGTACTATAAATTCTCGGATTACAAATAAATTCCTTGATATTCTTACTAGTTCGCTCATAAATGACAGAGTAAATAAATCTGTAAACGATCAAATCGAGGATCTAAACTCAATACTGCGAAATACATTAGACATAGTTGCACCACTAAAAACTAAAGAAATACGCAATAAGAAACTTGCTCCTTGGTACACCGACAATACTAGAGCACTTAAGCAAGCCTCCAGAAAATTGGAGCGAAAGTGGCGCTCCACCAAGTTGGAAGTATTTAGACTAGCCTGGATAGACAGTACAGTACAATACCGAAAATCACTCACGTCTGCTCGATCAGCTTATTTCTCCAACCTGATTGAGGCAAACAAAAACAATCCAAAATTTCTCTTTGATACAGTTTCAAAGTTAACAAAAAAGAAAAGCTTAGCAAGTGAAGTGGGTCTTCACTTTAGTTGTAATGAATACATGAACTACTTTGATGAAAAGATCGTCACCATTAGAAAACAAATAACTGAATCCTTAAATAGTTATGGTCCTAAAAATCTCAGTTGTCCAAAAAATTTCCGGAACCTCCCTGATCAGGTGTCTATGGGGACACTTGAGTTTTTTGATACTGTATCGCTCGACACATTTACAAAATTTGTAATGAGTTCTAAACCCACAAACTCTCAGCTAGACCCGATTCCTACAAAATTACTTAAGGAGTTATTTCCTGTGCTAGGTCAGCCAATGCTGAACATAATAAATTGCTCCCTTTCCTCCGGATGCGTACCAAACTCATTAAAAATTGCGGAAATTAAGCCTCTTCTAAAAAAATCTAATCTAGATCCCGACATATTAAACAATTACAGGCCAATATCGAACCTCCCGTTCCTCTCAAAAATCTTAGAAAAATGTGTTTCCCAACAACTGAATGTCTTCCTAAAGACAAAAAACATTTATGAAATATTCCAGTCTGGTTTTAGATCTCATCATAGTACTGAGACTGCACTCGTGAAGGTAACAAATGACCTTCTAATGGCCTCAGACAAAGGTTCCGCATCCGTCCTGTTGCTTCTTGATCTTAGTGCTGCTTTTGACACTATTGATCACTCCCTTCTCTTAGAGAGACTGGAAACCAATATTGGGCTACGTGGACATGTTCTAGCCTGGTTTAAATCTTATTTATCTGAAAGATATCAGTTCGTTAGTGTGGATGGCATATCCTCTGACAAGTCAAAGGTATGCTTTGGAGTTCCTCAAGGCTCGGTTCTGGGCCCATTACTTTTCTCACTATACATGCTCCCTCTGGGCGATGTAATCCGAAATCACAATATTAACTTTCACTGTTATGCTGATGACACACAGTTATATATTTCAATGAAGCATGGAGAAGCCCCTAAATTAGCTATTTTGGAAGCATGCGTTTCAGATATTAGGAAGTGGATGACAGAGAATTTCTTGCTCTTAAACTCAAATAAAACAGAAATGCTCCTTTTAGGACCCAAAAAACAAAGAGCGTTGTTAGCAGATCTCACTGTGAACCTCGACGGCTGCATGGTCGTATCCCAAAAAACTGTAAAAAACCTTGGCGTTACCCTTGACCCTGACCTCTCTTTTGAAGAACATATAAAATATGTCTCAAGAGTTGCTTATTTTCATCTTCGAAACATCGCAAAAATTAGAAACTTTCTATCAAAAACTGATGCAGAAAAATTAATTCATGCTTTCGTTACTTCTAGATTAGATTACTGCAATGCTCTTCTCTCTGGTAATCCAGACAAATTAATAAATAAACTTCAATTAGTGCTGCACACAGCTGCTAGAATCCTAACTAGAACAAAAAAATTTGAACACATTACTCCTGTCCTGGCATCCTTACATTGGCTGCCTGTTAGGGTTAGGGCTGATTTTAAGGTTTTACTCTTAACCTATAAATCAATACATGGACTTGCTCCTACTTACCTTGCTGAAATGATCCAGCCATACATACCTACACGTAACCTTAGATCGCAAGATGCAGGCCTTTTAATTGTACCTAGAATTTCTAAACAAACAGTTGGCGGCAGGGCCTTTTCTCATAGAGCTCCACTCCTGTGGAATGATCTGCCAATTAAGGTTAGAAATGCAAACTCAGTGCAAACTTTCAAGTGTCTACTAAAAACTCATCTCTACAGCACGGTTTATAATTAGGTGTAGCCTGGCCCGGGGGCGTGAGGGTGACCAGTAGGCTTGATACTGTCCACCCTTGCTGTCTTGCCAGGTGGGCTCTCGTCGCCACTGGGATGCCCTCCCTCCAATGCCCTTCGGGGGAAGAGTCACTGGCTTGTTGTTGACTCTCTATTGCGCACTTGTGCAGTTGGGCTGTACGCTGCTAGCAATACTCGGCCCTCATTCAGGGGGGTTGCGGTTGGTGGGTGTCCCTTTGGTTGATGCCTGGCAATGTGGTTGGATTGATTTCCTGCCTGTTGGGCCCTGTCCGGGGCCTCCCCCGGGTAGGGCCACAGTGTCACCGGACCCCCCCGTCTCAGTTTCCAAGGTGTTACGCTGCTATATTATTGTGCTGGGGGACATGAGGGATGTACTACTAACTTTTCTCCGTTACCTCCAATTTTAAATTTTAGAAGGAGATGAGGTCCTGGTCCACACCGGCGGATTACCTGGTTTGGGGGGACCGTTGCTGTTCCTGTCCTTGTCCACCTGGTCATACTTCTGACCTAGTCTAAAATCGAATATACTCTGGATTTAGCCAAGAGAAATTTATTTATTATTCCAATTGGACTCTTAATATCTCACCCGGCACAGCCAGAAGAGGACTGGTCACCCCTCTGAGCCTGGGTCCTCTCTAGGTTTCTTCCTAAAATTCGACCTTCTTAGGGAGTTTTTCCTAGCCACTGAAATTCAACACTGCTGTTGTTTGCTCCTTGGGGTTTAAGGCCGGGTGTCTCTGTAAAGCACTTTGTGACAACTGCTGTTGTAAAAAGCGCTTTATAAATAAATTTTGATTGATTTTGATTGGGTGTACTCATCCTTCTTCTTCCTCCAAACACGGCGAGTGGAGTTTAGACCAAAAAGCTCTTTTTTCGTCTCATCAGACCACATGACCTTCTCCCATTCCTTCTCTGGATCATCCAGATGGTCATTGGCAAACTTCAGACGGGCCTGGATATGCGCTGGCTTGACCAGGGGGACTTTGCGTGCACTGCAAGATTTTAAACTATGACGGCGTAGTGTATTACTAATGGTTTTCTTTGAGATTGTGGTCCCAGCTCTCTTCAGGTCATTGACCAGGTCCTACCATGTAGTTCTGGGCTGATCCCTCACCTTCCTCATGAACATTGATGCTACACGAGGTGAGATCTTGCATGGAGCCCCAGACCAAGGGAGATTGACCGTCATCTTGAACTTCTTCCATTTTCTAATAATTGTGCCAACAGTTGTTGCCTTCTCACCAAGCTGCTTGCCTATTGTCCTGTAGCCCATCCCAGCCTTGTGCAGGTCTCCAATTTTATCCCTGATGTCCTTACACAGCTCTCTGGTCATGGCCATTGTGGAGAGGTTGGAGTCTGTTTGATTGAGTGTGTGGACAGGTGTCTTTTGTACACGTAACGAGTTCAAACAGTTAATACAGGTAATGAGTGGAGAACAGGAGGGCTTCTTAAAGAAAAACTAACAGGTCTGTGAGAGACGGAATTCTTACTGGTTGGTAGGTGATCAAATACTTATGTCATGCAATAAAATGCAAATTAATTATTTAAAAATCATACAATGTGATTTTCTGGATTTTTGTTTTAGATTCTGTCACTCACAGTTGAAGTGTACCTATGATAAAAATTACAGACTTCTACATGCTTTGTAAGTAGGAAAACCTGCAAAATCGGCAGAGTATCAAATACTTGTTCTCCCCACTGTAAGTACAATTGTGGCACACTTGCACTTGATTCAAATTGTATCTTCTAGAAAGCTGTTGAAATTTAAAACAAAATGGTATCCAAAAACAGAATATATTTATTTGGTTTTCAGTGGAACAAAATCAAAACATCTGAATAATAAAATATAAGCTTATTCCATAAAGAAATCCTAAAATGTCCCAGATAATATTATTGACACGTTTCAGAAGTAGTGAGAAATTGTTGATCTAGCTACATTTATTTTCAATCAATCAAGTTTATTTTCTAAAGCCCTTTTTACATCAGCAATTGTAACACTGATTACACAGACACCCAGCTGGAAACACCAAAGAGCAAGTAACTAGGATCTAGGATTATCTACTGATTTAACATATTATTTCACCCATTGGTTAAATGATGCATTTTTAAATTGTATCCTGGTCAATACCTCCAGTTTTAAAGCCAACATTGAACCCCAGTTTATATTATTGTGACCTCATAAATCTTTCTATTCTGTCTTTCAATCTAGACATATTTAAATATTTGTTTTGTCAAGCTGTGCGTATGCATGTTTGTGTTTCTCATTGTTTCTTCTGCTACAATCACTTTGAGGAATATTTGCTTGAAAAGAAAGTGGACCTTACAGGCAATGGCAGGATATTGTTGTATTAGGTTAACCAATAGAAAAAGCCTTGTAAAAAGGCCAGTTTCATTGGTGATGATACATCTTTGTTGAATTTGTTAACAAACATCTGGCACTCCCATGCCTGTTAGATATTCAAATCTTAAATTTAAGCCAGTTGCCAAAGCAGCAAAATAATTATGCGAAATGATTATTTTGTGGATTATAATGGATATTATTATAGCAGTTGATAACAATTTTTATAATGAAAAATCTAATCGGGGTGTGGGGGGGGGGGCTCAAAAGCATTTTTACACCTCATATGCACTGCAAGTCATTTCACACAGTTGGGCCATTTTCTTTTAATAGTGATCAAATGAAGAACCTGAGCCTGTACATTCAGAAGGAAATCAAACAAACAGTCAAAGCAACTTGTCAGAAAGCCTGTAGAGGCACCAAACAGCAGCCTCTTATTCTACACCCCATTTCCAAACTACTGCACACTTCCGCACGGAGACCAATCAGGGCTCATATCAATGGCTGCTTGGTGTGTCATGTGCCTACGCTCTGTGTGCGCTCCTTGGAGGTGAGCTGGTTATGCTTGGCTTGGGTCTCAGTACCACTTGTCAAGCTTGGTCTCTGAGCCGTAAAGGGACTCATTAAAGTATTCATGGACACTGGACTGGCGTTCAGCCTCAGAAGCCCAGCACGAGGTGACCCGCCAACGCTCAGCTCCTCCATAACGTACACTGTGAGCTGACACCGCTGTTTTCAGGACAGCTAACCTGTCACTGTTCTGAGAGGTGTTCCACGCTGGTTTAGAAAGCACCAGTGACTCTGGTGGACCATCATACCGGCACCGGTGGGACTTGACATCAGAGGCTCACGGTTGTTGCAGAGTGCAGATGTGATGGGTCCCGCTCATTTGTAGTGTTTCTGCTGTCCCTGGCAGTTCACTTTCACAGGACCACATCTCTGGAAAGGGCTGTACATCACTCCACTACCATCAACAGTGTTAACTATGTCCTGCATGGGCTACTAGCTAGCCATGGGCTGCTCTAAAGGTTCTGTCACTTAACGTGCATGGCGCCACCTTAGGTATGAGTCCTGTACACAACATGGACAGATTTCTAGTCTTTTGTCAAAGTTTCTCTCACTCTCTCTCAGCACACCAAAATTACCAGTGGGCTAAACAAACTCCCTCAGCTTGCTACATTGACCAATGGGCTAACCGAACTCCCTCAGCTTGCTACATTGACCAATGGGCTAACCGAACTCCCTCAGCTTGCAACATTAACCAATGGGTTAACCGAACTCCCTCAGCTTGCTACATTGACCAATGGGCTAACCGAACTCCTTCAGCTTGCTACATTGACCAATGGGCTAACCGAACTCCTTCAGCTTGCTACATTGACCAATGGGCTAACCGAACTCCATCAGCATGTTACGTTGACCAATGGGCTTAACAAACGTAGCTGTGAAATCACACAAAAAAACATACATTTGCTATGATTTTACCTCACCAGACATACAAATAAAACAAGTTTTTTATTTTCGCTTGATAAGCAAATTTGGCCTTTCTTTTTTTACTGTTTACCTTGTTCCACTTCTTTCCACTACTCTGTTAATTTGGCTTGATGGCATGTTCATGTTCTGAATAGATAGTTAACTATTCAGTGTGTTATCAGTTTTCTGAGATCTCAGGAAGTCTGTTATGCCTGGTGGGTATTCATGAATGGTATAGCAATGCCTGTTTGGGGTTTACTGTCTAAGAATCTACATCATGTCCGTTGCAAATCATATGAGCTCAGTTGTTTGGAAATAATTGAGGTTCGTGAATCACTATGATTGCATCACTAATTACACTGCAATCAGAGGAATTGCATTGTGTTTTACGCAGCCCACCAGATGGCTTATGGCCAGGGAGTTACACTGCTCTAAAATAAGGAGTTTTATTCTCTTGGTTTGCATTCTAACTGACACTATGGACCCTGGACAAAAGTGCTGCACTTTATAGAATAGTGTGTCACTGGGGACATATCCGAACATTTTATCCCTTAATCCAAGCTGCTTTTCCGTTGTGCTTCCCTGATGAAGAGCCAGAATGTTCACCTTGGGACCGAATGTTCCCTCCATATTTCCGATGTTGTTGTGAGGGAAGTAAAAAAGCTTGTCTAGTCAGACTTTACATGCCCTGTTTGCCTGTACATTTTGAAAATAAAAGGTTCCTGATGGATTTTTTTAATTGAAACTTTTGCGGCAGTGGTTCCCAAATCTTTTCACAATGGCCCTGCTTCCATTATTGGGTAAAACATTTGTATATGTATTATAGTAATAACCAAATGGAGCCTATTAATAGAGATAGCATGCTAACCCCCACTTCTCATTTTGGACAACGGATTTGCGGAGGTGTCTGGAATATTTATTGAAGGAAAAGACAAAGATGGCTTCTGTGACTGAAAAAAAACATTAATTAAAATGAACTTTCAGTAGGAGGCAAAACAATACCAATGGTTAATTCCTTTGTGTACCTCATTGACAGTACACCTGCAAAACCATGCACTCACACGGTAGGTAGTCATGTGTAGACTATGAAGCAAATCTTCAGTATTTCCTGATCACTTTGTTGGTTTACACTACCATCCAAATGTCCATTAAAATAACATCAAATTGATCAGAAATACAGTATAGACATTGTTAAAGTTTTAAACTGTAAAAATGTTTTTACTTTAGCTGGAAATGGCTGACTTGTAATGGAATTTCTACATAGGCATACAGAGGCCCATCAGGCAACCATCCGTCCTGTGTTCCAATTTTACGTTGTTTTTGGTAATCCAAATTTGTCATTTTAAGTGATCATTACAAAACATATAGGCTCAAAATGGCCAGAAACAAATAACTTTCCTCTGAAACTCATCAGTCTATTGTTGTTCTGGGAAATGAAGGATATTCTATGTGAGAAATTGCCAAGAATCTGAAAATCTTGTATAGTGCAGTGTACTACTCCCTTCACAGAACAGTACAAACTGTCTCTAACCAGAATAGAAAGAGGAGTGGGAGGCCCCGGTGCACAACTGAGCAAGAGGACAAATACATTAGAGTGTCTAGTTAGAGAAACAGACACCTCACAGCTTAACTGGCAGCTTCATTAAATAGTACCCGCAAAACACCAGTCTCAATGTCAACAGTGAAGATGCAAATCTGGGAAGCTGGTCTTTGATGCAGAGTTGCAAAGAAAAAGCCATATCTCAGACTTGCCAATAAAAAGATTAAGAAGGGCAAAGAAAACAGACACTGCACAAAGGAAGATTGGAAAAGTGTTAAGAATCTAACATTTCCAAACTTTGAGGTGTTCGGATCACAAAGAAGAACATTCATCAGACACAGATCAAATGAAAAGATGCTGGAGGAGTTCTTGACACCATCTATGGATGGTGAAAGCAATGTGATGGTCTGGGGGTGATTTGGTGGTGGTAAAGTGGGGAATTTGTACAGGGTAAAAGGGATCTTGAAGAAGGAACTCCATTTTGCAACACCATGCCATACCCTGTGGGCGGCACTTGATTGGAGCCAATTTCCTCTTACAACAGGACAATGACCCAAAGCACAGCTCCAAACTATGCAAGAACTATTCAGGGACGAAGCATTCAGCTGGTATTCTGTCTATAATGAAGTGGCCAGCACAGTCAATGGATCTCAACCCTATTGAGCTGATATGGGAGCAGCTTGACCGTTTGGTATGTAAGAAATGCCCATCAAGACAATCCAACTTGTGGGAGGTACTTCAGGAAGCACAGGGTGAAATCTCTTTAGATTACATCAACAAATTGTCAACTAAAATGCCAAAAGTCTGCAAGGCTGTAATTGCTGCAAATTGAGGATTCTTTAATGAAAGTAAAGTCTGAAGGACAAAATTATTATTTCAATTAAAAATAATGATTTCTAACTTTGACAATGACTACATTTCCTATTCATTTAGATATATTTCCTATTCAAACTAATTTCATGTATGTTTTCATGGAAAACAACATTTCTAACTTTTGAACGGTATTTTACATCCACTAAATGTTACCCATTCTCTGTTTTACATGTAGCATGCTGTTGTACTGTTTGTTTCCTCCTTTTCCTCCACCTCCCACACGCTGACATCCTAAGAACCCTTGCTGAACTCCTGTGTTGTGTGGATCTGTTGGGCCAGTATGCAAATTGGAGTGGGTCCATGGAGTCTGGGATGATGATGTTGATGTGAGCAATGTCTGGCCCTGCAACCTTGCAAATATTTAATTGTTTAAAAGTTTTACTCACATCAGCTAGAGATCAGAGTGATGTTTTGGCTGGATAAGCCTCTCCATTCAGGGATTAAGTCTAGGGTTGCACAATATTGGAAAAATATTTTGTTTTTCTGTGATATATATTGCGATATGAAAAAACAGAGGATGTCTTCAGAAAGAGCTTTGGCTATCAACCTGACAGTCTGTATCCTTCATTCTTCCCCAGCCCCAACCTCTACAATTAACATTTATGAAACTTATGAAAATTGTTCTATTTCAGAACAGGTTGCTAGGTAATAATATGTAACTGTAATAGTATAGCAGACGGCAGAGAGATGCTTTGCACTTGTCATACAAAGATTTGTGGTGCCGCCTCAAATGATCAAACAAATTGGTCTTGTTGGCTCATGTTGTGGCAACAATTGTAAGGCACTCTCGACAAAGTACCTGTTTTTGGTCAACATCATCCCGTCTGTAGCCGAAATATTTCCATATAACTGATGCATTTCTTTTTGCAACCAAATTTTTTTGCCTGTTCCTCGCTCATCATTTCGTCACGCGCAAGCAGAGCCTGCATGTCAACCACGTGCAGCAACGAACTCTGTTTAAAATAATTATAATTACCCAATAACCCATACATTTGAGTAAATTACGTTATATCAGACAGATATAATGCTAGTTTTCCATTTGAAAATATATATTGTAGACTGATATAGGTTTACCTTACTAAATCACAGGTTCTGTGATGTGACTATTGCGGATGCGTACATCGCAATGCCGATGCTGAAACTATATATTGTGCAGCCCTAAATAAGACCCAGCTCAGATGGCCCCTGCGGTTCTTTGCTCTATGTGAGGCCACCATCTGGTGCCCTGCAGCTAGGAGGCTGAGCACTTTTTTATTTTTTTGGGGTGTGTCTCTCTGATCTGCCTAATGGAAAAGTATGTTGAAGGAGCAGCCGACCACTGCTTTCACAGCAGCAGAGAGAGCGAGAAAAAAAGAGTTTTAGTAAAATGCCTTTATTACCAGGCACCAAGACAGCCATGTAGAGCTAGAGGAAGTGAGAAAGAGGGGGGTTGGGAGAGACAGGAGAAAGAGACACTAGAAAGCTTACAAATGTGGATATGATAGAAATGAATCTTCCTTCAGCACTGGTTCAACCCTATTTGTATTCTGGTCAACAGGCTCTGTTTCTTATGTTTGCTGAATCATGACTTGTGGCTTGATTTCACTTTGACATTTTAGGGTATTATTTATAAACCTTTTACATTTATTTATTTCTGCTTATTATGTCAGAACCTTCAACTTTTTGGTTTGACCTTATCCTGTCAGATGAATGTCTCCACATATTTTTTTCAGATGCGATCTAATGTGGGACTACAGTTCACATGCAATTACAGCTTCAGAAATGTCAAATGCTGTTTTCATAATGACAGAAATGCCCTAGCCAACCTTTAGCTGTGGAGTTTTGCTTACATCCTAATCATAGATTCCATTTCACATCAATTCGAGACAAATTTCACTGGATGTAGTGATGTGTACTGTCCCTGTGGTGAGACCTACAGCTCTACTGGAAATGCATGTGGTATTCTTTACATAGCCTGTAAACAATGTACACCATTTCACACGGCAACTGTTTCTGCATAAACATGTTCAAGACATACAGTTTCTGTACAGGTTTGCATACATTGATAGCTGCAAAATTATCTTCAAATTATCAAATATTTGTGTGTCTATTAATCAAAATGACTTCTATTATCTACCAAAGAACTGGATAGGTCCCTCCGGGATGGTTTTGCTCCCTGTGGCTCATTCCTCTGGCCCTGTGATCCCCCTGGGCATCACAACACTTGACCCTCAGCGTGCCATTGATTGAAGCTTCAAAAAAAGACCTGCCAGGACTGCTTTCATGTGTTCTCACCCTGGTGGAAAGCTTCCTAGATGGAGAACTTATCATTCATCAACACAGAGCACAACTTTGTTTTTCCTGAAATCCCCAACTCCTATGCGCCAAATTTCATTTTTCCTATAGGGTATTGACATGGACACGGATTGTCGAATATTCAAATACCGAAATTTAGTATTTGAGTACTTGTGTGTGTTTTAATTTTGCCCCCCATTTTTTATTCGTATATGTATTTTCTTTTGGTTTAAATAAATAGGGCTGAATACAATTTTTCTAGATGCTATTAAAATTCCAATCTATAGTGTACATATGACGATATATCAGGACATTTAAAAAAGTTTACTTTTGTAAGTTGTTTTTGTAACAAGCGCTCCTTAACACGTGGATGTTGTTTACAATTGTCAATCAAAGCTGGTGGTAGTGTGGAGGGGTCCAGTCAGTCAGAATGACTCAAATGTATATACAGCATAGCGTACTGTTAGGAAGTGGATGAAAGCTAACTAATTCAAGGGAAGATGGAACTTATTTACTGAATTAATAAATGTTTGGCCACAAAACGCTATGTAAAGTTCGGCTGTGGAAAGGCGTTTGAGAGTGCAGTAAGCAAATAGCATATACAGTATCTCACAAAAGTGAGTACACCCCTCACATTTGTGTAAATATTTGATTATATCTTTTCATGTGACAACACTGAAGAAAGGACACTTTGCTACAATGTAAAGTAGTGAGTGTACAGCTTGTATAACAGTGTACATTTACTGTCCCCTCAAAATAACACAAGACACAGCAATTAATGTCTAAACCGCTGGCAACAAAAGTGAGTACACCCCTAAGTGAAAATGTCCCAATTGGGCCCAAAGTGTCAATATTTTTTGTGGCCACCATTATTTTCCTGCACTTCCTTAACCCTCTTGGGCATGGAGTTTACCAGAGCTTCACAGGTTGCCACTGGAGTCCTCTTCCACTCCTCTGTGATGACATCACGGAGCTGGCGGATGTTAGAGACCTTACGCTCCACCTTCCATTTGAGGATGCCCCATAGATGCCCAATAGGGTTTAGGTCTGGAGACCTTGGCCAGTCCATCACCTTCACCCTCAGCTTCTTTACCAAGGCAGTGGTCGTCTTGGAGGTTTGTTTGGCGTCGTTATCATGTTGGAATACTGCCCTGGGGCCCAGTCTCTGAAGGGAGGGGATCATACTCTGCTTCAGTATGACATGTTGGCATTCATGGTTCCTTCAATGAACTGTAGCTCCCCAGTGGTGGCAGCACTCATGCAGCCCCAGACTATGACACACCCACCACCATGCTTGACTGTAGGCAAGACAAACTTGTCTTTGTACTCCTCACCTGGTTGCCGCCACACACGCTTGACCCCATCTGAACCAGCAAACTGTTTGCGGGCTTCAATCAATCAAATTTATTTATAACAGCAGTTGTCACAAAGTGCTTTACAGAGACACCCGGCCTTAAACCCCAAGGAGCAAACAACAGTAGTGTTGAATTTCAGTGGCTAGAAAAAACTCCCTAAGAAGGCCGAATTTTGGGAAGAAACCTAGAGAGGACCCAGGCTCAGAGGGGTGACCAGTCCTCTTCTGGCTGTGCCAGGTGAGATATTAAGAGTCCAATTGGAATAATTAATACATTTCCCTGGGCTAAATCCAGAGTCTATTTGATTTTAAACTAGGTCAAAAGTATGACCAGGTGGACAGGGACAACAACGGGCCCCCCAATCCAGGTACTACGCAGGTGTGGACCAGGACCTCATCTCCTAAAATGTAAAACTGGAGGAGACTGAGAGAAGTTATATTCCTCATATCCCCCAGCACAATAATACAGCAGCGTAACACCTTGGAACTGAGACGGGGGGGGGGGGGTCCGGCGACATTGTGGCCCTACCCGGGGGAGGCCCCGGACAAGGCCCAACAGGCAGGAAATCAATCCACCCACATTGCCAGGCATCAACCAAAGGGACACCCACCAATCGCGACCCCCCTGAATGAGGGCCGAGTATTGCCAACAGCGTAGAGCCCAATTGCACAAGTGCGCAACAGAGAGTCAACAACAAGCCAGTGACTTTTCCCCTGAAAGGCATTGGAGGGAGGGCATCCCAGTGGCGATGAGAGCCCACCTGGCAAGACAGCAAGGGTGGACAGTATCAAGCCTACTGGTCACCTTCACGCCCCCGGGCCAGGCTACACCTAATTATAAACCGTGCTGTAGAGAAGAGTCTTTAGTAGACACTTGAAAGTTTGCACTGAATTTGCATTTCTAATCTTAATTGGCAGATCATTCCACAGTAGTGGAGCTCTATGAGAAAAGGCCCTGCCGCCAGCTGATTGTTTAGAAATTCTAGGTACAATTAAAAGGCCTGCATCTTGCGATCGTAGGTTACGTGTAGGTATGTATGGCTAAATCATTTCAGCAAGGTAAGTAGGAGCAAGTCCATGTATTGATTTATAGGTTAAGAGTAAAACCTTAAAATCAGCCCCAACCCTAAAAGGCAGCCAGTGTAAGGACGCTAGGACAGGAGTAATGTGTTAAATTTTTTTGTTCTAGTTAGGAATCTAGCAGCCGTGTGCAGCACTAATTGAAGTTTATTTATTAATTTGTCTGGATAACCAGAGAGAAGAGCATTGCAGTAAACTAGTCTAGAAGTAACGAAAGCATGGATACATTTTTCTGCATCAGTTTTTGATAGAAAGTTTCTAATTTTTGCAATGTTTCGATGATGAAAATAAGCAACTCTTGAGACATATTTTATGTTCTTCAAGGGAGAGGTCAGGGTCAAGGGTAACACCAAGGTTTCTTACAGTTTTTTGGGATATGACCATGCAGCCGTCGAGGTTCACAGTGAGATCTGCTAACAACGCTCTTTGTTTTTTGGGTCCTAAAACGAGCATTTCTGTTTTCCTTGAGTTTAAGAGCAAGAAATTCTCTGTCATCCACTTCCTAATATCTGAAACGCATTCTTCCAAAGTAGCTAATTTAGGGGCTTCTCCATGCTTCATTGAAATATATAACTGTGTGTCATCAACATAACAGTGAAAGTTTACATTGTGATTTCGGATTACATCGCACAGAGGGAGCACATATAGTGAGAACAATAATGGGCCCAGAACCGAGCCTTGAGGAACACCAAAGCATACCTTTGACTTGTCAGAGGATATGCCATCCACACTAACAAACTGATATCTTTCAGATAAATAAGATTTAAACCAGGCTAGAACATGTCCACGTAGCCCAATATGGGTTTCCAGTCTCTCTAAGAGAAGGGAGTGATCAATAGTGTCAAAAGCAGCACTAAGATCAAGAAGCAACAGGACGGATGCGGAACCTTTGTCTGAGGCCATTAGAAGGTCATTTGTTACCTTCACGAGTGCAGTCTCAGTACTATGATGAGATCTGAAACCGGACTAGAGTATTTCATAAATGTTATTTGTCTTTAGGAAGGCATTCAGTTGTTGGGAAACACATTTTTCTAAGATTTTTGAGAGGAACGGGAGGTTCGATATTGGCCTAATAATATGTCGGGATCAAGATTAGATTTTTTTTAGAAGAGGCTTAATTTCCGCAATTTTTTGTGAGTTTGGTACACATCCGGAGGAAAGGGAGCAATTTATTATGTTCAGCATTGGCTGACCTAGCACAGGAAATTGCTCCTTAAGTAATTTTGTTGGAATGGGGTCTAGCTGAGAGTTTGTGGGTTTAGAACTCATTACAAATGTAGTAAATGTGTCAAGCGATACGGTATCAAAAAATTCAAGTGTCCCCATTGACACCTGGTCAAGGAGGTTCAGGACATTGTTAGGACAACTGAGATTTTGAGGACCATAACTATTTAAGGAGGAGTCAGTTATTGTGCATCATCTTTAGAAGAGGCTTCCTTCTGGGACGACAGCCATGCAGACCAATTTGATGCAGTGTGAGGCATATGGTCTGAGCACAGACAGGCTGACCCCCCAACCCTTCAACCTCTGCAGCAATGCTGGCAGCACTCATACGTCTATTTCCCTAAGACAACCTCTGGATATGACGCTGAGCATGTGCACTCAACTTCTTTGGTCAACCATGGTGAGGCCTGTTCTGAGTGGAACTTGTCCTGTTAAACCGCTGTATGGCACCGTGCTGCAGCTCATTTTCAGTGTATTGGCAATCTTCTTATAGCCTATGCCATCTTTATGTAGAGCAACAATTCATTTTTTCAGATCCTCAGAGTTCTTTACCATGAGGTGCCATGTTGAACTTCCAGTGACAAGTATTAGGGAGTGTGAGAGTGATGACACCACATTTAACACACCTGCTCCCCATTCACACCTGAGACCTTGTAACACTAATAAGTCACATGACACCAGGAAGGGAAAATGGCTAATTGGGCCCAATTTGGACTTTTTCACTTAGAGGTGTACTCACTTTTGTTGCCAGTGGTTTAGACATGAATGGCTGTGTGTCGAGTTATTTTGAGGGGACAACAAATGTACACTGTTATACAAGCTGGTCACTCACTACTTTACATTGTAGCAAAGTGTAATTTCTTCAGTGTTGTCACATGAAAATATATAATCAAATATGTGCAAAAACGTGAGGGGTGTACTCACTTTAATGAGATACTGTAGCTGGCTAGCTTAGCTAACTAGCTTCTCTAGACTATCACATCTAATAAACTCAAAGTTAAGTGTTGATAAATACTGTGTAGTACTGTAATACTGTCTAGTTCTGCAGCCGAGTTTTGCATATCCTCCACAAGGCTTCCTCAAATGTGCGGTCATGTTTTACTCACACGAACGGTCATTGACCGATGTTACATGAGAACTACACCGGCTCCATAGAACTACACCCGCTCCATAGCGCGTTCTGTAGTAGCGCTCATATTGTATCGGTAGTTTAAAATTTTTAAAATAAAAGGTATTTCGGTTAACCGAATACAATTAGAATAACAACACAAACTATTCTTGTCCAATGCACATCCCTAATAGGGAACCTGCCAAAAAAACTTGTCTGAACTGTCTCAGTAGAACTGTCCCTGCATGTACAGTAGACCTGGAACACACACACACACACACACACACACAGAGCTCCTCTCCACTTGAATCTCCCTCTGAATTCTGTGATGACACACCATGACATTAATGACTTTGAGCACACAGAGACACCAGAGACAAAAGAGTAAACAGACAGAGAACATTTCTACACTACGAGTCCTCTTCAATAACAAAAGGCTTGAAATGCACTACCTCCCTCCTTGACGGATTGTGTCACATTGCTGATCACTGATTGCTCATTCTTGTGGCGAGTTGGAAATGACAGGGAGCCTTTGTGTGTCTCCCTGTATAGTTTAGACTCGTCCTTGAGCGCTAACCAATGCACCCGGCTGATAAACAAAGATCATTTGGTTTTACAGCACATTATTAGCAGCCAGATATTATAAAGTTAGAACTTGGATTCATTGTACATTTCAGTAAATAAAGGAATTCACTGGACATACATTATATAGGTACCGACATGCTAATAAATTATAAAACTATAGGATTAGGGGGTTAAAAATGAAACATTTTGTGAAACTGGCTTAAAGGGCCAGATTTGAATACCACTGACCTAGATACACCTGCAACAACTTCTGCTATTGTGTAAGTTACTAATAATCTAGTCTGCAATGTTATGTTTGGTCTATGGGAAAATGACACAGCAACTTATTCAAGATGCTGAGGTTTGCAAGGAGGACAAGCAGGAGAATTAATTTGGCATTCTCTGTGCTGCTGTCTCAAAAGAGCAGATTGTGGCATACTTCGAAGAGTGGTGATAGAAATCCATTTCAGTTTTGACACAGAATCAAATGGGGTAAGTGCTTTGAGCGCTGGCCTTGACAGGAGACAACTCTCCAGGCTGTCATTACACAGTTCCAGTTGAGAGACTGTACTCAAAAGTACTTCAGTAACACTGATGCTACCTTTAATTTAAAATCCAGAGTTGGGACCCCTAGGTGGCATTGTATTCTAAGACACTTTTTCTAAGCACCAAGCTGACCACCATAGTAAAAGTTTGAACCTTAACTGTGCTGCAAGTGGCTGGTAATCTCAAAAAAGGCAAATTGGCCAGTATTGCCATGGCGGGGAGGAGACATTGCCAGCAGAGCTTTTCCTAGTTCTATCGAATGCAAGCAACATATTTCAGTTTCTCTCTTTTCTTACAAATATTTCCCAACATAAGCTCATCAGAATGAGTTACCTTTCAATGCACCAATTCTAACTAAGTAATATGAGACAACTGGTCAGGGATTTCAATATTTTTGCAAAGCACTGTACCTGTGAGAAATATTTGCTGTGATCTTCAACTCTCCGGAATCTGTTGGAAATGACCATGGATAAGATTGAACATGACTACATTGAGGAAAGGAGGGAAAGGCAGTAAAAACATATTAATGGGGTGTGCATGTCAAATATTTTGATTATCAAGACAAAGTCAATGTGCCTTTCAGAGGTACATGAGTCCTAGATCATATCTGTCTCTTCTGACTCCACTGTACTGTTGGGAAAAACACTAAAGAAAATATAACGCAGAAGTTGAATTAAAGAGAAAGGACATTGGAAGAAACAGTTGGCCTTTAAACAGTACTTAAGTGCCAGTACAAGGTGTATTATCTAGAGTTTTACCCTTTTTCTAGTTTATAAGTGAAAATATTGTGCCGCAGAACTCCAGTCTTTCTCCCTGTACTGCCGTGAGACCCTGGCCCTCCTTGTCCCCCACTCAAGTTATATTTAGTGGTGTTAAACCTGCCTGAAATTCAATCTGGTGACAAAATGTGCAGGAGGATTTTTCCCACCCCCTGTCCACTTGAATGGAGAGCACAGCACTTCCTGGACCTCCCCGTTTTAGACACAGAGGAATCTAAGTTGGTCACAGAGAATCTAAACTTACCCATCCACTGTGTTGTTCTGCATTTGTTTTCAGCCGCCACCCTTAGCCGAGACTCCCAGGGAGTTTAGGCATGTTAAGGAGTGAAAAACTACAGTTGCAAAGGTTAGTGGCTCACCTGCAAATGTAAAGCTCAATTCGAACACCTTGTGGGTGTGTTTCACCGTTTAAATCAACGTGCGTGTTGGCCACTGTATTAAAACCTACATGTACTAGCACAGCGAACCACCTCACAGGTGTTCTTGAATTTTTCTGAATTATAACTGAATTATAATTATATGTGTTGGTGTGGTATGAATTATGTAAATGAAGACACTTCATAAACAGTGCTGGTAAACATTGTTTTGGTGGCTTTAAATAAAAACACAGCCTTCATCTAAGAAACTCTACCAAAATACATTTGATTACTATACACACGACATAACTGTTGTTCTAACAAAGTGATTATGCTTGGTGTAAAACACACACACACACACACACAAACATTAAAACAGGTTCAACAGACAATCTTATATATATAATCTTATATATGTTTGAATATACCTTTGAATGGAGTCCAAGGCCTGTGAACCATCTCTTTTCTGCTGTTAGCAAACCCACTGGGGATAATATCACTGAGAAATCACAGAAGAAATTACATTTAATGGATCACAGCTACAGTACAGGCCATCATTCTTCAATATCCCCTATGCTTATTGCATGATCTTCCGGGCAGTACAAAAGCCTGGTCATCCACAATACAAATATTAATATCCAAAACAAATTTAAAACACAAGGGCCATGATGACACAATCACAACAAACTGAACGGAAGCTGTACAGAAATTCAAAGCCTGACGCTTGTTACAAAAACATCCCAGGAAATAAGACAATCTCATGTAGTGAGATTGTCTTATGGGAGGCACGTCATGGGACTAATTTATCAATGTGGCATAGAAACGACCCTAAATGTAGAATGGTCATACGCATGGAAAATGTTTGCTTCATCAAACTGTCGTAAGCGGTAGGAGAGGCAGGCGGTAGAAAGGAATGCATTGTTTCTCTGACCAGGAGGATGACTATAATACTCCTAAATAGGAATATGACCGGAGTACTGATCCTTAATTATATAAGGATATATAAAGTTGATATATTTAAAGCTGTGTGTGAATGTTCTTCTTAATTCTAACTATGTATGTTGTTGGGCACCAAGTCATAAGAATTTCATTGTACAGGACGACGCTGTGTTGTTTGGTGCATTTGACAAATACTTGGAAATATTTCGGCAAGGCCATTCTCCTGCCTGGCAAAATTATCCCTCCCCCCAAACTTGTTTAAAATTGGGAAAAAGTCAAAAACTTTTTGTGGTACAGTCAGGTCGTCAACATGAGCTACCAAAATTATTATGAAGTGTGCCAGACATTGTAGACCCAAGATTGAGGGGGAGGCATCATTTTAGTAGACAGGAGAATGGCCTTGCCGAAATTACCCCAGCCCCAGCTTGCTTCAAATTGTGACTACAGTCAAATACTTTTTGTGGCAATACTGAGTTTGGCAGGCAAGAATATGGTCTCATCCTAATTTGAATCTATAGTTACAATAGGAGCACATTATAAATATAATTTATAAAATTAAATAAACATTTCAGAGCAATGATGGCTGAATTATTATCCTTACACTTTTGAGAACACTAGTTGAATAAGAAATGGGCGATATGACCGATTTTGTATTGGACATTACCAGTATCACAACCTCCTTGTGCATTATTGCTTAAAAACCTACCCTGACTGTGGCTCACACCAATATTTAAAACCTTAAGACCTTCCCATCATGGCAAGACCTTACCATCATTAAAATACATATTTTACAGTTCATGAACACTGGTCTACAGTGGTCCAGCAGTATAAGCTGCTGCCTCATGTACCGCATAGCCAAACTGCTCGCCCTGTCTCATGAAACCATATTCCACACAACTACATTTCTGTAACTGAAACGTAAGTTATTTTTGGTTAAGTTTGTGCAAAAAAAGGACCAGCAAGCAAGTAGCAGGCAAACTGAATGCACATAGCAATACATGCAGTAGAATCGCATGTATTTTTATTGTCATTCCTGCACAAGATCATATGACAGACAGGCCCGTAACTACCACTGAGGCTACCAAGGTCATGTTCTCGATATATTTTTCGATGTTTTTTACAATTGAAATAAACGTAGTGAACTGAAAACTAAAGCACCGATTTTGTATAATTCAATAATTGTTACTCATGACCTCTGTATTTCTGCAGTGTTAGATCCCGGCCGTGGTGATTAATCAAACAAATTTACTGAAATGGCGCGGCGACCACAAAATAGAATAGCTTACTCACTCAAATTGTTGACTTAAATTCTTCCATGCTTTGGACATGAACGTAAATGTAATTTTGGCATCTTGCCCATGCTCTTTTTATTTATCTACTTCATTTTTTGAGCACCACTTTTGTGCTTAAATTAAAACACTTTGATGTTGTCTTCCTCTCTTGTTCGAACTTGCTTGAAGTTGACGTTCACACAAACTTCCAGCGCAAGCCAATAGAAAATTGTTGGATAGTATTTGCGTAGTCTGCCAGAAATATCTGCAGTACAATAAACAACAAAATCAAACAGTTCAACGAGATTATTAAGTATATTTATTGAAGTCAATATATTTAAGTACGTTTATTGAATGCTATCCATTGGCATACATTACAGTTTAGAAAGTATGACCGAGATGCATTGTCATGTAACAGTTATAATATGGCTCGGGTTTGAATGATGGGGGTTGCTGTAGGAAAAACACACAACGGAAAGAAAATTATAATAATGGAGCTGAGCCGACCAAGACGGTTTAATAGTAGGATTTTGGTATAGGGAGGGGTCTCAAGCTAAGGATTTATGGGCCTCTAGTGGAGAATACAATATCAATTATATTCATGGTGATTAATTAAGCTAGTGGTTCACGAGGCCCCTGATAACGCAAGGCCTGAGACAGCTGCCTTTTCGGCCTTATGGTCTCATTTTAAAAAGCAGTGGTTATATAAAGCTATTACATTGTGTCATGTAACTAATGGTAATACAGATTTAAGTGGGTGTAGACAAATGAACAGGAAGTAGCAACATCACAGTGAGAGGAGATTGGAGGAGCGCTAAAGAAGATCCCAGCGAGGGAACAGAAATATGAACACGCCCCTATTCTCTCCTATGTGATCCATCCATGACATGTATAAAATCCACAACCAACATCATTACTTCATATTACCAATATTTACATGACACAATGCAAGTTAATATTACCACTGCTTTTCAAAATTAGACATTTGGCAACGCCACATCATCTACTACATTTAATCGCAGGAGGAAATGAATGGTTAGTTGACAGTCCCCTTTCTTTCCCAGAATGATTTTCCGAAACACTTTTAGTATTCCCTCCAAGGTCCCCTGAGGGCATATGGTGATGCATTATTGGTAGAGACAAGGCACCCATGCTAACTGGAACCTATTACCCACTCAGAAGTAACACATTCATAAGAACTCCAAACATGTCTCTGTTTCAACATACATGGGAGGTTGTAGCTTGTACGTTGTACTTTCTAAGCTGTTTCTATTACATGTGAACTGTGTTAAAGTGACCGGCTGAACTGTGTAGGAGAAGACATTTGTCTTCAGAAAAGCAGTTAAAGTGCATCAGTATAGAACATTAGCTGTACCCCTTTTGCCAAGCTCAGTCACAATTACCAACCATCTTAAAGATGATATATGTAACACTGGGGAACACAATTTTCATTTAGTTAGATCTGACACTTGTTTTTGACTAACTTTTGGGCCCTGAATCCAAAAATGACCCAGTTTTTTTCCTATCACATCAACTTTTTGAGCTACAGGATACCCTCGCTTTGTCTCAAAAACCATAAAAATACTGCATTCAACAAATTTGTGATTATTTTGTAGAATGCTTGACTTGACTTGGCTTGCTTGACAATTGGGCTGATGTTTACCCACTAGGAATGGTGAAACTGCCACAGATATAGCAAAATGAATCAGGGCTGTTTAGACACTTACGATGACAGCTAACAGAGGCAGCCGTGATCTGAAAGAAAGCAAATAAGTATGTGAATACAAAATAAGTTGAACAGTCACAGGCTTAGAAAAACAAAAACAAACTTACATAAGTTCTGCTAAACCCTTGTATACAGACTTTTACGGGACCAACAATACAATTGTGTTTATTTAGAGGGTAAGCGGTAAAGACAAATCTCGACGTGCAAGAAGAAAACTGACTGTATTTCTGAAATCAGCGTGCCAAATTTAGTCTAAATCAAGGGCAAAATCCAACTCAACAGAAATTAAGTTCCCCAGTGTAATAGAATAAGGACAATGGGATCTCCACCAGCTGTGCATCTGTAAGTGATGTGCATACGTGTATATAATGTCTGTTAGCCGTAGTGATTAGCCACAGTGCCTGTATGCAAAAAAATACCAAGGGCCACTTCTACTCCCTATACCCTAACCCAGTGGTTCCCAACCTTTTTTCATTACTGTACCACCAACAGAATTTTGCTCAGCTTGGAGTAGCCCTGAAGTACCCCTGAAGTACCCCTGGAGTACTCACTAGTAAGCCTATGGCGTCATAAGTTTTCTCAAGTACCCCCTGTAGAGAGGCCAAGTACCCCCAAGGGTCCTAGTAACCCTGATTGGGAACCACTGCCCTAACCAATATCCCAGACCCGATAAACCTACCACACACAACTACATTTCTGTAACTGAAACGTAAGCTATTTTGTTGCTAAGTTTGTGCAAAAAAGGAGCGCAAACATGACAGCAGCAGAATGCTGAATGCACATAGCGATACATTTAGCAGTCTGGTGAGCGGTCAGCACAAACAGTGAAATCCTTATTAGGATCACCAAGCAGAAACACAGCAGCCAACCACAGGGGAGCATCATCATGACCCTGACATGCATGGGAACAGCACAAATCACCAGCTGAGACATATTTCCACAGAAGCTGGTGAAAAGGTCTATAGCAAAAACAACAGAATATAAAACATCATAAACAGATTTCAAAAGACACTGACAGTAACACTAGTATAGCCTACTTATATGTTTATGACTCATAGGTATCCATTCATTTTACTATTATGAACCTAGGCCCATTACAAGCTCCTACGACAGGTGTGAGACAACTGAAAATGCACGACAACCACAAAAAAATTTAATAGCTTTCCCTTTCATTTGATCCTGGACATTCTTCCATGCTTTGGGAATAAAGAACTTGGCTCTTTTGGCAACTTAGTTTCTTTCTCTTTGGGGCTTAGGTATAAATATTTTGATTACTATGAATGTCTTCTAACTTCCATCTTTTGTTGCAACTCGCTGAAAATTGATGTTCACGCAAAGTTCAATCCCAATAGAAAAGTACAATTGTTTGACAGTATTTGCGTAATTTCCCAGAACTCATTCCACTACAATAAACATTAAAATGTAATCAAATTTGAGTGAAATTTGATACGTCAATGAAATATATTTATTACAATGTATAAATGTAAAAACTGTTAGTGAATGTGATACAGCGGCACGAATGACAATTAGAAAAGAATAACCAAAGCGATCAAAGGGCGCTAACTCTAAAGTGGGCCCCTTTCACTGGCTGCTCCTATGCCATCAATCATCATGATGGTCTCTCATCACTCTCTCAATGGAGGAAATGACTAGCTGAGTCTTGGGGGTTGGTAGGAAAACTGAAGGATGGCAGGGATCAGAGCGGGGCCCATGAGTTGTCAAAAGGAAGACAGTGGATTAGAAAAAACTCCCCCGCTATGCTAGGCAAGCCACACCAGGAGGATGGAGGAATGGATGATCGACCATGTGGAGACTTTGCTCCGAGGGGAGGGGACACCTTTGTTGGAGTGGGTGTGTGGATGGACGGGGTACCGTCTGTCTTTCACGCTCTACTGTACCTGTCCTCTAGTGTTACCAAGGATCATTACGCTCAACAGCGGTCTATAAACACACATACACACTCACACATGCACAGTAACTGGATGGATGATTGAGAGCAGTGGGAGAGAAGAGATTGATTTGCACACTAGGGTTGATTACCCACCATTAGTGGTCGTGTGCGTGTGTGTGTGTTTCACAGTCCAAGTCTCTCGCCCTACCTTCTAGGTTCCTACAGGTGTGTTCCATAACAATGTAGAGCCCCATTACGTCCTAGATGTTCAAATATCTAGGCTATTATTCAATCCATTATGAAAGACTGTCAACCTTGTCCTAGTTGATCTGATTTGACCCCCACCTCTGTCTCTCCCTGCAGGCCTTACTGTGAGCTCACCAACTGCACCTATCTGATTGCTCTGAAGATGGACTGCTTCTGGCCAAACCGGGCGGTGGACGAGTTCTTCATACGCGTCCACAAGCACTATTTCCACGACTGCGCCCCGACAGGCCGGCTGCTGCGTGACCCGCCCAACCGTATCCTGGGGCCATTCATTGTGGTGCCAATCCTGGTCACGTTGCTCATGACCGCCCTAGTGGTGTGGAGGAGCAAGCGCAGTGAAGGCATGGTGTAGCGAGGCTGGACCCAACCTCCAGGATACATGTCAGGGGAGAAGGGGTCCAGAAGAGGCCTCTCCTTCACCCTCCACCGGAGACAGAGACAAATACACATAACACTGTTGCTTCTACAGTACAGAAATCAGGCAAAACACTGGGAGGACTTTCAAAGCCAGTGTCAAGGACAACATCGACCAACATATAGATCATCTGTGGGACTATCAAAGTGTTGGACAGGAGACAGAGCCACAGGCAAGAGGAAAAGTACACTCATTAGACGTCTCAGGATGATTGGTTAAAAAAAAGCTTTGTCTGCCAATCTGAAATAGGTAGAGAATCAGATGGAGTTGGATTGGTTTAAAGGACCTCTGGAACACATCAGGTCATTTGATGTGCATTAGGTTGGGACACTTTATCACAGCTTCTGGAATAAACTTTTAAAAGTCAGTCACTGATTGGTTGATAGAAAGCATCGTCCTGTTACCTTTCTGCCACATGGATGCTGTCTGCATCCTAACTCTACTCTCCTGAAAAACATCAATCTTCTACTAACCTAACTCTGCCCTGGTGACTGTCTATACCTGTCTGAATACATTTCTTTACTCATCCTTCACATCCTTTTCTTTGTGTTTTGTGCCAAAATGCTGTCAGTAATAAATAGAATCACAAACATATGGAAATAAGAGAATAACACCATTGACATTGTGTACCATTGTGTACCACAAACCTTGATTAAAAGCATATTATTGTGAAAAAGTTGTGTTCAAAGGGTGGTTTGGAATGATGACCCTTCTCTGTGTAGTCACCCAAGCTAAGGCTTGTATTTGATTGGTTTGTAAGTCCCCTTATTGCGTCTTTAGCCAGGCTAATGGTTGTCATCACCGGATAGGGACATTTCCTTTAAGAGCAGAGCATGTTGTTTATAGCCTTTTATGGGATGCTCTTCATCTTATTAGTACTGAGAGAAAAAGCCCTTGGCTTTCTAATTTCCTTTATATTACAATGGAGACCTTTCTCTATAGTCAGGCTTTCTGTAGCTAGACTGGCTGGCTAGGTAAACATATACTTTTGGGGCTATGGAAATAGAATTTAAACATAATCTAAACATAATACCTATGTCAATTTTAGCATGTGAAATAGTTATAGTAAAATTGCTAAGAATAAATTGCACTAATTAAATTAACTTAGGGGAATCCACAAAACCCCCAGAGGAGAAACCACCCCTATCAAAAAGTCTATTAAACCTTATGGATGACAAGTAAAGTTCCGGTTCAAAACCTCCACCCTTACTTTTATCCCATTACAGTAAGTACGTCCATGTTCAGAAGGATCAATGCGACTCCAGTCGCCTGCCTGATCTACAAATCACAGCATCATAAATAATGACTTACTGTTTGTAAGTCATCCATCAGTCACCATTAACCAATGACACAATGTGATTTTGACCCTCTAAAATATGGCTTACATAGCTGTACACATGCTGAGCAGAATTTGCACCAGCATCACTGCCTTTGCCATGGCAACTACAAGCTAGTCAAGTTGATTACATTTGAAGTAGTTAACTAGACTTTGATCAGGAAATTCACCTGAATGGCTACCAATATGTTTAACATATAAGTCTATAATTTAACTTAGCAAAAGAAGGCGACTTGCTCTCATTTGGACTATTGAAATGAGTGCCTGGCATTCACGTGGAATCCAGTGTACTCTGGGAAGAACACAGTGAAGAACGAGCCAGAGGACAATAGTCAGTTCTCAGTGAGACAACAGGTTAATACTATTTTTAAGGCAGAACATATAAGCGACACATCTCATTATAGTTGAATAGTGTTTTTTTTTATGGGGCCACTAGTTTCATCCATATTTTAGCACATGAAGTGAGACATGCTAATTCAATTATATAATATAATCTGACATAACAAAGTTTACCTCTGGGCCTTTTGACACTACGATATGTTTGTCAAAATGAATCAAATAATAACTATATGCTTTTGTAATATAATGTGCAAAAAACTATAAAGAGTCTCGTGTATGTTTTATGGAACATGCAATTCTTTTGATAACCATAAAACAACAATTACCAGCAAACCAATAAAATACAGACAAATTGAGAAAAAGGCTATTGGCCTTTTGCTCTGCTGACATTACAAAGTGTAGACACTGAAACATGGCCTTGTTTTATTAAGATAAACGAATGTCAGCTTGGAGCAGATTAGACAGCCCCCTGAGAGAAAAGATACTTTTTGCAAATTATTCATATGTACATGCATGTAAGCACGTCCACACACAAACGCACATGCTAGCACACACACACATACTTAGCACGCATACACAGACACACAAATACCACCGTGGGAGAACTATAACATGCCTCAGAGACTGATTAAAACTAGTCTGCAGTGATTTATAACAGACATTTCATATTCTTTTCTGCAGGCCAAATGGGTTAGTGTCCTACTCTCTACAGAAACATCAAGTTATCCAGACTCACTTATGTTCACCAGAGGAAACTTACATTCCAATATGAGACAATGTCTTTATATTATTATAAATACTGATACAGTATAACCAGTACTGATACAGTATGACCAGTACTGATATCGTATGACCAGTACTGATACAGTATGGCCAGTACTGATACCGTATGACCAGTACTGATACAGTATGGCCAGTACTGATACCGTATGACCAGTACTGATACAGTATGACCAGTACTGATATAGTATGACCAGTACTGATACAGTATAACCAGTACTGATACAGTATGGTCAGTACTGATACCATATACCATATGCCCAATATAAACCATTGTTTTTTATGCCAGACAGCCAACGAGGGTTGGATCTGTAATAGACATCTGCTACTAAATCTGCTGCACTCTATCCAGTAAAAATTATGTATCCACTTGTTGCCTAATCCCAGCAAACTCTGGGTTTGAGCTTTTGTCTTGTGTCTTTTGTCTTTTTCTTAGCATCATGACATTGTGTATTGTGTTTCACTCCTCTGGGAAGAAAGAACCCCTCACATCGTTGTTACGGTAACAAACTTGTGTTATTGTGAAGTCAGTGGCTTAACAAATATTAGACACATTCAGCATCATTAATAAAATGAGAAAATACTAGAATTACAAATCTTGAAGTTAATGATCCAAGTTAATACCCTACCATGTGGCGCAGGGCCTAAATGCAATCATGCGTCTGATATTTTTGGCATAGACTAACATGAGAGATTTTGGAGGAGTACAGAAGTCCCAAGGGACACAGAAACATGCTAATTACCAAAGTAGCAGTTCCACAGGGAGGAAGACAGTGATGGACAAATAGAAAGATAGAGGGAGAGAGAATGTATGAGAAAAAGTTAGTGTATGTGAAAGAGAGAGAAATGGAAGAGAAAACGTAGAACAGAAAGAGAGAGGGAAAGAGACAAAGGGGAGATGTTGTGGAGTGCAGAACTAATGAGAGTGTAATTAATCACTTTGATGCATTTGAAATCGGTTAAAAGAAAGAAAGAAAAAGCACTTTGCATAATTTCAAAAGGGAAATTGAAGACAGAAATACAGCTTTATACTTTAATAATCGGATGTGGAACAATTCATCTGACTTTGAACCCAAGCAAGTGTCAGATAGTCTGACTGACAAGACACAGAACTCCTAGTTCACATCATACAATGGGAGAAATGTTGCCAGAAAACAGATAAAAACACAATTCAAATGTTTAGTTTCACATTACTTATTCTTATATCTAATCTGTAATCAGCCCAGCAAATAATATCCAATAACTAGTGCTGTCAAGCATTTGAAATAATGAATTGCGATTAGACACGTTTGCTATCATGATTAATCACAATTTAGGAGTTTGTGGAAAACAATTTTCTATTAACAAGCCCTCAAAACACCACAATAACGGTCAGACTCTATATTTAGCCCATGTAAATATAAAGAGAAGTTTGGTCTCTGATCCCATAGTTCAACCATATCCTCCATTGTGCTCTTGATCAAGGCACCAAGTAGAATAGAACTGCTGTATAAAACACATATCAGCCCATATACCTGGAGAGCTGCTGTATAAAACACATATCAGCCCATATACCTGGAGAGCTGCTGGATGCGCAGGGACAATTTAATTCATTCATACATTTAAATACTTTTAGTGAATACAGGCCCTCCAGTTGATACAACCCTGAATCACACATGATGGTTGATTTCTAAGCTACAGTGTGGTGAGATTGGGGCTTGTGTGGAGTCCTGCACAGAGTAGTAGCTGCAACATTGGGGCTTGTGTGGAGTCCTGCACAGAGTAGTAGCTGCAACATTGGGGCTTGTGTGGAGGCCTGCACCTTTGGTAGATGCAAAATTAAGACCAAATACTTAAGTCTATATTAAATTATTCCAAAATTAAATAACTGCTAGGTCACTTAAATAATAGTAACATGCATTTGATTGGCAATGTGGCTTGTTTGTTTACCTAAAAGATGAATCATCTTCAGCACTAGACAAGCACCAAAATCATACCGTTATGTTGCTGCTGCAAAAAAAAAAGTTTGTTTTGGTGCCCGTCCCTGAAAGGTCCTGTTCAAATAAAGCTTTGACTAAAGATGGTTGACACTCCAAAAATGATTTGTTAATGCAGACAATATATTTTACAGCATTAAAAATGAAAAAGCCAACTGTGTACATTAGAAGTATTATTGTCATTGCCAGTCTATTCTTTTACCCACTCCACTCCACTTCTGCATTCTTTTTTAAGTGAGTGGAACAGTAGTCATTAAAGAGACTTTGTGAATGAGTTTCAAACATGAGAATACAAGGTGATAGAAACTGATGATAGACAACAGGGACATTTTATTGAAGATTATAAAAGGAAAGGCAAAAATATGAAATATAAACATGTATGTAAATGGCATGTGTGTTTCTCCATTCTTATCCACTCTGTCATTGTGGAGTGTGGGAGAGTGGCCTCTTCATCGGCAACAGAATGAGGAGTCCATAATGACTCCTTCTCTCCCTGAGACCCCCCCCCCCTCCCCCAATTTAATACGTCTGACCTTGAGGTGGGTGTATTTTGTGTGTATGTAGAGACTACACAGATCTTGTAAGCCAGAGGCATCATAACTCTGCTTTATGACAGTAACCCCATGTTTCATTGAAATATGAGCAAATTGTAGCTATATTCTGGTGATGAAAATGTACACACGCAAATAAACACGTGGTATGTCTGCTGCTTCATTCACACACAGGTATTCTCTGTTATCAGTGACTCCACACATCCTGTTTAAACATCAGCTTTTGATTTACGTTTGGTTGAGCTGTGTGAATGTTATGCGAAAATCAATCCATTTCACCATGTTGTTTGATTTAAGTTAACGTTAGGTCAAAAATAATTTCAAGGAAATGTCCCTTCGGTAAATTACTTTTTGAAAACTGCTAGCTAGGGTCACAGTCCCTAAACTGGGGATGTTTCTATTGTAACCCGCACCAAATTAGACCTAGTGTTCTACAGTACCTCTGGCTACAGGGAGAGAAATTCAGAGCGTCGTAGTAGCCTCTCAGCCTGATTCGCTGCTCTATTTCCTCTGTTTAAATTGGCATCGCCAAGAGCTGTTTGTTTGTATGGAAGTCTAATCTCTTCAATACCTCCCACATGTGGAATAAATGTGTGGGTTTATTTTCCCAACTAGAGGACTAAAGGCTTCTCACCACAACACCCTCTATCTCCCTCTCTCACTCTCTCTCTACATGTGGGTGGATTTGATGAGATAAAGGGAGAGAACCTGACTGGGAATTGTATGAAGCGTTACGTCCAGTTGTTTGCTGCACGAGCTGACAAAACCACAAAGACAGCTTTCTATGCCAGACGATTGACTGATCAATAACAAAAATATGGCCCACATTCTACATAGCAGGAAGCAGTGCAATAGCTTGTCCTTCACGACAGTCTACAGAGGGCAATAGTTTCAATTCTCCATGAGGAACAGAATCTCTGGATCATTGATGGGTTGTATTTCTGACTGCTGTTGGGCCGTTGGAGGTCACAGAGCTACCAGTCTCCTCCCCACTCCCACTATCCCACTACACCTGCTCAGTAGCTTCCTGTGGTGGCCATCCGCGGGCGGCGGGTGATGTGACAAGAACAGTGTCTCCTTTCATTTCCCTGTTCTATGTAAAAACGCAGGGGCTCCTGATCTGCCCGTGGCGCCTGGAGGTAAAACCCTTTCCCCCGTTTCATCAGACTTGGCGTCAAAACACTCTGCGTTGTGAAGTACAACCCCTGGCACTTTTTCAAATGTACTGTACTCTGTGTCCTCTAGTGGCGATACGGTTCTGTGTAGAACATTAGGTAACATGAGGATGGCTTTTGAAAGGTCCTTACTTTCACTTGATATGCTCCATGTGTCTTCAGTGGACAGTTTACAGCAAGTGTTCTAATGCATTATAAGTGCATCCTCAGGTTTTATAAATACACCCATAAGGCAGTATGTTTGCGCCTCATAGAAAGTTCTTGGTTTTCTCTTGACATGATGTGGCACACTGTTTTAAGTGCTCTCTGAGTAAATCCTTTATACAGCTAGTACCTGGGTCTTTGTTCCCCGTAAAAATATTTCAGAACTGAGAATAATTCAGTGTTTTACAAACGCATCAACTTTGACAGGTGCAATTTCCGTCTGACAAGCATTAAAACAATAGATATACAGTATACTGCCGCTGAGGCCTTAAGAGGTCTAAATTGACTCTGTTTAAGCTCCAATCAGTAGAGATTCATGACTGAAGCGGACCCCAGTGCTGAGTGATGGAGGCGTTAAGGCATGGAGACAGCTGGGCAACTAGGAGCTGGCCCTTACGCCTACTGGGTCATTACACACCAAACAGACCGAGAGAGAACAGAGAAAGAACAAACGGAAACACTAACAGAATAAAAAGGAGAACAGAGAGGAGGGAGGCAGATCAACCAAACCTCTGTCTAGCTGGTATAACAGAAACATTGGCACTCATTTCAGACTCGCCGCACATAAACCACACACCTCATCCCAAATCCAATCTCCCCATTTTCCACGAAATGAACCACCTGGACATGTGAAGCTGTTTACTCGATTGACGAGAAGCAAAAACAAATCAAACCTTCTTACTGAAAAGATATGCTTTGCAGAGCCGTTTGAACAAAAACATATTAGAGTCGAAAACATAAAGTACGCTCGCATTCCAACTTAAAAAGAAGGGAATCGCTGTTTGGCTCTTACAAAGGAGAAAAAAAGAATACTACATCTGGATGTGTGTGGGAAGATTATCATCAGGATGACTCTCCTGTTTTTCATGGCTTCCACTTTGGGAAACGGGTGAAAGTCTCCTTTTGAAAGTAGATAATGATGTGACACAGCAGACTGTGCACTGGTTTCAGGATGCGGTCGATCATTAGTGCTGGGTTTGGATGTGGCGGTTGATGATGACGATGGCTACCCACAGATTTGACTGATGATGACTCACAGCAGTAATAATAACACCCTCCCTGACGTTTTTAGAAACAGGAGTGTGTGGGGGATATCGGCTCGTTCGGCTTCAGGCACAATGAGTAACCCTTTTCGAAATGCGGACGGATAGTTTAACACAATGTGTTGAGTTATTCGGCTCTGTTTATGTACGACCAACCTGTCTCCCATTATCATCCCATTTGCTTTACGCAATTTAACAACCGCCGGAATGTAGTGTCACAATCAATAAACAGCAACAACATGGTGACGTTCATAAGCACCTCTTCATACTCAATGCTAAGGGGGCCACGTTCGCAAAACTAAAAGGCAAATCAATTTATTAGCTGAATCAGTTTTAAAAAATGAAATGGAATTGCTCAGCACTGCTTTGTAAGGCCCTATTACTTTAGTAGTGATCCATATTGGGATTATACAGCATGCTGTGGATAGAGGCTGATTCTACATTAAATTTATATCAGCACTTGTCAAGGACTAAAGCACAGTGCTATGAATTTGGAACACGGATGGTCTCTAAAGGAAGTTCTTTGTGTGGGAGGACCTAATATAGCAACCATAGCCGGTCCCCAGAGATTGCCCACTGTCAGCTGTACAAAGGGTCATTCAGCCACTCTACGTGTGGATTGTGGAAATACCTGCTGCCAGGCTGTCGGGAGACATTAAGCCAGTCCAATTTAAACATTGTCCTCCAGAGGAAGCTAACATGTTGTTCTGTTCTCTTGTTGTATTGTGGTTTATGTTCCGGTCGTTACAGAGTCCGTAGAAACATGAAGTATCTTTCCCGGGAAGGAAGAAGCTTTGGGCCGCTGCATACAGCGTGTGGCAACCTCAATCATGATGGCAGTTGTCCTGTCTGCTCTGTACCTGCATGAGCGAAGCTGTCTGGCCCTCTTTAGGAGAGTGGAGCAGTTCATTACCGCAGTCTACAGACTCTCTGTCAGCCAAGCCAGGTCTCACCAAGTGACATTTGCTTATGCCTGCAGGCAAGTGTGTCTGTGTCAGTACTCTCTGACTCCAGTCCAGGGACCTAGGACAAGGTGTGTTGTGTGGAAGTGACTGCAGCTGAGGAAATGTGTAGTCTGCATGCGCACGCATGTGAGCGAGAGTGACAGGTGAGGATATGTTCGTCAGTGGAGTGTGTAAGATAATGTCAAAGGTCAGCTCGGACATAACTGTCCCTTCACATTCAGTGAATAATACTAATGAGGACAATCAGAGAAACAATAATCAAGGGGGAAGCCTCAGTGAAAACAAAACACACATTATAATAACAGTGGCATGTTCAGGTTTGTTGGTCTGTCAAACACTTGCCCTCATTTATTGCACAAGGTAACTGAGCCGACTGCAAGCTCTCTGCATCAGTCCCGAAAAAGATGGACAGCCTCATATTCTCATCAAAGGTTTTTAAAACCTTTGCAAAATTGTTTTGACCATTTTGACATTTTGATAGGGAATGCAGCTCGGTCTCAGGGCCTGCTGTGGTGCAGCCTTTCATCTTCAGGGAACCAGGTTGGTTATGATTGTTTGGTTTATTCTGATTGATTGGATGTTCTGGGCCAGAGACTTCAGTGTATTAATAGAACAGTTTTGAGAGCTCATACCCAAGAAGTGCTTTCTGAGTCATGTCTTATCTCGACTCAGATCTTGCCATTGCAGGGATTGGTGATGGCACAGGGGATCGCTGCATTTTAAATGTTTCCATTGAATTCTTATTGATGGATATTGGATCTGTGTAGAAGACCACAGGGCTGAGGTGGCATTCGGTTTCATTGATGCTGCCTGTCAAGTTATACCCCCATACCATTTCTAACAACTTCGTAGAACAGTCCCGTATCCCAAATAGAATCACAGGCGACTTTGAAAACAAAGCCAGCATACATTTTGGTCATACTTTGTTAATCCATTGGGGTGTAAATATGAAAACAACATTGCCCAGAACAAATGCCTCTGTAATAGTTTGTCTAATTTGTCTTGAGCTAGAAAACACACACAAAAAAGCTAACTATGAGAGCTGCGAAGTCACAATTCATTAGCTTAAAGATGCAGTCCGTGGCGGCAGGCTGCGGGGGGGGGGTGTTGCTCCTTACCCGACGTCGCCTCAGCAACCCCTTATGAGATCTACAAATTAACTTCTACCATTTGAAAGCTTTCGGACATTATCATCATCCCCTGGTCAAAACATCTTCTCGCGGCCATGACACATTTATTTTTTTAAACATCCCAGTCTGGGATGATATATCTATCAGTTAGCATTGAAAATCCAAGTCGTTATGTACTTATGTAACATTTTCAGTGACCCATTTTGGCTCAACAGCGCCACTTTTACAAACAGTGGCCAGAAAACATGGTATGCATCTTTAAAATGCCACTATTATGCACAGCATAATTACAGCATCGTAGTTCAATTAACGTTATTGTCAATGATTGCGTCTCGCAAATGCGTAACGAATATGGAAAGAAAGACAAAACAGAAGTTATTATTTGTTATTATATGCTCTTTAATATATCTTAAAAAATGGATATACAATCTGAGAAAAAAAGGAGGATCTGAACTGAAGGACAGACAGACCTTCCCGAGCCCCACAAAGAACTAGGCTAGCTGAGCCAGTAAAACGAGGAGTGTGGGGCTAGAAACCAGAGCATGCTAACAACAAGACACATCTGAACACCTGTCCGTTTGAATGCACAAACTTACAAACATATGCACGCACGCACACACACACACACACACACACACACACACACACACACACACACACACACACACACACACTTCTAACATACCTACTGTTAAATACGCCACCGCCTGATCACACACACTTTGTCACATGCAAACATCTGTATAACATTTTTAATACAGTGATGACACTGAATCGTATGTTCCAATGTGCACACATACAGGCACAAAGCCAACCAGGGAAAGCCAAGCAACAAACCCATACACTCAAAGATACACGGACATGCGCGCACACACACACAGAGTGAGAGAGAGCGAGCGGGACAGGCAGACACGGGAGGACAACTTCAACATATGATTTGCATGGAAACAAAAATCATAGACAAGCTAGCAAGGAGACAGCCCTCATATTGCCCCTACCTCCATGGGGGCAGAGAAGAAAGCATGGGGACAAAGAAAAAAGGGGGGGAAGGGAGAGACTAGCAGGAGGGAGGGATGGAGCGAGGGAGTGAGGTAAAGACAGACTTTCTGAGGCACAATGTCCTCTATGATCAGCTTCTCCGGGGGTGCTGAAATAAGGTCAAGGGTCAGGTGTGGTTGCACACATAATGTGGTACAGCTTGAGGCTTTGGATCTAAAGGCAGTGGACAGTGTTACAGAGCATCTGGGGCACCGGTGTATTGTGGGTGGTATCATTGTGGATGAGTGAATGGACAGGAAGTGGGTGTGTCTAAAACGGACCGCTATTTCCTATGTATTGGACTACCTTTGACTGGGGCCCCCACAGGGTTCTTCCGTCTGGGGCCCCCCAGGGGGGCTTCCGACTGGGGCCCATCAGGCGCTTGTCAAATGTAGTGCAATAAACAGGGACTGGTGCCATTAAAGATGAATCCAGGATGAAGTGGACATCAGAATAGGGGACTGGATCAGTAGTCATTCACATGCTGTCTGGTGATGGGGGGGCCAGCCTTTAACCAGTGAAACATGGATTTTGTTTTCCTACCTCTGGATGTTTCTTTGTGAGTGGTTGGGTTTGAAAAGCCAACCAGGTGCTGTTTGTTGTACCTTAGCTAGGTGAGTGCGTTTCCTTCCAATGTGCATGACAGGATTCCATGAGGGTGTGTGTGTGTGTGTGTGTGTTTGTGCATTTTTCTTTGCAACCCAAACACTATGGCAGGCACTAGAACTGATAAACACTGTAACAGATAGCATTTCTCTTTGATTGGTTAATTCTTAACAAACAGCTAACTGGATTGGTAAGATCCAGGGTCTTCACCGCCACCTGCGCTCACTGATTGGCTCAGACACATGAGAGGTCATTGGACAATCCCGGCCGTGGCACAGCATGATTTCTCTGGTCGACATAGGACAATTAAACTGTGAGCATGTTTTCCTTTCAAGTCCCTCTTTAAACATTTTAAAACCTTGTTGCTTTTTAATATTTTTTTCTTCCAGCGACTCCGTACTGCAGTCGAGCCGTGTAAGCGGTGCGCTGCGTGATTTGGTTGACCAGATGTTAGGGGGGCGGGGTTCAGCTGCGCAGTCGCAGGCCGGGGGTGGGGCTGGCGATGTGTTGGGTAGAGGGCAGCGGGCGCAGCTGACGCAGTCATCATCTGGCGTAATGCTTGATGTAATCTTGAACCTTATTCCGGAAATCCTCCTACAACAAGACACACAACAGCAGTGAGATTCGTCAAGTCAATATGCTTATTCAATTTCTACCTATACCAAACCCCCAACAGAGCTTTCTCAAAAAAAAATTTCGGGAGGGATTTGATGCCAGTGAAAAAACACTTTCTGTCATGCAATATATGATCTCACTACTGAGGTCATGGTAACAGGGAGAGCTGTGAAGCCAGAGAATATGGTCTCCACGAACAGTGAAGACGTTGATAGATATGTCAACCCAGTTCTTTATCTAAGGACTCGTGCTGAACAACCTCCAATAACAGCGTGTTGGAAAGCCTGAGAGAAACCAAGTAGGGCCCAGGATTCTTCACATAGTTTTGCTAATACCAGATTGTAAATAACCCAGTTTATAGAGTCTGCTGGGATGCTGGGAGTGACCAGACTTTCCCAGTGTCACCAGGCTGAGCACTCGGTCTGTGGCCAACTGGCTCCTCTAGCTTCATCCACACGGTGTCTGGGCCGGATTACTCCTTCTGAATAGTGTCGAACACTACTCAATTAAAGGACAGCAATGGGGAGCTGGGGACTGTGTGTTATGTGCACCTGGGATGTGTAGCGTTTAAAGGAAGCAAAGTCAGGGTGCCACGGCGCAGCTCGACCACTGCGAAGAGAGGCAGAGCCAGGTTGGCATGGCAGCGTAGCATGTGGTGGCTGGAACCAGGTCAAAGGGATTGATATCCGTGGCTCCGTTTGTCCCTCTGGGTCAGCTTGCCCAGTCCTTCCCTAGGGCTAGTTATTTTCAACCACATAGGCTCACCTCAGGCCAATTACGGCTCAGTACAGCAACAAACTAACTCTTCAAAACAAAAGCAGACAGTTCTTTCCTTTAAGACTGGTGGTCCAGACCTAAGGTTTGATTGGGGACTGATGAGGTTAGGCCTTTGCTAAAAGACCACATGGCTTGGGTGTCAGGTGCCAAGGCAAGAGGAAAAACACCTTCAATCCACACAGAAATCTCCCATTGACATCCCCAAAGCATTATTTACCCATTAAACTCCAGTTTCACAGATGTTTCTCAAAAAGGGATTTAGTCCTTAGGGAATATGCTAAAAATGAGGCTTGGCCAGAGTTGGAAAAGGCTAGAAGAGTCGTTCACAAAAACCACAACAACGTCAACAATGACGACGACAACTTAAGGAGAGAAGTCACAGACGTACTGGGGATGGACAAAAGTGTGAGGCTGACTTAGATCCTAGCATGCCAAGTGAAAAGCGTGGGCAGGATACTCTACAGCCCACTTTTACATTAGCATTAAATACCTCTCCCTCCCTCTCTCTCTCATTAGCACTGCAGATCTCCCTCCCTCAACCAGACTTGCTTGTTGAGGAAACAACACTGCATAAAAGCTAATATGTAAATCCACTCTAGACTCTGGATGAAATTCAGTTAGACAGCCGGTTGGAAACCTGCTATTTCAGTCATATTTCATCCTGCTGAATCTCTTCAGTCTTAAGTGTAAGCCATATTTGAGAAAGTCTTTTAAATAACTCAAAATATGACTAAAGACCTACCTCTGGGGGACACTGGGGAGGAACATGTTTACTGAAATTATTATCTGTGAAACTCCAAGGACGCGGGGAGGACAGGGTTGGGACGCATATGAGAGAAGAAGGCAGCGCAGTAAGCAGAGCGCTGGCGACTAGCACTCGTCGTCATTCGTTAGTGAAATGAACCATGTCACCAGTCCAAGTCAATCAGGTCCCACCCACCCAGCAGGCAGGTACACCTCTTCGGTTCCGCAACCCCCTTCAGGAGGTACACGGATCCAAATGGCTGCAGTCCAGCTTGGGTGGAACTGGCTTACTGCTAGAGTCGCAGAGTAAAGAAACGAACGCTAAGTTAAAGATCCCCTGGAGCAGCATGAGGCCAGAGACTCAAACCTGACAGTTAAAACTGGTACCCCTGAATACTCAGAGCTTCCCCTGCCGCACCCCCCACCCCCATTGACACCTCTTATATAACTCTGCGGCCCCACTAAATATTTTGGCAGCGACTAAGTGAGCTGAGAGCAGCACAAATAGCCCCCCGTAGCTCTGCTTATTAATCTGCCCCATTATAAAACTGGAAGGGTATGTGGCGGTTCGCGGAAGCGTGGCTAAGCCGATTCGGTCATGCCTTTCTTCCCTGGCTAATTGCTTTTTGATACATCTTCATATGCAGAGTGGCAAAACGTAAGAGATTGAGGGACAGACACTTGCCTTAGGCTACAGTATGACTATTCATCAAAACAATGGAGATGAATGATGACATTCAGAACAATCCACTGACATACAAGTCCATCTCCTCAAAGTGCACAAGAATAAACCTAATCCTACAGTGTTGCAGAATAGACAACATACTCTCTTTCCCGTTACAGGGAATACAGGGAAAGAGACAAGCTACATTTCCTGTCAGATCTAATCAATGTCTCAGTTCTGACTCGTAGTTGATGACTGAGTGAGCTGTCACTGAGATGTGGTTATAACACTTGGCAGGGAGATATTAAATGCTCTCTGACACCCTCAACTGCTCTTTGGTTTGGCCATTAAAAAGTAGATGAACCTGGAAATCACTAATCAATGGCTAAAATCATCATTTTTATGACCGGTGGTCACACTCCTTCAACCAAAGTTCTTTCAAGGTAATGTAATGTCCACATGGCTCCAATCCATAATGGATTAAAATCAGAAGTCACATTAGGGTTGAAAATGAGTTCAATTGACAAATAAATTCATGTTATGGTTTTTAATACCCAGGTATAACCTATAGTATAATACTTGACTTAACTATCTGTTTGGAAAATCAACACGTCAGAGAGGTGTTTTCTACTGTTCTTGGCTATCAAACCATTTGCAGAGTGACAGAACCTTAAAAACTTGCTAACCCCCCCAGACTAAACATCCTGATAGTCCACAATGGATGCGGTCTGTCCAGACAGCCTGACCCAGCATTAAAGGCCCAGAGGAGTCAAAAACATAATTTCCCTGTTTTATTGATGATAATAGTGTGGAAAAATAAAGGAATTGTCTGAGATCTACAGCATAACACCTTCTCAGTGAAATATAGCGAAGCAGGTGTTATAGCTTGGATGTGTATGGCTGCTACTGGAATTAGCTCACTGGTCCTCATAAATTGTCTCATCACGGCAGAAGCCAACTTCATTCTGAAGTTTACAGAAAAAATTTCTCTGCTAAAGTACAAGCAATTGCCCCCAAGTTCACTGGATAAAGCTTCATCCAACACATTGTCATAGCAACTACAGAATCTTTCAGGCTAGAAAAGTGAAAAGCCAAGTCTCCAAATTAAAATCCAACTGAACATGACTTTAATTACAAATGGAAATGTAAGAGTTATTTTTGTGCCATGAACAGTTGGACTCTGTATAAAGTGTTTAAATTCCCAAATAATGAAAATAAGTCCAAAATACCTTGAAATAAAAGCAGAAAATCTATACTTTAATCTCATAGTAATTGTTTCAATACAAATGCATACTTTTGATGCAGAGCCAAAACAACACTCTCCCTATAATTATGGTAGGCACTAGGGTTGGGCTTTTCAATCTGTCCAAACCTTGTTGATAGATGATAGTATGTCTTTCTTTTTTGGTTTACATGACTGTACATCATTGTTGTACTTAGTGGTTACCCTATCACTTGGATATGCATGCTACCCACCCGACAGTCACTCCCTGAAGCTCTGGGACAGCTGATGGATCCAAACGTTCTCCTCCCAAAATCATATCAAAACAATATAATGTGTTTTCGTTAGGTATTTATCATAGTGGCACTCAATAATACTCTACAAACAATTTATGTGGGCTATTCCGTTTATGGTCGTGTTTGGACATTCAAGATGAGTTCCTACATAATGCTTTGCTTTGCAGAAAAGGGTTAGTTAGCTTAGTTTCAATAGAACAATAAGTGCCTACTAGTTACATGGATCAGTAAATCTTAAATAAGAAAATGTAATATAAACTATGTGGACAAATGTATGTAAACACCCGACCATTAGACATACAGTGGATATAAAAAGTATACACACCCCTGTTAAAATGCCAGGTTTTTGTGATGTAAAAGAATGAGACAAAGATAAATCATGTCAGACCTTTTTCTACTTTTAATGTGACCTATAATGTGAACAATTCAATTGAAAAACAATAACCTGGTGGCATTAGTAGTACAAAAAACAATTATAGCAACATTTGCATTGAGTGAAGTAGTTCAGAAGTAATTTCATAGACTTATGTCTGCCCTAATAACTATAATACCTATATACAGTGGGGAGAACAAGTATTTGTTACACTATCATAGGTACATTTCAACTGTGAGAGACAGAATCTGAAACAAAAATCCAGAAAATCACATTGTATAATTTTTAAATAATTTATTTGCATTTTATTGCATGACATAAGTATTTGATCACCTAGCAACCAGTAAGAATTCCGGCTCTCACAGACCTGTTAGTTTTTCTTTAAGAAGCCCTCCTGTTCTCCACTCATTACCTGAATTAACTGCACCAGTTTGAACTCGTTACCTGTATAAAAGACAACTGTCCACACACTCAATCAAACAGACTCCAACCGCTCCACAATGGCCAAGACCAGAGAGCTGTGTAAGGACATCAGGAATAAAATTGCAGACCTGCACAAGGCTGGGATGTGCTACAGGACAATAAGCAAGCAGCTTGGTGAGAAGGCAACAATTGTAGGCACAATTATTAGAAAATGGAAGACGTTCAAGATGACAGTCAATCTCCCTCGGTCTGGGGCTCCATGCAAGATCTCACCTCGTGGGGTATCAATGATCATGAAGAAGGTGAGGGATCAGCCCAGAACTACACGGCAGGACCTGGCCAATGACCTGAAGAGAGCTGGGACCACAGTCTCAAAGAAAACCATTAGTAACACACTACGCTGTCATGGATTAAAATCCTGCAGCGCACACAAGGTCCCCTTGCTCAAGCCAGCGCATGTCCAGGCCCGTCTGAAGTTTGCCAATGACCATCTGGATGATCCAGAGGAGGAATGGGAAAAGGTCATGTGGTCTGATGAGACAAAAATAGAGCTTTTTGGTCTAAACTCCACTCGCTATGTTTGGAAGAAGGATGAGTACAACTGTGAAGCATGGAGGTGGAAACATCCTTCTTTGGGGATGCTTTTCTGCAAAGGGGACAGGACGACTGCACCGTATTGAGGGGAGGATGGATGGGGCCATGTATCGCGAGATTTTGGCCAACAACCTCCTTCCCTCAGTAAGAGCATTGAAGATGGGTCATGGCTGGGTCTTCCAGCATGACAATGACTCGAAACACACAGCCAGGGCAATTAAGGAGTGGCTCTGTAAGTAGCATCTCAAGGTCCTGGAGTGGCCTAGCCAGTCTACAGACCTGAACCCAATAGAAAATCTTTGGAGGGAGCTGAAAGTCCGTATTGCCCAGTGACAGATTCTGAAGGATCTGGAGAAGGTCTGTATGGAGGAGTGGGCCAAAACCCCTGCTGCAGTGTGTGCAAACCTGGTCAAGAACTACAGGAAACGTAAGATCTCTGTAATTGTAAACAAAGGTTTCTGTACCAAATATTAAGTTCTGCTTTTCTGATGTATCAAATACTTATGTCATGCAACAAAATGCTAATTAATTACTTAAAAATCATACAATGTGATTTTCTGGATTTTTCATTGACTCGATTTTTAGATTCCGTCACTCAGTTGCAGAGTACCTATGATAAAAATGACATACTTCTACATACATTGTAAGTTGGAAAACCTGCAAAATCGGCAGTGTATCAAATACTTGTTCTCCCCACTGTAACTGTTATACACTATACCTTAGGTAATGTAGCTTACTCTGTTGAGTTGAAAGTTAAGTTTGTGTTGCAACATTTTGTTTAATATAACCCTAAAAAGGGATTTTTTAGGCCGTTGCCTGCTGTAATAACAGTTGTCAACAGAAAATAATAAAACATTGTTAAAGTAAATTAAGTTAAATTATGAAAACGGTGTTGCATGGAAAATAAACAGAGTTAGCTATGTTGTGTGTTTTTTAGGCATGTTGTTAAAAAAAGGAATCTGGCCCACGATGCTCTCTGGCATTTTCAGTATGGCCCCCCAGTGAAAAATATTGCCCACCACTGGTCTACAGTTTAAAATATTCAACAAAAAAGACTGAGCATGTAAAGTTCCACAGGAGGTTGAGTAAAATAATTATTAAAACATGTTGGTGTTTTAAAATAGTGATTTATTTAAATGATTTAAAAACAATTCCAATCCAGGTGATTTTGAAGTATACTGCTCTCCTATTCCAACCCAACTATACATGCTAAAGGCAGGAAACAATAAATATCATATTAGTGCTGAAACAGGGAATCGTGGGTAGGGGAAAAACAACTGTGTACCTAATAAGCTAAGAGACCCAGGCAGGGGGTGGGCACCTGCAGTACTAGATCAGCCGTAGAACAACAGCGCTGCTACTGATACAGGGTTAGAAGGAGCAGGCTCTGTAAAAGTTCATAGCATTATATCGCCCGAACACACGACTCAGCAGTATGACAGGCAGTGGGGGGGGGGGGGGGGGGAGAGAATGGGCGAAGTCCACGGGAAGAAGGATGTATGCACGGTGAGAAGCAAGACCTCCTGTGGGCACTCAACACCTCCCACTTTCACCTCCAATCCCGTCTTTTCCTTTCCTCCCCGACGGGCTACTGATAGCACATCTCCGAGCCCGCTGTCTCACGTGGTAGCACAGTCTGACAGGTCACAGCTAGGATTACGTCATGTAGAACCAGGACTGGACCTGGCCCACAGCCAGTAAGGTGTCACAAACGCCAGATGGTTTAACACAGAGGGCACGGAGGTCAGATGATGAGCCAGCGATTTCACAGAATTACGGACAGAATGAAAGCCGACAAGGAACCACCTCTGACAACATTCGAGTGTGACTGTCAGTTCACAGAGAAGACGTACATGGTGTCAACAGTCACTGTGTAGAACCATGCAGAACGACATTAAAAGACCCAACAGTTGGTTAATTGGCTATTGATCAGCAGTGGGACAGCCTGGAAGCCCGGTGACCATCCTATTCCTCGCGTGGATGACGATCCATACACCTTTATTAGGATGCAGTCAGACGACCACAGGGTTCCCCAGGAGACCAATGTAGAGCCTCCGCTAAGCCATCGGACTTGAGCTAATTACTGGTACAGAATGGCTGACTCCGTGAGAATAGCAGAGTGACTAATCAGTCGAAAGCGTTGCCCGTTAGTCTGCTGGGGTCCGCTTCAAATCAATTGTTTTCTGTGTAGGTACCAGAATTACGTAATGTCTTTGTGTTTCATAAGGTCAAAGGGAGATATCATGCATGTCTAATCCTCTGCCTCCCTAGGATCTTTAATCCTAAATTCGACGGTCAAAGGGCAGCCTTATATGGGTTTCTCTGTCCCTGCGGCTCTGGTATTTTCCATCTCCCACAGAGCACTGCTGTACAGACGCCACAGGGTGGTCCACCGAAAGCTAATAGCTGACAATAGAATCACAGTGCGGATACAGGGTGTTGCGCTCCGTGGGGGTTCCATTTTAAGCCTAACCTCTCTCTGCTGTATTAACAGAGGATAAAGCTGGAACCGGAGCCCTTTTCTCAATAGGAGGAGGTCAGAGGTATTCGTCCGGATGGCTGTTGTATTTCCTACTGGAGGCTGAGGCATCTGCTGCGACATGACTCTGTTACTATTAAAATACCTAGCTTTCTTGCAGAGACAGAGTAAAAGAGGAGAGAGAAAGTGGGAGACAGAGAGAGATTTGGGCCAAGTTTGCTGTCTGTCTAGAGACCACATGCGTGTTGGTAAGCCGGGGGACTTTTGCATCATTATGGTCATTTAATGGAGGTAGGACAATTTAAATTTTCACCTGTTTACACACAAAAACATCTTTGCTGCAAATGTGGCAACAAGTGTTGTTAATCTAAATATAGTTTCGCGAAGCCACACCTCCAATTTCATCTGGCTTCCTTGGAGGTCTGGAATCTTAGCGTGGTTTAACAATTTCATCAAACAGGATAGAGCATATTTCCTGAAAATGTATCCACAGATTTCGAAAGGGTTTAATTTGGCAATTTTTCTGCCATCTTCACTACTGTTCTGTTACTGTACTGAAGGCATTATTTTGTGAGCACCTGCAAAAGCCCATCCCAACTCATGAATTTGATTGGGTTAGTGTATTTTGAGATGTTACTGAAAAAATTGGTTTTTCTCACCTTTGCAACATAAATCATATAGGTATTCCTCAGACCAAGGGACAACCTAGCCCTGGTTTAAAAGGCTAATAGAAATATAGCTATTGTAGTGTAAAAACGATCTAACCAGGCATCTCCTGCTGATGCAAGAGTGACTCAGCCATTTACAACTGCCACAGGGGAGCTGTCAATAGAACCATTACAAAAAGTCTCTTTCAAAAAAAACTCCAGCTTATTTTCATATTCATGGCTCCTGCAAAGAGAACTAAATCAAACCCCGTCTTCAAATTCCCTGAATAGGGATTTGGCGATTTCAGTGAAGTGAGTGGTTCCTGATATGAGAAACAGATCAGACCACAGGTAACTGCAGCACATTTTGTAGGAACCAGGCTACTGTACAGTCAGGTGAAAAGTACACACACTGGAAAATGTAATGTATTTTTTATATATTTGGAACCATGGAGCTAAATTCCATCCATATATAAATTATGAATTTGATAAATAAATTAGTGTAATTTGTAAGTTATATTTACCAGCCAATAATGTTGAAGTGAAGATTACATATCCACATATGCTAATATAAGACAACTTTTCAGGGGTACACCTACTTTTTCACATGACTGTAGTTCAAAAGCAATGACCTGTTTTTTCTGAGTCTGGAGGCCCACTGTGGCCATTTGTCTGAAGGGCAGCGCTGAACAACAACCTTTCTGTGACAGCGGCGTGACGACTCATCTGGCCAACAGAGCCCTCTGAACGCCTGCCAGACTACTTGAGTGGCATCATTTAGATAGGATGACGGACAGACTCATAGAAGGACCATGTGTTTAATGTGGAACATGACTGTGGATGCCCATACACTACAATGACTGACAGAAAAGGGGCTGAAAGATGGGAACTGTAAAAATCAGGACAGGAAGGTAGTTTCTGTGGGGGCAAAACATTTGCACTCTCTTTTTGATATACGCTTAAATAATAACTCTTAGATTTTAAAACTCAAATACGGTAATTTGCTAAACTGCATACATTCCTGAATGCATAACTCCAGATATTGTACTACAGATCACGATAACAGCTACGACCGGAAAGCATAAGGAAATATGGCCCAAATGAGTAATATGCTAATGCATTTGCATTCAGTGAAGATATAAATAATTCAATGAGCTTCTGGAGTTATTTGAATTATAAATTTAATGCTTAGTTGGCAACAGATCTTAGGATAAGTTAACAACTCTAGATGTTTATATTAGAGTACTCTGTAGTGGACTAATGCCTCAAATGAACATCTAGCCTAGTCTATATTATTCCGCTGACTGTTGAACTGACTGGTCTTGGAGATGTGGTGCGTTTGATCAACCATTCACTCTACACGGAGGAGACGGCGTGACCCATACGGTGCTTCTTTCATCGACTCGCTATGAGTGTCCAACAGTAGTGAGGCGTCAGGCATGAGCCAAATCCGAAACCACGTCCCCCCCCCAAGTCAGACGGTAGAGATGGTGCTTGCAACCCCAAAACAGAGGGTCTGAGTCGCAGGGCAAACCGTAGGCAGAGAATGTATCTGTGCATTAACATAAGACAGTTTGGATAAAACCGCCTGCTAACTGGTACATATAATATAAATTGGAACCGCATCGAAACCACAGGAGGACACCCCAACACCGCGAGTTGGTCTGGCCGCCCGGCAGCGTCATTGAGTTATGAAGCTGCTTTTGCTCTTGGCGGTGCAGCTCACCAGACTGTCTAGCGAGGGAGTAGTCAGAGTCCCAGCAGAGGACGACTCGAGAGGGAGCACCAGCGGTTCCACCACAGATTCATTATGGAGTGGCCATAATGAATCGGTGTACCGCGAGGCCAGCTGCTAGCTGTCTTTCTGCAGGTGTACCGCAAGGCCAGGAGAGGCCTTCAGGGTGGCAGCAGACCACCACAGTGAATCTGAAGACTGGTGAATAACTTTCCAAACCCAGAAAAGCTCTTGCCGAAGCCGGCTGAAGGGCTGGCTCTTCCAGTAGGTTGTCAGGGTGTAAGTTCTTCTGGGAGCCTCTGATCACAGATCGGCTTCTGGGGGGCCTGGCTGGATGATCCAACAAGCGGTACAACAGGATGGAAGGAGATCTCAGCTGACAAGCATCTGTCACGGATACCGCAGGCAGAATGAGAAAGTGTGCATCCCAGAGGGCACATGTTCTTTATGTAGTGCACACTAATTAGACAGAGCGTGAGACGAGTGACACTCAGTAGTCGGTTTAGCTGGCAACACCCCGACCGCGCTCACAGGCAGCAAGTCAGATGGCTTTGGCTTCCTATGTAAAGCAGGCAGACAGCAATTGAGGCATTTAGTTATTGTCCAACTGAACATCAGAATGGGCAAAATGAGTGAGCGACTTTGAGCGTGTCAAGGTCATAGAACACATATAGACTCCGAAGAGTTCCAGGAACACGATGGTGAATTCCGTTTACTTGAGCAGTTGCGTCTACACTGACCTCAACCCAAAAGAGCATCTTCGGGTTGAGTTGGATCAGGCTGTTCGCGGAATGAATCCATTTACCACTGTATAACACACGTCAACAGCATGTTTGACCCATTAACAGTCAAGTGGCTTTGAGCGAGAGCTACAGAACGCTGCATTACACTTCTGAACACTGCCCATTGCCCAAATAAGGCCTGTACAGGACAGAGGGAAGATTAATTCCCTCAAAAAAGGTCTATTTGGTGGCGTTTTTACCTTATCACGCAGATGATGCTCGGCTGCGTCAATGTTTAATGGGTCATCAAAGTTCAGTAGATCCTGAGGGAAATGAGAGAGAGTGTCAACCAAAGTTTACAAAAACACAAGTCTCAGACAATCAAATACCTGGTTAACTCAGACGAAAAGAAACAGACAATTGCATTTGTTGTTGTCTGATCCTCGACGCCACTGGCAATATGCAATGTCACCCTGGATTTACGCGAAAAGACAAAGTAGTGTAATTAGCCTGTTGCCATGGAGACAGCGTGTGGCGTAGTGTGTTTTGAGGGAGATAAAACGGCCCTGGGCCGGTTTGGAAAGCGCCTTGCTTCGTGATTAAGTGCCAAGCCTCGGGTCACGAACGAGCATCAGGCAACATCATCACTGTGGGACTCAGCCAGAAAAGCAGGAGGCCATCAACTCTTGTCGAGCAAAAGCCAACAGATCCTTCCAGAAACCCTTACTACATTTACTGTCGTCACCAACCTGATATCACTGGTCATTTACAATAACGCTGCCTGGCGAATTGCCCAGAAACAAATAGATTTATTTTTCGATTAAATATTTCTCCATCCTCATAAACCCATCATAATGCAATCAATAGCTTCTAGAAGAGTATACATGGAGAACATCCAAACACATTATGGAAGTAGTAAAATGGGTTTACTTTTAATGTACTTACAGTAAACAAGGAGCTCAACCCCCAGACAACATCCTGAAAGACAGAAACAGACAAAAAACAAAAAGTACATGAACTTCCACAGAACCTCAGACGCATTGTTTTTGTGTCCAGTTTAAAAAAAAAAAGAAAAGAAACCAGTCGGTAATAACTAGGTCATTGTGAGTGAGCGTTTCTAATCAAACAATTTGAACGGCCTAATTAGATGGTAAGCCGTGGATCTCACTGGCTCCATTGTATCTAATGAATTCGGGAACCTTTTCGGACTACGCAAGTGGGATGCCTCTCGTCACACATTAGACAAAATGCCTTGATGATAAAAAAGTTATTGTGATGGGCATTAATTAAGCTATCTATTTTAAGGACATAAAAGAGGATCCTGGCCTTTTTAATTACACATTTGACAGTGGGGTATGTAAATGAATGAATCCTAAACCGTTTGAGAAAAATGATCATGTATAAACCATTACCATAACTCAATAGATCTTCAGCTATGCATTCAACTCTATTCCACTGATGACTGAAGATGCAGTGGACTTATCACTCAGGTACAGGTTAAATACAAAATGACAGATTAAAGAAAAACACAGTACATAGAGTAACTCCTTAAAATCCAGGTGTCAGTGGGCTTAGCGCATAGATGGAGTCAGGAGAAAATGTCCAAATCCCTTGTTTTTTATTTAGTACTTTAGAGTGGCAGGGTTAAAATAAGGACCACCTCAGAGGGATCTGGGTTCAATAAAGGACACTCAGTAGGGAGTGATTGATCGGGTTAAGTCAGCGACAATCCTCAAGGAGAGCCTACGTGCACACTTCCAGACAGTTGGTTGATTGCAGGAGAGGAGGAGAATGAGAGGCTCATTAAAACAAAGAAACATTACCATTAATGGACAGTGTCCCTTATGGGGATTTCTAATGGTACCAGTTAAAACACTGAAATGCAGATATACGCCTGGCATGGAACAAATGGGGCTAATTTCCTCTTATCATTTAGCCATTTCACAATGAAACAAAGGGGAGTCCAGTCAAAGAGGAGAAAACTGAATGCCGGAGCAGAGATAAAACGCACATGTAATAAAAACGACAAGCAATATTTTCCTCGGCGGGGACGCAAAGGGCTGTTAGAGACAATGATTGACAGTTGAGGGATTAGCATTTAAATGAAAGAGTCAATACCGTTCTCTAGACGACCTGCCCTCTTATTTTAAATGATCTTATCTCTCCATACTGTTCATGACCATTTGGGAAATGTCTCTAACGAGATCACGCTCTTGGTAATACGAGTGGGCATAATTAACCTGTTGTTTATTTTCCTTCCCGAGGTCTGTGGGACGATAACACTGCAAACCCCCAACCAGACGCACATGAGACCCATGAAAAATACCACAGCCCAGGAGTAGTTGGCCCACAGCAACACACCACCATTCATCAGATACAGTAACCACATTTCTTCACAGGCGACCTACCATATTTGTAAAATGTGTGTAGAAACAACCCCAAACATGGAATTGAGAACGCTCATAGTGTGATTTATCCAACCCTCCTATAACTAATTTCTGCACACCGGTAGGAGATAGTCACTGATAAACACCACTTCTTAGATTCAGGGCACGTGCATGACCTATGCGCATTTCGACACTTCACCCATTTAAGTCATCCCTTTAAGTGGGAAACATAGTATGTCATGCATCAGGCATATTCTACTCTTGCCATTCGAGGGGTTCCAGGTCTAAATAAGCGAATTATTAGGGGGTCGCAATGAAAATAAAATGGGGAATTGTTTTCGAGGGTCATAGATGAATACCCCCGGTATACATGAAATACAACAACCCAACCCAAAAACATAAGAACTATTGGTCTGACATTAACAGAGGAACAGGTGTTGTTGAGTGCATGCCAAAAGGGTGTGTTTTGGTTGCCTGATCGACCAGCAAAAACTTGAACCTCGCTAAAGAGAGGACAAAAGTGTCTTTAGGATGAGGTATCCTTCAAAAGGGTGTATTCAACAATCACTAGTTGGCATCCAAAACAGCTCCCTCTCCAGTAACTTGGTAGAAATACCACCACTGTGGATGTATAGAAAGAACGAGTCACGCTTTCCAACAGCCTACTTCACATTCTGCTTAATGAGCGAAAGGCTGTTCTATTCACATTCTATTCTTGGGATGGTGCTTTTATGTTTATCTGGGTGCCATCTATTTTCCGAAAATTGTTTTTAGGAACACAAATGTCAAATAAATAAACTCCACTTGACTCCAACATGTTGAGCAATAGTGTATGGAACGTTAATGGAACTTGTCTTGCTCGTTCTGGTGAGATAATGTCCTATAAAAAAAAGGGCCTATCGATCACAAAGGACACGCAGCCCTGGACATTCCTTGCCACTATCGCCTGAGGATGCGCCAGCTCCAGAGGTTCGGGACTTTGGTGAGCGTGTGCCAGGAGAGTGCACGAGAGGCGGGCGCGGCTGCCTTCCAGAACATGCCAGAGGCACCTAGTACTGTCAGTTCCTTTGTCTCTCTAAAATGTGTTTATTACATCAAAATGTCTTTTACCCATGTTTAGAATTTAACAAATCACTGAACTTGGCATTATTCTATTTCAAATGAATGGATGTGGTCAAACAAAATGTACAACTGTAGCCATATTTTGAAATGTTTACGTCACAACTTGATAAAATACATTTTACACAAACTGCTATACATTTGAGAAGCAGTTCCCTGGTTCCACCACTTGGCACTGGGTATACACATGATTATTGCTTTGCTTAAATTTAGAAATGATTAATCCCACGCCATGCAAAGAAATGATCACACGCATGGTTTACCCACAGACTTGTGCCTATGAAGGCTTGATAATTGAGGGCCCAAAATTCAGGAAAGAGTATATTTTATTTTCATACACTGCCAGACTTAAAGTCAGTGGTGCCGGTAAATGACTGAGAAATGGCAGAAGGACCTTGCTGAAAAATGTAAAGGGTTATAACAGGTACGAAGTAAGTGATGAAAATTGACAGACAGATCTGGCGTACAGTCCCTGCTAGGACGTTATTTAAGAACTATAGGAAAGAAGGCTTAACATTTCAGAGTTTCCACTGAAAGAAGGAGAAAATGGGCACTAAAGACAATAACAGTCATGATAATATAATGATCAGGGTGACTATTAAAAATGATTAGAAAAGACACAGAGGGGAAAGTCCAGGCTTCTGATGACTGACTATTATTGCCTGTGCTCTGTATACACAGAGGAGAACCCAACTCCCCCTGCCGACCTGGAGGAACATGTTGAGAGCTCCAAGGTGCCAGGGACTTGAAGTTCTTTTCATCATTTGTCTCTGGTGTCTTTTGTGTTTCTCATTAAACGCCTTAGGGTTACCTCCATATAGCCTGTCCCAGTGTCTAGTGATTAGGGTCACCTCCATATAGCCTGTCCCTGTGTCTAGTGATTAGGGTTACCTCCATATAGCCTGTCCCAGTGTCTAGTGATTAGGGTCACCTCCATATAGCCTGTCCCTGTGTTTAGTGATTAGGGTTACCTCCATATAGCCTGTCCCAGTGTCTAGTGATTAGGGTTACCTCCATATAGCCTGTCCCAGTGTCTAGTGATTAGGGTTACCTCCATATAGCCTGTCCCAGTGTCTAGTGATTAGGGTTAGCTCCATATAGCCTGTCCCTGTGTCTAGTGATTAGGGTTACCTCCATATAGCCTGTCCCAGTGTCTAGTGATTAGGGTTACCTCCATATAGCCTGTCCCAGTGTCTAGTGATTAGGGTTACCTCCATATAGCCTGTCCCAGTGTCTAGTGATTAGGGTTACCTCCATATAGCCTGTCCCAGTGTCTAGTGATTAGGGTTACCTCCATATAGCCTGTCCCAGTGTCTAGTGATTAGGGTTAGCTCCATATAGCCTGTCCCTGTGTCTAGTGATTAGGGTTACCTCCATATAGCCTGTCCCAGTGTCTAGTGATTAGGGTTACCTCCATATAGCCTGTCCCAGTGTCTAGTGATTAGGGTCACCTCCATATAGCCTGTCCCAGTGTCTAGTGATTAGGGTCACCTCCATATAGCCTGTCCCAGTGTCTAGTGATTAGGGTTACCTCCATATAGCCTGTCCCTGTGTCTAGTGATTAGGGTTACCTCCATATAGCCTGTCCCAGTGTCTAGTGATTAGGGTTACCTCCATATAGCCTGTCCCAGTGTCTAGTGATTAGGGTTACCTCCATATAGCCTGTCCCAGTGTCTAGTGATTAGGGTTACCTCCATATAGCCTGTCCCAGTGTCTAGTGATTAGGGTTAGCTCCATATAGCCTGTCCCTGTGTCTAGTGATTAGGGTTACCTCCATATAGCCTGTCCCAGTGTCTAGTGATTAGGGTTACCTCCATATAGCCTGTCCCAGTGTCTAGTGATTAGGGTTACCTCCATATAGCCTGTCCCAGTGTCTAGTGATTAGGGTTAGCTCCATATAGCCTGTCCCTGTGTCTAGTGATTAGGGTTACCTCCATATAGCCTGTCCCAGTGTCTAGTGATTAGGGTTACCTCCATATAGCCTGTCCCAGTGTCTAGTGATTAGGGTTACCTCCATATAGCCTGTCCCAGTGTCTAGTGATTAGGGTTACCTCCATATAGCTTGTCCCTGTGTTTAGTGCTTAAGGTTACCTCAATATAGAATGTCCCTTTGTCTAGTGATTAGGGTTGAATCTGTATACCCTGTCCCTGTGTCTGGTGCTTTGCCCCACTACAATACACAGTCGTATAGACAAAATATAAAATCTGGGTGAAGTAAGAACTTCCACAATGCCGCTGGAAATGATTATGAGAATCTCGAGATTCGAACCCGGGTAGCCCATATGAAAGTCGTTGTCGTTAACAACTACACCACGGAGCTGTACATTTGCCAGCTGTCAGCATAGCCTCTTGTCTCTATCCTGAACAAATCCTCTTCTGCATCTGGCCATTTTAATTGTTAATTGGTTATTCGTGAATGACAGATACAGTTAAACTGACTAACGTTTCTTACTAAGTTTACCTCCACCTCCAATAGCGTCTATGTATGGCATTTGCCAATGGCCGTTTTAACAGCGTATTAGCCAGTAATAAGCTTTACCGGTATCTACTAACTTACTGGAAGTCATAAGAATTGAGCAATTGCTAGCTAGTCTGCCAAAGCCATTTCATTTCATGGCATAAGAACGTATTTTTTTCTATCATGGCAAAACAACATACTTTTTTCTTTCATTTGTGAATAACATGTATACAGTACCTATCAAAAAAGGCGACGATAACTAACCTTTTCATCAAGTGAAAAGACGAGAGAATCGGGGAATCTACCAGAAATAATTAATAAATGTTGTTGCTCTCAATAGATTCGAACTAAGGTCTTCCACATAAGAGGCACTGTCTTTAACCACTACGCCACAGCATTACACTTTTCATTAGTCGCTAGACTCCATTGAGGATTGTGTTAAACTAACGTTTCTTATTAAGTTTACAGCCACCATAGCCACCAATGTAGATATTGACGGTTTTAGCCAGCAAAGTTTTTGTCTACATGGAATCATTCATAATGCGTACTTCGCTACGCCTACGAGGAGATACAAACTCGGGACCATGTAGTTCGCAAGTCCACTTCTCTAACCACTACGCTATTTAACAAGGGGTAGTCAGTAAGTCAGTCACTCACTCAGTAAGAGACATTTCCTCTTCGTACCTCCGCTTACACGGTCCGGCAAAAAGGAAGTGACAAAGCAAGCATGCATAGGCTAAGCACTAATCAAGAGTCTGAGTGGATCTTATTGTGTATGTGAATATTTAGTTTGCTTAGTATAAGTAACAAGCTATCTAAGGCTATGGTCTTTACATATACTTCCCGAAAATAAGTAGAGGTAACCCTACTCTTGGAGTAGGACACAAAATAACGACATGAAATAATCTGTTAGTTTTTGGCTGTCAGGTAAACACGAGCACGCCAAAATAAGGGCTGCCCCAGCAACAGGGGGTGTGTAGGAGACAGAGGACTGCTAGGAGATTGAGGCTGTAGAGGTCTATATTCCTTCACACAATCCTCCTAAACCTCCATCTCTTTAGGGCCCTAAATACTTGCCCAGCGTTCATTAGCAACTACACCTTTCATGACACAAAATCGATAGACGGCTAAAATAGGTCATCGGGTCAGACAGCATCTGTAAAACATTTGTTCAAATTTAGCACATTTATGGACTCTGGTTCAGAGCAAGCTCTACCGAAAAATTTGTCACGAGGCAATTTGTTTCCACTTTCCAAGGTCTAGACAGAGAGCCGGAGCTGGTAAATTGGGGATTGTAGCTGAACTTCCCAACAAACAGACAGCAGTCTTCACTCTTCGCATCCTATACATTACTGTGACGATATATCCTACAGTAAAAACTCACATTACACAGTTCAGGGCGTCTGACTTAACCAACAACTACACTTGATGTTCAGAACCTTGCCTTGTTACTGACTGCATTTACCCTATGGCATTGGAGTGGGGAATTGAGGATTTCCTCTGGTTCAAGGTGGACTGAAGCTATGCATACCTTAGAGACATGGATCAGGTCCGACTGAAATTAAAGTACAAATCGATAGGGAAACCCTAACCACTTCCATGATCTAAATAAGTCTGCTTTTAAGTGAGCAGTAGGCACTGTGAGACTGAGTGGGAGAATGTGTGGGGATGGAGGAATTATGGTTCTAAAAGAGAAGTAAGGACATGTTATGTTGCCAGAAGTTACTTCTGGACATGTGAGTAGGATGGAGAGACGAATAATGAAAAACTCCTCTGATGCTAAACTCGTCAGGCTGCTGATTCAAAATGAGTCAAGAACGGCGTGTGTGTATGTGTGTGTGTGTGAGAGACAGCGAGACAATGTGTAAATGGCAAAGTGCGTGTGGCTATGTTTCCCCTTTTGCATAGACGTTTTGTGTGTGTTGCCTGGTAGAGGAGGAGAGCGATGAGAGTTGACAGGAGCTGTGTGGGTTGGAGATGAGCGGCACAAGAGAAAGGTGACAGTGAAGAGGGACAGCATCTCCCTCTCCAGTACACGTCACTGCTCCCTCTCCCACACAAACAAACAATCGAGTGGCTGGTCAAACTATCCATTATCATGTTTGTATAGGCCCACACTAATTCACCCACCCATGCATTTTACACAGACAAATCATCGAAAATGCCAAGGCCTACAATAAAATACAGTAGAATTATGTACCTGCTTGTTTCTAGATGTTGTTTGTTCTTCATTTAAAGTAACAAGGTAAAGTACATGCCGAAACGTGTAGAATATGTCTGGGTTGTCATTATTCTTCAGTCAGTCGTTGTCACGCATAATTGGTACAAGGCTGAGTAAAAGGGTCAACACTAAACCAATCACAATGAAGGTCCATCTCACTCCCCTACAGTATGTAGGCTGGATCAATCAATCCCTTGCCAGAAGCAAAACAAGCTACACAGTCAGGAAGGGAGGAAAACATTTGACCTTCCCCTCCCCTGTCTATAGACTTTTGAGCTGTTGCCCGGCTGAATGGAAAAACTGCTGGATGGCGGGAAGAGAGCTGGGAGCTCAACAGTTTCAAAGGACCAGACATTATATTTCCACCTTTAATGTGCAACCAAGGCCAGGGTCAGGAAAAGTGTAGGGATAAATGGAGAATAGATCCTGGGCCTTATTACAGAGAACCTAGTGACCCAAAGCGGTTTGGATTCAGCACCAGCCGTCCTCCCCCACAGTGTTTAATACAGTGAGGTGCAGTCCTCTCATGCACTCTCTAAGGTGTCATCGACCAGTGTGGATGACATTGGTCTGTCAATACAGAGATTAATTAAGCAAGAGGCTGGGAAGCCAGCGGACCTGGATTTTACTAAAGGACAGGAACACTGGCATTGATTACACAGAGACAATGAGACAATCAGATAGAGACAAATCACAGAGACAATGAGACAATCAGATAGAGACAAATCACAGAGACAATGAGACAATCAGAGAAAGATAATCAGGTAAAGACAACGAGATAATAGCATATACACAATGAGACAATCAGAAAGAGACGATGGGAAAATCAGATATAGACACTTTTCCCAACATTTTCGACCCACTGAAATGTATATTTTTATTTTACCTTTCCGTATAAAGTATAATGACTAGTGCTGAATTACTCTGTGAGACAATCCAGCAGAGGGAAGCACAGTAAACCGTTTTATGTGACTTTGATTAAAACCAGTGTTATTTCTAGGACCAGCCAGTCATGAGGGCTTGTGCTATTTCTATTTCTTCAATTAATTTTTCATATACAATAGTTGATTTTTTTTTGCAAAACAGTCTTATCAGTGCTTGACATCAACCTTTTTGCTCACCAGGCACTGTGGCTAGTGGTTTTCCAAAGTTACTAGCCACTCACCATGTTGTTGTTGGGAAATTATGTTTCATTTGATTAAAGTTGACTATGATGTGCTACATCTATCTTCTTCACGCTGTTGGTCACTGGCGCACAAGGCAATAGGCCTAACACAGATGGACCAGAATCAAACACTGTATGCTCATGGGAGTTGTAGGGACATAGCTCGTAGTTTCACTCACAATGCAGTGAGTTTATTATTTCTTATCTTTTGAGAAGACTACAATAAAAATAAGTAGTGTGTGTGTATACCGGACTCACCTCTATGAAATATTTGGCTACACACTTGAAAACACCAACTATTTTAATCTGTCCTGTTGCCCATTTGAGCTGCTAATGCACACTACAATGTCCTCCCTAACAGCAACCAAAATATCCAAGCCATATATTTATTCTTAACATGTTATTAAAAAGAAAAATGAAATCACTCATCAGCTTTATAATTAATCGCAGTCAATATTATTGTCTATTTCGTAATGCAATGTTTTTTTGGTGACAGTAAACACCCTAATCTGATGGTCTTTTCACCAATCATCTTCATTTGTCTTGCTATCTCTCTTTAAATATGTAATCTGTAATTCTAGGCTACTAGAAGTCACCTGAAATGTTTAAAAGAATGTTGTGGATTGGATGTAGTTTGAGGTTATTACATTTTAATGAAATATTTGTACATGCTAGTGTGAAAAACAAGGATCCACTGATTTTTCATCTCTGCGATGTCAGGACCTGTGTCGTCCTGTATGCAAGGTTGACTGATTTCATTGTTATTAAACTTCATTGTTATTAAATTCTCGAAAGTTTGCACCAGTTATAAAATAAAAAATGTGTGGAATGAAGCAGAATTATTCATCAGATTTCAACACTTATGCTGAGGCATAGCACAACACCATAATCAAGTAATGACAAGTGCTTGCAAAAATGCATTTTTATGCACTGAAGACATAAATTCATTAAAACCAATTTAGCATCAACCTAAGATCCATAAGTGAATTTTGTTGGTGCTGGAAATTGTAGGTAGTAGCATCAATCAGCATAAAAAAAAGGTTTCTCATGAAGGGAACTCATTCAAATTGAACCCCATCCATAACAATAACATGAGGTCTATTGCTAAAGTATTTTGAAAACCATAAGCAAAGTCCAGTGAGGCCAAGTTGTTAATCAAAACGTAAAGCCTTTGACAAGTCAATAGATACAGCAACACAGTTTGATTTTGCAGACATATTGTACCAGTGACACATTGATTTTGCAGACATCTTGTACCAGTGACACATTGATTTTGCAGACATATTGTACCAGTGACACATTGATTTTGCAGACATATTGTACCAGTGACACATTGATTTTGCAGACATCTTGTACCAGTGACACATTGATTTTGCAGACATATTGTACCAGTGACACATTGATTTTTGCAGACATCTTGTACCAGTGACACATTGATTTTGCAGACATCTTGTACCAGTGACACATTGATTTTGCAGACATATTGTACCAGTGACACATTGATTTTGCAGACATACTGTACCAGTGACACATTGATTTTGCAGACATATTGTACCAGTGACACATTGATTTTGCAGACATACTGTACCAGTGGCGACAGCGGACCAAACCCCTCCATCTCGCATTCAATCTTATCTGGCTTTATGCACCCATCGTCCATCACCCAATCTACATTGGCCTGCTGAAGGGTTAAACTGCAACGCATTGTACAGTCATTGGCTGCTACCTGCCCTCTACCAAGGTCTTATATGACTCTGTTCAAAGGAAGCAGGTGGGATAGATCATAAGCGACACCTCACCTGTTGCAAAAATGATCCTTTAGTAGCAGATGGGCAGCACAGATCAATTGTGAGACAGCGGATCTGTGCTGAAGCCCACGGCAACCAATCAAGGCTTGTGACCAGTCATGACTTACAGACATACAAACTGGTCGCCACATCTCCAAGGCACCTTCAAACAGTCACGCAAATAGGTACAGGACCCCAAACGCAAACTATCCATTTCCCTGCATGTACCGGAGCTTGACAAAATAACGGAAACAAAACATGGAAAAAGACTGCTACTTTGAAGTGACTGAATCACAGTTCCAAACACAGCCGCAGAGGTCACATTAGGTTGGCTGCCAATTAGCAGCACATGTGTCGGCCATAAAAGAGGTCTGACAATTAACACTTTGATATTTGAGTTTTCAAAGCAACACGAGGCAACTAACAGAGATCCAAAGAGGCCTAACAGTCGGGGCCTGAAACGGCAGCATCCATCACAAAGCTGACAAGGGGAACAGTCTCACAAAAGAGGGAAGTGTCTCAAAAATCGGCAGAACATCTATGGACACATTGCAAAGGCAAAGAGGAACAGAGGTTGCAAGTTGAAGCTGGCCCACAGGGACAGACCGATAACAGGATACAGTGTGTGTGTGTGTGTGTGTGTGTGTGTGTGTGTGTGTGAGAGAGAGAGATGCGGTTCTCTGATTGTCACCATGCGTCTTAGTCATGACCTTCTCTCCATCGCTTCCCTGTTATTTTCTTCTAGCTATTCTCATGGGTGATGACGCTCGCTCAGTCTTGCTCTGACATTTTGTTCAGGCATATTTTTTTAGCAGTGCAGAATCTAATCAACACAAAATTGTCAGACACAAAATCAAACACGCATGGGCACAAATTAAAATCTATTAGGATTCACAAAAATGAAATCCTTACACCCTTCCTAGAATTTGAATAGACACACATTATTTACTAGATACTAGGTTTGAAAAGAGAGCTAATGCATCTTCTCTATTCTGCCCACTGTGTATCCTGTGAGAATGACAATGTGGAAGAGAAACAGGAGTTAACAGGAGTTAACAGGAGAGAGTGAGAGAACATGCACGCAAGAGACATGGTTGTTTTTAAACATACAAGAAGGGCTGGTTTTCCGTGTCAATATGCAGTAAAAAAAAAGTGACATTGCAAGAAATGCATTTCCAAATAGTTCTGCAATCAATAAACTAAACACTGGTTATAGATATTATTTTGTCTATAGGGGAGGACCTTTTTTCAATTGGTCAGGAAGGGTCACACAAAATGCATTTAGCTGAATGGAGGGCCTTCCGTTTCAGAGAGATCCGACGGTACCACAAATGATAACATGACAACATACTCCACCTAAACAGAGCAGATCGTAAACGAAACCAGAAACTTGATAGTTCTTAAAAGTTGTTATTCATTGGCATTGTAAATGATTGTCCTAATTAGTTGTTTTTCTATTCTCCATTCACCTCTCCGTAGATGCCGTTGGCCAGGTAGTGTTTGTGGACACTACGGCTACGGAAGACCTCAGTGACTTTCACCGCCATTTTGCCCCAGTTAACTGTCAGCGCTGCTATGATGAACGGAAAACATCTAACTGCAACTAAGCGCAGTTCCAGTGAAGGACATACAGTGCATATAAAAAGTCTACCCACCCCTGTTAAAATGCCAGGTTCTTGTGATGTAAAAGAATGAGACAAAGATAAATCATGTTAGAAGATTTTTTACCTTTAATGTGACCTTTGCCACAAGTCAGTTTGTGAGAATTCTGCCCTACTAGATGTGCGCTGGTCAACTGTAAGTGGTACAATTACATCTAGGAGCAACAAAAGCTTGTTTATCAATTGAATTGTTCACATTATAGGTCACATTAAAAGTGGAAAAAGTTCTGACATGATTTATCTTTGTCTCATTCTTTTACTTCACAAAAACCGGCCATTTTAACAGGGGTGGGTAGACTATTTATATCCACTGTACAATGACATTCTAAGTGATTCTGTGCTTCTAATGTAGTAAAACGATTCCACAATAAACCTTTTTTTTAAAATAAATTTTAAATAAATCTCCTTTTGCCTGGGTATCATTTAGGAAGCAATGCTGCATGCTTGGGGAAGCAACGCTGGGTTTATTAACACTAAAAAGGGCCGGTGGACGGAAGATTCTGGGGATTAGATGTCGGGAGGGAGCAGTATATGGTTTAGGATCTGAGACGTCTTGGAGACGAGCAACATGGTCTTTAAATAATACATGTTCACAAGCAGACTTCATTTGCATAGCATCTCAGTGTGTCAAAGGGGCGGGGAGATGAAGGGAGACTGAATACACCAACATGTTCGCAGTCACAGCTGTAAGTCGCTCGGGATAAAAGCATCTGCGATATCACTTCAAATGCTGTTTGTTTTTAAGATAGTAGTTGATAGCTGGAAGGTCGTTTGACTCATAACAACAGTTAAGCCCTCCTGGGAGAAGACAGTCACCTAATTAGTCTTGTCTGCACATGTAAACTTCTACCATTACGAAACAGTATTTTCTCTACGTACTGCCCTCGTTGGACTAATCACAGAGGACAAAAAGATAAGGGGGAAAAAAACTACATTGAAAACCAACGCCTTCACAAAGCCCTAGTGATATGTTCTTGTCTTGTAACTCTTATAAAAACATGAACAGATTTCAGCATAAGCTGAGGTTTTTACAGATCCCACTGCGCATTCACATTCCTGCACACAACTGAAGATCAAAAAACAACAACATTGAGTCACAATTAGCAATGTGAAAGAGTGTGATGAGAGAACATGCTTCATGCATAGTTCCAGAAACAAACGTAACTGCTTGTTAAGAATTTAGAAAACTTGAGAATACGGCAAGGGATTCAGAAATCAGCCAGTCGGTAGTCGCCATTGTTAATTCCACAATGAAAAGCAATTAACACTCTCAGCATATATTACCATAATCTTAAGAAGCACAAAACTATTTTTAAACTATGGCTACCATGATTCCCTGCCTGGGCAGAAATAATAGCATCAGAGCAAAGGGGTGATGGGGCATACAGATAGACGATTAAGAGTAGGGGCAAATTATCACAGGGAATTAAATAGATTTGGGTTAGTGTTACAGAAACACACTCCAGGATGTAGTTCCACATTTTATCCCCCAGTGGGCAGGGCCAAATGAGTCTAGGTGCGTAGCCTAAACGTTAGATCATACATGACTTTGCATAGGTTTTTGCCGGACTACATAAGTGGAGCCGGCCAAGAAGAGCGAATTCACTCTTACCGAGTGAGTGAGTGACTGTCCCTTGTTAAATAGCGTAGTGGTTAGAGACGTGAACTGCCAAACAAGAGGTTTCCGCGTTCGAATCTCATCACAGTCAAAACAGATAATGCATTAGGATTTGTTCTTCGCTGGCTACAACCTTCAGTAGCTACGTTATAGGAAGCCAAAAATAAAACAGTTTATGGTTATATTGCGAATATTTCTGGTGCATCCGTGCTTGCTTTTGGGGTAATATAGATTACTAATATAGATTAACTCCTTGGACAGTAAAAAAAAAAAAAAAGTAGATGTTTCCACAATTCTCTCTTTTTTTGACGAAAAAGTCAGTTATCGTCACCTTTATTGATAGTTATCGGATCAATGTCATCCACAAATGAAAGAAAAACAAAACGTTGTTGTGCCATGAAATGAAACAGCTTTGGCAGTGTAAAGTTAATTTTTAGTCTCTCTAGAAATTGCTAAATTCTTATGACTCCTCCAATTAGTTAGTAGATACTAGTAAGCCTATTACTGGCTAATAAGCTGTTAAAACAGACAGTGGCAAAAGCCATGCCATTTGTGGTGGAGGTAAACATAATAAGAAACATAAGTCAGTTCAACAGTGCTTAATGGCGTGTAGCTAAATATTCCAACTTGGCGTGATGTAAATGCGTGACAAAATGATCTAATGTCGAGATGCTATACTGGCACACAGTAAATGCATATCACATGGGTGTAGTGGGTAAAGACACAGCCATGTGGGAGACCCGGGTTCGAATCCAGTGAGGGCAACAACTTAATAACATATTGATTGTCTTTACTGCTTCGAAAACTAACAGTCCAAAAAAAAATGTGTATGCAAGTTATTGGTTTGGTAAAGTAAGAGACTCACCTTTAGTGTCCTGGTAGGGGCCCATCCAGTGCCGTCAATAGAGTGCTCCCGCAACAAACTGGGGAACAGAAACCAGTACAAAATGAAAATCTCCATCACTGGATCTGAGACATTATCACTTGACATCAATGAAGGAACATTAAGGCATCTGAAAATGTCTTGACCTTGCATGTGTTGTGAACCAGATGGTTTTAAATCAACAGGACATGTATCTTCACAGTTGCACTGTCAATAAATGCTCTCCATAGAGCTGTGTGATTAGAGATGACAGAGCACTGTACTGTACTATTTACACTAAACAAAAATGTTCAGTGCATGAATGCAAAGCACAAAAAACGCTGATGCATGTAAGCTGGCCGGAGAACCTTTTGCCCTTATGTGGAACCTTGGTAACTGGAGAGCAAGACTGTTCCTTAAAATCAAGCAAACCAGAATGCCGAACAACAATATTTTATTCAATTGAGAACATTGGTAACTGGAGAACGACCTTGCAGTCATTAATCTCACTGGAGCTACTCATCTTCTCTTACCCAGATGTGGAATTATCGAGGATTACTGTAGAGAAGCATTTGAGTTCACTACAAGACATTTCTACAAATCCAGGTCTGTTCACGGCTTGTTCGCAGGTTGGGGGGGGGGGGGGGTTGCTTCGGATTGAAGGACAAAACAAGAGCTAATAATTATTCACTACCCAAGGTAAAATTTGTAGGATTAAACCTGCTCTGGAAAGATAGATAGCCAACATTAGACTTCCTGTAAGCACAAGAATCAATGTGGGTTTCCCATCTTTGTCTCTACTGTGGTATGAATCTCTGAGCAGGATCTTCGACTTTTGTTAATCCTACATAATACCTGCTTTCTTTTTAAGAATTGTCAAAAAAATAATTGTTAGTTAATAAGCTTGTTTATAAACTATTTTCCACCTCTTTCCAACATGAATACCCCATGCCTATCATTTTCCCAGAATCTGCCGCAGATCCCCATGATCGCGTGCTTTAGGGTGAGCGTACCTATGAAACCCATGTACCCGTTAAGCCCACTAACCATCTTGGGATTGAAATCAAGAAGAGAAAAAGATATTTTAGCGATGTTTAAAAACCCTACCAATATTCTTACATTCATATAACCTTTCATTTCAAGCTAATCAAATCTGCCATTATTAAGTTATGTATGGCAAAGTGATACTACTTTCTGCAGGTCAATTTAGAAGTTGCCAAAAAAACTTTGGGGTGTAGAAGACCTGCATAAGAAGGTAATTTAACTTTATAAAAATGGAAAAGGATATAAACAGATATCCAAAGCCTTGCAAATGCCAGTCAGAACTGTTAAATCACTTATTAAGAAGTGTAAAATTCAGGAATCTCTTGATACCAAGCCAAAGTCAGGTAGACCAAGAAAGATTTCAGCAAAACAGCCAGAAGAATTGTTAGGGTAAACAAAGAAAAACACACAGGTAACCTCAGGAGAAATACAGGCTGCTCAGGAAAAGACGATGTGGTTTAAGGAGTACAATATGATGATACTTAAACAAAAATGAGCTGCATAGTCGAGTTGCCAGAAAGAAGTCTTTACTGCGCCAATGCCACAAAAATGTCTTGTTACAATATGCCCGACAACACCTTGACATGCCTCACAGCTACTAGCACACTGTAATTTGGAGTGATGGGACCAAAATAGAGCTTTATGGTCACAACCACAAGCGCTATGTTTGGAGAGGGGTCAACAAGGCCTATAGTGAACAGAATACCATACCCACTGTGAAGCATGTTGGTGGCTCACTGATGTTTTGGGGGTGTGTCACCTCTAAAGGCACAGGGAATCTTGTGAAAATTGAAATTGAAAATTGTTATCAGAAAATGCTGGCAGACAATTTGTATTCTTCAGAATGAAAGCTGCGCATGGGACGCACTTGGACTTTCCAACACGACAATTACCCTAAGCACAAGGCCAAGTTGACCCTCCAGTGGTTACAGCAGAAAAAGGTGAAGGTACTGGAGGGGCCATCACAGTCTCCTGACCTTAATATCATTGAGCCACTCTGGGTTGGTCTCAAACGTGCGGTCCATGCAAGACGACCAAAGACTTTGCATGACCTGGAGGCATTTTGCCAAAGCGAATGGGCAGCTATACCACCTGCAAGAATTCGGGGCCGCAGACAACTATTACAAAAGACTGCATTCTGTCATTGATGCTAAAGGGGGCAATACACAGTATTAACAACTTTTTTGTTTTATGATTGTGCCATTCTGTTATGACCTACAGTTCAATGTGAATCCCATAAGAAATAAAGGCCATGTGTTTTGCCTGCTCACTCATGTTTTCTTTATAAATGGTACATACAGCTTTGGAAAAAATTAAGAGACCACCGCAAAATAATCTGTTTCTCTGGTTTACTATTCATAAGTATGTGTTTGAGTAAAATTAACAGTTTTGTTTTATTCTATAAACTACTGACAACATTACCCCCAAATTCCAGATAAAAATATTGTCATTTAGAGTATTTATTTATTCTATTTTTGTGATTCTACAATTTATTTGCAGAAAATAACTTGTCAAAATAACCAGAAAAATATGCATTGTTTTCAGACCCAATTCATATTCATTTTCAACAACAAAAAACTAATGTTCTAACTTAGGAAGAGTTCAGAATCAATATTTGGTGGAATAACCCAGATATTTTATCACAGCTTTCATGCGTCTTGGCGTGCTCTCCACCAGTCTGTCACATTGCTGATGGGAGACTTTATGCCACTCCTGGCACAAAAATGTAAGTAACTCTGCATTGTTTGAAGGCTTGTGACCATCAATCGTCCTCTTGATCAAATTCTAGAGGTTTTCACTGGGGTTCAGGTCTGGAGATTGGGCTGGCAATGACAGGGTCTTGATCTGATGGTCCTCCCTCCACACCTTGATTGACCTGGCTGTGTGGAATAGAGCATTGTCCCAGTGGAAAAAATTCTCAGAGTTGGGGAACAGAGCAGAAGGAAGCAGGTGTTCTTCCAGGATAACCTTGTACTTGGCTTGATTCATGCGTCCTTCACAAAGTCAAATCTGCCAGATTCCAGCCTTGCTGAAGCATCCCCAGATCATCACTGATCCTCCACCAAATTTCACAGTGGATGCGAGACACTGTGGCTTGTAGGCCTCTCCAGGTCTCTGTCTAACCATTAGATGACCAGGTGTTGGGAAAAGCTGAACATTTGACCCGTCAGAGAAGATGACCGCTTTTGTGAACAGCCTGGCTCTTCTTTGCTTCTCATTGATGAAGGGCTTTTTTCTAGCTTTGCACGACTTCCGGCCTGCCCCTAGGAGCCTGTTTTGAACCGTCCTCGCCGTTCACTTCACCCTAGCTGCTGTTTGCCATTCTTATTTTACGGTGTTGAGTGACATTCGAATGAGTTTCAGTGGACAGTCGTTTTCACCCTCAGTCTGTAGCTTTATTATCCCCAATTTCTGTTGCTCGACCTGGTTCTTAAGAACCACCGTCTTTGAAATCTTCAGGATGGAAGCAACCTGATGCTTACTGTATCAAAGTAAAGTGAGAATCGGATTTGGTTCAGGTAATCACCTAATCAGTACCTTATTAAATAAAAGGAGGTGTGCCTGTGTTGGAATTTAACATACACTGGAATGGAATGGCTGCCATACATGTAGAGATGCTGATTTAAGAAAAATTAGGAGTGGTCTCTTAATTTTTTCCACAGCTGTATATTACCAATTATTTTGCAAACTTTTGAGCACAACTGTAAGAAGAAGAGGAATCAGCATAAGACCCCTGAGACATAAGAGGAAGGGGGATCAGCATAATGCCCATGAGACATAAGAGGAAAGGGGATCAGCATAATGCCCCTGAGACATAAGAGGAAAGGGGATCAGCATAATGCCCCTGAGACATAAGAGGAAAGGGGATCAGCATAATGCCCCTGAGACATAAGAGGAAAGGGGATCAGCATAATGCCCCTGAGACATAAGAGGAAGGGGGATCAGCATAATGCCCCTGAGACATAAGAGGAAAGGGGATCAGCATAATACCCCTGAGACATAAGAGGAAAGGGGATCAGCATAATGCCTCTGAGACATAAGAGGAGGATGGACCAGCATGATAATCTCAATCTAAAAGAAGTGTCCTAGTATGCTTTTTTACAGAGCTTGTTTTTCTTAATGATTTCTCACTTTAAAAAGGCATGGGTTGCATTTATCTCAAATGCATAGTTGAGTCACCTATCAGTGATCATTAGAATTGCCAATTTTGTGGACTAACGGGCACAAGGAGTTTGTTTATAGCAGAGCAGCACCTGTTAGCTAAGCATTCACTATGTTGAAGCCGAGCAGCACCTGTTCACTAAGCATTCCCTATGTTAAAGCTGAGCAGCGCCTGTTAGCTAAGCATTCCCTATGTTAAAGCCGAGCAGCGCCTGTTAGCTAAGCATTCACTATGTTACAGCAGAGCAGCGCCTGTTAGCTAAGCATTCACTATGTTACAGCAGAGCAGCGCATGTTAGCTAAACATTCACTATGTTACAGCCGAGCAGCACCTGTTAGCTAAACATTCACTATGTTACAGCCGAGCAGCGCCTGTAATCTAAGCATCCACTATGTTAAAGCCAAGCAGCACCTGTTAGCTAAGCATTCACTATGTTACAGCCGAGCAGTGCATGTCAAAGTTATCAAATCCCATATTTCTATAAAACAGTTTCGTTGCAAACAAGCTAATCTGTTTTGCCTTTGGACCAATGTGATAGGAATACACAAATACTTTGTCCCCTGTCTGATTTTCTGCATTTCATGCAAATTGTTGATATTGAATTTGGTCAGACCTTTTTGTGGGTTTCTACTAAAAGGGAGTTTGAGAGAGGAAAAGTACACCAAAATTAGGAACTTTACATTTGCTTCGTGTGATAGGTAATGAAACATGCCAATGCCACGTGTGAAAAAGTTGCTTCAATATTAAATCCAACTCAAGGAACAAGATTATTAGGTTCATGCGTGAATAATTAGACCCCTATCTTCAACCTGAAATTGTTAGCATACAGGTCCCAAAGCCATATCATGCATGATCAGAATATGAAAAACGAAAACATTTCTCTGCCTTTTTTTCAGCACGTTCAGAAAATCACAGAGCAAAAATGGGTGTGAAGTAAATTAATGCAGGAAAGCACTGCTCACTGAGAAGACCAAAAAAGCATATGCTGATATTGTGAAATGTTCTATGGACAGATGAAACAAAAATTATTATTATGGGGCAATATAGGCCCTGCTATGTCTCCCAAAATCCTAACACTGCATTCCACATGAAGAACGTCATACCACCAGTCATGCACAGTGGTCACTGTGTCATGGTTTGGGGTTGCTTCTCCGCATCCGGACCTGAACAACTTCCATAAATTCTGAATTGGTATCTTAGAATTTAACTAGAGAATGTCAGGTCATCACTCTGTGAGCTGAGATTGAATACAAGTCTACATCAGAATGGTTAATGAACAAGACATTAACATTTTGGAATGGCCTAATCAAAGCACAGACCTATAACCCATTTAGATGTTGTGTCAAGACTTGAAATGAGATGTTAATGCTTGAGAACTCTACAAACACCACTTACAGTCCCAGTCAAACACTAAGACACCTATTAATTCAAGGGTCTTTATTACTTTACTATTTACCACATTGTAGAATAATAGTGAAGATATCAAAACGATTAAATAACACACATGAAATCTTGTAGTAACCAAAAAAGAGCTAGACAAATCAAAACACGTTTTATATCGTAGACTCTCCAAAAGATCCACTCATTGCCTTGATGACAGCTTTGCACACACTTTTCATTCTATCAACCAACTTCATGAGGTAATCACCTGGAATGCATTTCCAACAGTCTTGAAACAGTTCCCATATATCCTTTGCACTTGTTGGCATTCCGTTCACTCTGGGGCTAATAGGTGTGTCAAAATGGTTGACTGGTACAGTAGGTAAAACAGTTCTTCATGGATGAGAGAGTAAAACATCCTCCATTGCACTGTGAGAGACTGATCAATATCTACATGAAGTGTTTATTTGCAGTCATTGAGCTTAAGGGGGCAATAACATTTTCAGACTTGGTCACTGGATGTTGCATAACTTTCTTTAACACATTAAATAAGTATTACAATGCTGTATTGTTTGTTCATTTAGGGTCCTGTCTTATCTAATATTAGGTTTTGGGTAAAGATAAAATAACATTCACTATCAAAATATATGACAGGCGGCAAATACTTAATCAAAGCACTGTAGATATTTTGTTCATTCTTGCCCAAATGTCCTACTTTCAAATGAGCGCAACATTTTCTGATCACTGCACCACACGAAGCCACAGTATTGTTTCTTATTAAATTGATAATTTTAGTTGAAATGTACTCTAATGTTTTTCTTTGGCTAAAATGTCACCTTTAAAATGAATCTATAGGACTCTTATATTTAGATTCTTGAGAAATTAAAAGGAAAGAAATCAAAAGACTGACTAGGTCTAATTGATAAAACGTCTGCGTTATTTTCCCCAACAATGAAAATGAGGAATGTATTGTTGATTAGTGTGTACATACCAGGAAGGACTGTGGATTGGTCTACAAGAACCTGAGTTGTAACAGGTGCATATATATCTATTGATCTGTTTAGACTTGACGTTCTAATGAGTAGGTGTCAATTTCAGAGTTCATTCAGAATTTTATGAGTTCATTACCTCAAACAGATCTCTCCTGTCTCAGCAATGTTAGGGTGCCATATTCTGGTCAGGCATTTCACTTTGGGAGGCTGTGGAAAAAAGCATGAAAAAAAAAATCTGTTAGGTTAAGATTAATGTCAACAACCATTACCACCAACCAGTGGTCTGGAACCAGTGGAAAAGTTTTTAGGGTACTAATATTGAGTATACAGTGCATGCATACCATACCTAAGAGACCAGTACAAAGTAAATTAATGATATCTGATGACACCTACCTCCATAACATATATGGAGGCATGGGATACTTACAGACAAGCAACATTAATAAATTAGCATATTGAATCTGTTGGGAGCTAAGACAAATTCTGAAATTAACATTAAACAACACTGAACATGGCCCAGGAAAAAAAAGGTGATATAAGGTTTGACTGAATGGAACAACACCACAAGATACAAAGCACACCGTTTCTTAAATGTGTGATTTAATAGAAATATATACTAGTACTAATGACAAAGTGTATATACTACTGGCAGAAATAAAAACAAAAGGAAATTCCGTTGAGATAAGAGCACAAAGCATAAGGTCTTCAGAAAGAGGCTGTAAAACTCAAAGCATAAGGTCTGTGGCAGAAAAAGACTAAAGCACAGCGTAATGTATTCATAGAAAGTCAACCTACAGAAATAAAAATAAAAGGAACCCTGAGAAAAACCACCACAAATGTAGCGTGCTGGATATTTTATTTATTTAGTCATAGTATGTCAGCTTTAGATCTCATTAGGGTTTTTCAGAACCATGAGAGTGGCACTATTGCGGAGAGAACTAAAGCTTGAAGTATCAGTCTGCCATAGTTGATCAAAGAGGTATAGAAGAATGTCATTTCTTTAAGTGGATCACATTGCTTTTCTCAAACATCCACGCTCCTCCGGTCAATTTCCTAAATCATTCATATTATTTAAAGGTAATATTACATAGAATAGACATTTAATCATATATAAATGGGTCTAAAAGTGACATGGAATATAAAATGGTACTTGCTCTAAATGGTACTTCCCCAGCTTAGTATTGTATACTTTAGGTTGTCAAGCCTGTGAGTAAGGATCAGGCCTCAGGAACTTTAAGGATGTACTTTTCAGTCAGCTAAAATATTCTAAGGTGGAGTGCAGAGAGAAAGAGAAATAAGAGCAAAGTTGGGTGTGCTAACACTGACACAGAAGTACCTTAGCTATGGGATGTGCAGCAAAAACGCTTTTTTAAATTCCACCAAAAAAGATTTTCGTCAATCATGCATTTTTCAGTCTGTAACAAAGCTCATTCCCCAGCACGGAGCACTAATGAGGCATATCTATGGGATGTACTTCTCTTTCTATTGCCATCTTACACCATTATCAAATGTGTCAGTCCACCACCGTCCAGTCTACCTCATACAGTACAGAGACGACAAATAAAAGGAGAAACCTAAATAAATGAGTAGAGGTCACGAGGGGCCCCTGAATGGATTTATGAGTAACAGATCTTACTGGAATGGCCATCACAGTCTCCTGACCTTAATATCATCAAGCCACTCTGGGGAGATGTCAAACGTGTGGTTCATGCAAGACGACCAAAGACTTTGCGTGACCTGGAGGCATTTTACCAAAACAAATGGGCAGCTATTCCACCTGCAAGAATTAGGGGCCTCACAAAAGACTGCATGCTGTCATTGGTGCTAAAGGCAGCAATAAACAGTATTAAGAACTAAGGTTATGCAGACTTTTGAACAGGGTTCAGGCCATTTTATTCTTTGTTGCCATATTTTGTTTTATGATTGTGCCATTCCATTATGACCTACAGTTGAATGTGAATCCCATAAGAAATAAAAGACATGAGTTATGTCGGCTCACTCATGTTTTCTTTACAAACGGTTCAAATATTATACATTTTTCAAGGGTATTCAAACCTTTGATTTCAACTATATATACTGCAGATTTTGCAGGTTTTCCTACTTACAAAGCATGTAGAGGTCTGTCATTTTTATCATAGGCAATTATTAGAAAATGGAAGAAGTTCAAGATGATGGTCAATCTCCCTCGGTCTGGGGCTCCATGCAAGATCTCACCTCGTGGGGCATCAATGATCATGAAGAAGGTGAGGGATCATCCCAGAACTACACGGCAGGACCTGGTCAATGACTTGAAGAGAGCTGGGACCACAGTCTCAAAGCAAACCATTAGTAACACACTATGCTGTTATGGATTAAAATCCTGCAGCTCATGCAAGGTCCCCTTGCTCAAGCCAGCGCATGTCCAGGCCCGTCTGAAGTTTGCTATTGACCATCTGGATGATCCAGAGGAGGAATTTGAGAAGGTCATGTGGTATGATGAGACACAAATAGAGCTTTTTGGTCTAAACTCCACTCGCCGTGTTTGGAGGAAAAAGGAGGATGGTTACAACCCCAAGAACACCATCCCAACCGTGAAGCATGGAGGTGGAAACATCATTCTTTGGGGTTATTTTCTCCAAAGGGGATAGGACGACTGCATCGTATTGAGGGGAAGATGGTTGGGGCCATGTATCGTGAGATCTTGGCCAACAACCTCCTTCCCTCAGTAAGAGCATTGAAGATGGGTCGTGGCTGGGTCTTCCAGCATGACAATGACCCAAAACACACAGCCAGGGCAACTAAGGAGTGGCTCCGTAAGAAGCATCTCAAGGTCCTGGAGTGGCCTAGCAAGTCTCCAGACCTGAACCCAATAGAAAATCTTTGGAGGGAGCTGAAAGTCCGTATTGTCCAGCGACAGATCCTTCAGCTTTCAGGGCTGGAGAAGGTCTGTATGGAGAAGTGGGCCAAAATCCCTGTTGCAGCGTGTGCAAACCTGGTCAAGAACTACAGGAAACGTATGATCTCTGTAATTGCAAACAAAGGTTTCTGTACCGAATATTAAGTTCTGCTTTTCTGATGTATCAAATACTTATGTCATGCAATAAAATGCAGATAAATTACTGAAAAATCATCTAATGTGATATTCTGGATTTTTTGTTTTAGATTCCGTCACTCACAGTTGAAGAGTACTTATGATAAAAATTACAGATTTCTACATGCTTTGTAAGTGGGAAAACCTGCAAAATCGGCAGTGAATCAAATACTTGTTCTCCCCACTGTATATATGAAATCAAGACAAAAATTTAAAAAAATAAATACAATTCATTTTACAACATAGTGGCCAATTTTGGTATAATGGTGAAATATTCCAATAAATGTAACTAATATAAACGGTATCTAGGGCCACAGCCAAATGAAAAGCTGTCAGGTTATTTATGGGCCTCTTTCCGCCAGTTTACAGGCTCTCATAAAAGTCTGGTAAATCCATACAGCCAGGCGGTAAACAGTTACTGCCTGTCTAATTAGCCTCCATTAAGAGCGCATGATTTTGGTGGAAACAAGCTGTAAATTCATCACTTATATAAGAGCACACAGTCTTCTGTATAAACAGGCTGTAAAATCCAACACATAAGGTCTGTGCTGGAAGAAGGCTGTAAATAAAGCACAGAGTGTACAGGCTGTAAGGTACAGAGGTTAAGGTCTTGGGTAAAAACAGGCAATAAAACAGCCCGGATTGTTCCTGACGACACACTGAAGTGTGCGCAAGACCAGCAGTGGTAGGTGTGATTAAACAACATCCAGGATGGATGGACGTCATGAGGGTGGAGAATGGAGGGGAAACTAAAGGTTGAGACTCTGCTCGGTGTGGGGCTGTAACTCATTCTGCAGCTCCGTGAGCCACTGAGAGGACCCTAACTCACTTTCTCCTGACAGGGCCGTAGACTAGAGTCAAACAGGGACATTGTCAATCTGTTGCCGCACAGAACAACTTTCAATCACGGTGACATTCTAATGGAACAGAGTATGTAAAATGTTTTTTTTAAAGTATTGGCCGTGAACTGGGTCATTATCCATTTCAGATAGTAATTGCAGACTTTCTTCCTGAAAAGTAAATTTAGAATGAAATACGGTCTTCTTTAATACAGACAAAGCAGACTTGTGAACTATAGGTCCCGAGTTGGTATCTCCTCGTAGGCGAAGCGAGTTACGCATTATGAAATATTCCGTATAGACGAAACCTTTGCTGGCTAAAACCGTTAGTATCTACATTATAGTAAGCCTGAAATAAAACAGTTTACGTTTATATTGCAACTGTTTCTGGTGGGTTTTCGAAGTACGCATCCGTGCATGCGTTTTGGGTCAGGATAGACAAACATGTGCTGGCTTAAAATACAGTAGTTAGGTTATAGCAAGCCTTAACTGAAACTGTATACGGTTATTTGGCGACTGATTCTGGCATGGAAAAGTTTATCTTCAGTCTCGCTAGCAATTGCTCAATTCTTATGATTATTCCTAGTAAGTTAGTAGATACTAGTAAGCCTATTACTGTCTAATAACCTGTTAAAATGGCCAGTGGCAAAAGCAATACAGTTCATAGACGCTATGGTGGAGATAAACTTAAGACATTTTTGTTTTACACAATACCGTAGCATAGTGGTTAAAGACAGTGCCTCTCATGTGGAAGACCTTAGTTCGAATCTATTGAGAGCAACAACATTTATTAATTATTTCTTGGAGATTCCACGATTCTCTCGTCTTTTCACTTGATGAAAAGGTTAGTTATCGTTGCCTTTTGTGATAGTTCTTCACAAATTAAAGAAAAGTATGTTGTTTGGCCATGAAAGAAAAAAACAAGTTCTTATGCCATGAAATGAAATAGCTTTGGGAGACTCGCTAGCAATTGCTCAATTCTTATGACTATTCCAGTAAGTTAGTAGATACCGATAAAGCTTATTACGGGCTAATACGCTGTTAAAACGGCCAGTGGCAAACGACATACATATACGCTATTGGAGGTGGAGGTAAACTTAGTAAGAAACGTTAGTCAGTTTAACTGTATGAATGTCATTCACGAATGGCCAATTAACTATTAAAACAGCCAGTGGCAAAAGAGGATTTGGTAGAGACAAGAGGCTATGCTGAAACCCAGCAAATGTACAGCTCCGTGGTGTAGTTGTTAATGACACAGTCCTTCACATGGGCGACCTGAGTTGGGGTGTGAGAGGTTTTACTGTCGTACTTTACATGACGTAACTGTGGAGCCACCTTCAGGACCATTAACACAGGCTTAAGTGTCCAAAGTCTACTCTAAACAATAAATCTGCAAATAATGTTGACATTGATTGCTGAGCCTCATTCATGCCATTAAACATCTAGATAAGGTGCTTTGGGCACTAATGAAGCGAATTGACAGCCTGCACCTTAACCGATGTATAGCAGGAAATTGAAGAAAACTGTCACAGTCCAAATACTTTTTGATTTCAATCTATACTGTATATGCTATCCAAACAGTTATTACAGTAACCGGGGCCAATTGGCAGGAGTGTTTGTCATCAAAATGACCCCATCTGACCAGACCACCAGGCACGCATGGATACATGAACACGCAACACATTCCTAATGAGACATGACCACTTACCACCATGTTGTAGGCTTCAGGGACATCTATTTCAAACTGGAATTTTCCACTCTGGTAGTAGCCTTCATCTGGAGATGAAGAGAGGGAGAGGGAGGGAGAGAGAGAGAGAGAGAGAGGGAGAGCAACAGACAAGAAACACAAGGATAGACGGAAGAAAGAGAGAAAGAGGGGGGAGAGAGAAAGATACACTGAGCAGCAGCAGAGGTTTAGCAGGTGGACGCTATCTCCCAGAAGGCCTGTGTTGTCTGTCAGTGGAAGGATTGACGGCGGGTCCGGGCTCCCAGCGACAGGGACAGGGTTTCAATGAGGAAGTAGTGAAAACATGAGACATGAACCTTGGCGTCCCCTTGGCTCTTTCCACCTCCTCCATACTGATCAGAACTAAAAACAACAAGTTTAGTGCTAGCACAGAATCCCAAGTGTCCCCGGCTGGCATCCCAAATGGCACCTTAGTCCTTCTGTAGTGCACTATAAGAGGAACAGAGTGGCATTTGGTACGCAGCCCTCCTCTCAGCAGGATCCAGGGGGAGAGGCTCACACCTGTCACCTGCACGCGTTCTCTTTCAGTGGACGACACTGACCTTCCTGAAGCCTGTGGAACATCTAGTGTAAAGCACTGCTGGAGAAACCGCAGGCCAGTAATGAGCTTCTCTCCATGGCAGTGCCTCCAGCACACAGGGCTGTCTTAATAGAGGTCCATAATTGGGACGACGCCCAATAAAATCCTGCGTGATCCTCGTAAGCCTTGATGGGCCGGTTATTGAGAGACGGCTATAAACCCAGAGCCGTTTTCTCCCTGCGTCTCTTAAGGCACACCGGGGCAGAGGAAAACAGACTGCCAGGTCTAATTAGCAGCAGCTTGACACAAGACACACTCATTAAGAGGTCCACGTGGAAACCTCTGAGAAAACTGTCCTGCTCTGGCAGACCCATCCAGAGCCCTTTAAAAGGTGGAAATACTAACTGCTGTATTTAATTGCCTGCAATATGTTGGGAAGTTTCTTATTAAAATGTACGCACAAAAAACAACAATATTGCTTTCTGATTGTGCAACCATCCCGGGGGAATAAACTAAACAAGCAACATTCTGAAGAATTTCATGCTGTTTGATTGCCTTTTTGTGTCAATACGTGTATTACACAAAAAGAAACAGCGATGGATGGACTGAGGTCAAGTTAATTTCCATGTGAAATTCAAGGTGCATGTAAATTTACTAAGCAAATAAGGGTGATTTGGATTCCAATCACATAAAACAGTTGAGTCAGGCATGTTTTTTTTTTGTCTTCTGCCACACTAACTTGGGAACATGCAGTTTATTACAATATGAAAGGAAATCTATTATGATGATTTTGAAAGTTACTGAATGTGCATGGTGATGAGTTTCTTTTTAGTCAACACCAAGGATTTTATTGTGGTGACATGCCCTCACACATGCCAACCCACAAGACTTCCTGGGTGGAAAAGCAACGCGGACGAGAGCAGAATGCTTTCAGGTGAATGCCTATGAAATATATATATATATTTTTTACATCTTGCTAGTAGACTACTGATTGGCCAGCTTATTCTCTTCAGCAGTATGACATACTTTATGCAAATTTCACGGAGATGCAAAATGGGGGCAGAGAGACCTGATACAGTGAGTGAGGGATCAGCCTCCGAAGCAAGGCCCACTGTCAGGAGATTGAGCCATGTAGGTTGTCTCCCGGGTCTGTGCAGCGTGAAGGATCTTGCTCTTAAGCCTCGCTGAAAGCTGATCTAGAGGCACACGAGGGCACACACACCAACCTCTCCAAAACCCCCCCTCTTCTCACCTCACTTAAAGAGGTATTAGGGGGCATGCTTCTATCTGGCGTAATCCCACTTTCTCTCACTAGTCCCCCATACAGATCAGACTTCACGCTGCTCCGAATTCATGGAGAGCCTGAAATCCACACGACCCGGGAACGACGGTTGACGTGTACAGATGCGCCACGGTGGAGCAGCAGGTTGTAGAGCATTAGGCCTTTAGCCAGGCCAAACCGTAGTGCTGGTCAACATGCAGACAACGGAAAATGCTAAATCAGTGTATGGTATATATTGATCTCTACTTGTCAGACAACCAACATCTAACCCAGTTATGAGTTTAGTACTGATTGACATCACTGGCAACAGCCCCAATGTGTGTTTTACGCCTTTAATGTGCACACGCCTTTAACGGGTACAAGATTTAAACAAATGCCCTCCTCATCAGCAGTTCAGCGCTAGTATAAATGGTGACAGGCTAACATGGTGAGAATGAGGATTGAAAACATGCTGGATGGGTACTAACGACATGGTGTTCCCACGGAAAAGGGATTTTAAGACTTCGGAAGATGTTTGCTACTAAATATTTACTTGCTTCAGAAATTTCCTCTACAGTACAATTAAGACTAAACAGTTTTCATTTCAGCCCCAGCTCCAGCCAGTCTATAACAGGATGGTTAAAATGTGATATGAACAATGTCCTGATCAAATTAGGCTGATAACTAACTGTCCTACAAGTCCATTCGGTTCGTTAGGTTGGCATCTGTTCACTTTAGGAATTAAGACGGATGTATGCCATTCATTCCTCTCCATATTAGTGCAAACGTCTGGAAACCACTGACCAGCAAATGCCATGGTTCTCATCAAAATCGAACGAATCACTGTCCAAAGGTCCTTTCAAAGTCATTACATGCAATGGCTTATTACCCCAAATAGAGTAATGTTGGGTATTGGGATGTCAGGTATAGTTTTAATTAATTTTACATTTGGGGGGATTTCTCCTTGGCCCACTGAAGTTAGGATGACTTTTTTCAGAACTTTTAATGCATGGTTGAGTCATCGTTGGCAAGCTAGCAGGGGCTGTATCCCTCTATCCGTGACACAGCCCACTCTCAGACGGGACCTTGGGAGTTGTACAAACTGGATCAAACAGACAATTGCAAACATCAGAAGTGATCAGATAGAATCAAAGCTAGACAGAAAACTCTATTTTGAATGTGCATAGTACCATTACTTTTTTGGTTACAACAGCATAACCTTGCCCAGTACGAAGAAGCACCTCTGAAGTACCCAATTATGTGCATTTTGTCTCATAAGTATCCCCAGTGGATAGACCAGGTACCCCTACAGTTCCTAGTACCCGTTTGGGAACCATGGATCTATAAAACGAACAACCTTTAAACTAGATACAACACACAGATGACTTCCACTGCTGTAGACTACTGAAAACAACCACACCACTGGATACAAACAAATATAATTGCACTTCAAGGCTCCACTCCCACCATATTCCTCAGGGCAACTAGATAGGGCTCTGTCAGGGCAAAATGTAGATCCGTTGGTTAATGTCCTTGGAATAGGACAATTATTTCAGTGTTTTTGAGCTCCGCTGATAGTGTTTAGAATAGAGTAAAAAAAATTAAAATTAAAATACACTAGAGTCACCCAACTTACTTCAAATAAAATTTTCCTTTCTTGGCAGGAGTCTAACCTTTCAGAAGGCTCTCGTTTGTCCGTAGACTGTGAAGCGCTGCAAGGCACCAGGGCCAGGGGAGATGATATTCAGACACGGTCCACGTTGGACAACGATCCGATATCACTGCCTGCCTGTCTGACTAGAACAAAGGGAACACGACACCGCAGGCATTCCAGATCAGAGCTTATCCACAATGCTCTCCTTCCAGCTGGACCACCTCACACCTACCATCACAAAGGCAGATAGAAATCTAAAGACAGTGTGATACCTTACCAGACCACCGAAGGACATGCATCCATTATGGATGCGTGTCTAAGGGAGAGAAACCGTCTTCGGGCTAACTGGCCAACCGTAAAAGAGGAGGCATTAGTAGTGTTGAACACTATTGTTATCAATGTTTACCAGTCTTTCCATCATAGGTCAGGCCAGGGACACAACAACGATCCTAGCTATCGTATTCACCAGATTAGAAATAAACTAATACCAAATGTATTGCAAGAGGAAACACCCAGCAGGAGCTGGTGAAAGGCATTACTGACGAGGCCTCTCACAGAGACGATACTGTAACAGATCCTAGATCTCCCCTCTCATACAATATTAAAATGATAGGTAAACGTTTCTGTTACCAGAGAAATCTACTGAGTAATGTAGCCGACATCTCTGTTTTAAAACTTTAAATCCTGCGACCTTTTATGCAACAGTAGAATAGAGAGATTGATCAGCATGAAGGCGACATGCACATAGTGACAGATGTTACACACAAAGAAAACTGTGCATTCCCCTTAAGCAAGCCAGATAACATGAAAGACAAGTGTTTGTTTTGGACCAAGCAGAGAGTAGTAGGCAACTCCCCAAAAACATCAGTTGTATGCTAGTTATAGCCTTCACGGTTACTCATTACCAACATATCTAAGATACTCAAGTCACGATGTGGACAGCAGGAAGTAGCCTAGTAGCAGAAATCTGGCATGGGCTCCATGTTTGAAAATCTAATTTGTGAAGCAGTTGCTTCTTTTCCACTCTCTCCTGTCTCATTCAACAGCTTTCATTTAAATGCATCAACAACTTGTTTCCCAAGTGGCCTCCCAAAGACTGTAGAACTGACTGAAGTCTAGAAAACATTAAATGGACCAGCCAGCATAGTATTCAACACTCCAGTTAAGACATACATTCAAAAATCTCCTCATATACAGTTAACTCCGCTCACCTCAAGACCTGTTTACAGTTCACACTTAATGACCTGAAGATAACGAGCGAATACTAATGGGAAAACATTTTAAATACCCAAGTCATTACTAGACGGACAAAACAGTGGGGGGAAAGAGTTGATCATGCCTAAAATGAGTTTTTACTCTGAAGTAAAATATGTAGCTCAAACCTACAAATTATCTTTGATAGAGCAATCAGAAAAAAGTGTGTGTAACATGATGTTAATGTCCACCTCTCCATAAATCCCCAGGTGAACTTTTAAGATCCAATGTTAATTAAAGAAAGCCAGCCAACAAAGATCATTCGGACAGAAAAAAAAGGAATGGTTGATTCGCAATGACGGTGTAACCCATGGATGGGTACAGAGAGGACAGGGGAATATTAAACCAATCTGTAGAGGGCTAAAAGGGCTTATTGACAGTCCCCTTCATCTGCTACAACACCAGATCATAATGAACATGGTGATAGGAAAAGTATTAAGCAGGATACATTTATAGTGTTATTTTGCTCCATCCATGCATCAGTTAGAAATAAATGAATTAATCCAAATTACGCTAGCAAGCACGCACGCGCACACAAATATATTAACACGGTGATCAGCAATGCAGCCTGACACTAGTCACCTGTGAACATAGAGCCTATTAATTATCCACCAGAGACCTCCTCCATCTACTCCCTTAAAAATTATTATTTCATATGTTCTCTTTGCATACGTAGTGTTTCAACCAGGAATCCCATATAGCACCCTGTCCCCTACTTAGTGCCCTACTTCTGACTATAACACTGTGGGCCCTAATCCAATGTAGTGCCCTACTTCTGACTATAACACTGTGGGCCCTAATCCAATGTAGTGCACTACTTCTGACTATAACACTGTGGGCCCTAATCCAATGTAGTGCACTACTTCTGACTATAACACTGTGGGCCCTAATCCAATGTAGTGCCCTACTTCTGACTATAACACTAGGGGCCCTAATCCAATGTAGTGCTTTACTTTGGGAATGTAGTTCTACTTGAGACATTCAGGCTCTCTTCATGGTTGCTCATGCTTGGTTTAACAGTCACTGACACAGCATAAATAATGTCTCCGGTACCTGCAGTGCCACTAAGCACATTACACATTTCCTGGTTTAGTTCATATAAGGGGTTCAAATATAAACATGCTAGTTAAAAGTTTATAAACACCAGGGATCGTATTCATAACGTGTATATACAAGCCTTGACGTGTAAATTTACTTGAAGTGTCTTAAAGAGGTAGGACACCACTTATGCTCTGAGGCACTTTATGAGTATGGGCCAAACGACTCAACTTCACCATGATCTAAATATGAAAAACCCGAACAGGACTGGGTCAATTATCTAAATCAAAAGCCAAAATGGACAGGGCTAATTCAGGTCAGGCATTCCCAACATGTTCCAGTTGTTTAAATTCTGTGTATATACAAGCCTTGATGATGTTAGTGCTAATGGCTCCAGCCAACCTAGGGGAAGGCCTCAATGCCTCACAACGGACACAATTACCACAGAAGTAAAAAGCCAAATGAGTGGTCAGTTTTCTAGTTCTTAAAGGAGATACTGAGACAGAGAGTTCTATAAGGCACAGGGGAGAAGAGGGCCAAAGAACAAAGTGTGTTCCTAGTCCGTTTGGCTTAGGGTAGTGGACAAAGGTTGACCAGTGAGTGGGGTTCACACAGGGGACAGGGTCACTTCCTGTCTGGCTGTAAGTTCATGGAACTGCCGGGTTCAAGCAGTGGACAGAGTCCATTTCTGTCGGGCTGTGGGTTCACGGTACTGTAGCGTCCAGGATAAAGTATTGCCATCCAACAAAGATGTATTATGTGAATAAAAAATGGGTAGACTAACAAAATTATTTTGATTGTTTTGTGCTTACACAACAGTTCCATTCATCATCTCTCATGATGAATGGAGATGATCATCTCTCATGGAAAGATATAAACAGAAATTGTAACGTAGATCAGTCATTAAGCCCTGGTTTGCGTTCCATAACGAGAAACGTTAGTTTCGGTGCCTTGGACAAATCCCGAAATCACAGGTGTTAGCGTTGTTTTAAATGATAGATGGAGGGGAAATTAGTCCAATACACTTGCTGTTAAAGATTCACCCCTCTAGTTTCGGTCTGAAAATGTAACACCGTGTTTATTTCTGCATAATCTATCAGTAGAATCCCTATCATGCTTCAGTTAGCTGTCAAATTCCAAGTTTGAAAGAGTAGATTTCATGACATGGGGCACAAACAGTGTACATGATCTTAGAACACGATCTGGCTTAACAGCGCCACTTTTACAACCAGGGGGCAAAAAATATAATCTAAAGTTTGCACATACAGTACATGGACCCAGTATATGGACTTAATAAAGCATTTGAGCCACATAACTTAGTTCTGGGAAAGTAAGATGACCTTATACTGGCCAGTGGTTTCAGTAACTCTCCAATTATGAATTCTCTTGCCGTACAGTATCAGTTAATCTCACCTCACAGGATTTGATTTATAATTTTTTAGCTGTGGGCTTAGCATTAGTGTATACAGCATAGCTTTCGGGTGGAACCATGTTTAAAAGACATGTGAAACAGCACATGAAAAAGACAGATAGGACTGTGACATTAACCTTTTTGACACGGTAGGACTGAAAACGGCACTGACCGGGGGGGAGAGATAAGTATAGTCAAGCAAAGCAGCTAAATATAACAGCAGGAATGTACTCTTCTCATTTCCTGTCTGTCACCAAGGCTGGTCCCCATGATAACGATGCTTCCTGAAACCAAATTAACTATCCCAGCACAGCACACAATACCCTCACAATACCCCCCAAAACCATTCTTATGTTCACACGTTATGAGACGTTAAATGGGCACATTACAATCTAATAAGGCTGTTTGCCAAGCAGATGTCCCCATCCTCAGCGAAATCTCCCAGCTTCCTAATGCAAATCGCATCATGTGAACACCACTGCTTCGTAATGCTAATAGCATCGCATGAATACCACTGCTTCGTAATGCTAATAGCATCGCGTGAACACCACTGCTTCGTAATGCTAATAGCATCGCGTGAACACCACTGCTTCGTAATGCTAATAGCATCGCGTGAACACCATTGCTTCGTAATGCTAATCGCATCGCACGAACACCACTGCTGAGGTGGACGTTATTCCAACTGTAATTTCCCTTTGAACAGCAAAATTCAATTAAAATTCAACACATTAGACCAGGCTATATATGCAGTGGTTTTGTGTGGTATTTTGTTAACCGGCTTTTGCACAGACATCGGCTACGTTGAATGCCCCTAGGCACGCTGGTGACCAGCGCTGGCGAAGTTTCGCCGGAAAATGCTTGCTTGTTTGAGTAGCCGGGTAAACATGTGCTAACTTACCGATGGGTGAATGTGAATGCTGGTTTTAACCCCTGACGTTGACCCATCCTAGTTCCCCATTACCGGAGAGAGAAGGCGACATATCACTGTGACAGCCCGGGCCATTTTACCATTATCAACATCTGTCAAGTGTCTACAGCCTGCCTGTCTCCAGGTCTGTTTGACTGACAGCAACCCAGACACATCACCCACCCGCAGTCGGAGAGGGACAGAGAGCTACAGGGCCAGGTGTCATGGGGATCATAATGAGCATGACGCGTATTGGATACAGTAAGCTGATGAAGACCCTAATCATAGCTGAGAATCATGGGAGAAGGCATAGATTCTGTCCACCCATAATTGAGATGCTGAGATTTCCAGACAGACAGTCACCTCTCAGCCACACTTCCTGTCATTAGAGTTGGTGATATTAAGTGAATACAATAATAGCCTTGAGCTCTTAGATGCCAATCAGCAGTCTAAAAAAATAGTACACTCTACTTAGACTTAAAGAGGACTTGGAACCTTGGAGATGGCCGGCAAAGCACTTACGTGTACACACGCACACAAGGACGCGCGCGCGCACAAAGACACGCGAGCGCACACAAAGACGCACGCGCACAAAGACGCACGCGCACAGAGAATCAATTAAATCAGCTCAGCTCAGCTCAAATAACAAAACACCTGCTCTCAAAGGACTACCTCACAACACTGGAGAGAAAATAGGTGGACCCTTAATACACCAGCGCATGACACTCCCCATTGCAGCACCACTCTTATAGTGGAACTGGTCTCAGGTTCATTTCTCTCCGGGTTGTTCTGCTATAAATCACCATTATTCCCTCACACAGGCTGTGAAGTAGAACAGCTGGGCCTGAGCGGCCCCTTGATCGGGCTGTGAAGCACTGACAGAGTGAATGAAGAACTAGCACTAGGGAGCTTTTCACACCGAATGAATGCTATTAGTCCCAGGCAAAGCTCCAATGTACAGGACTTAGGTGGGTCGCATTCTCACCCCCAGACCTCTGGGACTGGCAGCCAGAAGGTAATGGTTACCTCAACCCTGGTACAGGGAGTGTGGATGAACCTTCCCAGCCAAGGCCTTGAGGAGCTCCCATTTCAAAACGGTTCAGGGAGTGAAGTCTTGCAAAATAAAAGTCAGTCTGATTAAGAAATAAATAATATTTAAGTAAAGGGAGGTAAAACATTACCATTGTGCTGCTTGGCATAAACGTGCAGTTGGAAACCGGAAGCAGCTGTACCAGTGGCTAAAGTCTGATCGGAAGGCCAACCAAATAACCCTACACAACCTGGACAGAGTAGGATGAACGCAAACACCCACGCGTCCTTGTTCTGGAGGGTGAGAGTGGACTATTATGTGCCCATTACCCATTCTCACTCCCCAGCCACACATTTTCACACCACTGGGGGGCCAGCATGACCTCCAAACAGCCTCGCTGGCAGTACCCTCAAGAAGCACTGCTTTAATGGCGACAACCCAAGCTTCAAACTGAGAAAGACAATTCTGCTGACACCACATTTCCTACAGGCTGAAGCAGAGAACAGCGCTCATTTAGTAAGGGAGGGAAGGAGGCGCATCTGGGGAGGTGCGGCGGTGAGAGGGTTGATCACACACACACACACACACACACCTCAGCCATGAATAATTCCAGGCGGCTCCAGCAACAATACGTTTCCAGACTGCAGGGCAGGTAGGGCTGAGCCAGCAGACCGGGGGGGGGGGGGGGGGGGGGGGGGGGTTTTGATAACGATGACCACCTGCGTGTCTTCCTGCCAGAGCCAGGCTGCATTTAAATTACAGGAGAACAAGCACTTAGACGAGGGTAGGACACGCTGTCACAGGCCCGATCCAGGATGCTCGCCACCTCCCGGAAAGCACACGCCCCTCAAACAGAGGACTACAGAAGAATCGAGAATACGTGTGTTACAGTGCGGGGAACTTCAGGAGAATGGAAGCACTAGTCCGGAATGTAAGTGACGGGGTTTGGATCACAGTGAGCCGATTTATCAACCTTTACAGTATGCAGCAACCTGCAGCAATTAGAAGATATAGATCAAGGTTAGATTAGACATCCTCAACTTTGACCCAGTTCTCAGAGGGTTGTGGGCCCGGTTTATAAAGCTTCATTGCAGTGTACTAAAGTGCTGGCACTTACAGCTGTACTAAGAGAAATCCAAATTTAGGCTGGGTTTTTGATCTACTTACATACATTCAGATTCCCTTTTGTGTACCATTGGCAAGCCTCAACATGCAGTTCCAACGCAACGGTCAATGGTAACTTCTATATTCAAGGACAAGATACTAGCTACGTCCTCATTCCTTGTTGTTGCAAATAAAATATAATGTAAAGAATGTGTTTGTCCGAGTCAGACAACACTAACATCTCTATACTTCTGTGTAATAGCAGTGAAAGATTGAGGAAGTGGTTTCTTGTGATTATCACTAACATTAAATATTTTACTATGTGTAGCTTTTTAATGCGATAAGACAACACACCCGGCTTTGGAGTAGTCTGTTTCCATGCACTTGAGAGGAGCAGTACACTGTACTTGCAGACTTTCTGCAATTCATCCGACTGAATGACAAGAACAAAAAAACCTACTTCTCAAAATCTTGCAGTAGTACTTTAGGTACCCATAGTCACTTAAAAAAATGCTTGGAAACCTTGAGGCACTCTAAAAGTAAAAAGAAAGTCAATAAAAAAAAATTGTGAAAACAAAACATTGAATCTGCATTAAAAAGTAGTCTTCATTTAACTCTATTATGGCCTTTCGAGGTATTCTGTTTTAAGATATAAAAAGTAGCATGACAGGAAAATGAAGAATCCATGAGCCCCGTTTGGAGTTACAGACCTCAGTTGCATCTTGTGGTCACTAAGTCCCCAAATCTATACTCCATGTACATACCAGCACACTTCTTGGAAGGGTCTCCAGAAAAAAAGCCTTTACTCAGGGCAACAAACGTTGAAATTGCAGTGAACTTCTTTAGAACTTGGATTGCAACTGGATGCTACAGCCAAACGAAACGAAAATGGCCACTCATACCAGTAAGTGTTCAGCATCAAAAGGAAGATCATATGCAGAAAATAACCTCATACCTGCAGTGAAATATGGTGGTGGACCTGCCTTGTTATGGGGCCGTTTTGGTATCACAAACTCTACCAAGTACCAGGACCTTTTAACCAAAAGAGTGGATGCATCATTACGCAAGGTGAAACCGGGCCAACTTTGGATCTTTGAGCAAGACAAATTCTTTTTAATTTCACCTTTACATGTAAGCCAATTTAGAGCTAATTATCATTTAAAATGACCCCAAGCACACATTAAAGTCCACAAAGAAATGGTTGTTTGACCACAAATCCTCAGACTTGCATCCTTGTCCCCTCAGGTCATCGGCATATTCTGAAGGACCTCAAAGATCTGAAAACATTCTGCATGGACAAATAGTATAAAAAGTCTAAAAAGGTAGTCTAAAAAGGTAAAGCAAAAGGGCTTTGTGCTATTATCTTTGTAATGGAAGGGTGCACAAAGTACTGAAAACAATGGGGCTAGTCATTTTGTCACTTTGTTTGGGAAGTGTCTACATTTATAATTTAAACATTTTGGTTAACTCATGAATGAAACAGTGTATTACGCATATTGGAAAATGACAGTGCAGCTCATTGCCTACGCTGTTCATTTGACCTTTCAAAGGAAACAGACATTACGGATGTGATGGCACTTCTGAAGTCTGACTGCACAATTCGGTCGTACAATGGTTATTCATGTAGGTCTACAAGCACGCCAGCTGGGTATTGGGGAGATGGAGGCTACTCTTACCTGGAGAGACAGCCAGCCTAAAGTGGTGTAGCTTGTTCTCATCGGGGAAGCTGGCTTTACATGTACCTGTGAGAGGGAGAGAGAAAAGGGCATATGTCTCATTTGCAATATGTCCAAAATTACCATTCTATTTATACTTTTTCTGGAAAATGTGCATAGAGGAATTATTTGTTATTACATGTACAGTATGCATTAAGTTACACATCTCTAGGCCTGAGTTCTCTTTTCTCATCTTTGTAATAATACTGTAATTCACAATGTGGGACTTTTATCATCAGCTTCCTGTGGCCCTGATCTCCCCCTAGTGTTAAAACAGGGGCACTATACACCAGCCGTGCTTGGACATCTATTCCTGCCTACAACCGCCTCTTAGACCCAGTAAGAAACATAGAAGAGACATAAAGAAATTGGCTGAAACTGGGTAAGTGATGAACTTTTGGCAACTGATAAACAGTCCTTAAAATGTCACTTCCTTGAGGGAAAGAATGGAATTCAGTCATGTGCTTGCTCAGCATCTGGCAGAGTCATCTGGTACTAAGCTTTGAACCTGAGAACGAGTCTTACAAGAAAGGGGCTTGAAGAGTGTTCTGCAGCAAATAAACAATTCTCTCTGAAAAGTGTCAACCAGAAGTTGCAAGAATGCTCCCCCTTACAATTACTGTAAGCAAGGGGTTTTTGAACTTTCAAAGAGGTGTATTAAATACAAGTGTTAATTGAATGGGAATAGCTGCATAATGAGGACAGGTCACAATGATTAGCTTGCAATAATCAGGCTAATTAGCAACAATGTTGGCTATTTGAGGCAATATGGTTGTGATGATTGGGATTGTAAAACATTATGTTTTGCCTCCTGAACTTGTATGTGCTTTTATCCTCTCTAAATTTGTTCCCCAAAGTAACTGAAAAATAAATACACTGAATTAAATGAATTTTCAGGAGCTTAATTACTGGACTAATATACTTACTAGGAAGGTTGGCTTCAAGTTCTGCAACTTCTGCAATGAGAGAGAGAGAGAGATAATTCAATAACTAGGAGAGCATTCTGTGGAAGGGGGCGGCTAACAGAGAGCAGTCAGTGATGTGCTACTAGCCCACTCTCATGTCCCTCTCCTGTTGGTGTTACAAAAGGACAAAACAAATGGAAAGGTGAAGCCCAAAAGATACCTCATCCATCATAGGGCGAATGTGTGACCGAAAAAATGCAATCTACACGGTGCAGTAATGGATCTCATAAATCAGGAGGGAAATGAATCAAACAAAGACAACACGACGGATAGAACAGACTGGCAAACGGTTCAGCAAATCGTTTGTCAGGCTGTCTACGGTCAAAATAATATGGAGGAGGCAAAACCCAAACAGACGAGGAAAGCTCTGCATTGCAAGCATACACATTGAGATTGATGGCAGGGATCTCTTTTTTCACCCAATCTGAGTGCCGCTGGCCAACGGTGCCACGTTCCATGGGACCCTTAGGCTAGCCCACAAGCAGGGCTGGAACCTTGGGCTCACAATGACGCAGCTAAATGTGAGGCAGTGACTTTACCACCGCTCCATTCATGGGAAATTCAGATTCATAAAATCTATTTTTTTTAAAAGATGTGTTAATTTGCTTGTAAAAAAAAAAACCCACACATATAACATTAACAATATATATTTTTTTTAAATACAATAAAAGGGAACAAATTTCTTATGTCTAGAAGAAATGTAATCAGAAAATGTGAAGAAACTAGGCGAGAAGGCCATTAACGATAACAATATTTAGGATAACAACAAAGGTGAACAATTAAACTTACTATTATTTATTTAATTATACTGGATGAATAATAAGCACTTTTTTAGGGCTCCAGGGGAGAATTTCACACAAATAATTGACAGCACATGGCAAAGCAAGCATCCTACAAAGGATGCATTAGCCTGTAGTTCGCACGTTTTATACTGAATAACACATATTAATCAAAATCTATTTCACCTAATCATCAATGATGAATTCCTCGTGTCTAATGACTCCTCCTGGTATTGCTTGATTATTGTGCCAGAGTTAGCATAGATGTCAGCCTAATCTTGCAAGCTCAGGCTTGCATCACAATAAAGAGCGCAGCCCGGACCCAGCAATCAGCACGGCTGCCAATGGCGAAAAGGGCTGCTTCAATAAATAAACCGCTACAGAGCTTGATATTGTTCACGAATGCATGTGCTGGCACGGAGGTCGCATGCTTTAAATCACAACAGTGTGTTCACAGGTCAAATTGTTTTTTTATTACTGGCTTTAGGCTATAACTAAATGCATCATAATATCACTATTTCCCTTTGGTTGTCTTCTATGCCGTGGTGGAAATCCAATCCGGACAGTGCATGCTTCACACTACCCGGCAATGCATAACACCTTGCTCAAACAGTTTTACCACCAACCATTTGGAAAAGGGGAAGTAGGCTATATACACTCACCTAAAGGATTATCAGGAACACCATAGTAATACTGTGTTTGACCCCCTTTCGCCTTCAGAACTGCCTTATTTCTACGTGGCACTGATTCAACAAGGTGGTGAAAGCATTCTTTAGAAATGTTGGCCCATATTGATAGTATAGCATCTTGCAGTTGGAGATTTGTGGGATGCACATCCAGGGCACGAAGCTCCCGTTCCACCACATCCCAAAGATGCTCTATTGGGTTGAGATCTGGTGACTGTGGGGGCCATTTCAGTACAGTGAACTCATTGTCATGTTCAAGAAACCAATTTGAAATTATTCGAGCTTTGTGACATGGTGCATTATCCTGCTGGAAGTAGCCATCAGAGGATGGGTACATGGTGGTCATAAAGGGATGGACAAGGTCAGAAACAATGCTCAGGTAGGCCGTGGCATTTAAACGATGCCCAATTGGCACTAAGGGGCCTAAAGTGTGCCAAGAAAACATCCCCCACACCATTACACCACCACCACCAGCCTGCACAGTGGTAACAAGGCATGATGGATCCATATTCTCATTCTGTTTACGCCAAATTCTGACTCTACCATCTGAATGTCTCAACAGAAATTGAGACTCATCAGACCAGGCAACATTCTTCCAGTCTTCAACTGTCCAATTTTGGTGAGCTCGTGCAAATTGTAGCCTCTTTTTCCTATTTGTAGTGGAGATGAGTTGTTCCCGGTGGGGTCTTCTGCTGTTGTAGCCCATTCGCCTCAAGGTTGTGCGTGTTGTGGCTTTGCAAATGCTTTGCTGCATACCTCGGTTGTAACGAGTGGTTATTTCAGTTAAAGTTGCTCTTCTATCAGCTTGAATCAGTCGGCCCATTCTCCTCTGACATCTAGCATCAACAAGGCATTTTCGCCCAGAGGACTGCCGCATACTGGATGTTTTTCCCTTTTCACACCATTCTTTGTAAAACCTAGAAATGGTTGTGCATGAAAATCCCAGTAACTGAGCAGATTGTGAAATACTCAGACCGGCCCGTCTGGCACCAACAACCATGCCACGCTCAAAATGACTTAAATCACCTTTCTTTCCCATTATGACATTCAGTTTGGAGTTCAGGAGATTGTCTTGACCAGGACCACACCCCTAAATGTATTGAAGCAACTGCCATGTGATTGGTTGATTAGATAATTGCATTAATGAGAAATTGTGCTTCCCCCCATAATCAGCGTCCATAATACTGTTTTCAAAACCTCTAGCTACAATGACCTACATCTTTCATTCACCTGAGTATTGCGTAGGATTAGACCTACTCTTCAACATGAATGTGTTTCCCTGATATGCGAAAGGGGAGAGAAACTTCAATGAACTAACATGAACCTGTGTTGTACATTACAAAGAAGCATAGCTTCAAGCACAACTGGACAATAATATGAAAATCTATACATGTTTCATGAGTTTCCTATGTAGAACACAGTGCTTGTAATGTCAGGACTGTGGATTCGATTCTCGAGACCACCAAAATGACAGATGAACACATGACTATTGTTTCTGCTAAATATGACACGATCACTTTGCACCTTTGATGAGCAGCCGGTCCCTGATGGAGACTCTGTGAGAGGAGTCGGAGGGGCCCCCGGTCGACCTGCCTGTCTTCACTCCCTCATCCCTCTTCAGCTTACTGGCTAACGTCAGCATGGCTTCCTCGCTCTCTCTCCTGAAAACACACAACATCACAGAGGAGATGATAAGTGGATATTATAGAAGCATGAGAGACAGGATTTAGTGGGATTAATACAACGTGCCATATTAATAAAACACATTGGATTAAAGTGGATATAGTGGTATAGATAAAATGTGCCCAATTAATAAAACACATTGGATTAAAGTGCATATAGTGGTATAGATACAATGTGCCCAATTAATAAAACACATTGGATTAAAGTGCATATAGTGGTATAGATACAATGTGACCAATTAATAAAACACATTGGATTAAAGTGCATATAGTGGTATAGATACAATGTGACCAATTAATAAGACACATTGGATTAAAGTGGATATAGTGGTATAGATACAATGTGCCCAATTAATTAGACACATTGGATTAAAGTAGATATAGTGGTATTAATACAACATGGCCAGGTAATAAAAGACTCATTGTATTAAAGTGGATATAGAGATATTAATACAACGTGACCAATTAATAAGAGCCAGGTTATTATGACATCAATACATGTGTGTAATTAATAGGCTAATAGTAGTAGGATGCAGACCAGGGCAGAGCAAAATACATGTGGGAATTAAATTTTTATCACACCCCGCCAAACTGGAATGTCTAAAATAAGATAGAAAGCACAATTATAATGTAGCTGTATAACTGATAGAAAGACAAATATTTAAAAAACTAAAAGAAACGAATCCGGATTGGACCCTCAGGCCAAGGGTTGACTCTACACTACTATAGACCATAATGAAAGTCACATCTTTCTGTTGTATCCTGTCCCACAATGTCTTCACTATATTATAAAACTCACCGAAGTTTGGTCAGTTAACAATGATATTCGCATACATGCCGTCATGCGACAAAACAAGGTCTGTCGGGAGCCAGACTTCCACAGAGGATAGACACACGCAAAAGGCAAAGACTAAGCCCTCAAATCCATGAATCCATATTCCTTTGCTTGAGGTTCTAATTAATTCAGTTGGTTAGAGAAAGTAAAGTATCGGCTGATCACGTAAGACAGATGGATCCTGCTACTTCCTGCCAGTCACCAGCCCCTGCGGCCACCTGGAAGCATTAATGACAAGCACATCATAGCAGACCTCCATCCCCCTGCAGGCTTAGTGGAACTGGGACAACAGTCTTCCCAGCAATACCCGCCACCCGCCTCATTAGCCCAAAAGTCACTGCAGCATCAAAGTTGCTGAGAACAGCAATGGTTCCTCAGTCAAAAGACCGGAGGACTTATTCAAGGAATTGACCCTGTCGGTTTTGAATCCCTTTCAGCTAATCAAGCAGCTCACCACTTATAGTTATTGTACCGGATTCATGGGAATTGCTCTTTGCAGTGTCAAACCCCTCAAAGTGCAATGAGCATGAACACCAATATCTAACAAAATGCACGGGCATATTTAAAAAAAATAAAATAAAATAAAACATCATTAATGTTTTCTTGTTGCTTATAAACTGCCACAGGGGACTTCCTAATGGACTGAATCAAACATCCCTCATGTTGGCAGTCGAAACTTTTGGAAGTGCTTAGCTAGTTATTAAGGCTTACTTAAATAGTTTAAGACTGTAATAGTGTTTAGTCATTTTGGTCAGTTAAGGCATTACACTAAAAAACTAATTCTGACTGCTCCTCCATGTCTGTTTCAATCAGCTCCTCTCCTCAATCATTTCCCTAGGCTTCTACTACCCAGAGGAAGAGTTATTAGTAATGCAGTATTGGAAAATGTAAATGTGATGCAATTTTGGGTTACACTTTAAACATGAATGTTGCAATTTAGATTTGTAATATGCACAATGCATACGTACGCTGCAAAATATAAATGTGCATTCATCCAAGCATGTGTTTTTATCTACGTATGTACTCGAGGGATAGGAGCTAGCATTGGCAGCTAATGGGGATGCTAATAAATACATAACAAATAGGGACATTTTCATCTAAAGGGACTCATGAGCATGAAAATGTGAAGTTCAGAGGAGCACATCAAACGTGAAATCAAATGGTAGCCAAGAGCAAACCCTTTGGGAAAATGAAGACATACATATCAATTGCTCAGGGGTTAGGCGTAAGCAAAAGCTTCAATTCCTGTTCAAACAGAAAAGGCAAACCACCTACCAGGAAAAGTATGAAGGCACATGATACAGCAAATCCCAGCACTGCCAAATAATACCAACACGTGTATTCAGGATCGGACTCCATTCTAAACGTATTGTTATGTTCAGCGCATTGAGTTATTGTTTCACTTCTCTTAAAACAAAACTGTGAATTCTCTGTTTCTTACATTTGCCATGACACATGCTGCCCACCCTCTTTCCATTTATTGTAAACAGAACCTGCACACAATGAGCAGCGACCAACATAGACTTCTAGAAGCAGACTGGCAAGATTGGTCAGTCCGTCTGAAGTTCGGACAGCACACTACAAAACAATACTGAGTGAAGTACAATATAGTAAATTTCAATACTGTACAGTAGAGCACACTAGAGCATTGTACTCTACCCCAGCAATCCATCCTACCCTACTCTACGATCCTGTACCCTGCACTCTCATGACCATAATTATGCATTTTGTGTGGTACACATCAGGGACCCAGTAATTATGTTCCTGGGAATCAATCTTCACATAATGTAGTTTAATAACAAACATTCTTGTCCCAAAAGTAACCTTTCCACAACCTAATGGAACCAGGCGAGAGGTAGTCGTACCCTTCTTCAAGTTTGTCCAAGACAGCGATAAATCCGTAAGGGAAAGAGGTATTATTTACTACCTGTGATTGTCTTTGATTACAATCAGTACACTAATTACAGAAAGTCTAATTAAGGGGGGAAAATAAAGTAATTGACTCTGATTAGACATTCTAATGCCAATCAGGTTGATATGGAGATTGATGGCCCACAGTGCTGCAGACACTCTTTAGACAGTTTGTTTTTAATCAGCTTGTTTACTAAGTGTTCGTAGCGGTCGGCTTAGTCTCACAGTTCGAGGATTGGCATCTTGCAGGAGTCCACTCATTAGTCAGCACACCCAAACACGCTCTCTAGGGCCGTGTGAATGAGCAGTGTTGCCAAAATCCAAGAAACTATTTTGACAGCAGATGACAAACTACCACTCAAAAACACAATAACACACAGAGTCAGTTGGTAAACAATGTTGTTAACACACCGATAGACAGACGGCGTGATGTGGTCACCCTAACAGGTCAGGTTGTTCTCTCAGCTCAGTCACAGCTGGTAACAGGCAAGGACAGCGTGTATCATTTCAATAGGCGGGTTCACCTCGGCTTTAAGCACAACTGACTAACTACTACTCTGGTTCATACAAAGGAATGGAATGCATCTGTGACGCCAAATTAATTCATGCTGCAGTAAGAAGAGTGAGGTCAAGCCTGTTACTGAACTCGTTCATAGAGTAGGCCACGGTGAACTTTTCTTTTAACCCATCAAATCACTTTGTCCTTGTTAGGAAACAACTCCCGGCCCAGGATTGCTGCACCTGAACAAGATCAACACAAAGATATTAAAATCTATATGTCCTAGGATAGCTGTGAAAGAAAATGTGGAGCGAGCGCTGTGTTCTGAATTGTGAGAGGGTGGCAGTATCAGATATCAGTGCGCCCATGAAATGTGTGCCCATTTCAACCCCCACCTACTTCAGCTGTCACTGCCTGAAAGCCAGCACTTGTTTTCCCAAATAGATGTAATGCCTGTATTATGCAGCTTTAGACCGGTTTACGGAGTTGTCACTTTCCACTTGAACTACAAACAAACAAGAACTAATGTTCTGTTTGGGTGTGACCAGCAAGGAATGAGATCAGATCTGTATGCGATAGCAACAAATATTGCTACATATCTTAATAATCCACTTAGAATAAATACGATAAATACTTACTGCTTACTGATAAATACTTACTGCTTTGACCACAAAACATTGTGGTCAAAGCAGTTAATAGATACACATGACAAATATAAACGGTTGTAATATCGAACGTAGTTAAAGATGATAGCTGAAATACTGTAGTAAGTGTAGCTAAATAAACCAATTAGTTAAACATTGTTAAATAGTTAGTTAGCTACCTGACGTTGGTTCAGCAGGTCAATAAATAACTAAGTTCCTATCTAATCTCTACAGCAATCAATTTAAGCAACTGTATAGCGTGAAATATAAACAGGATTTTTACAGCTCAACCGCACAGGATGTTAGCTAGCTAACGTTAGCTAAAAGAAAAGTTAGCTATCAGCTAGCTATCAGACCTTACTTATAGTTTAGTGTTACAAAGTTATAGTGGAATGACATCTCGAGCAATTGATATAACAACATCAAACCTTAACGTGCCTGTATCCTAAACATGTACATATTAGTTATATTGGATGAAATATAACTTCGCAAGCTAGGCAAACAGGCTAACATAGCTAACGTTAATGTCTGCCCGGCGTTGTTGTGCTTTACCTGCTGTCTCAGAGAAAGAGCTCCGTCTACACCATAATCAACGACACTTGGGAAGCAAGGCTTTGGCTGTAATTGCAGCAACCAATTGAAACCCGAACTTCAGTCGGCAAATAACCTTTAAATTATATAACGAGAAATGTTCAAATGGAAAAATAAAAAAAGCTGACAATCAGCCGTAATAACTCCGATCCCTGTGTCACAAACGGAAGTACATGGATTGTTACGTCTGTTATTGTTGTCCGGGCAAAGTTCAAATGAGAGTATTATTTGTTCCGATAAACAAAACGAAGAAATAAAAGCAAGATAGTAAGTTCCATTTATTAAATAATCAACACATTTGCTAAGTTGTTTCATTGTTGGATAGATATTGCTTCATTGTTGTTTGACTTTCTTTCAGATGTTTAATAGGCTACTGTAATGTCAAAAAGTACACACCCTTGGAAAGTTGTATTACAATTTTTTTGAACACATAGGTTTTTGTAACTAAATTCCAACCAGATAAGTTGATAAAGACTACTGTCAATACATAGAGGATGGGTCTTTCGACTTAATTTGTCAGAAGAGCTGACAGAAAGATCCTCACAGAAGTCTCTTAAGAACCCCAGGTTAACATCAAGGGATCTACAGTTCTCTTTTGTCACAATGTTGAAGTCAAGTCAATTTATTTATAAAGCACATTTAAAAACAACCAATCCTGAAAAATGCTGTACAAAGTTATGCAATCTATAAAACCGTATAACAATAATAAAGAATAAAAATAAGTTTTAAGACTAAACATTTTTGGTGGTGGGGGAAGACCTGATAATAATGGGCAGTTTATTCAACAGTTAAGGGGCCACAACCGAAAAGGCACCTTTTGTTTTCATCCGAGACCATGGAATGGCTAAAAGGAACTAGTTCGATGATCTAAGTGGCCCTGGAAGAGTGATACAGCATAAGGAGATCTGAAATATACAATGGAGCCAATCCATGTAAAGCCTTAAAAACAAGTAACAGCACCTTAAAATCAGCTGTATATTTGACTGGTAACCAGTGCAGAGGGGCCAGTATCGGGGAGATATGGTCCCTCTTCCTGGTACCAGTCAACAATCTAGTAGCTGCATTCTGGACAAGCTGTAAGCGTGATAATGAGGAGTGACAAATTCCAGAGTACAAAGAATTGCAGTAATCAATTTGAGATTATATAAGTGCATCCATAACAATATCCAAGTCCTTAAGAGAGAGGAAGAATTTTAGTTTAGCAATAGTACTCAGATGAATAAAGTGACATTTTACAATAGAATTTGTTTGTCAAATTTTAAAGGTGAATCAAAGATAACACCTACAGTTCTTGCAAGAGGGTGCATATTTGTGGACAAGGGCCCCAAATTCTTAGTTCCTTAATTGATTTGGGGGTGCCAAATAGTATAACTTCCGTCTTACTCTCATTAAGTTGGAGAAAGCGTTTAGCCATCCAGTACTTTAAGGCAGACAACAAGGGATTGTCAAGGAGTTGGTAACACCTGGATTTAGCGGTAAGTACAGCTGTATATCATCAGAATAACAGTGATATTGTATATTATGTTTACGGAGAATGGATCCCAAAGGGATTGTCCCCATGATCAAAACTTAATTGAGCTTATCTGCATGTGATCGCTGCCGAAGTGGAGGAAATAGTTCCAATATTAACAGAAAAGGTTCTATATTTCAAATACAAATTGAACCATTGTAGAGCAACACCCTGGATACCAACCTTTTGCTGGAGGCTTTCCAGGGGCATGACATGATCAACAGTTTCAAAAGTAACACTAAGGGTCAAGCATGAGTAAATAGAACAATTTCTAGAATCACCGAACCCCAACAAATCATTCAGTACCTTATTAAGGGCTGTTTCTGTGTATGGTTCTGAAACCTGACTGTAATGTGTCCAACACATTATTTTCACTTAGAAAGAAGAGAGCTGAGAAAGAACAATCTTTTCCAGTATTTTGGACATAAATGATCATTTAGAAATGGACCTAAAATTATTACAATCTGTAGGGTCGAATTTGTTTTTTTTAATAAGAGGCTGAACCACAGCATGTTTAATACTGGATGGAACAGTGCCAGTTATAAGAGAGCCATGTATTACTGACAAAAAGCTTGGATACCAACAGTATCTAATACCTCTTTCAAAAGACGTGAGGGAACTATGTTCTTGTGTGTAGGCTTCATGTGTGTAGACTGCATCCATCAATGTTGAGAGGGCCACATGCTCAAAGCAATTGTGAGAAGCAGGGCAAAGGACTAAATCAGAAGGGTCATGATAGTAGGTAATATCATAATATCATGACACAAATGATGTTGGCCAGAAAACACCTGGGTAAAGACCAAATCAACTTGAACAATGTGGTCTGGAAAGATGAGACAAAGGTGTAGTTGTTTATTGGTGGCAAAGTCAGGTGGCATGTTTGGCAAAAACAAAACACTGCTTTTAAACAGACTAATATGATACCACCCATATAGCAAGGAGGAGGTGATGTTATGGTTTGGGGCATTCCTGCCTCAGGCTCTGACCTCCATATTTCACCAGAGAGCTGTTTAGAAGAATGTGAGCCCATCTGTCAAAAAGCTGAAGCTTACCCAAACATGGATCTTGCAACAGGACAATGATCTAAAACACACAAGCTAATTCAAAGTCTTTAACTTGAAGTAGGCCTTGCAATCAAGACAGCTCTCAAATATGACACAGCTGAAGCAGAACTGTAAAGAAAAGTGGGCAATAACCGCTCCCAGACAATGTGGCTAATAGACAGTTGCAAGACACAGCAACATTAACTTATTTTAGCGAAAGGGGCCAACACCAGATATTGAAACTAAGGGTGCATGTATTTTTTCTGCAGTGTGAAATTGGAAGTCTGGTTAATAAATAATTTAAAAGTATAATCCTTCAGTGTCATTTGTTAAATAAGGTTAATTTTGTCTATCAGTAGTGTTACATTAAAGATTTCATATTCATGTCCAAATATGTAAAAAGGAAAAAAAAAGAGAGAGAGACTTACATGGGGTGTACTTTTTCGACATGACTAGGTGGGAAAAATAAATGTTACAAAAAAGTATCACATTTTTTTTGAAAGCATGTTGAAGTTGATATGACAGTGATCTGGGGTTGCTTATCTTCTTCGGCTGATGTAAGTTACACTGGACACTAACATACCCAAATAGGAAAAAAATAACCACTTATTTTAGATTAGAGCCCACTTCCTTCCTGAGACTGAGGGATAGTGGGCTGAATGAGAGATTATGGAGGTTTAAACATCAGCATCTAACTGGGGTTCTGTCAATATCCACCAAAAACCTGAGGCCACTGAGAGAATAACACCAGCATTTAAAGCAATGTACTTTGTCTTGTGCTATCTTTGGTCTTGTTTTGTCTGTTCTCTGTGTTTTTTTCAGTTTGTTTTAAATCATTGAACCTAAACTGTTTCTGTAAGCAGGGCCCAGCTGCAAAAGAGACCTTGGTCGAAGTCATTGTTCCTTGCTGAAATAAATGTTTAATAATAATAATATTACAAAGCCATAATCAAACTTTTAGAAATGAATGCTTATGTAGGTTATGTTGACCGAATATTAAAGCTATTGATAAAAAGAGGTAGAGCCATAGAGGCCGATTCTTCTTTTGATAATTGTTCTGAAACGTGTTGCTGGCATCAAATTCAAAACGGGCATTTATTTATCCAAAAACAATACAATTGTATAGGGAGCCACAACAGCTTGGCCTACAAAGCTTGGTCTGGATCACCACAAATAGCAGACAATGCATATAGATTAACGTCGGCCTTGATGAACAGCTCCAAATCTGGGAGACCACCTCAGGGTGTAGCCTCTCCTCACAACAGTGGGGCTTGATATACATCCCCACCATCTTGTTTTGGTCTATACCTGCATGAAGCCTACTGGTTCAGCTGTTTCAGGGGAAACCACCATGGCGATTAGAAAACCGATAGGAGCTAAATATTGTTACTGATGTGCTAGGTGAAGGTCAAGAATCTGGAAAGATTCTAGATGAAGGAATTGTCTAAGATCTTTTTTAATGTGGTCTCCAGTCACATAAAAGGTTATTGGAAAAATGTCAGCGCTGTTATCCTTATAAGGGGAGGATACACAAGGGAAGTCTTGAAAACAAGGGTACCAATAAATTTGACCCTTCATTTTTGTGGGTAATACATTTATAATGAGAATTCATTCACCCAGAATCAATAATGAAGTACAATTTTCCATGTGTTAAACATTTTGAATACCGCTAATTATATTTCCTATACATATGGCCCCTACATTTATTAAGTTTCAAGTATCAAAGTTTATTTGTCCAATGCACTTAACAACACAGCGTCATCCTATACAATGAAATTCTTGTGACATGGCAGCCGACAACTACGTAGTGAGAATAAAGAACAAGAAACCAGGCAAGCCTTGTTCTGCCGGCCCGCAATAAAAAGTGTTGATTGTTGTTGCCCTCCTGAGATTCAAAACTGGGTCACCCACGTAAATGGCTGTGTCTTTAACCACTATGCACAGAGCTATACATTTGCCAGGTGTCGGTATAGCCTCTTGACATTATATCATTTTGTCACGCATTAACATCACGCCAAGTTTGAATATCTTGTTTGACATCATTAACCATTGTGTTAAACTGAGTAACATTTCTCCACCACAAATAGCATCTATGAACTGGCAGTTTTAAAATATTTTTTGCCAGTAATTTGTCACTAGACATCATTAAGCAATGTGTTAAACTGCCTAATGTTTCTTATTAAGTTTACCTCCACCACAAATAGCATCAATGATCTGCATGGCTTTAGCCATTCGTGAATTACATTGATACAGTTTCTATCAATATATGTGACGATTACAGACTTTTTGTCAAATGAAAAGACGAGAGAATCGTGTAGCCAGGGAAGTGTTTGACTATCCTGAACAAATCCTAATGCCCACCAGAACTGTTTTATTTTAGGCTTCCTATTAAGTAGCTACATAAAGTTGTTGCTAGTGAAGCTTTTGTCTGTCCTGAAGTCAAAAGCGGAACCTGTCGTTCTGCAGTCCGCGTCTCTAACCACTGCACTATTTACAAGGGGTAGTCAATCAGTCACTCACTCACCCACCCACTCAGTCAGTAAGTCAGTCAGTCAGTCAGTCAGTAAGAGACATTCGCTCTCGTAGACTCCACTTACGCGGGCCGGCAAAATTATACAAAACAAAAATAAGGCAGAAAAGAAAGCAATAATATACACAATACTGTAAACTAGCAGCAGTATAAAAAGAGTAATGTAATCTAGCAGCAATATGGATAGCAGTATTGAATATTATAGATATGGCAGAGTATGGCACTAATATACATAACAATGTAAACTAGCAGCAATTTTAGAGAGAATAGGATGGGGAGAATGAACAAAATGGGTATTGAATATTATAGATACCTATGAGTGTAATATTCTTATGAATACTTATTAAATGTACATAGAAAGACATCAGAGCATTTGAAATGTTTGTGTGATCAGTATGATAATAGATCATTAGTTGCTGTTTGAGATGCCTCATAGCCTGTGGGAGAAAAAGTGTTTGTTAGTCTGGAAGTGCGTGCACTGATGCTCCTGTAGTATCTTCCAGATGACAGCAGTGTGAAGGGACCATAGCCTGGGTGGCTGTGATCTTTGATGTTGTTCCGTGTTTTTCTCTGGCATTGTGGTATGGTAGATGCCTTGCACGGAGGGAAAATGGCAGCTGATGACATGCTCCACAGAATTCACCACCCTCTGGAGGGACTTGAGGTCAGCAGCGGAGCAGCTGTCGTACCAGGCAGTAATGCAGCCTGAGAGGATGCTCTCAATGGTGCACCTGTAGAAGTTGTTGAGAGTTTTTACAGACACGCCAAATGTAGTCTCCTCAGGAATTATAGTTGTTTGTGGAGTGTTTTCACTGCCGAGTTCGCTTGCCTGGACCAAGTAAGGTCATATTTGATGAACACACCGAGAAACTTCAAGTCAGAGAGGCTCTCCATTCAGCTCCATTGATATATATGGGGACATGAAAGCTTCCTGTTTCAGAGTGACAGAAATAAATCCATGGTGTTTCTGCTATTGAATTCCACTATGTTTGCTATGCGTTCTGGTTCATGATTAACAGGAATGGCAAATAAAAATAGTATTTTTCTTAAACTACGTCTGTTTAAGGTATTCATGCAGGCCAGAACACCATTGTGTTATTTCAGCACACTTTGAAAGCCTTCTGGCTGGGGGAACCATTTTTCAAGTTATATTCATTATGTATACCCCCATCTGGATTTGACCCAAGTTAGATTAGAAACAAGCCCTCCAGTGAGTCTGGCAGGCAGTCAGTCAGTCAACACTGCAGCCAACATCGTTTTCTGCTATAAATGAAAGCCAACAGCAGTCTCCCAAGCTGCTCTCCATCCATGGTAGGCTTCACTTAACAGAATATTAAAATATGCCATTGATCCTTAGGCAAAGGTCAGGCCTACTGCAAATGTATCTCATATTTATATAGATAAATATATTTGTGTTCCGCAGTTTTCATTGTATTTATTAGACCGTTTTTTCACTGAAAGATGACAGGAATGCCCTTCAGCAGAGACATCTGCATGTAAAAAACGGTAATGCTGTCACAACCAGACGAGGGCGTATGTACTCATGTAGGACCCAATCTAATTTTGTCTTTCATGTCAGATCATGGCTGAGGAGGGTTGTTTATTGGCCCAGGACTAAGCTTTACCACAGCGTTGATGGTCTACATACTGTATGACCCAGTTGTAGAACACTGTGTAGGTAGAGGGTCTGAGTCACACTGGGTCATCTGGGGTAGGATTATACAAGATCAGCTTTGAACACGCATGGCTGCCAGGGACAGAGTCACCAGGACTAACTACAACATGAGGAGACAACAGTTGCCCAAGTAATGTCTCTGAAAACGGCTTTGTGGTGTCATGTTGTGTTCTCCAGTGTTTTTTACAGCACTGACATTCGCCACTGAATTTCATTGTGTGGTTTGTGACTTGTAACCTGTGCACCAGACAATTAAATGAGTTCCCTCTTTACCACTAAAAATGATAATAACAGGAATGAGTAAACAGTCTTGAGGTGGCTATTCAACACAAAATTGGCAATACAAAAAGCCAATTGAGCAAGCATTTTTCTGTAACGAAAATCAATCGCGGTTGTCCTGATTCTGGAGTTATTATTCTGACTGTTGATTTCGTCACTTATGCTAGTTGAGATGAATGAGGAAAAGTAATAAAACATAGACATTTTCTCAGCAATGTAGAAGGAAAAGAAAGTTAATCTTGATAATTAGAATGATAATTAAATAGGAAATACTATTCTCTGGAACATATCTAGATTGAGTTATAGGATATCTAAATCAGTGGTGCCAGAAGAACATAATCAAACCCCAGAGGGATCAATGGAGGAATATTTTGCAGAGTTCCTTCCTGAGTAAACCTTATAGGGAATGTATTGGTATAAAATCGAGACAATATGGTGTAAAAAAAAAAAAGTCTCCAGAGAACAGTGAGAAAGGATATTACATACATTTAACCTTGCAATATGTTTTTTTTTCCTTTATACTGTATATCTTGTCAGGAAGAATGTAGATATAATCTGTCATACAGTATGGCAGAATAGCATATTGTTATTGCGGTTAAAGGATATATTACCATAACAGACCAGCTTGTCTAGAAAGTAGACATCAATTTTCACACTGTACAAATAAAGATATATAGTAATTATATTAATAACAGTAGAATTGGAAGTAGTAGTTTGATATGAACCAAACAAAATGGAAATCAGGTTCATGAAGTAGTTTCTGAGTGCAGAGCATTGTGATAAAACACTGACCTCTAGTGACCATAGTTATAACAACACCTCAAATAGTCAGCAACACATTCGGAGTAGTGCAGTTACAAATACATTGTGCTTTATTGTGCAGGATGCTTGTTTTTGGAAAGTTGTGTGTTTGAAAAAGGTCTAATAATACTAGCAAAGTGTCATCCCTCTAATGTTTGTCCACTCAATGGACCAAATGTTCCCCTCCTTTCAAAACAATTAGTAATAATCCATGTACCCGAACAAAGTTCCTCATTAGCCTAAATAAATGGTGGATGAACATAAAATGACTCAAGCCTTCTCGTTTTGTTTTGTGGATGATTTCCCATATTAACTCAAAGTTCCACTGTGATCCTTGATGAAAGAGAAATACTCTTTGGGACCTATTGGGCAATCTACACTAGTCTTTTGCCTTCCTTAAGGACGAATGCAAATACACTGAGTCAGTGATTTTGCAGGTCTTTACTTTGTTCCAAACTGAGTTACTCTCAAAACCATCTCTGTTCCAAACTGAGTTACCTCCAACAGAGTTACCAACTTCTAACACTAATAAATGTGACCAATTCACCGATAGAATTGTCAAAAATCTTCACAATTTGAGGCATCCTATAATGCAATAAAAAGTTGTTCTGCCTTGGCCAGAAAAAAATAGCCTGGTTTAAAAAGTATGTATTCAGTTAAGGAAACAATAAAAAGAGATTATGAGGAGGGAGTGCGACATCAGATTCCAGAATTGGAAATTAAGAATTGTGTGATTTACTACTGCCTCTCTGACACACAGCTCACGAAGAAAGCATAATAGGAAATGAGTGATAAATAACTGATAAAGCACTAGTCATTACTGAAAAGTCCTGTATGGAATCTTGAAAAACCTGAGACCAAAAGTGTTGTACTCGCGAAGCAATTTTTTCCTGTATAAAAAGCCTCCCAACAAAAGTAATCAATGTCCTTCTCTCCATGTGAAAAACAAGGTAATTTGGGTTCCAAAATGACTCCTCTATGCCTCCCACTCCTACATGGCAATGTGTTTAAATGCATGAAAAGTAATTCAGAGTAACAAATAGGATACCACTGTTTGGCAAAACATTTATTAATAACAAATTGGATGACGTTTTATGTTTGTCCCGTTTGCAGGTTCTATGTGGGGCGCGGCATAATGTCAGTCTGCTTGCTTGCAGGCCAATAGGTAGAAATACCTGACTCCCACCACAACCTCCGTCTCTGGGGAAGTCACCCCCATCACAGCCAGGAGTCTGGAGAGAGAGAGAGAGAGACATTAGATGTGAAATGCCCTTTACGCACCATAAAGAACATCACGGCAAAACAAATCTCAAAGGTGTGCGTTTGTTTGCTGTCCTCAACATAGGTCCGTGAGGGGAAGAAAGGAGTAAGGCTTTATGACCACCAGGAAAAAGAAGTTTGGCCACAAATAAAGAAACCTGTCCGTCATACTAGGCACGGCGTCAGGACCAACCTGCTGGTGATGTCCGTGGACAGTCTTCTGGCCTCCTCTGGGTCTTTCTTCAGAAGAGTCTGGTAGCTGGAGAAGGACTCCATCATGCCCATGTAGCTGGACAGAGGCATGGACTTCTTCATCCGCTTACACTCCTGCCTAGACACAACCGGTCAACGCAGCATTTTCAGTCAGTCAGTCTCCCGGTGCCATACGTCCTCACTATTTTCTCCACTACTGGAGGAACCCTGGAGGTCAAATGAGCAATTTTGCACGTGGCAACACAAAAGCAACCAGGGCAGGTATAAAAGGGGATGTGTAAGCCTCACCACTCTTTGTCCGTGTAAGTGATGGACAGGTAAGTCTGTCTGTAAAGACTGAACGAGCACGGGCCCAAATAAGGGTCACGATATGGAAGGAGAGCAGCATAGAACTGAGGAGATAGAAAATACATAATGAGGAAACAACCACTAGTCTACATTTAGGTCAAGTCATTGGGGGAAAAGTTTCCTGCAGAGCGTTGCATTCCCCCTGGGTATGGATTATTCCGGATCTTTCCATTCATGTGTGACCAGACCTCCTTGCAGATGGCGTTGAGCGCGTGGTAGCAGTCCCTGTAGTGGAGCTCCATGTCCGCGGTGTAGCTGAGCAGAGCCAGGCAGCCCTTGGGCTTTAAGATCCTGTGGGCTTCCTGAAGAAAGCGCGGCCGGTCGAACCAGTGAAAGGCACACATGGCCGTCACCAGGTCCACTGAGCTGTCTGCAAAGGGCAGCTCTTCAGCCGGACACTGCCTGCACCCAGAGGAAAGACAAAGGTCGGGGCTAGGTAATGTATGGTACGCTGAAGGTATTCGCTAGACCTAATAGTAATAATACTTGCTTAGTTTAACCAATCCTAGCAGGGATGTGCTCGGTTAGCACTGTTGCAGAATAGGATTAGATGTTGTAATGTTCCTGTGTGCTCACTAGGGGGAGACGTGCCGAAATTTAGTTTAAACAGACAAATGTTACATTGTCTTTCTTGGCCTTCAACCAAATTCCAGTTTCCTACTCAAAAAATAACTTTAAACCTTGCAGTTTCCTCTGTCATCACAATGTGGTATAACCTGTTTTATACTTTCTGAGGTCTGAGATTTAGTTATTTTAGTAAATCAGTGTCCCCTTTATTGTGGGCCTTCCCCTCTACAATGAAGGGTTCTGACTCTGACCTGTAGGAGACGTTCGTGTCGGCGGCATGCTTCAGGGCCACCCCCAGCTGGGCAGGGCTGACATCAGTCCCCACCACCGTGGAGAAGTGAGGAGCCAGGAGCCGGGTTCCCTGACCTGAGCCACAGCCCACATCTACTGCCAAGTCACATGGCTGCACGTCCCTCTGTCAAACAGCACACGTCACACTCAGCCAGGACACAATGTTAGGATGTGAACATTTCAATGGAGCCGTCTTCTTTGGTAGGAACACAACATGTATTGGTATATTTCTGTATTGTATTCCAATAGTATTTCCTACTGTAAACATTTCTAATTCACATACAGACGGATGTCACCATATAACCTCAGAGTATGCAGACTGACTGTATGCAAAGATAAAGATGGTGGACTTGGCTCTATCTGACCATGGCTGCATCTGTCAGCTCCCAAACAGCACCGTTGGGGCCCTCTTTATTTCTTAGTAGTCCATTTCTTTCTTTCACTACTTTCAAATATTTATAAACTGAAAGTGTGTATACAGTCTCCTGGAAGCTCAACCTAGTTGATTACAAATGGTGCAAGAACTAACTGGAAAATCTCCATGCAGAAATGTGTTTTATCCATTCTGAGGCCTATTATTCTCTGTGGTTACACATACCCTTTTCTTCAGGAAGGATACTATTTCTTCAATGAGCTGAGGTGAAGGTGAGACTCGGTACTTCCAGTAGGAGGCAGCATGTTCCTTATCTTCAAATAGACGATGGGCCATACCAGCAAGCTACAAATACAACAGTATTTCCAAACCTGAAAAATACCTTTTTTTGTGTGCAAAATTTCTAGGTGCCATTACGCACAGTGAACAAATATTTTCCTCTGTAGCCTATTTTAACAAAAAATCTTTCATTACATTTTCTGGGTAATATTGTAGTTATCTAGAGGACCAAAGGAATTGAATTTCTGCACTTGAAACATTAAATCTGTTAGGGGTTGATGATTTGGATACACGATAGAGGACCGATAACAACCATATGTACCTTCTGTTCTCAGGCAGTCTGTTGCTATTATGATGCCTGTTGCTATAAAATATGTATATATTACAAATAATGAAAAAAGATTAATATACATTATAATAGCAAGAGACTGCCTGAGAAAAGAAGGTACATATGGTTGTTATCGGTTGGCATGTGTGCGTTCAAACCAATTTACAATATGCCAACCGAATGACCTACTATATGTTTAGAGACATACTGAGAGAAGAACCTGAAAAATACCTTAAACCCATTTTGTGTTTGTATGCTCTATGAAGGTCAGATGACTGAAAGCAAATAATTAGAACAATACGTTGATCCTGAGTGTGTGGAAATCCCTTTCTCATATCAATACAATCCTTTGGGCTTGAGGACTTCGGCTACATTCAAGCCCGTGTCAGATTTTCTACATAGTTCTAAAAAAAAATAAAAACTCTAAACCATTCTCACAGAGACTACGTTAAGAGACACTCACCACAGGAGACGCCCGGGAAAGCCGCTGGGTCAGCCTACTACGAGAGTGGAAGACTTGTTCTGCAGCTTCACGGGAATGTGGGTTGTTTAGTAATGAGGTTTGGTATGAAGCTGCCTAGCCTCACAGAATCACAGAGCAGTGTGTGCGTGATATGTCCCAGGGAGACAATGAGGGAGGGATCAGAATGTTGCCTACATATTGGTGGCTTTTGAGTTGGGATTAATGTAGCAAAAGACAAAAGCATAATGAGTTCAGGCCTTTTTACTCACATTGTTGTCCCTATACAGTTGGCCTATACAATATTACTTAATTGCATAAGAAGAAATGTGGTAGTATAGGGCTGTAGGTAATAAGGCTTCGTTCTGAGCTCTACAGTCCCCAGTCCCTCTGTTAATAATGAACAGCTCACTGCTGAAGCAGTGGTCCATGAGCTGATCAAAGTTCTTCTCTGAGTATGTTTCTGCAAGCACATTTTATTGTATATCACTGTTAAAGAAATGATACAAAATGTGGATAAAAAGTTTAATATTTTTAACAGAAATCAAATAAGGCTGGCAGGGTTTACTATACATCATAATGCATCATTTATCTTGAAAAAACAACAACAACAACACACACAAAAAGTGTATTATATCTAATGCTTATATATTTTCTACAACTTGAACCTACTTTAGCTCTGTTACAGAAATGTACTAAGTTGATGTGTTTCTGGGTATTATCTTCTATAATGAAAGTTTGCTTGCTGGTCACAAGATGAACACCTGGCAGAGTGGAAAAGTCCTGAGGGTGTGAAATGCAATCTGCAGACGAGTTGAGAATGGGACACGGGAGTAAAGAATCAACATACTTTCTGCAAATGTATTTGTAACCTCTCACTGTCTGTTCATCTTCTGACTACGGGCTGGGGAGACGGGCCATTATATGGATTATGGGGGGGAACACGTAATCCATATAATGGTAGGTTGCTGAGCCGCGCCTCAGAGTTTGTTTCAGTTTGGAAAAACGAAGTCCTTCGCTTGCAAGTGTAATAAACTATATTGTGTAATGAGACCGGGTCTCTGTATCTGCCTGCCTGCAATAGTTATCTATGTGAACCATTCACAAACCCATTTGCCCCGTGAAAATAGTTCACCCTGGTTTGGATGCCAGGACACAGTAATACTCCAGAGTCACCTCCAGGGGCGTGTCTACTGATGTGACAGCCATCTCCTTTAGAAACCTGAAACCATGGGAGCTCAACATCAGAACGGGCAGCCAACGTGCCAAACAACAAAAATTAATTTGCTCATTTGTAACATTAAGTTCTGTTCATTTAATAATAGAATAATTGACTGGCCTCCCACCTGTCTTGTGTCCTCTGCAGCAGGACAGTGGCAGCGTCAGGCTCTGCCCTGTGGAAAGCCTGGTACATGGAGAAGGACTCTATGAGTCCCACTATGATCCTCACCGAAATCTGCTGCGTTTGTGGGATACACTCGATCCTGTGAGGAGAAACAAATTCAGAGGAGAACCATGGTGGCCGCACTGTGTTCTTAAAGGAAATCCAAGTCACTCTAGTGAAGAAGTTCACCTGAACGTACGTCTACGTGGATGCGTGTCCCTTACTTAAATACAGGCAGTCCTCAAAGAGAACCAAACAGACACAGGGCCAAAGTATGTGCTGTAATACGTAATTGGCAGTGCTACCGGGTTAGCGCAGAGCCTAGAACAGTTACCTCTCCTTGTCAGGGAAGGGGATGGCAGTGTAAAGACCCTCCAATTTGCTGTAGGCCACTTCAACCTGTGTGCTGGTGTACGGCAACAGCACCTTGTTGACCTGAGGACGTAACATCAAAGGATCCCTCTCAGTCAAAACCAATTAATAACTGCTAATTAATTGTTTCTTCATTCATGTCATTTACCCCATTGAGATATAGAAATCTCTTTTCTAAGCGAGGCTTTTCCCCAAATGTGTCAGCAAATGTGTCAGTTAATGAAGCACTAAGGGCTGGTTTCACGGCCAAAGGTTAAGCCTGGTCCTGGACTAACAAAAATCAAGCTCAGTGGAAACATCTGTGAAACCAGCCCCAAGAGCCGTAACGGCATTACGACCTGTCACTGGTTTAACATCACCTCATTATAGATGTCAGTGAGTCTGTCTCCACAGGAGCCGTAATGAAGGCTGAGGCTATTGGTGAAACATATCAGAGCCATGCAGCCGCGAGGCTTCAGGACCCGGGCCGCCTCCACGAGGAAGCGCTGCTGGTCGAACCAGTGGGCCGCTGAGGATGCCGTCAACAGGTCAACAGAACCGTCTGGTAATGGAAGCTCCTCTGCGGTCCCCTTCCTGGAAGAATAGCAGTGTGTCATAGACAGAGGGTTTATAGGACACCTACCATACAACAGGAAGTGGTAAAAGTGCTGCCGAAGTTTGTGCTGTGAGTGTAACACTGTCTTTTACAGATGTTCACGCAGCTTACTGTATTTCACTGACGTTCCAGCAAAGCACACAGCATAATTCCAATGAAATGTTCGAACCGTTAGGGCAGCATCTCTGTGATGCCTCAAAGATGAACACACACACAAACCTATAGGTGATGTTGTTGAACCCCGGCACCGCCCTGGCTTCCTCCAGTTGGCAATCACTGATGTCAATGCCGATCATCTCCTGGAAGTAGGGGGCCAGCAGGCGGGAGTTCTGCCCAGTCCCACAGCCAAGGTCCACAGCTAGGGCATGGGGCCGGCCTTTCTAAAAAAAAAAAACAGGACCATTGACAGCCAGTGAGTGTCTTTTAACAGCTTATTTTGAATAATTTACGAACAGCACAATGTACAAAGACAAATCCAAGACTAAATAAAGCGCTTAGAACTTGACAAAAGAAACAAGAAGTAAAATAAAGCCAGAATATACAACCATCATGTTAGAAAAAGACTACTAAAACTATAATAAGCATCTACAGACATTATGTTCTAGTTTCCCCACTCTTTCCTTTCAGCTCAATTACTAAAGCAAGCATTTATTGTGCAGGAAGACATATAGTCTTATGGAATAAATTGTATTTCATGAAACATGGGACCACAACACTTTACATTGCGTTTGTAGTTTTATACAGTGTATGACAGATGTAGGAATGTATAGAAAATGCTAATAGTAGAACATTTCAGGAAAACATTTAATTTTGATTAGTGCCACCTGCTGGCCTCCTGTTGAAGAACAGTATTTTATGGATTTTTGGAAGAGGGCGTGCTGATTATGGATATGTGTGACAGGCCTAATAGAAGATACTGTTATGTGCAATAGTTCCATTTCAAAGGCAACAACTATCATTTAGCTATTAGAAGGGCATTGGATGGCGTGCAATATAGGTGATTACTGACGTAGTTAACACTATAATCTTGACCCGAAGCCACTACTGTATGACAAAACGGGATGCTAAACCTCATCATACTGTTATAAAATGAGAATGAATGACAGAATTAGATTTACTGACTTCTTGTGACTAGACAATAAGCATTTACAAATGGGACTTTATAAACTAAATCAGATTTCACAATTTCTAAATTCTTAAATATTATGCAACAAAGGTCATGTTTTATTCATATGCCTACTTTATATGCCTACTCGTATAAGTGCCAGTGGATATTTGGTGACCCCACAGTCAGTACCCACTGTCTCCAGAGGGGTTCAAACCCATACCTGACGATTCTAGTGCCATGCTGTTACAAACTGAGTCACAGGCTCACTTCAATGCATAAAGTACATAATTGCAAAATACATTACATTACAGTATAGGTGGACGATGTACGACTGGCAGTAAACTTACATCGAAAAATCTAATCGACTAATTTACATTTGAAATGAAATCCTAGCTGGCTCACCTTTCTGTCCAGGTATTCCAGGATAATGTCTCTGACTTCATCTGGGGGTACAAAGCGGTATCTCTGGTAGATGGAGGCATGGTGTTTCTCCTCAAAAAGCCGGTGGGTCATGGCTTTCCGCGGTCGAATGTTCCGCTAGACTAGCTTATACTCTCAACCATACAGTGACTCAGCAGACACTGAGAAAGACCTGCTCCATTACTTGGACTTGTTATTCATAACCTAGCGGGAGGAAATATACAGTACAAGGTGCAGGTCAGTTAACAAATTAAGTTATAGATTCCAAACCAGACCCTATCGGTTCATACGCACTTAACCGATGGACACTTGGTCACGTGTTGCTGAAGGAACTTGATCTGATGAGTGGCGAGGGGATAAACGATTAATTTCGGTACACATCCTTTTTACCTAATAGCAGGAAATTCAATTGAAAAATTCCCTCATGTCGTTTTAGAAAAACGTAAACCTCAGTAACAAAAATGTAATAGAGAAGGTATTTAATCTATAACACGTTATGGCCTACATATTGAGTACGCCTACTCATCTTTTTGTAAGCTCAAATATAAGGTGACGCTGCACCGTTACACTTGATGGAAGGGTCCAATTTGCTCTACAATAACCGCAAAATGTGTCTATCCCTCAGCTTGGATACTCATATGTCTGGGAAGGGTTTCATTATTGGCAATCTATTTTGTGGTTTCGTCCACATTTCCTTATTTATTGATTTCACAAAGGGATCAAATCCTGACAAAAGTCAAATTTTAGAGCAAACTTACCTAATTCTTGTTGGTATATTAGAAAAGTAGATTGTGCATTACCAAAGTCGTGAGATTAGCTATCCTATTCCGATGCAGGTTGTTTTTTAAAATAGATCATCAGAACAAGTAGTACGAAAATAATAAACGTTTACAATGAAGTTACATTCCTTCTATAAACTATAACAAAATTACCTTATTGCGGTTGTACAGCTGTATGTTCCCTGTCGAATGAAAATCCAAACAAACTACCAGGTCCCTTTTCGCAGGATCCTTCCGTCTGCTCGTAACGTTCTTCTTTGGATGTGTGCATCCACTGCCACCTACTGTATGGGCTGAATACTGTAAAACGTAAACGCAATGAACAGAGGAACAGAGGAAAAGGAAGGATGAAAATGTGCGTCCATCAATACAGGGTGTGCTTCATTGGTGTACATACATTAACTCAGGTTTCTGAGAGAGGGCCTCTTAATTCATTATTCCGTGTAGAGCTGTGTTTGAAATTAATAAAATCTGGGCAACCGTATACTATTCTTGCTGCCTCCAACAACTATGCCACCATACTTTCTTCTAACTTCATTTGTAATTCATAACGTACGCAATGAACGCAAGAAAATATATCTGTGTAATTGAAACTTCACGTAAGGTAAAAATGTCATCTGGGTCATTGGGAACTCTTAACTTGTCATCCATGACTTCCTATTTCAATGGGGTATGAATATGAGGAGACCCAGACGCCAAACTTCCATACATCAACATGGTAAATAAGCTTTTGCAATGACCATCCCAGTCCACTGACCTGTACTCTATGGATGTGTGGTGAGCTGAAAAGAACAGTCCTCAAGTGAGAAATAAGGACACAGATCCTTGGTTAGTTATACCACATTGTCATACATTATAGGAGAAAACTTAGTGCTGTTATCTTGGAAAGGGGTGGGTGTGCAACATACTGAATGCAAGGGTGGCAATGACTGAAATGTGGTTTTATTTTACATTTTTAATCTTCCTGAAATGTTTGAACCTAAATTAAAGATTTGATTTCTCTCATATTTTGACCCGGTTCATACTGTCTCATTACGCTCGGCTCATCTACATTGACTAGACTACAGTTTGGCATTGTAACAGTCTTTAATTGACAAATCTCACCTTTGATGGCCTCTGGGAAGCTGGAGAAGTGGTCACAGCACGAATGAATGCCACTTTAAACTGTATAGGTTAGATGGCAGACAGTGTTGAGGGCACTGGGCGGGTGAGCAGTTTGCTGATGTCAACATGTTTATCAGTGCCCCACGGTGGCGATGGTGACAAAAACAATCCAGTTTTATCAATGGCAATTTGAATGCACAGAAATAGCATCAGGTTCTTCAGAGGCCCATCGTTACACCATTCATCTGCAGCCATCGCTTGGTGATGACAAGGCACAGCACAATGTCACACGGATCGCTATACAATTCCTGGAAGTGTTTATATTTTTGTTTACTGTGTATTTCCAAGACGTACCATTAAGCTGGGAGAATTATTAAGGAAGAATTATAACTCCCATTTATTCATTAGACATGAAATAACCTCCAATCCGAATTGCTAGTTCTTCACTTCGGTCTCACTGCCTCTTAATACACAATGTACCTGTAAAAGGTTATTCATCCCCAGTACATTGCATTGAAGAAATCTGGAACACTCTGCCCTTTGGAAATCTAATTAACCTAAATGACCATTTAATCCACCCAATACCATTCAAGTTTAATAGGATAACACAACTTTTCTGCTGTCAAAGCCCCAGTTTTTTGAAAACCTGACTCTGTGTTTTGTATTCCTGTGAGATACAAATATACAGCCATATTCATGGAGAATTACATACTGAACACACATAATGAGCTTCTGTAACCCCTGAAATCACTGTTGAATTCCAGATAAGTATAGAGTTCTCATCAATGACTCTAATATATTCACATACCACTGTCTGTTACAAAAACAGTTGCAGATCTAATTCAGTGTTTCCCAACCCTTTTTAAGTTACTTTGCCACCAACAGAATTTTGCTCTGCTTGGAGTACCCCTGAAGTACCCCCTCATGTTAATTTCACTAGTAAGCCTATGGTGTCATGAGTGTTTTCAAGTACCCCTGTAGAGAGGCCAAATAACCCTGGGGGTCCTAGTACCCCTGGTTGGGAACGACTCAAATTGATATAGCGCCTTCATACTATGGTCACTTTATCAGCCTGGTCACGTGACATTCACAGACCACATCGTCTGTAATACAATGAACTCTGTTAATTTAATAAGGGTTACACTTGCATCTGGTAATCTGGCTGAACCACCTCTCTTAGTTTCAGTCACATGGGTTGTCCAAGTCAGGCTAGTCTTCTAGTTCAGTGTAGTTTCCCAGAACCCATGAAAGTAAATCATTTGGCACACTACAGTACTGTCTGTATTTACATTTTGATAACTCTTTCCCTTTGTTTGCTCCAAAGGGCGGCTTTACTGTTGTTCTAAAGTACTTATACACCTTACAGAATTTTTCCATGATAGTTATTTATCCAGTGCAATTTGTAGTTAGTGCATTTATGTTAAGTAACATAAAGGTGGAACAAGCACACAAGCTAATAACAGTACACAAAAGAGCATTTTTCATCAAAGTACTTAATACATTCATATGTGTTGCCAATTGAGGGGTGGTAGTTGAATGAATTGACATACAGCATCTAGGAAAGAAAAGGCCACGTGAGACGGAGTGGACTGGCAAAACAAGAAAGGAGTGGAAAAAAAGTAATCCAAGGGCAACAGTGGGAGGTTGAAGTCATCCAGTAATAGGAGTGGTGAGCCACAACTGGAAATATGATCATCAATATGTCAAGCTCATTGTAGAAATCTCCAAAGGCACATGATGTAGGATGTATGACAACAATGTTAAGTTTGAATTTACAAATTAGGATGATAGCTTGAAAATTAATCTAGAGCAAAAAGAGAAACTCTCACTTTAGAGAAATTAGTAGCCACAATTTCAATTTTGGTTACATCAGACCATAACACACTTTCCCACATGCTTTTGGCAGACTTGTTTGTTTTTGCAAACCTCAGCCAGGCTTGGATGTTTTTCTTTGTAAGAAAAGGCTTCCATCTTACCACGCTACCCCATAGCCCATTCATATGAAGAATATGGGACATTGTTGTCACATGTAGCACACAGCCGGTACTTGCCAGAAATTCCTGCAGTTCCTTTAATGTTGCTGTAGGCCTCTTGGAAACCTGCCTGACCAGTTTTCTGCTTGTCATTTGGAGGGATGTCCAGCTCTTGGTAATGTCTCTGTGGTGCCATATTTTCACCACTTGATGATGACTGTCTTCACTGTGTTCCACGGTATATCGAATGCCTTGGAAATTATTTTGCACCCTTCTCCTGACTGATATCTTTCAACAATGAAATCCCTCTGATGCTTTGGAAGCTCTCTGCGGACCATGGTTTTTGCTCTGAGATGCATCTAAGAAAATGTCAGGAAAATCCTATTAGAACAGCTGAACTTTATTTGTGATTAATCAGAGTCACTTTAAATGATGGCAGGTGTGTAATCACTTTTATTTAACATGAGTTTGAATGTGATTGATTAATTCTGAACACAGCCACATCCCCAGTTATAAGACGGTGTGCACACTTATGCAACCAGGTTATTGTAAGGTTTTTCCCCTTGAAGATTTCAGTTTGTTTTTCAATTTAATTGTTCACATTATAGGTCATATTAAAGGTGGATAAAATTCTGACATGATTTATCTTTGTCTCATTCTTTACATCACAAAAACCTGGCATTTTAACAGGGATGTGTAGACTTTTTAAATCCACTGTATGCAATATGAGTGTAATATGCCTATGAATGGTACATACAAACAAGTATTCTACTGTACATTGAATGTACTTCGAAAGACATCAGAGCATCTGGAATGTTCCTGTGTGATCAGTATGATTATAGATAAGTATTGTTGGTTGAGGAGCCTTATGGCCTGAGGGAAAAAACTGTTTCTGAGCCTGGAAGTGCGTGCCCTGACGCTACAGTAGCGTCTACCAGATGGCAGCAGTGTGAACAGACCATAGGCTGGTTGGCTGTAGTCTTTGATGATATTCTATGTGTTCCATAGGCATTGTGTATGGTAGATGACTTGCATGGAGGGCAGATGGTAGCAGACGACAGGCTCTGCAGGCTTCACCACCCTCTGGAGGGACTTGTGATCCGCAGTGGAGCAGCTGCCAAACTAGGCAGTGATGCAGCCTGAGAGGATGCTCTCAATGGTGGACCTGTAGAAGTGGGTGAGAGTTTTTACAGACATGCCAAACTATGTGAGTCTCCTCAGGAAGTATAATTGTTTTTTTGCAGTTTTTACTGCCTTGTTCACTTTCCTGGACCAAGTGAGGTAACCTTTGATGAACGCTCGAGTATATAACCTTTGATGAGTCCAGTTTCAGTATACAGGTGCTGGTCATGAAATTTTAATATCATCAAAAAGTTGAATTTATTCAGTAATTCCATTCAAAAAGTGAAACTTGTATAATGTATACATTCATTCTACACAGACTGATATATTTCAAGTGTTACTTCTTTTAATTGTGATGATTAGAACTGACAACTAATGAAAACCCCAAATTCAATATCTCAGAAAATTTGAAAAGGTTCAATATTGAAGACACCTGGTGCCACACTCTAATCAGCTAATTAACTCAAAACACCTGCAAAGGCCTTTAAATGGTCTCTCAGTCTAGTTCTGTAGGCAACACAATCATGGGGAAGACTGCTGTCTTGACAGCTGTCCAAAAGATGACCATTGACACCTTGGACAAGGAGGGCAAGACACAAAAGGTAATTGCTAAAGAGGCTGGCTGTTCACAGAGCTCTATGTCCAAGCACATTAATAGAGAGGTGAAGGGAAGGAAAAGATGTGGTAGAAAAAAGTGTACAAGCAATAGGGATAACCGCACCCTGGAGAGGATTGTGAAACAAAACCCATTCAAAAATGTGGGAGAGATTCACAAAGAGTGGACTGCAGCTGGAGTCAGTGCTTCAAGAACCACCACGCACAGACGAATGCAAGACATGGGTTTCAGCTGTCACATTCCTTGTGTCAAGCCACTCCTGAACAAGACACAGCGTCAGAAGCGTCTCGCCTGGGCTAAAGACAAAAATGACTGGACTGCTGCTGAGTGGTCCAAAGTTATATTCTCTGATGAAAGTACATTTTGCATTTCCTTTGGAAATCAAGGTCCCAGAGTCTGGAGGAAGAGAGGAGAGGCACAGAATCCATGCTGCTTGAAGTCCAGCGTAAAGTTTCCACAGTCAGTGATGGTTTGGGGTGCCATGTCATCTGCTGGTGTTGGTCCACTGTGTTTTCTGAGGTCCAAGGTCAACGCAGCCATCTACCAGGAAGTTTAAGAGCACTTCATGCTTCCTGCTGCTGACCAACTTTATGGAGATGCAGATTTCATTTTCCAACAGGACTTGGCACCTGCACACAGTGCCAAAGCTACCAGTACCTGGTTTAAGGACCATGGTATTCCTGTTCTTAATTGGCCAGCAAACTTGCCTGACCTTAACCCTATAGAAAATCTATGTGGTATTTGGTATGCCAGACCCAACAATGCAGAAGAGCTGAAGGCCACTATCAGAGCAACCTGGGCTCTCATAACACCTGAGCAGTGCCACAGACTGATCGACTCCATTCCACGCCGCATTGCTGCAGTAATTCAGGCAAAAGAAGCCCCAACTAAGTATTGAGTGCTGTACATAAGTAATATTCGAATTTTAGTAATGGAACCATGTACAAAAATTCATATTTCCCTGTTACGTAATCTCTTCCATCCAGTTAAAAAAGCACTGTTGCCAGTTCAAAACATATGTAAATTTGAAGCACACACAAATTACGGGTCTCTTTATTTCTTTACTCAGTGATTTAACATGCACTTTTACATTCAGCAATTACCCATTACTTATGCATATAAAAACAAACATTTAGGAAAAAATAAGAATACACAAATGAATTGTGTGAACAGGCTTTGTAATAAAACAACAACATTGTAGGCTATAGTTACGTTAACTATATTGACTTTGCATTGCGAGTGATATGACTGACGCAAGTCCTTTTTGATGTCCATTGAGCAAAAACAACATCATTGGGGTAATCGCTATTTGACCTGCTATTAATTATTTCAACCAGCAGGTGACCTCAGTTAGCTCTGTCTAGGCGAGGCTTCGAGAAATGTGCCTTTCAGCGAAGCAATGTGCTGGAATGCCTCATCGATTCACCAAGGCCTCGTTTGGCCAACACTACTGGAGCGAAGGCACAAGAGGATTAGAAAAAAACGTGGTCAGTGAGGGAAGACAAAAGCGATTCGTACACGGTAGACAAACAATAAACGACTGTTGCTAGACTGCAAAATAATACCTCACAAGTACAGTGTGATCTGAATGGGAATAAATAGTGATGTTAATGAATAACAGGTGAGTGAACAGGTGACTATAGATTTCCGGTGATTGTGATCTTTGGGGGTGAGTTGCGTTTCCTGGGTTGGTGTTGTGCCAGATCAGTGTTGTTGTTTTTATTTTATTAACAATAGATCACAACAAAGAGGAAAGTCACAGTCATAAATCATTGTAACTTTGTACATTGCCACGGTATCTAAATTAAAATATTATATTAATTACAAAATACCACATGTTTTCATTGCCTTCTAATCTTTTTAGAAGACAGTAACAGCAACAGTTACTGAAGTAAGGAAGTTTGGCATCAAAGAGTGGAACAGAATGTATCTAAAGTGAGACACTAAACAATAACTAGTGTTTTGTTACAGATATTACTACTAAAGGGGACATAATTAGTAATTTAATTTATGGGGGCAATTACTTTTTCACAAAGTGTATTGGGCATTGCATAACCTTCTTTCATAAATAACATAATGACAGAGGAAATATTTCTTAAGGCACTCATTGTAAATCAAAATGAACCTTCAGCAGTTTTTGTATCTTATACTTCATATACTTTGTATAAAATGAAATAAACTTGCTGCCTGGGCCCAGTTCTGGTCATAAGGCAGCCTTTTCAACCTTTATCCTGTCTTTGGCATCATTAGCTACAGTGGGGAGAACAAGTATTTGATACACTGCCGATTTTGCAGGTTTTCCCACTTACAAAGCATGTAGAAGTCTGTAAATGTTATCATAGATACTCTTCAACTGTGAGTGACAGAATCTAAAACAAAAATCCAGTAAATCACATTTTTAAGTAATTAATTTGCATTTTATTGCATGACATAAGTATTTGATACATCAGAACTTAATATTTGGTACAGAAACCCTTGTTTGCATTTACAGAGATCATACGTTTCCTTTAGTTCTTGACCAAGTTTGCACACACTGCAGCAGGGATTTTGGCCCACTCCTCCATACAGACCTTCTCCAGATCCTTCAGGTTTCGGGGCTATCGCTGGGCAATACGGACATTCAGCTCCCTCCAAATATTTTCAATTGGGTTCAGGTCTGGAGACTGGCTAGGCCACTCCAGGACCTTGAGATGCTTCTTACAGAGCCACTCCTTAGTTGCCCTGGCTGTGTGTTTCGGGTTGTTGTCATGCTGGAAGACCCAGCCACGACCCATCTTCAATGCTCTTACTGAGGGAAGGATGTTGCTGGCCAAGGTCTCGCGATACATGGCCCCATCCATCCTCCCCTCAATACGGGGCAGTTGTCCTGTCCCCTTTGCAGAAAAGCATCCCCAAAGAATGATGTTTCCACCTCCATGCTTCACAGTTGGGATGGTTTTCTTGGGGTTGTACTCATCCTTCTTCTTCCTCCAAACACAGCGAGTGGAGTTTAGACCAAAAAGCTAAATTTTTGTCTCATCAGACCACATGACCTTCTCCCATTCCTCCTCTGGATCATCCAGATGGTCATTGGCAAACTTCAGACGGGCCTGGACATGCGCTGGCTTGAGCAGGGGGACCTTGAGTGCGCTGCAGGATTTTAATCGATGACGGCGTAGTGTGTTACTAATGGTTTTCTTTGAGACTGTGGTCCCAGCTCTCTTCAGGTCATTGACCAGGTCCTGCCGTGTAGTTCTGGGCTGATCCCTTACCTTCCTCGTGATCATTGATGCCCCACAAGGTGAGATCTTGCATGGAGCCCCAGACCGAGGGAGATTGACAGTCATCTTGAACTTCTTCCATTTTCTAATAATTGCACCAACAGTTGTTGCCTTCTCACCAAGCTGCTTGCATATTGTCCTGTAGCCCATCCCAGCCTTGTGGAGGTCTACAATTTTATCCCTGATGTCCTTACACAGCTCTCTGGTCTTGGCCATTGTGGAGAGTTTGGAGTCTGTTTGATTGAGTGTGTGGACAGGTGTCTTTTATACAGCTAACGAGTTCAAACAGGTGTAGTTAATGAGTGGAGAACAGGGGGGCTTCTTAAAGAAAACTAACAGGTCTGTGAGAGCTGGAATTCTTACTGGTTGGTAGGTGTCCAAATAGTTATGTCATGCAATAAAATGCTATTTTAAAAAGGTGATTTTCTGGATTTTTGTTTAAGATTCCGTCTCTCACAGTTTACCTATGATAAAAATTACAGACCTCTACATGCTTTGTAAGTAGGAAAACCTGCAAAATCGGCAGTGTATCAAATACTTGTTCTCCCCACTGTAGCTAACCAACATTAGGCTACACAGTGGCTTGTCATCAAGATCAAGGTCAGATTAATAATTTCTCAGAAGTTTTCTTATATAGTTTAAATAAAGATTGAAGAATGTATTTTAATAATTCAATTTGGACCATAAAAGTTATGTCAGGAAAAAGCGGTAAATAAGTAAATTCTATTGATTTGTGCCTCGTATATTAGTTGTACACAGTTCTTAAAAGTATTTTCTCAAAAGTTCATTTACATCAATAGACAACCCTTATAAAAGAAAAAATCTAATTTTAGTTTTATGGAACCTTTGTAACATTAGCCATAGATAATAGAACACTAGATAGGCTGATGTCATAGAGCCCCTATACATCAGAGTGGAGCAATTTGGCAGCCATCTTTACCTGGGACCTGCTCTAAATCATCTACAATAGAAACACATGGCAGAAGTAGCATTTAACATTTTTATAACAGTTATATTTCCCTGATATTATATCAATAACCACTGTCATGCATATCATAACTCATAAAATGACCATACATTTAAAAATATTGACAAAATAATTTATTTTAAATTGTTTTAAATTCCTAATTTAATAATTTAGTAAAACACGGGTGTATGTTATCTAATGTATGAATACAAGACACAGATTGGTACTTTAAATACAATGCAAATTTATATTTATTTCCTATGATGTGATTTTATAACTACATATGAATGTAGATATACATACAACTATTATAATTTAATTTCCTTGTACACATTAATCTATGAAGCTTACACTTAAACAATGCATAAGGTACATTTCAATCCGACATACTTAAAAAGACCGGTAGTAATAAATGTAATTTACACCTAATTACCCCTTTTTCCCAGCTCCTAAATATTTATAAGCCTATAAAACTCAGACTCATTCCACTTACCCACAAACCTAAAACCAATTTCCCACAAAACCTAGCCCTGTTACCCAAATGCCAATACCCAAATATTAATTTATTCAAAATCAAGGCATGCAAGCCATATAGTTTAAAATAAAAGAAAGTGCTTCTTAAGTAAGACTGCTCAGTTTAGACACATTAAGAGCAGTGTTAGTCTTCAAATTCCCTTATTGCCCTTTAAAAATAAGAGTTTTTATGAGATTATTTCTAAGACTCTGCCCTTGTTGGCGGATGTTGTAGACCTTGGCGATGTGATTTTCTCCAAGTGTAATTTTTTTTTCAACATGCAAGGAGAGAAGAGAGAAGTTGTGGTCTAGATAACATGTTCTCCTATTTTGAAGACATCTTGCGCACCTAGCTCTTCTTTAACAGGTACCTGGACCTTTGAAAGATGGCATGTTCTTTTTACAGAGTTTGTGACCATCAGTCTCCAGATGTTTTTTTCTGTGCTTGTTATCACTGTTACACATCCAGGGGATGAAATTACCAGATCTCCTCTGTTCTTTTTTGAAATAAGATTGTAGGATTCGTCATACTGGGGAGCCTGATTGGTGGTGAGGCAGGTCTCAGCAGGTCTCACAGGGACAGCAGTGGGCCAACCTGAGATGAGATTGCACTTCATTAAAATAAAGTGAACTAGTTATTAGGGTTTGCAACATAAGTGCTACAGCTCTTTATGACTGAGGAGAACTCTCTAGGTAGCCATGAGCTGTATGAGTGGTCTACCAAACTGCTGTCTGGCTGGAATGATGTCTCATTTTCACCTACTGGAAATGCTACAACTGGAGCTGCTACACACACACCAGATCGGAACCACCGTTCCAGGGCATTGCCTGTTCTCCCTGGCTAGTCTACCATGGAGTTCACCAAAACCTTTGAGTGAGGTGTGCGCTGGTGGACTGTTTTATTTGTATTATATTTTACAAGCAATTTGTTTGTATGTATCATATTTAACAGGCAACGACTGCAGACGATACATTGTATTCCCAATTTTTTTTTTTCCCAAAACTGGTATAGGGGATCAGACTGGTCTGCTAAGCAATGTTGTGATTGATACTTCTGTAAAAACCTGGACTAACATGGAAACGTGAGAGAAAAAGTGGATTTCTAGCTACAGCATATGCCGCGGGTGACAAACGGTAGGACTCTAAAATATGACTGATCTTTTGAAGTTAATTTCTAAACTAGTCGTGTTGACCATAGAAGGAAATTAATTATAAGCTACTATTTTCGTTGTGACATTGTGACAGCCAACAAGGCCAAATAAGATAATTATACTTACGCTGCCTAATTAACAAAACAACGGTAATTAACTAGTTACTTTAACGTGCTAGCCACTAGTATTATAGGTCTAAATGAGGTAGTAGTAGTGTATAGCAATTTTGATAGTTACTGCTAAACGGAGTAAGCTAACTAGCATACTAGTAGTAAATGTAGGGGAGAAATAGGAGTAAACAACCATTTAGTGGACAAGATACCCAACGTCGCCTCCTGCTGATAATACAAAGTAATAATGTAGTAATATTTGGCCAAAACAATGTTATATACATTGTGTGTAACATTGATTCATATTTTGCTGTAGTATCTAGCAAGCTAGTTGAGACCGTTAATTAAAATAAATACAAAAAGTCTGGTAAGTTTACAGTAACCAGCTAGCGGCTAGTTTTCTTCATAATGAATTGATTAAAACATGCTATATACAGGTGCTGGTCATATAATTAGAATATCATCAAAAAGTTGATTTATTTCAGTAATTCCATTCAAAAAGGGAAACTCATTCCACACAGACTGATATATTTCAAGTTTTTATTTCTTTTAATTGTGATGATTAGAACTGACAGTTAATGAAAACCCCAAATTCACAATGAATATTGTGAAAAGGTTCAATATTGAAGACACCTGGTGCCACAATCTAATCAGCTAATTAACTCAAAACACCTGCTAAGGCCTTTAACCTTTTCACGCATGAGTTTCAAATATTCCTTACCGACCCCTCAGCGTGATTTTTTTTGCACGTGACTTCAGTACTCTCCAGCATTTGAACTCACGCCAGCATTTGAACAGTCACCTTGCTAGGTAAGGAACACTACATGCATTGCATTGCAAGCTTCTCTCGTTGACTCGAATTCTAAGAGCTGCAAAAGTAGGTTGATTTATAACTGAAGCTAGCTAGAAAACGTCAGCTAACCGCTAGCAAACGTCAGCTGCCCGCTAACAAATCATGACCAGTTATTCAGTGCAGTGAAAATGAATAAACTATATAAAATGCATACAACGGGTAACATAACTTCTAGAAAGTTTTTGCAATGGTTTTGATCGGTAGTAGTCGCTAATATAATTTGTTTTTGTGTACTAGTGTTGGCTGTCTGTTGGTACGTAAGTAACACTTGCTGTCCCGATTTGAATGCTTTCTACCTGGTTAATATCATAGTGTGGTCTTGAAACAATTACAATCAGGAAATAAAGTTATAAACACTGTTTGAGTTAAATGTGAGTAAATAATAGCACGGTTTTACCAGCCATTGTTACGTTACTTGTAGCTAGGCATGCTAATGGTGCATTCTAAACATGACGTTCTAATCACACCGGTGTGATCGTACGCTTCAGGGACCACTCTAGCCTGATCACACTGGTGTGATCGTACGCGTCAAACAGTTAAATGGCCTCTCAGTCAAGTTCTGTAGGCTACACAATCATGGGGAAGACTGCTGACACAGAACTCTGTGTCCAAGCACATTAATAGAGAGGCGAAGGGAAGGAAAAGATGTGGTAGAAAAAAGTGTACAAGCAATAGGGATAACCGCACCCTGGAGAGGATTGTGAAACAAAACCCATTCAAAAATGTGGGAGAGATTCACAAAGAGTGGACTGCAGCTGGAGTCAGTGCTTCAAGAACCACCACGCACAGACGAATGCAAGACATGGGTTTCAGCTGTTGCATTCCTTGTGTCAAGCCACTCTTGAACAAGACACAGCGTCAGAAGCGTCTCGCCTGCGCTAAAGACAAAAAGGACTGGACTGCTGCTGAGTGGTCCGAAGTTATGTTCTCTGATGAAAGTAAATTTAGCATTTCCTTTGAAAATCAAGGTCCCAGAGTCTGGAGGAAGAAAGGGGAGGCACATAATCCACGTTGCTTGAAGTCCAGTGTAAAGTTTCCACAGTCAGTGATGGTTTTGGGTACCATGACATCTGCTGGTGTTGGTCCACTGTGTTTTCTGAGGTCCAAGGTCAACGCAGCCGTCTACCAGGAGGTTTTAGAGCACTTCATGCTTCCTGCTGCTGACCAACTTTATGGAGATGCAGATTTCATTTTCCAACAGGACTTGGCACCTGCACACAGTGCCAAAGCTACCAGTACCTGGTTTAAGGACCATGGTATCCCTGTTCTTAATTGGCTCGCCTGACCTTAACCCTTTAGAAAATCTATGGGGTATTGTGAAGAGGAAGATGCGATATGCCAGACCCAACAATGCAGAAGAGCTGAAGGCCTCTATCAGAGCAACCTGGGCTCTCATAACACCTGAGCAGTGCCACAGACTGACCGACTCCATTCCACGACGCATTGCTGCAGTAATTCAGGCAAAAGGAGCCCCAAGTATTGAGTGGTGTACATGCTCATACTTTTCAGTTGGCCAACATTTCTAAAAATACTTTTTTTGTATTGGTCTTAGGTAATATTCAAATTTTCGGAGATACTGAATTTGGGATTTTCATTAGTTGTCAGTTATAATCATCACAATAAAAATAAATAAACATTTGAAATAAATCAATCTGTGTGTAATGAATGAATATAAGTTTCACTTTTTGAATGGAATTACTGACATAAATCAACTTTTTGATGATATTCTAATTATATGACCAGCACCTGTATATTAATTACGTTATCAATTTTGCTTTTCTATACTACTACTCACGTATGAAGTGATTCCAGCCTCCCTCGTATCTTTGGTCCTTTTTGGGGGAGCAAGTAGCTTCTGCACAAAACACCACCATGTTTAGTGTAAGTGCTAACTTTTCCGAACTAGTCCGAGGTACGTTGGCGGGCCTATTGGGACGTCAGATAGAATTATGTCCAACCTATGCTTTGTATCTATGACATTAGCACTGTCATAAATTGATTAATTGCATGTAAACATTCATCAAATTGTATTATTTCCCCACAACATCTGCTACAGTATTGTAATTTAGAGGCATTAAAACATGTGTGTGCTTATTTTCCCTCCCTGCACCGGTAACAGTGGAAAGAATGCACAAAAATGTTGCATCTTCACCATAAACTCCAGTAAAACACGAATAAAACCATTTGTACAAATTACCCATAGTTAGCAACAGTATGGAAAGGTTACATTTATTTTCACAACCAACAGACAAAATCATTCGTTTTTTCCTTCAACAGGCAATAAACAATATCCCGCTAGCCTGTTGTGGCTACTTACCATATTAGCATATGAATACAGCCGTCTCCCATTAGCATTGCACAATTAGCACATACATGGCCTTACCCATTAGCGCCACTTATCATGGATGCAAATGAACTCCATAGTTAACTCAGCAGGCTAGGTTAAATACAAACGGGCAGTAAAGGCCTGAGGCCTGTTAAGCATGGATGTTAGCTAACTCAAGGCCAAGTGCCAGGGAAATAACTAACCATTTTTGCGAAAGTCACTGCTTTTAAATCCGTGACAGTGGATTCAGGCACAACTATCTTACACTCTGTGTTACAACAAGGGATAGTCAGTATGACCAATGCTGATTCTAGAAATCATTTAATTCACTAAAAGTCCTCTTATCAAATGGATAAACGCACCCTCCTACGCTATGGTGCGGGCACAGCGTTAGCCTCTAACTGTAAGCCTGGATCCTAGCTGATTGGTCAGCTCACGGACTCATAGAGTTCACCTACTGGCTCACTTGCAAGCCCATCAAAGATAACAAAAAATAAATAAAAGTTTCTCCTTAATGGTGACTTGATTAGACAGCTAAATAGTAAATGTAAATGTTATCAACCGTTTTCTTTAAATAAAGCTTGTAACCACTTCTTCCGACCACATTTTAATGCCTTATCAAAATAAAAGGAATGTTATAAAAAATAAAATATAGGAGTGTCATTATTAAGCCTGGGCTATACGAGCAATCATTTCTATACAACATCTACTGTCTTTAGATAGGGTGCAGTCTGACCAAGACACAGTATCCATCACGGCCAGAGCTGAAACCACCACAGGACATGGGCAAGCTCTCTATGTTGTTGTGACTTAGCGCATGCTTGAATCAGTGCAGCTGATAAAGGACCAACTAACCCTAGACAGGACAGTTAATGTGTCAGCGATGCTCAAAACAAGGGTCTCGTGAATGTGTCCTGTATAAGCTGAGCCACAGTGGCATAGAGAGCGATGGTTATTTGTGTGACAAACTATACCAGACATACTGTACATTTGGAATGCAAGTTTTATTACTCTAAAGTAATGATCAAATTAAATTATAAAAAACGGCACAAGAGGTGTTAATTGGTTTCGGATGTACTCAGAGTCAACTGATGCTGACCTCAGTAAGTCCCGACCCTGTGTAGCGATGGTTACTTTCATAACCCCAGTTCTATGAGTGGAGCGTCACCCATAGGGGCTTCGCTCCTATTGGTTTACCCTCTCTGCCAATCGGCAGTCACTGAAAATGTAAATATGCAAATAACACTGCTCTAGGCCATCTGCCCCATGGCTATATAAGCAGTGCTCACACCCCAATCTGCCTCCCGACATACCTTTCTTCATGAGAAAGAAGTCAGTTACAAGTCAGGGCATGAACCCTATGGGCGACGCTCCACTCATAGAACAATAGTAACCATCGTTCTATATCGTGAAGCTTTGCCCATAGGGGCTTCGCTCCTATTGGTTTAGGGCAAAGCGAGCGAGCCCAAGATGTACCCCCTGCCTGACACCCACCTCACTAAGAGATAAGTCTCAAACAGGACGGCCCAGGCGTGGACACCACAACACTGAGCCGCTTCCATCCCACTTACACTAAGCACATACAGTGGCGCGCTGATCACAGCCCCCAAACGCATGCACACACAACACCAACCCAACTGGTACCTCCTCAATCAGTCTCGAATGAATCGGAGTGTCCGAGGCCAGCCCAGAGAGCACGCAGAGACCCGGACTCAGTGCACAAACGGACGCTCAAGCACACAAAAAGCGAGCGTCCCTCACAAAAGCGCACAGGCACCCCGGAGCAGCGAACGGCCCCATGTCAAACGAGCCGCCCTAGTAACTCAACGGACCCAACTCACACCCCAGACTCAGCCACGCCGAGCACAGAGTGGGCCAACGTGCCCGCGGCCATGTCACGCAAGTAAAACCGGACAAATAGCGACGGTGTCCCCCAGGACGCGGCAGCGCAAATGTCCTCCACCCCCACGCCCCTAAACAACGCGGCTGAGGCCGCCACTCTGCGCGTGGAGTGGGCCCCAAACCCACCAGGCGTAGGGACACCACGTGACTTGTAGGCCAGATCAATCGCCTCACACAACCAATGAGACAGACGCTGCTTTGACAACGGCTGGCCCACCTTGGGGCCACCGTGACACACAAAGAGTTGGGGCGCGGTCCGGACACAGACGATGCAACATCTGCTCCCCCGCACCCGTATGGGGAGGGGGAGAGAACGCCCACAACACCATCCTCATGGAGCGAAAAGACGCCTTGGGCAGAAAAGCCGGGTTAGGAAGCAACACGGCCCTGCTGCCATCACCATTAATGGTGAGACAGCTAGGCTGCGTCGACAGCGCACAAAGGTCACTGACCCTCTTAGCAGAGGTCAGAGCCAACAAAAGCGCCGTCTTAAGGGACAACATTCTCAACGGCATCTGGTCAAGAGGTTCAAACGGCGCGTCACACAGTGCCTCCAGAACCAACGCCCAATCCCACTGAGGCAACGTCCGCCGGGCCACCGGCCAGAGACGGCGGGACCCGGCAAGAAACCGTTTAACCAAGGAGTGACTAAACACAGACACGCCATTGAAACCCTCATGACACGCTGAAATGGCACATGCGTACACCTTCAGCGTGCCAGGGGACCTTTGCTGCTCAAAGAAACTCTGCAGGAACGCCAGGACACTGCCCACGTCACAGCAGAGGGGGTCAACCCCCGCGTCCTCACACCAGCGGGCAAAGATACCCCATCGACTAGAGTAACTAGCCGACGTCGAGGCCGCCCTCGCGCCCCCTGAATGGTCGCGACCACGTCCGCCGTCAGACCCCGGCGCAGCAGCCTGGTCCTCTCAGGAGCCAAGCCCGCAGCGGCCGACCCAGCACAAGGAACGCACCACTTGCCTGTTCACGTAAGTGACCGCCGTGCGGTCTGACACATCCCGCCCCAGCCCATCAGGGATGCGTCCGTAAAACCAACAACCGAACCGACACCCTGCCCATGGGAACCCCCCGTAGCAGAGTGCGCTCGGTCCCTCCAGAACGCCAGGTCCCGCCCCAGAGAGCCCGGGACCTTGTCCAAACGACGCCGGTGACGCACCGGGTCCAAACGGAGGCGTGCAAACCAGTGTTGAACGCCTCTCATGCGTAGCAAACCCAGCGGGACCACCGCGTGGGCTGACGACATCAAACCCAGGAGAGACATAATGGCATACACCGACACCATGCGCGACGGCTGGACATGTGCCAAGGCACGCAGAGTGGCTTCTCTCTGCGCCTCAGACACCCGAGCCCTCATAGAGACTGTTGATAACTGGAGCCCCAGAAACACTACCAGTCGGTTGGGCTGAGGAGCACTCTTTTTCCAGTTCACCGCAAAGCCCAGGTGAGTGAGCTGAGTCACCAGCCGGAACGTGTGGACCCTGGCCTGCTCCGCCGAGTGTGCCAGAACCGACAGGTCGTCCAGGTAGGCCAGAACCCTGACCCCCTGACCTCTCAACGGTCCCAATGCAGCCTCTACGCACTTGGTGAAAGTGCGGGGAGCCAACGCGTACCCAAACTTCCTGTGGCACGGCAGAAAAGGAACATGAAAGTAAGCATCCTTCAGATCGACGCTGACGCAAAAATCCCCGGGGTGCACACACTCCAGGAGACATTTTGTCGTGAGCATGCGAAATGGTCGCTTCGACACGCACTTGTTCAGAACGCGCAGGTCCAGAATCGGTCGCATGCCCCCCGTCTTTTTGGGGACCAGGAAGTAAGGGGAGTAGAGCCCCTTCTCCCTCCTGCCCCAATGGGCCTAGGGACACCGCCCCCTTGTCCAGAATGTCCGCAATCTCCCCCTGTAGGGCCGCGACCTTCACAGGAGACTGCAGCGCGTACCCCTTTCTCAGCGTCACGTCCATTCACCCCGGCAGAGTGCATAACCGACGCCACTCTGAGTAGAACAGAGAGAGCGGGCGAGCACGCAGATGAGGGGCCGTGGTCAGCCACTGATTGTACGCGTCCTCTGCCCCGACCGCCGCGGGAGGGCTGTCCATAAACAGCCAACCCGCCCAAGGTAGGGCCACCCCACCCCACCTAAATTTTCAGTGACTGCCGATTGGCAGAGAGGGTAAACCAATAGGAGCGATGCCCCTATGGGCAAAGCTTCACGATATAGAACAGGGCTTGTCAGTTGTCTGGTGGTTGCCTATGTGGTGACATACAACTTTTTCCAGGGGTGGGTCAATTTGGGTCAGTGGAACCTCGATGAAAGGCACAGTATCGAGCACCGGATTGTTCCATGGGACAATTCGCTGAGTCGGTCTCCATAGTCTCCAGCTAAACGTTCTCCTTCCGGATTTCTTTTCATGATTAGAGTTGCCCGTGGTGGAGATTGACTTCTCTGCATCATCAGAAACCGGAAACAGCTGTGGTGGAGATGCAGCCTCTTTTGGACCAAACAGTGAGGAGATGCCCACCCAAACTCTGGACGTCAATGTCAGCGGGGGTTCAGCAATATCCGACTCTCTTTCTTTCATCCTGGCAGCATTATATCTTCTTATTTTATCCTTGGAGAACCTCAAAACATTGATTAAAAACAATACTACAATAAGAACTAAGAAAATACCGCTCAAAGTAATGTTTAATTTCGCAGGTGGCTTGAAATCAGAAGGGTTTGTCCTTTTGTCAACTCCGGATGGGATTTTGTGATTGTAACAAACACCAGGACCAGAGTGGTGTGGGTCCAATTGCAGGAGTGCAATGGTAGATTTATTTTTCGTCGCACAAGGGAGTAGGCTAACACACAAACGATAAAGCCATGCAGAGAGTCGGGAACCAGAAGATCAGTCCTAGAGGGCGAAGGCACAGGCAGGGATGAGCAGAGACGTGAAACCGAAATGCAGGCCAGCAGGTCAGGAAGCCGGGAGATCATACAGCGGAGACTACAGTACAGCTGGGAGAGACGGTAAGGATATCCAGGGGCAGGCAGAGGTCGGTGATCCGGGAAGGCAGTCCGTACAAGTAACTACACCGGGAGGGTAGGCAGGGAGAGACACGACGGGCAGACGAACAGGTCAGGACGCAGGAGACTGTAAACGAGGAGAGAGGACGGGACAAGAGGGTAGAGAACACAACAGGCTGGGAATCAACAACGACATGAGAGCGCGCGATCGATTGCTTGGCAGGTCCACAGGGAACAATACCTCACGCTGGAGGGGAGGAAGAGCACAGGCTAAATAGAGGGATAAACAGGGCACAGGTGTTCAAAATTCAGGTGATTGGGATCTGGAGTGTTGGGTGCGTTCATGCGTGCTGGGAAGTGAACTGGTGGCAGGTGCGGAGCGTGGCAGGGAGGAGTCGGACCGGGAGTGACGGGAAGACCTCACAATTGACATGAGCTTTTAGAGCTGGAGTCTGAAGATTGACTATTATCTTGCAAGTTATCCAGTTGCAAGTTATCCATCGGCCCATTCTGTAGCTTCAGGGTTGTTCCGATCAGACTGGTCCTTAGCGGGAATCAAAGTCTTGTGCTCCGGAAGAGTCAGCGGCCCTACAAGCTCTGTGGGGACATCAAGGGAGGAAAATCCTTTCGTCAGCTGTCCCACATTACCTGGAGGCGAATCTTTTTTTTACTAAACCTGCAAGTATCTCCAGCAACCCCTCAGAATTTGTCTCTAATGTGGTATCAGGGATATTCACATTAGAATTGTCCGTCGCTGGCATCAATGTGTTGTGCTCAGGAGATGAAAAAGGCAACCCATTTACAGCAACAGGCAATAGGACACAGAAACATTTTTATAAAAAGAACACCATGTTACATAGCCTACCCTTCCAGGAGGGTGAGGACATTTTTACAGAAGGAAGAAATGAACTTATCAATTTAAATGCGGTACAAATACAAAGTCAAAATACTAGTTGTGTTAGCTGTGGTGTAAATCGAATTGTGGTTACTAGACATGGTCCAAACATGACGTAATAAAACAATTGATTATGACCTCTAACCTACCAGAATGTTGACAGTGGGCTAGGTTCAACCATAGACATAATAAAGAGTAGACGCCGCATTGGCTGCTGGGGCGCGAGAAATACGGCCGCCATGTTAGACCGGTCATACTCCTATTTGCGTAGCAGCAGAAGCAACGATGCCAGAGCACTATGGAGCATACTCCTGCTCATATCGGCGGACCATCGAAAGCAGGGCTCGGGGGATTACTTTTCACAAGTAAGATTTAACATTACCGTATTATTGGTTGTATTTTGTGACTAGAATATTACCAGAGAGTTGAGAAGGAGCAAGGATCTTTGATATTACTGTACTGAAATCGTATCCAGCTAGCTAGGCTATGTTTACTGCACCAGCCGGTGTTCACCCAGCGAACTGAGACTTGATAAGTCATATTCTATAACACTGACTCAAGAATGCTATTGTAGAAATAAAGCAAATATTACTGGTATAACATTGGCCAGCTAATTATATATTTATATAAATAAAAGACGGTATTATCATTGTTGTGCAGTACTAGCTTAGCTAGTAACTTAGTATTTTGGTGGTAGCTTCACTATTTTCAGAATCAAGTAACTTTTTTCAGTAGTAGTAACTCCTTTATTTACCAAGTAGCTTGGCCACACAAGCTACTTTTCTTGTCATGTGAAATTAGCACAACTTAAAGTAGCTTCCTATGTAATGAACTAGCCTACTGCTGTGTTTGTGTAACTTTTTTTTTTATATATATATTTTTTGTGTTTTGTGTTACTTAGCTTGCTACATTTGACTGGGTGGTAGCTTTTGTGTAGTGAAGCTTTATTCATGACAGAGTAACTAATAGCTTAGCTCACTGCAATTTCCAAGTAACTTGCCCAACACTGTGTATTATTCACGTGTAATTCACCCTAACAAAAGTAAGTTACCTCTCATGTCTCATACCCACCACACTTAAAATAAAGGCAACAGAACATCTGATAGTAGAATGGTTTTCAAACAAGCTTATTATTTAGTTCAGCGGTATGTGCTCACCTACAGGTTCAGCCAAGATGACTTGGAACTCCTATTTAATTCAATCAGAGCGTCAGGTAGGGTTGGTGTTCTTTTAATTACAATTTTGAAAATATACCTAATGAATATCTATGTCTTGTGAGTAATGTATGTATTGTGTGCCTGTTTTCCATATAAGGAGGCTGGAATAACAATCCATCGGCACTTCCAGGCCATCCTCCGCCGCCTGATGGTTCAGTGTGGTGTCTCACCTGTGTAAAGCACTATATAAATTATAATGTATTTTTTTAAATTATTATTTTAATAAGGTGCTGAGTGCTGCAGAGAGGGTGATCCGCCAAGCTTCACCAATGCCAGCTCCTAAGGTGTCGACAGTCACAGACATCGTCCGGGAGGAGATTGGAACGGAGGATGTTTTTCTGCTTGGGGAACACATTGAGGAGACTCAGTTTGGCATCGACAACCATCATTCTGACTTGTTGTCATTGGTTGTGTCTGTGTTTCTCAAAATAAGGCTGCACCACATTACCAAACTCACTTCTCTTGAACTGCAGAAAGGGAGCATGAGGAAGAACTGTCCTCTTTCAGGGGTTTTAGAGCGTGTGCATGTGTGTGGTTCCACGACAATTCAAGACTTTAATCCTAAATTCCAACATCCCAAAACTAATTCTAAGCTTTATATCTGTACTTTAACCTTACTCATCACACATAGTATCTTTATGTCATATCTGTCATCATTCTGACAAGATTAACACTGAATCTGAAAGCAATGGCTTAAAACTGCCTGAAAACAGTGGTCTGTCACATTTTATGTGAATACTGCTGTAAGTGTTGTTGGGTCTGTAAATACCTCTGTTTGTTTGTGTTTCATGAACTCTAGCCTCATGGTGTGTGTCTCCAGGAATCCAAATGTTGGTCTCCTTTGCCTTACACTAAGTTTGTGAGCTTGTGTATAATGAAGTTTATCTTTACATTATGTCCTTGTTATTGTCTTAGCCCTGATCCCTTTCCCTCTGGGTTCTGAAAAGCACTTGTAACTGTGTTTTGAAAATTGCTACATTAATTAAGTTTGCAGACTTTTCAAGGGAGTTTCAACAAAGTAAATGTGTAGTTTAAATAAAAACAGTCACTTTTCATTTCATCCTGCTATTTTAGACTGGGACCCATGTCAGTATGTTGGGATAGGGGCTGTGAAATGAGAGAGAGAGAAATATATATTTCTGACTTTACTGCCACTATTTACACATTAGGTGTTTCAATCAGAATGATAGTCAAACTGGAAATGTTCCTGTTTTTCTCCCTTTTTGGGGATTATGTTCACAGTTTTGATGAATATAAAACTATGAATATTAAAATACGCCGAACCATGTGTCCTGTATCATAGCTACATGTATGACCTTTGCAGCAAAAAAACCCGCGTGAAAATCAGTAAGGTATTCACTGAGGTATGATTAATTAAATGCGCTGACAGGTCGTTTCACCTGCCAAAACAGATTACATTGAGTGGAGCAGCTGACCGGTCCAAGATGGCGGTCCCACGGCTCGTCAGCGCCAGTAGGCAGTAGCGGTCGATGCGGCGTCTATTCTTTATTATGTCTATGGGTTCAACAAAACAAGATTAGGACAGCTTCCCAGATATTAATGAGTTATTGGTGGACCGATGTCACCACACAAACTGGTGGGATCTGACTGCTTGCCTCATTTGATTGAAGTACGGATTTTCGTCCCAAAGACCTGCATCACCATAAACGTTTCCATGATTCGCTGCTTCTCTCCACACGTTCCTTCCCATAGTTACTGTTGCTACGACTAACTGGCGTCTATGCGGAGTTCCGGGTTGAACGGAGATGGATCGGGCAAAACAACTGTTTTTAATTCCATTCCTATTAAAACGTGAATTAATAATTAAGCATAATCAACATCAGGCTATTCATCTTCATTATTCTATGCGGACTGCGCGGACAGCGTTCACAGAAGGGAGCGCGCGTAAACCGTAACTTTTCTCTAACATTGCAGACTATGGCTAGATAGCTTTGTAGGCTGCTGCTGTTTGACCTGATATTAAAACGAACTAGTTGCTTTTACTGTATAACAGTTACATTCCTGTATGTGTTTTAATAAAACTAAGGCAGTTAAGGAAATTTTTGTCAACTCTTACATGATTCTACCTGCGGGTTGGAGAAACCTGTCCAATTATATAGCCTACTAGGCCAATCAAGATGACCAGAGCAGAAACTAAGAGGGTCATAACTATTATCCTATTTTAATGCATAGAAATTGTGTAAAAAACACGTTTTGTACGGTCAACCCTTTGAACTGTGCCCTAGACATTGCCACACCCTCAATGGAGCAATTTGCCTGCTGTCATATGCCAAAAAGCCCCCACAATCTGATGACATCGCTGCTCTTTAAAAAGCGCTCTAACCTAAACTGGTTACATACGTGTATCCCTCGTGTCCGCTTCATGTAAGTGCCTAACGCCAGCGCAGGGCGTGTAACCTCCTTTGCTCCTCAGTTGCTCCGCAGACAGAACCTGAAGGAGCAAAAAGGTACTGTAAATCGCACAAAAGCTCTGGTCTTTGTAGGGCGAAGTCATGACTGAGAATGTCCACGAGTTTTCAATGGAAGAAATTACCTTGAAATCACACCTCAAATGCCTACCACTCGTACAAGACTGAACGTGAATGGCATACCTGCTTGTTCACCTGGGACAGATTCTGCAGAGGTCAAGTGAAGGTCTGGGCTACATCATTAAGCACTTCAACAAAAGTCTGATTTGAAGTTCTATGATTTGAAGTTCTATTTGAAGTCTAAGCTGAAGTTCAATGACTAAGATCGCCCTGAAACCAACTGGAGGTGTCAGGTCTTCATGTGCCCTTAAAAAAATGTTTTTGGCTTTGCACTTACCACTACTTCTCAGAACATTATTTAAAAGTTTTACTTATTTTATTCCATATCTAATGGATTAAACCAGGCTATATATTGTAAGGTTTTGTGTTGTGCAACAAGAACAAAAAACAAACAGAAGTTTTAGATTCCTAATATTGTGAGTAAATGTTCAGTTGACAATTTTCTTTGTCGCTTTTGTACTATTCACACAAATATGTGTAACCATTAACATTATAACCATTGACAGGTGAAGTGAATAACTCTGATAATCTCGTTATCATGACACCTGTCAGTGGGTGGGATGTATTAGGCAGCAAGTGAACATTCTGTCCTCAAAGCTGATGTGTTAGTCGCAGGAAAAATGTGCAAGCGTAAGGATCTGAGCGACTTTGACAAGGGCCCAATTGTGATGGCTAAAACTGCAGCCCTTGTGGGGTGTTCCTGGTCTGCAGCGGTCAGTACTTATCAAAAGTGGTCCAAAGAAGGAAAAACAGTGAACTGGCAACAGGGTCATGGGTGGCCAAGGCTCATTGATGCACGTGGGGAGTGAAGGCTGGCCAGTGTGGTCCGATCCAACAGACAAGCTACTGTAGTTCACATTGCTGAAAAGGTTAATGCTGGTACTGAGAGAAAGGTGTCAGAACATACAGTGCATCTCAGTATGTTGCGTAATGGGCTTGTGTAGCCGCAGACCAGTCAGGGTGCCCATGCTGACCCCTGTACTGCTGAAAGGGCCTACAATCCGCATGTGAACATCAGAACTGGACCAGGGAGCAATGGAAGAAGGTGTCCTGGTCTGATGAATCACGTTTCCTTTTGCATCACATGGATGGCCGTGGGCGCGTGTGTTGCTTACCCGGAGAACACATGGCACCAGGATGCACTATGGGAAGGCAAGCCGGGAAGGGCAGTGTAATAATTTGGGTAATGTTCTGCTGGGAAACCTTGGGTCCTACCATTCATGTGGATGTTATTGTTACTTTGACACATATCACAAACCTGAGCATTGTTGCATACCATGTACACCCTTTCATGGCAACGGTATTCCCTGATGGCATTGGCCAACAAGTTCAATGTGTTGACTTGGCCTCCAAATTCCCCAGATCTCAATCCAATCGAGCATCTGTGGTATGTGTTGGACAAACAATTCCGATCCATGGAGGCTCCACCTCTCAACTTACAGGACTTGAAGGATCTTGGTGCCAGATACCACAGCACACCTTCAGAGGTCTAGTGGAGTCCATGCCTCCAGGGTCAGGGCTGTTTTGGCTGCAAAAGGGGAACCTAAACAATATTAGGCCGGTGGTCATAATGTCATGGCTGATCAGTGTATAAACTATAAATGTGGATTGTGATTTACTGTATGTGGATTTACAGCTTCTTGTTATTTGCTGTGTGATGGTGTTGAATACATAATTCCTTGTTTTGTGTTCTTGTTTTTCTTCTGGGTTTTTTCCAAGCAGTTCTGGTGCAGGAGTTTTGGTGGGTAGAGTACTGAAAATCTGTACTCAAGTAAAAGTACTGTTACTCGTCCTAAAATGTACTCAAGTAAAAGTTGAAGTACCATCTGAAAAAACTACTCAAGTAAGAGTAAAAGAGTACTTGGTCAAAAACGTACTTGAGTAGTTACATATTTTGTCATTATAACGTAATTATAACGCCATAGTAACAACAAGGAAAAATGATTTAAGAAAGTACAAAATATGTAACTACTTTGTGTTTGAATAGGCATTTGTTTTCCAGAGTCCATAGCAATGCAGAATAGAAAAACTAAATGAATTACAAAAGTAAGTAATACTGTATTTGTATTATTAATCTATGTTGCAAATAAGATTCTTGCATATTAAGGCCATCATACATGTTACTGGTAAAAATATATATGTTAATCTTGTAATGCTCAGTACATCTTGTGTAACACTTGTCGTGGTGTAGTGTTGGTTAGGAACCAGGCGCAGGCAGTAATCTCGTTTGTGGGTTTAATACTCAACAAACAAACCAAACACGAACGGAAAACAATACTAATGACTGAATGAAATAAAAGTGCGCAACATGCGTCTTAGCAATAAACATTCAAACAGTACATTAAACAACACTCACCGATTAACTAACAAACAGCAACAATGACAGCGACAGCAACAATGATCCACCATGTGGGGAGCAGAGGGGAAACATATATACACATACAAACGAGCTGGATTGGGACCTGGTGTGGAAGATGGGAAACATGTGACAGTCCGGGATGTGTTCGTGAGAATATGGGAACTTGTGGAAATATGGCACGGTGGCGCTGCTGCTCACCGCACCATGACAGTACCCCCCCCCCAAAGGCCCGGCCACCGGACGGGCCAAGACGAACCCCAGCCCAAGGGAGGGGGGGCGGGGCAGCACAGTACCCCCATCGGCACAAACCCGCCGAGGGGGCGGAACAGCCGAGACTAACCAGGGTGGCGGAGCCGTCGGGACAGGCCGGGGAGACAGAACCGGCCGAAGATCAGGAGCCGGCGGAGGGTCAGGAGCCGGGAGAGCCGACGGAGGGTCGGTGGCCGGCGGAGGGTCAGAGGCCGGGAGAGCCGACGGAGGGTCGGTGGCCGGCGGAGGGTCAGAGGCCGGGAGAGCCGACGGAGGGTCGGTGGCCGGCGGAGGGTCAGAGGCCGGGAGAGCCGACGGAGGGTCGGTGGCCGGCGGAGGGTCAGAGGCCGGGAGAGCCGACGGAGGGTCGGTGGCCGGCGGAGGGTCAGAGGCCGGGAGAGCCGACGGAGGGTCGGTGGCCGGCGGAGGGTCAGAGGCCGGGAGAGCCGACGGAGGGTCGGTGGCCGGCGGAGGGTCAGAGGCCGGGAGAGCCGACGGAGGGTCGGTAGCCGGGAGAGCCGAAGGAGGGTCGGTAGCCGGAAGAGCCGAAGGAGGGTCGGTAGCCGGAAGAGCCGAAGGAGGGTCGGTAGCCGGAAGAGCCGAAGGAGGGTCGGTAGCCGGAAGAGCCGAAGGAGGGTCGGTAGCCGGAAGAGCCGAAGGAGGGGCCGGGGCGGCCGGGACAGGAAGGGGCGCCGGGGCGGCCGGGACAGGAAGGGGCGCCGGGGCGGCCGGGACAGGAAGGGGCGCCGGGGCGGCCGGGACAGGAAGGGGCGCCGGGGCGGCCGGGACAGGAGAGGGCGGTGGCAGCCAAACCCCGGCAAGCTCAGGCGGTGCAGGCCACTCCTCCTCGGCCTCAGGCGGTGCAGGCCACTCCTCCTCGGCCTCAGGCGGTGCAGGCCACTCCTCCTCGGCCTCAGGCGGTGCAGGCCACTCCTCCTCGGCCTCAGGCGGTGCAGGCCACTCCTCCTCGGCCTCAGGCGGTGCAGGCCACTCCTCCTCGGCCTCAGGCGGTGCAGGCCACTCCTCCTCGGCCTCAGGCGGTGCAGGCCACTCCTCCTCGGCCTCAGGCGGTGCAGGCCACTCCTCCTCGGCCTCAGGCGGTGCAGGCCACTCCTCCTCGGCCTCAGGCGGTGCAGGCCACTCCTCCTCGGCCTCAGGCGGTGCAGGCTGCTGCCACTGGCAGGAAGGAGGTGCTGGCTGCTGCTCCAATGCAGCAGGGGGCAATTGGCGCCGTGGCGCAGGGACAGGGGCGGCGGAAGGCCGCGGAGCAGGAAGCGGTGTGCGCCTAATTGCCAGCCTACAGCCTGGCCAGCCTGCACGGGGTCGAGGAGGCACCGAACATAGAGGGAGCGCCGTCGGGACTTCCCTCGGGCACCCTCTCAGCCCCCCCCTAAAATTTTCCTGGGGGGACCTCAGACCGGGCGTTGGGCACCTCGCCCTCTTCTTCCTCCGGCCTCGCCTACGTCCTGTCCTTCCTGCCTCCTGCATGTCCTGCAGGAGACCCTTCACCAGCTCCCCTTGTTCTTTGGTGAGGGGCTTGACCACTCCACGCTGGTCCATGCCCCACAGCGGCACCCCGAACCCGTCTTGGGGCACCCCCCAGCACTGCTCCCCAAGGGGATCCTCCTCCACTCTCTCATAGACTGCTTCGTCGTCATCCGAGGAGAGGGAGTCAGACCCCCAATCGCCCCTCCAGGTATATACCCTCTCTGGAGGGACTGCCTGCTGGTTCCAGGTTTGGTGGATCATTCTGTAACACTTGTCGTGGTGTAGTGTTGGTTAGGAACCAGGCGCAGGCAGTAATCTCGTTTGTGGGTTTAATACTCAACAAACAAACCAAACACGAACGGAAAACAATACTAATGACTGAATGAAATAAAAGTGCGCAACATGCGTCTTAGCAATAAACATTCAAACAGTACATTAAACAACACTCACCGATTAACTAACAAACAGCAACAATGACAGCGACAGCAACAATGATCCACCATGTGGGGAGCAGAGGGGAAACATATATACACATACAAACGAGCTGGATTGGGACCTGGTGTGGAAGATGGGAAACATGTGACAGTCCGGGATGTGTTCGTGAGAATATGGGAACTTGTGGAAATATGGCACGGTGGCGCTGCTGCTCACCGCACCATGACATCTTGTCAATCAAATATTTGTTGTTAGTAAATCAGGCCGTGGGTGGAATTACTTACTGCATTGCAACTAAACCACCTGATATGCAGCAATTGCTTTCAACTAAAATCTAGCTAGCTAGATTGGCTGCTAACTAATGTGCATTACTAAATAATAAAGTTAAAGTCAAGCTCAATGAACCAACTAACAAGTTGTAGTGTTATTATATGTTGTAGGTTAGCTAGAATATTACATTATCATTAGGGTATTACAAGTCGTTATACTGTACTTGTTCTTGTTCAATCACAAAAAAGTTGAATAAAAAAAAAAGATTACAAGTTTTTGAAAGCATAGATGGTTGCGTCGTTGCGAATAAAAAGACAACATTTCATCATGATTGTGTTTGCCTGTTTTAAATGTAAATCGAAACATGTCGTGCAACTGTGGCCAGGGATTGGAATTTCCCACGTCAACGTCCTCCAATTTACGTCCTTCCCATGTGGGTGTCGGTGTCTGTCATTTAGTTAGCTACGTCTGTGCTCGCACTCCGATGCAGATTTAAAGGAGCAGGAGGGAACACCCAAACTCAAATCACGAAACGAAATCTTTTTGACAAACGACTGAAGACAAAATCGTTACGAAAGAGTAGATGAAATGTAACGGAATAATATAATACGATTTATAAAAAAATTATACTTGAGTAAGAGTAAAGAGTACAGCACCCAGAAAGTAACTAGAAAAGTACTCGATCTTCTGAAACTGTACTCTTTTACTCATTTGTGTTACTTGTAACGCGTTACTACCCACCCCAGGTAAACAAGACAGAATGAACACAGAAATAAGTCCTCCATCTCGGTCTCAGAAGGACCACACGTTCTACAATTGGAAACATACAGGCTCATTGGGGATTTTTTCAGTGGATTTATATCCATTCATCTTATTCAATGGGAAACAGCTTATCTTTTTGTATGAGCAACCGTTTTGAGTATGAAAGAAATATTCTTTTTCTCAAAGCAAACCAACCTATATCCTCTTGGCTCAGTATGAAGTCTTTGTATTCAGATGTATGTGCATCAATGTTTCAATGTTTACATTATTTGTAGATTACCAACCTTAGAAACTGAATAAACCTATAACTCTTTATTTGTGTGAGGAGAAACAATTAGTTATAGCTAATACAGTATTATTAATTCCATTAATTACTTCCAGTTTATTCAAAAATTCAATTCTCCCCTCAGTTGCTCCATTCCTCTGGAATCCAATCCCTGCTGGCTCAGATAAGATTATCCGTTGGGAGAAATCCCATTTGCCATTTGCAGAGTAGAGAAAATGGAAATGTTACTTTCAGTACTACACCGCTCTATGACGAAATAATATACATTATCATCCACAATGTTGATCAGTATAACCAAGGGAAATACAGTATAAATGTATTTTCTCTCGGAATGGAACAGAAAGCTAGTAGTCTGTACTAGCTAATGTGAGCTACAGTTTTTTAAACAAAGCTGGTTGCTGGATAAAGCCTTCTCGCAGACGGCAGTTAATACAACTTGTTGGCATTTTTGTTTGAGCTAGTAGTTTATACTAGCAACTGTGGGGTACAGTCCTAAACTGTGAGGTGTCAAAGGTGACTGGTGACAACGTGACCTTGGCCTGGCAGAGGGGGTTCCTGGTCAAACAGGAAGTCCTGACCGAGAATCACCCCAACAGGACACTCAGTCTGACCCTGCCCAGCCTCCGTAGTGACCAGCTGCACTGGCAGTGTGTGGTGTTCACAGAGGGCGTGCTCAAAGCAACAGCTTTCCGCAATCTTACATTGCCTGAAGAAAAAGGTATGTAGCTCACAGTTGATGAAGAATACAGTTTGTCCAAGTTAATAAATCACTTTAACTAATTGTTGAACTGTCTTTATATGCACGCAACTCTCTCAACTCTCAGTGCAGTAAATTGACCCAGTTATAGGTATAATTTTATCTTGTTATAAATAAAATATGAATAGTTTCGACAAGACTCTGTAATGCGTAGTTAGTCTGTCCGTTGGCAAGACGCACTCGCCTCCTGCCGATGGGACTGCGTAGTCTGTTCGTTAGACGTGTGTCAGTAATGCCCACTGCCACGTTTTGTCTGGTTGCATACAGACTCACCCTTGGCCATTGTCAGCAGCTCAAATCATCTTCCCACGGCCGTGAGTCTGAGACTAATATTTGTCTCCTGAGAAAATGTTTATTTTCTTTTAATAACCTTATTTCTATGGGAAATCTTAAAGAACAGGGTAGCAGTATGTATCTTTCAGGTTGTGTCCAAAATATGTTTGCTATTGATTTTCACAATCATTTTGGGGACATTATATTTTGCACAAAAGGGATGGATTTTTATTACAAGGTAGTTTCTTTCCTTCAAGGAGTCTGGATCCGAACACATCCATGAGGACTTCTCAGTCACAGAAATTACCATACCCCAGAAAGGGATGGACCCAGAAAGTTGGGGGATGGGACATAAACATTTAGAAAATGTGTCATTTTGATTTAAAATTCTGATTGGGTAGAGATGATCCAATCGCTGACTTGTTTTTGTACAACACTAATTTTGACTAAACAAATACAATGGATGTATTTTCCTGTCATTTACAATGGAAGCATTTTCCTGTGCCAACCGAAAGAAAGCTTTCGGTTGGCACAGTACTTTCTGTATTTCTGTGGGAGAAACCACAAGACATACCCCTGTCTCCCTCTTTAAATTATGCAGTATGAAAAGAAGAGATGAAGGGACCCTGCCATGTAACTCTGTTTTAACTGTTCTCTATTTTTGTAAATTTCCATTTAAAGGAGAACAAGACTTATTCATGAAAACTTCACACAATCAAACACAAGGAAAATCACCAATGATTCCAACTTTTATAAAAACATATCCACTAAGAACACAACATGAAAGGCTTGTTTCCATACAAATGTGCAGGTCATATGTACTGGTGCCCAAAATGTATGGGCAATTTGTTTGTAGCCTAAAAGGTTTGAATGCAACAGCTGGTTTTGTTTTAAGGCAAATTTGTGAGAACATTCCTGTGACAAAATGCTCTCAGAAAACATGTGAAAGTCACAGGTCAAATCTAAAAATGATATCTTCTAGCCTAGACTCACTGATTCTAGGTGCTGTATCACCCTGGTGTCCGAGCATCTGCTTAATTTAAATTCATATATCAAGTTAATATATACTGTATAATTCTCTCCTATTACTGTATGTCTACATTGATTGCCTTTTGTTTTAGGAGTTTTGCAATTAGCTCTTTTATGAATATATTGTTTTGCCTTTTGTTTCTTTAATCATCTTCTTGCATCATGCTAATGTCAACCCTCTGTGAATCAAAGCTCTTATAATAATAAAATAAATATGTACTGGATTTAAAAGACAAAGAAGCATTAATAAACAGAACTTGTTCTTTCTGTTTAGTTAACTGTTTTCCTAATGATTTTGCTGCCAGGGGTTCCAAAATTGATAGTCATAGTCTTAGCACTGGTTACCTTTAACCAGTAACTAACTTTGGTAAAAAGCATGCTACGGTGTACAATGCAGATAATACACCAGGGAGGGGAGCTGTTGAGCTGCTTCTGTCTAAATGTTGCGCGTGGACAACGCCAATGAAAGTAAATGCTACTCAGGCTTTCCCAAAATAATATGCTTATCATTATAACAAATGGCATCCCTATTATTTATATATTGTAGAACTTCTTTGCTGTACCATTGGTGAATGGTGTTATACATACTTACTTTAACACCAATTGAAATAATTTAAAATAATATTTGTCTTAGTTTGAGTGGATTCTGTTTTAATTCCAGCTCAATTCTTGTTTGAATTGAACCTTTTTACCATGGTGTGTTTCTAACTGTAATACTAACCCTATTGAGAATAAACGCCCACACTTCATCAAATTCTGTATTAATTTCCTTAATGTAAATGTTAGACATCATCTGGCACAGCCATCCAGTCAGAATAGGTAATACAAATGCTAAAAACAACTGAGAAAACGTGAAGTTATCAGATCATCTGAAATGGTTTTTATGATTTAAATACTGTGATGGGATTTAACCAAACAAAATAAAGGAAATTGCTCAAGTTGCTGTTTCTTGGCACATGTGGTTCATGTTGACAGCAGAATGTGCTGAGTTCTTTCACTCTGTCAAGAGTCGTATTTCAGATATTGAACCATCGAAGGTCAGGCTATGGTTTTTATGTTAAGGTGGTGGATCCTGCTGTGCCTACTGTCGGGACATTTTGCAGAGGGTAAGTTCAGACTTTCATCATCCTTTTTTTTGTTGTTGCTCAGACAGTCATTTGTTTAAAAGATCCTTTAAAACACCTTGTTGTTGATTGAAGAAAGATTAACAAGGGAATGTCAACATGGGAACATTAGAGTTTTATTTTGGCATGACAAAGAAAATTTGTGCATTATGTTAAAAATATATTTTGATTTATTTAAATATATTAGGGTATATCACACCATTCTAAAAAAACAAATATTTTAGCCTTTTGACAAATATTTAACTGTTGACTGCACATCACTGACTCAGTGCAAAACCCTAGCCATGAAATCAAAGGAATTGTAGGTAGATCTCGAAGATAGGATTGTGGTGAGGCACAGATCTGGGGAGGGGTAAAAAAACATTTCTGCAACTTTGAGCAGCATTGAAACCACCAAAACTCTTTCTAGAGTTGCTCACGCGGCCAAACTGAGCAGTCAGGGGAGAAGTGTCTATCCTCACTAAACAGTTTGTACATGTACCTCAGTGGTAACAAAGGTATTAAAACGTGTTAATATTTGTGTCTGTGAAGCACACAAGCTGTTGAATAACCGGTTGAATTTAGGCATGTCCTTCCATTTTTAAAACACATTTAGAATAATTCTCAGGTATAGGAAAGACAAAAACACACTAAAAACTGCATACTCAGAGGTGGCGTTCCTTGTGGTTGGTGACATTAGTGCTGGGAAATTGAAATACAAACAAATACACTGTACAAGTAGAGGCAAGAAGACCCTGCATCACTTTAACTCCACCCACAGAGACTGATAGAATGCCACCTCCCACCCTTCCTTTTTCAAATCTGATCACAAGTTCCTGCCTACAACAATAACTCAAACAGGAACTATCAGCCCCCAATGAATCAGTCTACGGTTTGCTTGGGAAATAGTCTTAACAAGTTGGCTCATAAATTACGATGCATCTAGTAAAATTATAATAATAAGTTACATCAAAACTGGAAAACAACGCCTAGATATTGGATTACTATTTGGCTGATTTCTCTCTGTTATTTCTTCTTCTAATAACATTCACAATGAATAATCTGAATATTTTTTTAAACTGTTATGGGGTGAATTGAAATAGTAATTTGACCAGACCTGTGTTGATTTTTCACACACAGTGATGAAGAGCAACATCTTCTTCCTCTCTGGTCAGACAGAGAGAGTAAACCTGTCTGTTTCACACCTGACTCAACAACCTGAGTCTGACCTGGCTCAATCTGAGTTAGAATTTGTCTGGATGTGGACGTCACATGATGGCAGATACTCAGATGTTCTTCTAGCCAAAGCTTCATCATCTCGGCAAGAGGCCAGCACACACTTCATGGACTATTTCTCTCTTAGCAAAGACCATGATATCACAGTTAAACCAAAGTTTGAATGTGCAGGGGTGTTTCTGTTTGCAAGAACGAAACCAGAGTATGTCCCACTGGCTGAAATTGAGGTCTTCGCCACAAAATGTATGTCATTTCCGTGTTGGTTTTGTACAGACAAGCTTGGGTGAACAAGATGATTTTGTAACTTTTAAATTACTCTTCTTTTCAGTTACTCCTTCCCTTTGGCCTACATTTCGTCTGGCTTCTGATGTGAGTGTTAGTTGTGAGTTGTCCAGGTTGCCAAAAGGGGCCACGTTGCAGTGGGAAATTGAAGGAGAGCCCACTTCGAACACCACAGTGTTCTTCAACAACACTGTTCACATGGTCATCAAAGGTTTACAGAGGAGGTCGAGGAGCTACTGCTGTAAAATCATATTGAATAGTAGACCGCTACACAGTGTTTGTAATGCTATCAGAGCTGAGGAAGGTACATAAGGTGTTCTTATCTGTTCTTAACTGAAGAATCGAAACCTTTTATATGAAACATTAGCGGTCTCTCCTTAATCTGTCCTGACGATCAGTTCGATTTGTTTCATTTTAAATGGTGAAAATATTTGTTTAATTTATATATTATGCTGCGTCAGGCATATAGGATTTAATTGAAATTGAGAGCTTTCCCTCAACTTGACACTACATTTTATTGTTCTGGTCTCCACAGTATCATCTGATGCGACTCTTACGCTGTACCGAGAAAGTTCCAACAGTTCTGTGATGGCACTGCTATGTGTGGCATCACGTGGGTACACACATGCATCATGGTCCTGGACCCCAGCATTAACAGCTAAAGAGGTTACGGTGGTGACGTCTGCAAAATACACATCCAACGTCACGTTTAATATCAGATTTTCATCCAGGGACATCAACAGTTACTCCCTCCCTCTGTATATTTTGCCAGTGGAGTTTGAGGATGGTGGGACGTACAAATGCTATTTTGATGAGGTCCTAATTGCCTCAATGTATGTGTTCACAATAAAGGGTGAGAAGAGTGTTTTTAAAGTATTATTGATCAGTTTCATTGGTCAAGAGAAATGATCCTCAGTGACCACCGTTGTCTTCCACTTCAGTTTCCACACAGCCTGCTAATGGATTCCTAAGAAACTTTCCAGTGGTCCTGAGATGTGAGTTGTCCGAGGTCAGTGGTGAATCCGTGACCCTGACCTGGCTGAGGATGAATGGAAGTAGGGGGCTCCTGGTCAAACAGGAAGTCCTGACCGAGAATCACCCCAACAGGACACTCAGTCTGACCCTGCCCAGCCTCCGTAGTGACCAGCTGCACTGGCAGTGTGTGGTGTTCACAGAGGGCATGCTCAGAGCAACAGCCTCTCTGACTCTCACAATGCCAACACAGACAGAAATGTCCTCAGTAACAGGTCCTGATTATACAGACTCTCTCCCATACTGTTTTAAATACATACAAAAAAAACAAGTGTGAAACCTTTTCCGTTTTTGTAAAACAGAACATGCATTGCTACACAAGCCATTTGGGCATGATCTAAAGGCTTGACGGCCAAAGTAAAGAACCAGTTTGAAAGTGCACATCCTCTTTTTAGGTTGACTGTGATTGGTTGTGAGTGTTCTAGTGACTATAGAATGGATTCATTTTATAAACATGTCCCCAAAGTCACATTTCTGTAGAAACACAAATAGGCAGGATCATTTTACCTGATGGTTTTACTGCTTCAAAAGATTACAAAAAAACCCACAAAGGTCCACATTAGGTAACCTCAGAAAGTACATTATGTTGAAGAGAAGTTTGAGGCTTGAGTAATGGTTAAGGAAACCAATCTATTTGGAAAGTACTCGTTTGCCCAACAAAATGCTAAGCAGTTGCAATATTATGAAATCATTCGTAATATCTGTCCATCTGAACCACTGTAATAACTGACTCAGTCAGTGAAAACGGCAACGTCACCTCCAGCCTAAGGACGTGTGTCGTCTGTTTAGCACGTCATCTTTCAATGAAGGATCTGGTGATATAGCTCCTTCTTCAGTCTGTGTGCCCCCTCAAAATACAGCTGACAGATCTTATTACAAAGAATCCTGTTAACTTATGGGCTGTTACATTTGAACGTTCCTGCCCTGCATAGTAAGCTCATCCCTGGACACCTTCACCCGAAAGGGTGTGTTGTGAATTCAGAATAAACACTTGCTGCCAGTGGAGTAAGAAAAGGGTAGTTCAGGTTGTTTTGACAAATAATTCTGGAGTCAAAATGTACAATCTGTGACTAACTTAGCACGCATTATCATTAGAAGTTGATCCCAACCTTTCCAACACAATCCAATGTATCTGTAACAAAAGGAAGAGGTTGTTATGCTTGAGTGGCTATATCTGGGTGAATATCAATTAACATAGCTCTCTTCTTAGGGATGGGTACTGAGACCATGATCAGAGGGGGGATTTTGATAGTTGCCACCGTAGGAATGCTGGGACTTCTAAGGTTCTTCTACTGTCAAAGACCAAAAGGTACGAAACTTCCTTTTGGATAAACTAGCCATAAAAAAGAACAAAGGCATTCGACCCAAGCACAAGATAATGGCTTAAATGTATTGATCTGGAGACATGACTATTCCCTCTCATGCATATTGACTGGACAACAATTACGTGTGTACATGAAATTGCATACACCTGGTTAATTTGTTGGTTATGTTACATTTAAACACAGAGACACAGAGACATGACAAGGAGCCTGCAATCCCACTGGATACATCTGTATAGCCTAGTGTTATCCTACGGCCTGTGGATTTTACCGTCCAGGTGGCATGAATCACACCTATGGGCTTTCATCAAAAGTATTGTACAAAATGTAAGCAACAGGAAACCATTTGGGATTGCCACACACCATATTTTGGGGAGTGGAAAGTCCTGGAAATGAAAACATCTCTAATGTTTAAATAATGTGTTAATCAACAACATCCTTCCTCTCTTGTCTGAAAGAATAACAATAAAAACATAACCATGTACTGAGAGTTATTTTTGAAAAAGGCTAATTATTTTAAATATAAAATAGATGTACAAATGTACAAAGACAGTATGCGTGCAAGTGTAAAATATTTACAGTCAATATGCATAATGAATACTGTATTAGATACTGCTTTCTTTGTTTCACAATCTGTTTGTCTTGTGATAGGGGAGCAGTGAGTAATCATTACCTTTAAGGGGACTGTTGTAAGGGATGTGCCACAATGTTGCAAGTTTAGATTTCTCTTTCAAAAGTTAAGTTTGAATTTGAAAACCACTAGATCTCTATGGAGATCCACAAAACAGTTATCAATATCTATGTGCCTCAAAAACGAAATAATTCTGTTCACTTTTTTAATGTTATTTTCTAACATATTTATATCACATATGAAATATATTACAACACATTATATCTTAAGAAATACTCAACATTTGGCTGTATTATATTTCACTATTGCTTTGCTTTACATAACGAATGTTGTTTGGCAAGTGACTACGGATAATTTAACCCTTAGCACTAACATGAGCCCTTTAAAGCCATCATCATCATCATCATCATCTTCTTCCGCTTCATCCGGGGCCGGGTCGCGGGGGCAGCAGTCTAAGCAGGGATGCCCAGACTTCCCTCTCCCCAGACACTTCCTGCAGCTCTTCCGGGGGGACACAGAGGCGTTCCCAGGCCAGCCGGGAGACATAGTCCCTCCAGCGTGTCCTAGGTCTTCCCCGGGGTCTCCTCCCGGTGGGACGGGACCGGAACACCTTTCCTGGAAGGCGTTCCGGAGGCATCCGAAACAGATGCCCAAGCCACCTCAGCTGACCCCTCTTGATGTGGAGGAGCAGCGGCTCTACTCCGAGCTCCTCCCGGGTGACCGAGCTTCTCACCCTATCTCTAAGGGAACGCCCAGCCACCCTGCGGAGAAAGCTCATTTCGGCCGCCTGTATCCGGGATCTTGTCCTTTCGGTCATGACCCAAAGCTCATGACCATAGGTGAGAGTAGGAACGTAGATTGACCGGTAAATCGAGAGCTTCGCCTTGCGGCTCAGCTCTTTCTTCACCACGACAGACCGATACATCGACCGCATTACTGCAGAAGCTGCACCGATCCGTCTGTCAATCTCCCGTTCCATCCTTCCCTCACTCGTGAACAAGACCCCTAGATACTTAAACTCCTCCACTTGAGGCAGGCACTCTCCACCAACCTGAAGTGAGCAAGCCACCCTTTTCCGACTGAGGACCATGGCCTCAGATTTGGAGGTACTGATTCTCATCCCCACCGCTTCACACTCGGCTGCAAACCGTCCCAGCGCATGCTGAAGGTCCTGGTTTGAAGAGGCCAACACGACAACATCATCCGCAAAGAGCAGAGACGAAATCGTGTGGTCCCCAAACCTGACACCCTCCGGCCCCTGGCTGCGCCTAGAAATTCTGTCCATAAAAATTATGAACAGGACCGGTGACAAAGGGCAGCCCTGCCGGAGTCCAACATGCACTGGGAACAAGTCTGACTTACTGCCGGCAATGCGGACCAAGCTCCTGCTTCGGTCGTACAGGGACCTGACAGCCCTTAGCAAAGGACCCAGGACCCCATATTCCCGAAGCACTCTCCACAGGATGCCGCGAGGGACACAGTCGAATGCCTTCTCCAAATCCACAAAACACATGTGGATTGGTTGGGCAAACTCCCATGAACCCTCCAACACCCCGTAGAGGGTATAGAGCTGGTCCAGTGTTCCACGGCCCGGACGAAAACCAGACTGTTCCTCCTGAATCCGAGGTTCTACTATCGGCCGTATTCTCCTCTCCAGAACCCTGGCATAGACTTTCCCGGGGAGGCTGAGAAGTGTGATCCCCCTGTAGTTGGAACACACCGTCCGGTCCCCCTTCTTAAAAAGAGGGACCACCACCCCGGTCTGCCATCCCAAAGGCACTGTCCCCGACCGCCACGCGATGTTGCACAGGCGTGTCAACCAAGACAGCCCCACAACATCCAGAGACTTGAGGTACTCAGGGCGGATCTCATCCACCCCCGGTGCCTTGCCACCGAGGAGTTTCTTGACCACCTCAGTGACTTCAGCCCGGGTGATGGACGAGTCCACCTCTGAGCCCTCATCCTCTGCTTCCTCAATGGAAGATGTGACGGCGGGATTGAGGAGATCCTCGAAGTACTCCTTCCACCGCCCGACGACATCCCCAGTTGAGGTCAACAGCTGGCCACCTCTACTGTAAACAGCGTTGGTAGGGCACTGTTTCCCTCTCCTGAGGCGCCGGACGGTTTGCCAGAATCTCTTCGAGGCCAGCCGATAGTCCTTCTCCATGGCCTCACCGAACTCCTCCCAGGCCCGAGTTTTTGCCTCCACAACCACCCGGGCTGCAGTCCGCTTGGCCTGTCGGTACCCGTCAGCTGCCTCAGGAGTCCCACAAGCCAACCAGGCCTGATAGGACTCCTTCTTCAGCTTGACGGCATCCCTTACTTCCGGTGTCCACCACCGGGTTCGGGGATTGCCGCCTCGACAGGCACCGGAGACCTTACGTCCACAGCTCCGAACGGCCGCTTCGACAATGGCGGTGGAGAACATGGTCCACTCGGACTCAATATCTCCAGCCTCCCTCGGGATCCAGTCGAAGCTCTGTCGGAGGTGGGAGTTAAAGATCTCTCTGACAGGAGACTCGGCCAGACGTTCCCAGCAGACCCTTACAGTACGCTTGGGCCTGCCGAGTCTGTCCAGCTTCCTCCCCCGCCATCGGATCCAGCTCACCACCAGGTGGTGATCAGTTGACAGCTCCGCCCCTCTCTTCACCCGAGTGTCCAAGACATACGGCCGCAGGTCAGATGAAACGACAACAAAGTCGATCATCGACCTGCGGCCTAGGGTGTCCTGGTGCCATGTGCACTGATGGACACCCTTATGCTTGAACATGGTGTTCGTTATGGACAAACTGTGACTAGCACAGAAGTCCAATAACTGAACACCACTCGGGTTCAGATCAGGGGGGCCGTTCCTCCCAATCACACCCCTCCAGGTGTCACTGTCGTTGCCCACGTGGGCGTTGAAGTCCCCCAGTAGAACGATAGAGTCCCCAGTTGGAGCACTTTCCAGCACCCCTCCCAGAGACTCCAAGAAGGTCGGGTACTCTGCACTGCCGTTCGGCCCATAGGCACAAACAACAGTGAGAGACCTATCCCCGACCCGAAGGCGCAGGGAAACGACCCTCTCGTTCACCGGGGTAAACTCCAACACATGGCGGCAGAGCTGGGGAGCTATAAGCAAACCCACACCAGCCCTCCGCCTCTCACCATGGGCAACTCCAGAGTGGTGAAGAGTCCATCCTCTCTCAAGGAGTGTGGTTCCAGAGCCCAAGCCGTGCGTAGAGGTGATTCCGACTACCTCCAGTCGGAACCTCTCAACCTCACGCACTATCTCAGGCTCCTTCCCCGCCAGCGAGGTGACGTTCCACGTCCCTAGAGCTAGTTTCTGTGTCCAGGGATCGGGTTGCCTAGGCCCCTGCCTTCGACTGCCGCCCGATCCTCTACGCACCGACCCCTTATGGTCCCTCCTGTGGGTGGTGAGCCCACGGGAAGGCGGCCCCACGTCGCTCCTTCGGGCTATGCCCGGCCGGACCCCATGGGGAAAGGCCCGGCCACCAGGCGCTCGCGTGCGAGCCCCAACCCCGGGCCTGGCTCCAGGGTGGGGCCCCGGCTGCGCCATACTGGGCGACGTCACGGAACTCAAATAATTTTTCATCATTAAGGGGTGTTTTGAACCGCTCTTAGTCTGACCCGTCACCTAGGACCTGTTTGCCTTGGGAGACCCTACCAGGGGCATATAGCCCCAGACAACATAGCTCCTAGGGTCACTCGGGTACTCAAACCCCTCCACCACGTTAAGGTGGCAGTTCATGGAGGAGCCCCTTTAAAGCCAGTTAAATTTAAAAAAGAGTTGAACTTCCTATTCAGTCTTTTTCTGTGCATTGAGCAATGTTTTGCGAAGGCTACTGAACACAGAGAGAACTGAGCAGTAAGTTACAGTAACATGGGGAAGAACAGAGGGTCTATGGGTTTTTCTTGGATATGGATCTTGGTGTTGATATTTGGATACAGTCAAGGAGACCCCTTTGAAGGTAAGAGGCTTTTTTATATTTATATTATCAACACATTTTTTACTTTTGAAATGAATGTAGTAAACATGGATATTTGTGTTTTCAAAAATATAATTTGGACAAATCTCTACTCCACAGTATTGACAGAAAATGTATATTTCCTGGTTAGAGGTACGAACGGAGAATTAGTCACTCTGTCAGTCCCCTCTGCTGTTACCAAAGGGATAGAGCACCAATGGATTTGGACCTCACATGACGGCAGACACTCAAACACTTCAATAGCCAAAATCACTTCATCCATCCATCCATCTTCTTCCGCTTATCCGGGGCCGGGTCGCGGGGGCAGCAGTCTAAGCAGGGATGCCCAGACTTCCCTCTCCCCAGACACTTCCTCTAGCTCTTCCGGGGGGACACCGAGGCGTTCCCAGGCCAGCCGGGAGACATAGTCCCTCCAGCGTGTCCTAGGTCTTCCCCGGGGTCTCCTCCCGGTGGGACGGGACCGGAACACCTTCCCAGGAAGGCGTTCCGGAGGCATCCGAAAAAGATGCCCAAGCCACCTCAGCTGACCCCTCTCGATGTGGAGGAGCAGTGGCTCTACTCTGAGCTCCTCCCGGGTGACCGAGCTTCTCACCCTATCTCTAAGGGATCGCCCAGCCACCCTGCGGAGAAAACTCATTTCGGCCGCCTGTATCCGGGATCTTGTCCTTTCGGTCATGACCCAAAGCTCATGACCATAGGTGAGAGTAGGAACGTAGATTGACTGGTAAATCGAGAGCTTCGCCTTGCGGCTCAGCTCTTTCTTCACCACGACAGACCGATACATCGACTGCATTACTGCAGAAGCTGCACCGATCCGTCTGTCAATCTCCCGTTCCATCCTTCCCTCACTCGTGAACAAGACCCCTAGATACTTAAACTCCTCCACTTGAGGCAGGCACTCTCCACCAACCTGAAGTGGGCAAGCCACCCTTTTCCGACTGAGGACCATGGCCTCGGATTTGGAGGTACTGATTTTCATCCCCACCGCTTCACACTCGGCTGCAAACCGTCCCAGTGCATGCTGAAGGTCCTGGTTAGAAGGGGCCAACACGACAACATCATCTGCAAAGAGCAGAGACGAAATCGTGTGGTCCCCAAACCTGACACCCTCCGGCCCCTGGCTGCGCCTAGAAATTCTGTCCATAAAAATTACAAACAGAACCGGTGACAAAGGGCAGCCCTGCCGGAGTCCAACATGCACTGGGAACAAGTCTGACTTACTGCCGGCAATGCGGACCAAGCTCCTGCTTCGGTTGTATAGGGACCTGACAGCCCTTAGCAAAGGACCCAGGACCCCATATTCCCCAAGCACCCTCCACAAGATGCCGCGAGGTACACAGTCGAATGCCTTCTCCAAATCCACAAAACACATGTGGATTGGTTGGGCAAACTCCCATGAACCCTCCAACACCCCGTAGAGGGTATAGAGCTGGTCCAGTGTTCCACGGCCCGGACGAAAACCACACTGTTCCTCCTGAATCCGAGGTTCTACTATCGGCCGTATTCTCCTCTCCAGAACCCTGGCATAGACTTTCCCGGGCAGGCTGAGAAGTGTGATCCCCCTATAGTTGGAACACACCCTCCGGTCCCCCTTCTTAAAAAGAGGGACCACCACCCCGGTCTGCCATCCCAGAGGCACTGTCCCCGACCGCCACGCGATGTTGCACAGGCGTGTCAACCAAGACAGCCCCACAACATCCAGAGACTTGAGGTACTCAGGGCGGATCTCATCCACCCCCGGTGCCTTGCCACCGAGGAGTTTCTTGACCACCTCAGTGACTTCAGCCCGGGTGATGGACGAGTCCACCTCTGAGCCCTCATCCTCTGCTTCCTCAATGGAAGAAGTGACAGCGGGATTGAGGAGATCCTCGAAGTACTCCTTCCACCGCCCAACGACATCCTCAGTTGAGGTCAACAGCTGCCCACCTCTACTGTAAACAGCGTTGGTAGGGCACTGTTTCCCTCTCCTGAGGCGCCGGATGGTTTGCCAGAATCTCTTCGAGGCCAGCCGATAGTCCTTCTCCATGGCCTCACCGAACTCCTCCCAGGCCCGAGTTTTTGCCTCCACAACCACCCGGGCTGCAGCCCGCTTGGCCTGTCGGTACCCGTCAGCTGCCTCAGGAGTCCCACAAGCCAACCAGGCCTGATAGGACTCCTTCTTCAGCTTGACGGCATCCCTTACTTCCGGTGTCCACCACCGGGTTCGGGGATTGCCGCCTCGACAGGCACCGGAGACCTTACGGCCACAGCTCCGAGCGGCCGCTTCGACAATGGCGGTGGAGAACATGGTCCACTCGGACTCAATATCTCCAACCTCCCTCGGGATCCAGTCGAAGCTCTGCCGGAGGTGGGAGTTAAAGATCTCTCTGACAGGAGACTCGGCCAGACGTTCCCAGCAGACCCTTACAGTACGCTTGGGCCTGCCGAGTCTGTCCAGCTTCCTCCCCCGCCATCGGATCCAACTCACCACCAGGTGGTGATCAGTTGACAGCTCCGCCCCTCTCTTCACCCGAGTGTCCAACACATACGGCCGCAGGTCAGATGAGACGACAACAAAGTCAATCATCGACCTGCGGCCTAGGGTGTCCTGGTGCCACGTGCACTGATGGACACCCTTATGCTTGAACATGGTGTTCGTTATGGACAAACTGTGACTAGCACAGAAGTCCAATAACTGAACACCACTCGGGTTCAGATCAGGGGGGCCGTTCCTCCCAATCACGCCCCTCCAGGTGTCACTGTCGTTGCCCACGTGGGCGTTGAAGTCCCCCAGTAGAACAATAGAGTCCCCAGTCGGAGCACTTTCCAGCACCCCTCCCAGAGACTCCAAGAAGGTCGGGTACTCTGCACTGCCGTTCGGCCCATAGGCACAAACAACAGTGAGAGACCTATCCCCGACCCGAAGGCGCAGGGAAACGACCCTCTCGTTCACCGGGGTAAACTCCAACACATGGCGGCAGAGCTGGGGAGCTATGAGCAAACCCACACCAGCCCGCCGCCTCTCACCATGGGCAACTCCAGAGTGGTGAAGAGTCCATCCTCTCTCAAGGAGTGTGGTTCCAGAGCCCAAGCCGTGCGTAGAGGTGATCCCGACTACCTCTAATCGGAACCTCTCAACCTCACGCACTAACTCAGGCTCCTTCCCCGCCAGCGAGGTGACATTCCACGTCCCTAGAGCCAGTTTCCGTGTCCAGAGATCGGGTTGTCTAGGCCCCTGCCTTCGACTGCCGCCCGATCCTCTTTGCACCGGCCCCTTATGGTCCCTCCTGTGGGTGGTGAGCCCACGGGAGGGCGGCCCCACGTCACCCGTTCGGGCTGAGCCCGGCCGGGCCCCATGGGGGAAGGCCCGGCCACCAGGCGCTCGCATTCGAGCCCCAACCCCGGGCCTGGCTCCGGGGTGGGGCCCCGGCTGCGCCATACCGGGCGACGTCACGGTACTCAAAATTTTATTCTTCATTAAGGGGTTTTGAACCGCTCTTAGTCTGACCCGTCGCCTAAGACCTGTTTGCCTTGGGAGACCCTACCAGGGGCATATAGCCCCAGACAACATAGCTCCTAGGGTCACTCGGGTACTCAAACCCCTCCACCACGTTAAGGTGGCAGTTCTTGGAGGGGCAAAATCACTTCATTCATGAACAAAAAACTTTCATGGGAGATAAAAGCTCCTTTTTTAAATGGACTTGGATATAGTCTTTCCATGGCACCAAACATGGAGAATGCTGGAGAATTTGTGCTTATGAAAACTAAACCAGCGTATGCAATTCTGGCAAGATTTGAGGTATTTGGTTTTGTATTTAAAGGTATGTGATTTTCTTCAATATTTATAACGCATAAAACATTTTATGGTTCATTTTGTAATTATCAGAGTAGGCAGGACACATTCATTGGGAGAACAGAGGATGTTTCATAAAAATAACTAAGACCTAACAAAAGATAAACTCAATCACAAGACAAAACAGAATAATGTAACATTGGCCGGAACCTAACAAAGACCGACAGGAAACCCCAGGGAAGGAGGAACTTAAAGGGACAGTGATCAGGAACAGAGGTGAGGGTAATAATTATAAACAAGTGCCCTTGCTCCAAATGAGAATTATTCATTGTTTGAAGTGAGATGTATAATCCAGTGTGTTCCAGTTTTTTCCAAAATGTTATATGACATAAATAAACAACACAAACTAATGAGTCATTTTGAGCTCAAACATAAGAGGGAGCCACATACTTTCATTTCAACACAATCATTTGTCAAACGCAAAACATTTTATTGAGTAGTACAATTTCTTCTGCACATTTTTTTTCAAAAGCATTGGCACCCCTAAAGAAAATTTAAAATAAAAACCAAATGGCATTTGTTAAGAAATTCTATCATTTTTAATTGGTCCCAGTCTTCAGGAACACTTTTGATACCTTTCACACAGATCAGGTAGAAAAAAATTATAAACAGTTACAGAAAGTACCACTAAGAACAGCCAGGGCAATAATCCACAAGTTTCAGAAGTCTGGAACAGTTGCAAATTTGCCAGGAACATATTGCGTATTACAGTAAGATGATGGAGGCAAAGAAGAATCCAAGGATCACATTTTCACTGTTAGATGGCACCTCCATGTTAACAAGCTCTTTGGAAGGGTTGCACAAAAGAAACCCCTACTGAGCCTAACCCAGAAAGTGCTGTGCCTAAACTTTGCCTAGACTTTTTGGAATTTTTTTTAGATGCAACAAACATTTTTCTTTTTAGCCATGCACACCATTGGCATTTTTGGCGACATAAGGAGACTGTGTAGAAGGAAATGCCCCTGATACTCACAGTGAAACGTGATGGTGGATCACTGACGTTTTCGGGTTGTTTTCTGACTAGTTTTCAGGGGCTTTCGTTAAGACCAATGGCTTTATTAATTCCACTCCACCAGGATTCCAAGTACTTGGACTTGGTCTGAATTGAAGACCTAAAACCATCAAGGATCTTGAGATGTGCTGCATGGAGAAGAGGTCCAAGATACTTACAATAACTGTATGCCAACCTTGTCAGACATCACAGGAAGAGGCTCAGTGCTCTTATCCTCTCCAGGGGAGGCTTTACAAAATATTTATTTTAGAGGTACCAATACTTTTGAAACCTACGTTTTGCAGAAACAAATCATACAACTCAATACAATTTACAGATTTTTTTGAAATGATCGGGTTTTAATGAAAGTATGCGGCCCCCCCATATTGAAGCCAAAATACGAATATGCATTTGTATTGTTTATACAAATATATAGCATAACTTTGTGAAGGCCGCAAAATAATTTATTACATGTATTTTTTCTGAAAAGAATCAAGAATACCCCTAATGACAACGGGATTTTTTTTTTTGAAATGTGTGCCAATATACTGAATATAAAAACTTGTCGGTAGAGATGGTAGAGTCATACCCAAAAGACTTGAAAGTCTAAAAAGTGCTGAATAATAGGTTGAGATATTTCTGTGAAAAAAACATGTTTTCAGTTTATTATTGGGTATTATTTGTAGATTGATGGCAAACAAATGAAAATCTTAAACACAACAAAATGTCAAGAAAGGCATCAGAATACTTTCCGAAAGCCGCAATACTGTATATTTACTTCATTTATATAAAGTCAGAGGAAAACATTTGGGAACGCTTAAACCAACATAAACTGCTCTTAAAATGTTGCCTGAAACTTACAGACATAGTGGGAACTCACATTTTATTCCCCATTTAAATTACATGTCTTCATTGAAACCATTGGTAAAACATAAACAGTATAGGCCAGAAACATTTGTGAACAACAATCTTTTGTAACTGTAATCTTTTTAAACATATTTTTGCAGCAATAACTTCAAGCAAAGGTTTTTTTTTGTAGTCGCTGATCTGCACAACAGTTAGACAATTTCTCCTCACAGAACTGTTTCAGTTCATACATATTTTTGGGACTTCCTTCACATTGTCAGGTCCTGGCTGGGATGCCTCTAGGCATCTCTATATGCCCGGGGGCCACTGCCAGGGCCTAACAATGGGGATGCTTCTAGGCATCTCTACGCTAATATTTTCTGTTCTTGCCATTCAGAGGCAGCTGCACCTTGTTGTCTCTGATTTGGGACCCTATCTAAGTTGCTCCTGTTGTTTTGTTTGTCAGTCATTGTATATGCTAGTTGTGCTAGAGTTTGTGGTGTACATCTGCTTTTGTTGTATTTGTTGCTGGAAAGAACATTAAAAGGAATCATTCCCTTCCACTGCTCTGTGCCTTGTGTCCTACCTGCCCTGGACTGTGACAGAATGACTGGCAGCACCAGGCCCAAGCAGAGCTGGACCATGGGGGAGCGCCTCAATATTAAGGTGCTGGTCACTGATGAGGAGTACCTCTATGGTCTCGCCCTGGACCAAGCCAGGGATCCAGGGTGGAGGTGATGCCATTGGTGTTCCCGGAGGCAGCCCAAGCTACCAGCCAAATTAGATCTCCCATACGATTTTTTTTGGGGGGGGGCTGGGAGGTATAGCCCCTGCCGCCATACTTGTGGGGGCTCTTGAAAAAGCCCCTGCAGCCCTGGGAGCAGGAGTACCTGGAGTGGAGGAGGAGGAGGAAAAGTAGGTACTCCTGAGAGAGCCCCTGCGACCTTGGGAGGAGGGAGAGCTGTTTCTGCCTCCCACACTCGGGGACCCTATGTGCCTGGAGGGATGTGGGGATGTATCGAGGCATCTCTGTGCTAATATTTTCTGTTCTCCCCAATCAGAGGCAGCTGCACCTTGTTGTTTCTAATTAAGTTGCTCATGTTCTTCTTTAGTTTGTCGGTCATTGTCAATGCTAGTTGTGCTACAGTTTGGTGTACCCCTCCTTTTGTTACTGGAAAGAACATTAAAAGGACTTATTCCCTTCCACTGCTCTTCGCCTTGTATCCTACCTGCTCTGCACTGTGACACACATCAAGCCACAGCATTTCAATCAGGTTGAGGTCAGGACTTTGACTTGGCCAAAACAAGACAAACTTTCTTCCACACAAGCCATTTTGCTGTACATTTCTTTTAGTGTTAAGGATCATTTCCATGCTGCATAACCAAGCTTTTTTCAGCTTCAGATAACAGCCTACTAACCTGATGCTCTCCTGTAGAATATCTTGATAACATTTTTCATTGTTCTCTCAAATGATTGCAAGCTGTCTGACTGTCCCCTCGAGAGAAGCAGCAATCCCCCAAAAATGATGCTCCCTTCACCATGCTTCACAGTGGATTCAATTGTTTTGTGTGTAGGCAGTGACTTTCTTCCTCCAAACATTGTGTTTTCACCTTTCTGAAAAAAAAGTGTAATGTTTGTTTTGTCTGTCCATAGAACATAGTTCCCGTAGTGTTGTATAAACATCCAGGTGTTTTTTGGCCAACCTTATGGATAGCAATGTTTAAAAAAAAACGTTAAAAAGTGCAAGAAATCCTTAGCTGAAAAGGTCATTATCTGAGAGGGTCACATACTTTTTCAGGCCAGTGCTGCTGATGTATGACTAATGTGTTCAATGAAGACCATGTGAAAGTAAACACTTGAGTGTTCCTTGCAAGGCTGTTAAAGTTTAAGTTTTTTTTCCGGTTTAGTTGTGCTCTTTTAAGTTGGCCTTTTTAAGTTTCAGTTTAGTTTTAGTTTTGCAATTAGTTCTATTTTCTATTAAGTTATTCACTATTTTAGAAAATATAACTAATTCTGTGTAATGTTTTAGTCGATCTATGTATGCTAAATAGGACAGGTAACAGAAGCATTTTCTGATATGCATATTGATTTTATTTACAATTATAGAGACCTCATTCCTTTAAGGAATAGCATTGCAAAATCCACAACCTGACCACGGTATGTGAAAAATCCTTTGCATGAGTGAAGAAAACCATGATGCAAAACCCAGTAAATAAGAATCTGCGACTCCATAGCCTGGTGGAGAGCCCTATCTGAATAAACTTGTCTACCAGGGTATCCTCGCGTTTGAGGCATGCAGGGCAGCTAGTGGGCCAGTTGTCGAATCCATTTGAAACAGCTAATTAAAGTTTTCTGTACAAGCTGCCTCAGTGACAAGTCCATGCTGTCCATTTCAGAGATGCATAGTCTGATGTTACTTGCCATGTAGCTGTCCAATATTTCTTGATAAACTTTTCTATGTTTTGAGGAAAGGGGTACCTTGAGGTTTGTTGGTTTTTCCCTTTCATTAGTAGGCCACAAACTTGAAATCCTTTGACGACAAGACAGTTTCGTCGGATGTGTTTTGTCCCACACTTTGCCGACCCAGATGCTTGATGTTTTTCGCGTTGTAACGTCTGCGACTGGGTTGAAAGAATGTCTCCTCTGGGATGTGTAGGCCTAGTTCCCTAGTCACAGCCTGTAGTAAGATAACTCAACATTCTTGCAAACTGAACTAAACAAAAAGTATTCATGATAGTAATTTAGGTTTTTATTTTAGTTTGTTTTGCAAATGTGCATTGTGGTTTTAGTTTACTTTTTTACATCAAATTCAGGCTTTATTTTAGTTTCAGTATTCAGTCCTTTGGTCTTAAGTGCCCAAATTTGAGATTTTTAATTCCAACCACATTGTCATTGTCAGAGTTGGGGAGTAACGGATTACAAGTATTACAAAACAAAAAACCAGGCAAGCCTGGTTCAGCCGGCCCGCAATAGAAAGTGCTGCCATCTCGAGATTCTAACCCAGGTCGCCCATGTGAAGGACTGTGTCGTTAACCACTTCACCACAGAGCTGTACATTAGCTAGGTGTCAGTATAACCTCTTGTTTCTATCCTGAACAAAACCTCTTTTGCCACTGGCCATTTTAATAGTTAATTGCCCATTCGTGAATGACATCGATACAGTTAAACTGACTAACGTTTCTTACTAAGTTTACCTCCACCACAAATAGTGGCTATGTATAGCGTTTGCCACTGGCCGTTTAACAGTGTATTAGTCAGTAATAAGCTTTACAGGTATCTACTAACTTACTGGAATAGTCATAAGAATTGAGCAATTGCTAGCTAGTCTGCCAAAGCTATTTCATTTCATGGCATAAGATATATATTTTCATGGCAAAACAACGATAGTTATTGTATAAATGTATTTGTGAATGACATTTATACAATAACCATCAATAAAGGCGACGATAACTAACTTTTTCATCAAGTGAACAGAGAATCATGGAATCTAGCAGAATAATTAATAAATGTCATTGCTTTCAATATATTCAAACTTAGGTCTTCCACATGAGAGGCACTGTCTTTTACCACTACGCCACGGCATTACGCATTTCAGCAGTCGCTAGATTCCATTGAGGATTGTGTAATACTGACTAACGTTTCTTAAGTTTCCCTCAACCACAAATAGTGTCTATGAACTGTATTGCTTTTACCACTGGCCATTTTAGCTTATTAGCAGGTAATAGGCTTAAAAGTATCTACTAACTTCCTAGGATGAATCATAAGAATTGAGCAATTGAACTATACTGAGGTATAGTTGGTTTTATATTCAGAGATTCAACAGAGATTCAACAGACATTCAAAGGCAAACATTTAAACGTTAAAAACTACTTGCATTCTTCACTGATAACTCTGACTGACTTACCAAAATATTCTATTTTAGGTTGGACTTTTACAAGCCTTTATTTGATCAAACAATAAAACCTAGATTTTACACCCATTCTCTAACTTTGAAAAACGCTATTATATCGCAATAACATTTTCAAAACCTATCATAGAAACTTCATTCCAAGTTGAAAATATTCTACAGTAGGGTGGACAATATTTGCAACCTTTAATTTGATACAAATCATACACTGAAATTGTATACACATTTTCAAACTTTGATAAATGCTAATATATCGCAATAACTTTTGGAAATATTATCATACAAACTTCATTCCAAGTAAAAAATATTCTACAGTAGGGTGCATAACTTTTACAGTATACAGTATATAATACTACTCATAGATTTTAAATGCAATGTTAAAAGGTTATTGCAATTAAACTGTATTTTAAATGTGTTTTTTTGATCAAGTTAAAGGTTGTAAAAGATGTCCAACCTAATATAGAATATTTTGAAAAGTAGTCATATTTATCAAAAAAAAAAATTAAAATGAAAATGTGTGTTGGGAAGCACTGCCAAAATATGATGATTTGCCTTTTGATGCAGCTATCCCTACAGGTAGGCCATGTGATTATGCTTCCTTTGCATGTCAGAACGTTTTGTTTATTGGTTATCATTGCCTGTGGACGACATTGATTTTAAGCTATGAGGGCAGGTGTATGATCACAGTTCATTTCATTCATTTGTGTTTTGAAAATCCATCTAATAAGCGCATGTAAAACGTATTTACGTGCATTCGCGTGCCTGGGGTTTCTACAACTTTTTGACAATGTTGATAATTATGGAGCAAAACATCAGACTACTGCAGATTTAGTGTACACGCGAAAACCTACGGATATCTTGATTTTTATAGTCCCGGGGATCACAATGATAGTGAAGTCCTTGCGTTATGACAGAAATCAGCATGTCAGCATGTCCAGCCCTTTCATTAGCTAACACATCCTTAGATTTTGGGTTATATTCAGATGGAAGATCGAGAGTTATTGGATTAATTGGAATACTTAATATCTGACAGACATTTAGTGTGTAATGTAGAGAAGTAGCCCAACCATATGAAGTAGAAAGAAATGTTTTAGAATCCCTTTTCAAAGGCCCTTTACCTAACCCATAACATTAAATGCAAATTCCGTTTTTGGCCAGGTATGTTAATTCTAACATTGAATGATCCTGCAAAAGGTGTTCAATTGGTTGTAGGCTATTCCTATTTATTTTCTAATGCCTCTTAATATGAAAGTAATCAATGTAATCTGATTAGTAATCAAAAAGTTACGTTACTGATTACAAATGTGGACAGGTAACTTTAAAAAGTAACCTACCCAACCCTGGTCATTGTTAGACACAGAGTGGGTGAACGGATGGTCCCCGAATGTCTGGTTCCAACTGTGACTACTTTGAAGAACCTAAAATATAAATGTGTTTTGATGTAACACTTTTTTGGTTGCTGCATGATTCTATATTTGTAATTTCATTGTTTTGATGCCTTCACTATTATTCAACATTGTAGAAAATAGTGAAAATTAAGAAAAACATTTGAATAAGCAGGTTTTTCCAAACTGACTGGCTACTTCTTTTTGCAGGGTCACCCATCTTTCAGGGTAGTATGATGTACCTGGGTTCTGATGTAAGTTTTAGTTGTGAGGTGTCCAGGTTTCCAGAAGGGGCCTCATTGCAGTTGGAAATCGAAGGAGGTCCTACTTCTAACTCCACATTGTACATTAACAACACTGTTCAAATGGTCATTCAGAGTGTTGACCAAAACTACAAAGGGGTATACAAGTGCAAATTCAGTCTAAATGGAAAGAATACATTTACAATTTCTAGTAAACTGAATGTGAAAACAAGTAAGTTTAAGGTTATTCCTGTACATTACGTTATTTATCAAATGATTTGTTAGGGAAATATTCAGAATGTTTAAGAGCATGATCCTCTACAAAAACTAAGAATAAGAGTGATACAATCATGCAGCGCACAAGCAGAAGATATAGTCAGAACATTCCAGTTAATGTTGGTTTCTTTTTTCCAGGCTCATACTCAGTGATAATGTTATTCAGAGAGAGTAGCAAAAATAGCAAGGTGAATATGATGTGCAGGTCAAGTCCTGGGCTACGTTACCAACAAGCTCAATGGATCAAGAGCACGTCTGCAAAAGAGAAACTTGGTGTCTCAAATAATAGAGAGTCAATGGACAAGTTTGGACGAAATCAGTCCTCCTTTCCCGTCTTTAACGGAACTGATTTTCCACTGCAAATTTCCCCTCTGGCATTTGAAAATGGTGGAGAGTTCAAATGTTATATAGATGGCAATTTGATTGTGGCTTTTAAACTCACAACCATTCAAGGTAAGTGTCTTCTTTTCTATAAAGAAATTGTAAATGAGTGATAAGACAGTTTTTCATGTAGTAGTAATGTTATATTACATTATTGTGATCCTAAAATACCATGTAAACCACAAAATAACAATTTAATAAACAAGTATATTTACCAAATCAAAATCATTACAACTGCTTCACTGTTTTCAGAGGGGAATTCTGTACTTACATGTTTTTGTTTCCCAACTACTAGTGTCTGCATCTGAAGTTCCCATTGGTTCCCATCCAGTGGTCCTGAAATGTGAGTTGTCGGAGGTGAGTGGTGACTCTGTGATCCTGGGCTGGCTAAGGATGAATGGAAGTAGGGGGCTCCTGGTCAAACAGGAAGTCCTGACCGAGAATCACCCCAACAGGACACTCAGTCTGACCCTGACCAGCCTCCGTAGTGACCAGCTGCACTGGCAGTGTGTGGTGTTCACAAAGGGCATGCTCAGAGCCGGTGTTCCCCTAATACTTCAAGGTGCTACTGGGTCGACAGGGTTGACAGAGTCCATTCCCTCCACATCAAATATGAGAGGTAATCATTAACAACTGTAGGTTACAGCACATCATTCCATTCCCTCACCCTTGTTGTCAGTTGAAGATGAGGTCCAAATGAAACGTAATTTCTGCTTTCAACACAACCTGTCAGGACTTCAATCCTTCCCTTGCTGGGAAGTTGGGGAATGAATCTAACAACATTTTGGTTATTGGTCAGTTGCTTTAGGCCACCTGTAAAATCAATGTCTGTGGATCTAACTCTTGTCCCTAATAGTATCTAGAGTCAGCTGTGTAATAAATCCAGAGGTATGCATTATTTAACATGTTGTCTGTGTTGTCACTAGTCATTGTGTCCTGCTGTACTGCATTAGTTGCTGCTGGGATCCTACTTGTTCTTCTGGTATTTTACCTCAAGAGAAAGAGAACAGAACCAGGTACTGATACTGTAAGTCACTGATAATGAACACTCAAAGTTTTATTTGTTACAGTGTCATCGTGTCAAACCTTTTTTGTGTTCCGCATTCTCTTAAATGAAAGCTGTGACGTCCCAACCACTGACCCATAAGACCGAACCAGTCTATGATAACATCACTGATCCACAACCTGACCACGGTATGTGTTTTTTGAGGAATTCAGAAGTCTGTCTGGCTAGCAAGAGTCAGGGGAGTCTGCTAAAGGATTACCATCTCAAATTAAACAATGCCTCAACACAGATATCGACATGGTATAGTGGATGTGATAGGAGAAGAGACAGGTGATTAACATGGATTCTTTTATTCACTACCAGAGAGCCCGCGGTGGCAAACAGAGGCTGATGAGGAAGTACATTATTCTGAGTTTATGTTAGGAGAACCTGGGCTTGGTGAGTAATATGTTTGAAAATATAGAATCGTTTTTGGAAATTAAACTTAAACAAAAGGTAACCATTTTCTTTTAAAATTTCTTCAGATCCCAAAATAGTTGAACAATTGTCAAATTGGGTAAGAACAGTACCTCATTTAAATTGTAATTTTGTTATTATTAAGATTTTTAACATCCGTCTAAATGCAGTATTGTCTTTGTGATTATCTGGTTTGTCTGTACAGGAAAGGGAGGCAGTGATCTATTCAACACTCAAGATAACATGAACAGCTTTTCACTGTTGTAATTTCAATATTCCATATGTTCTCGATTTCTTATTGTGAAATATAAAAGAAACAAACATGATGCAACAATACGTATTATGACTTTGGATATTAGGCTGTATGTCACGGCTTCGGGGTTTGAGGAGCAAGGAGGAACAGGAGAAGGCATGGTGGAAGGATATTTAATTGTATCCCAGCGAAAATATATAGCATAAGCTTAACAAAGCGTCGTACAGCTCTTGAAGCAGCAAGAGACAATCACACACAAAGACAGGGGGAGCAGAGGGAACATATATACCGGGGGAAACAGCGATGATGAGGAACAGGTGCACTAAACGAGACACAGGTGAAATGTATGATGAGGCGGTGGTGTCAGAAGGCCGGTGACGTCGACCGCTGGGGCCCGCCCGCTGCAGGGGGAGGTGAACCAGCAGAGGTCGCAGTTGTCACACTGTATATCAATTCTTTTTTGTTTAAACATTTAGATTTGTTATTTTAACTTATTATTGTTATTTTGATTTATAGTTTTACTCAAATTTTGCATACCCTTGGTAATGTATGAATTAGAATGTATGTACTATTTGTAAAGAAAACCTGAGTGAGCAGGCAAAACACGTCTTTTATTTCTTATGGAATTCACATTCAAATGTAGGTAATAACAGAATGGCACAATCATAAAACAAAACATGTCAAAAAAGAAAAAGATTAATTTGGAAATTATGGATGGTCAACATCGTGGACTCATGCTGATTAAAGATGGCTCTCCCCTGACTTCCAGTTGCATACATTTTGATTCATGGATCAAAAATGGACAGAATCTAACATCTGTTATCATTGTGATTTAAAATGGAGCCAAACACCTATTTGATAATAAAGTGCTTCATATTATCACTGTCCTTAAATAAAAGACATGATCAGTCATATTTTCAAAATCAATGCCGAAATGTATAAGTTCTGCCAGGGTATGCAAATTTATGAGTACAACTGTATGTATAGAATTAAACAGTAACACATTATGTGCTAACTTAGACGCCTATATAGTGAGGAACAGTGGAACAGTCAAGGGGTGAAATTATATATTCACACATTGAATGATTTTTAGATCTTTAGTCATGCATGAAACTACATGTACAATATTCATTCGAATTATGTTTTGTATTAAAACCGTTGGACTTGGAGACTGCAGTTGAATATATTACCAGAAGATGGCACTGTTGGACAGAAAATTATGCTTTGCAGAAAATCAGTACTGGTTTAAGAGAAAAATAATGCATTTCTTTCAGCCCTTTCTTCCTTTTTCTTTTGCTACATCTAGTTCCTCTAGGGATTGCAGTGAAAAGGTAGCTCTTCAATACATTTCTCTCCAAACAGAAAATATGTAGGCTCACTAAATGCAATGAATAGATAGCACATCCAGAAGGAAGGTATTCATACACACAAAGGTGTAGAGTCTTGCACCAAAACGCTTACTACTTTGTGCAGAGTATGTGTGTGCATGTGTGTATGCGTGGGTGGGTGGGCGTTGGGTGTGTGGGTCAAACACATTCTTGCTTCTCTCTCTCTCTCTCTGTCTCTCTCTCTCTCTCTCTCTCTCTGTCTCTCTCTCTCTCTGTCTCTCTCTCTCTCTGTCTCTCTCTCTCTCTGTGTCTGTGTGTGCCTCCGCATGAGGGAGCTTTTGAAAAGATTCAAGGTCTCCTGAAATGAAGTCTTTTATACTGGACTCTGAGAGAAGGACTAAGAAACAAAACATTATTTCAATACACACTGATACTTAACAATGGCTTGTGTAAGGAAAAGTGACTGCCGCAGGTGCTGAGAGCAGAATGAACCAAGGTGAACACATGTTCCTGCTTCTTACCCTGCATGGCATCCTTTTTAGCAGACCTTTATGCTGAAACTAGACTGTACTGTTGCAACCATGGTCTATTGGACCGGAGCTTCGTCTGTTGCTGTCTGTGTTAGGACAAAACCAGTTACGCAGTGCTTGTTGAAAATGTTTTAAGATATTGAGAATTTGTGTGGAACACGTCTTTTTAAAAACAAAATGTCGAATATCAGTATATAATATATTTTCACTTTATTTGTCATGAAAAATATTGTCCTGTAGGGGGCGCCAGTACAGTTTGACTGTTTACCCAGTGTCTGCATCTCTTCTATCAGCTAACTCACACAGGCATATATATATATATATATATATATATATAGATATATATATACAAAACATGCTAACACACGCTTACATACAAGTTGAGCATGCATAATAATACACACATACACATGCCTGCCAAACACCCACGAGGGCAAAGGGAGGAGGGAGAGCAAATTGAAGAATGCCTGTTAGTCCATCTCCTTTCACTGGGGCAGTGTAATCTCTATTTAAGGCAATGTTTACCCAGCTCTCACCACTCAGTGCTACCTCGGCGACGGGAATCCCAACATGCTCACTCCCTGCTCCCTCGGGCCCTGTGCTAGACCCCCGTGTCTCACTCCCTGCTCCCTCGGGCCCTGTGCTAGACCCCCGTGTCTCACTTCCTGCTCCCTCGGGCCCTGTGCTAGACCCCCGTGTCTCACTCCCTTATTCCTCGGGCCCTGTGCTAGACCCCCGTGTCTCACTCCCTGCTCCCTCGGGCCCTGTGCTAGACCCCCGTGTCTCACTCCCTGCTCCCTCGGGCCCTGTGCTAGACCCCCGTGTCTCACTTCCTGCTCCCTCGGGCCCTGTGCTAGACCCCCGTGTCTCACTCCCTTATTCCTCGGGCCCTGTGCTAGACCCCCGTGTCTCACTCCCTGCTCCCTCGGGCCCTGTGCTAGACCCCCGTGTCTCACTCCCTGCTTCCTCGGGCCCTGTGCTAGACCCCCGTGTCTCACTCCCTGCTCCCTCGGGCCCTGTGCTAGACCCCCGTGTCTCACTCCCTGCTCCCTCGGGCCCTGTGCTAGACCCCCGTGTCTCACTCCCTTATTCCTCGGGCCCTGTGCTAGACCCTCACGTCTCACTCCTACTGACGCAAACCTGCCCGCCTTCTGACCTGCACCTCCACACTAAGAAGGCCAGAGGAGTACCGTGAAAGACGGTTTTTGAAACGCCAAAAAAGACCACGGCCCTCACCGGTACACTTAAGCACGCCGGCCGACTCACAGTAGACGACGGTGGGAGAACCATCGATACCGCTTAATGAGGAACGGATGGATTTGATTTGACCGTGAACCAGCTGGTTACGCAACGGCGACACCGTTGCGATAGCCAGTCGGTCGCCGAGTGACGCCCCCCACACGCGTCAGCGGTCTGAGGATTGAGGGGTGTGACTGCGGGGGCCGCCAGCGCTAACATGCTGGAGCACTTGTCAGTTACCATCACAGCGCTAAACGAGTGGCCAATGTAAGAACACTAAATGTCCATGGCAGCACCAAATGACCATAACAACACTAAATGACCGTGACACCACCGAGTGACCATTCAATCCCGATGAGCCTTTCAGCCCAGACGGAAAGGAGCCTTCCAGGAATACTGCGGAGAGTGTCCGTCTGACCGACTGTCATCCTGGAAACGAGGGAAGAGAGTTAGTGTGAGTGAATGAGTTTTCTTCCGGGGCGCAGAGCGGGAGACGTCCTCCCCTGCCCTCTGCCAAGTCATTTAGCTCTGCTGTCTGGCGTGGAGGTGTGGCGACCAAACAGCGCTGTTCCGAAGCATGTCTGGGTACTTCATATTTGAAGAGCTGAAATCTCCTCAGAAGTCAGAAACACTCTGTCTGCCGCCCAAACAACACTCAGTTCCCTACGTAGTGAACCAATTTGGATCGGAGCCCGTAGAGTTAGGTAGAACTGGCACTCATCGTCACGTTGATACGTTTGTAAAAGGACCGGCTCTTATCTCCAGTCTCTTATCTCTCTCTGGCTGGTTTTCCCTGCGGGAGGACAAGGCCGATGTGTTCCATTGTACGATATCCGCCGACCAGACGGACTGAGTGTAAACATGGATTACTCATTTGGCTAATACAATAAAACCAGTCCCATTCTGAAGACCCAGGTCGAGTGTGTAGTGGCCGAGGCGGTGCAGGTTTATAGGTGTGGCAATATCGTGTCAGACGGCTCTTTTTCTGAAGAGGGGAGCGGCGCAATGCACTATTGACAAAAAGCCAGTCATACTGTAGACACACCGGCTGTGTCCCAAACGGAACCCCACTGGCAGTGTAGGGTGCTACTTCTGACCGGTGCCTACAGGGCTCCAGGTAAGGATAGGGTGGCATTTGGGTCTGAGACACGCCCCATAGAGAATAATGATCATTACTCCCACATCCTCCCTGTGTTTCATCACCATCAACACCCATCAATAGAGAATGGGATTTATGATGTCTGGTCCGGGGACGAGTGCGTTGTGTTCGTACCCTCAGCCATTTAACCCATGACAGCGTGATCCAGGAGAGCAGCTCTCCGGGTGGACTGGCTGGTTATCAGTTAGATGCTAACCCAGTTGGCTGCGCCATCTCTCCGTTAGCCGGTAAACTAGGACGGACCCGGGTTGTTGTTCGTGCTGGGAAGGAGGTGTGGTTGGGAAAATGACGTCCTGCTGTGTTTTCTCTTCCCAGTTCATCCATCTTGATCCTTCCCGCTATCTGTCTTTTACTCTGGGTCTGTTTCACAGAAATGAATGATGACGATACATCGTCTCTTTTTCCTCGGGGAGATCCACTGTGCTTAATGAAATCCAACAAATTCAGGAGACAAACTTTATTTTCGGCGCTTTGTCACACTGTGCAGCGTGGTAACACTGGCTTTGAGTGACACTGTAACCGAGACAAAGACGGCCGCGCGCCGGCACACCATTGAGTCATCATGCTATGGCCTGCGCCAGCCTTCAGCCCTCCTCACCGTGGCAACTATCAGTCTCTCAGAAACCATCAAAATCCCCCAGATGTCCGAAACTCCCCCAGAATGCTCTCTGTGTGACGAGCCTCAGTCTGAGCCACTGAGCATTACAGAGGTTACCATTCATGCACCTGGCAGGTAGGAGGGTTACAGTTGATACGGGTCACTGGAGTGTTGCTATTAAATTGTACAAAGAATCTCATCAGTCCAATTTGTGAATCACTCCAGTCAATCTGTTTCCATTTGTCTTGTTCCAAAGCACTGTGTAACATAGCTATAGCACACTGGCTCTACTTATACTGACACTCATCCACCTTCATGGCTTCAATACTACTCACAACCTATACAGTACATAACATGAATTACTTATGATTTGTTATAAATTGCAATGCAGGTTAAGGATTCCAATTTTTGCTGACAATTCAGCTAATATTAGTTAGGGTTTAGGGCTGGGTGAAGGAGTTAGGTCAAATGTTTAAGGTTAGGGAAGGGGTTAGCCAACATGCCAACATGGAATTGCAAAGTCATTTCAAAGTTGCTAAATTCTTGATGAGTTCCTAACCTTTGGGTAGACATTTGCTATACATTTGTATTATACATCCACCTATTTAAGCAGACACCTCATCTTCCTATATTTTCTTTACTTAAGTAACCCTCTCTTTGTATGTAGCCTACCGTACTTATCGCTACCACAAATCCTGGAACTAGATACCTACATGAAATAAAGATATTCTGCGCTGTTCAAACATCTAGTAAATAGGAAGGACTTAATAAGATAGTTGCCTTGTAAACCTCTAAAAGTGGAAGTCATGTCACAGTTTCTCTCCATAGCTGATTATAGTCATTTGATGTCCCAGATCTACAATGTTAAGTCTATTTTATGACACCAGGCACGTATGCATCAATATTGCAGCTACTATATCTCTGTTGACTATTATGGCTTCCACATCGCTCCCTATGTTTTGCCACAATATCCTTCATTGTTCAGTTTCAACAAGATATCCAATCGCTAATGACAATGTGATTTTCTACATACAGATGAGCCTACAGCCCCGGTTACATTTTACTGAGAATTATAGCATCTCACATATGGATTATGTATAATATCACGCTCCTCTCCCTCCAAGTATGGACGTTCCACATCTCTCAATTACAGGTCTAATTTCCAAATTGCGCATGCTTCGCCGTGGCGTATAACGTTGCTATGTGGAATATGAGCCGGGCGGGTAATACACACAGTAAAGCTTATTGCTATTATCCTGCGTCGAGCTGTCTGCTCCGGGAGCGATACCGTTCCCTGTCCATGTGTGTGACGCAACTTACAGGTACCAGCGTCTCCGGAAAAATAAATAGTTAATGGTGCAAGCCGACGTGCTGCATGTGGTAAAGGAAGGGACTGTTTGTTGTTAAGTGTTAGAGGCCCATTATGTGTCATTATACGTATGTCTCTCTCTCTCCCCATCCATCAGTCCCTGCCTCTCCTCTCCTCTCCTCTGACCGAGTCCCTAGGGACTCCTCTCATCAATCCACCCTCTTCTCCATCCCCTCCCCTCCTCCTCCAGATCCTGCCATCAGGCTGGCAGCACAGGGATTGATCATTCCTTTCCCCCCCATCCACCTCCCCTCTCTTCTTTCCATCCTCTTATCTCCCTGTCTCTCCTGACAAATTCCCCCGCTCTAGTTCCTTCTCTTTGCCCCCTCTCTCTTTTTCTCTCGCCGTCTGTCTCTATCTCTATCTGTAACTGTCTGTACCTCTGTCTGTACCTCTGTCTGTACCTCTCTCTGTCTGTACCTCTGTCTGTACTTCTCTCTGTCTGTACCTCTGTCTGTACCTTTCTCTGTCTGTACCTCTCTCTGTCTGTACCTCTGTCTGTACTTCTCTCAGTCTGTACCTCTGTCTGTACCTCTCTCTGTACCTCTCTCTGTCTGTACCTCTGTCTGTACCTCTGTCTGTACCTCTCTCTGTCTGTACCTCTGTCTGTACCTCTCTCTGTCTGTACCTCTGTCTGTAAATCTCTGTACCTCTGGCGTGTCTCTCTGTCTGTCTGTATCTCTGTCTGTATCTCTCTCTGGATCTCCCTTTCTCTGTTTGTCTGTATCTATGTCTGTTATCGTTCTTTGTCTGTCGGTATCCTCTGTCTTTGTTGTTATCTCTAATCTGTCTCTAATCTCTGTCTCACTTTGATTGTACCTTCGTATCTCTATGTTTGTACCCCCCTCAGAGCCTGGATCTCTCAGTCTATCTTTCTGTATTTATTATTTTATTTTCTATCTCTGTCTGTATCTTAGTCTGTATCTCACTGTCTGTATTTCTTTGTTTGTGTCTCTGACTGTCTGTATCTCTCTCTTTCTCTCTCTGTTTGTATTTCTCTCCACTTTTATTTAGTGTCTCCCCCTGTCCATGTCTTTCACTGTTTCTCAAGATCCACTTCTCCATAAGGGGTTTTCTGTGGTAATCTGGCTCTTGTGCTGAAGACCATCGCAGCGGTAGACATGTTTTGTGGAAATGACTGGGAATTGATTTCCTCTGTGACTCCAGCACCAGCTATTAAGTAGGAACAGGAACTGTCATTAGCATGAAACCAGAGGAAGTCAATGTTGTGCCCAGGGTTAGGAGGCCTATGTTAATGTAGGTTTGTGTGTGTGTTGGTTTGTGTATGTGTGTGTGCGGGGGTGCCCCAGTAGCTGACCTCTCCCCCCCTGCCCACATCTCGTTCATTTGATTTGAGAATGAAATGTATAAGCAGCCAAGGAAGACAGGAAGTGAGTGAGATATAGAGGGAGGGGCGAGAGAGTGTGAATGAGAGAGAGATAGGGCATGAAAGAAAGAGGGAGCGAGAGAGGTTTTATAATTGGCACTGTTCTCTAATCTGATAACATTAAGCCCTGATACAACAACAACAAACATAATGGCTTTTTGTGAGCAGTTTTCCTCACTGTCTTCTAAATAACAAGGCAATCTGTACCTCCACTCTCTGGTCTGTCGCTCCTCAGACAGGGCTCCTCTATTTAATTATGTGTGTTGGGATGACTGGCTGACTCATCATTACCATAAATACCATGGAGGAGCTGAGGTGGAGTCCATGTTATTGACTGTCACCGACCCCAGACCCACACACACACACACACACTATTTGAATCCACAGCACAAATTAAATCCACGTTACAGTCAAAAGGATTCATACAATTTAAAGGTCATGGATTTCTGGACAATTATGCATATGGTAGAGGCCTCCTCTCTATCTACAGGTTTCAATCTGAAGGTCTCGCACTGTCTCCTTCCTGTGAGCATGAACGCACTGTCAGCCTGTGAGAATGGACGCACTGTCAGCCTGAGAACATGGACGCACTGTCAGCCTGAGATTATGGATGCACTGTCAGCCTGTGAGCATGGACGCACTGTCAGCCTGAGATTATGGATGCACTGTCAGCCTGTGAGCATGGACGCACTGTCAGCCTGAGATTATGGATGCACTGTCAGCCTGTGAGCATGGACGCATTGCCAGACTGAGAGCATGGACGCACTGTCAGCCTGTGAGCATGGATGCACTGTCAGCCTGTGAGCATGGACACACTCTCAGCCTGTGAGCATGGACGCACTGTCAGCCTGTGAGCATGGACGCACTGTCAGCCTGAGAGCATGGACGCACTGTCAGCCTGAGAACATGAACCAGACTCCCAAATACAAGAACTATAAGTCCTCCAGTACCTCAGACTGTTACACAGTGGGGCAAGTTTTTTAAACATTGCTTTAAAAAAAAAAGTATATTCTACTTTAGTCATATTAAAGCATTCTTCAAGCCACTGTATTCTCTCTTTTATTATGCATATTTGTAAAATAAATTGTGATAAAAAGTTTTAAGAAACACACCTGAACAACACAAACCATTATAGGTAGATCTATATGAAATTGGTTATGGTTTGTATTGACTAAAAAGCAAGAAGATGCCATTAAGGGGTTTACGGAAACATAATGGGGAGACCATCAGGCAATACCTGAATCTACCTACTATGCTTAGTTTTCGAGACTGAGACCGTCTACCCCAAAACAAACACATTGACATACACACACGCTGTGACAGTACTGGCCTGGTTGCTCTGGACGTGATGCCGGTAAATGCTTTGTGATGGAAGAGAATCGGACCCTGCTCTCTCCAGCTCCTCTGTGATGGTTTGATGGTGACGCTTCACTGCGGGACCTGTGCCATCACTGACTCCAGTCCTTTCTGTTTATAGCAGCTCCCACAGGGACCCTGTATAAAGCTGTGTGTCTGTGTCTGTGTGTGTGTGGCTTCGGATCTGAACAACCAATGGCACACGTCACATCTTCAGGTAAATACAACTCGGGTCTCATCCGGCTGCTTGTGTATTCACGGTGGCACTATAAAACACATCACTGGAATCCAACTCTCTTTCTCATTAAACCCCCGGACAAGACAGCACCGCAATCACCAACAATGACTGGCGAGAAAATGTTCATCAGGCAAGCCGGTAGACGGCCCCCTCCCTCTTAGAAAGACCCAAGATGGGAGGGAGAGAGAGAGGAGGGAGTGTGTGGGAGATAGAGAGGGAGAGGGAGGAGAGAGGGAGGGGATGGAGGGAGGAATGGGAGGGAGACGGGGGGGGGGGTGGAAGAAGGTGGGGTGGTTGATTGGGATGAGGGGGCTTTTACTTTGTCATCAGTCACCGGGCAGACTTGGGATCAATAAGGCCCATTAGAAGCCTCTGTTCTCTGTTCTCAGCGCGGTCCCACAGGAAAGCCCTCCGCTCCTCTGCTCTGCTCCTCAGCGCTACAGTGTTCTGGCCAAAAGGCCCACAACACACAGGCACGCACGTACGCCCCGCTAGCGCACACGGTCCCAAATTGTCCGCCAACCAACCAAGCTCCCATCCCCCCTTGAACCCCCCCCCCCCCCACACACACACACACCACACACCCACCCCACCAAATCAATCTTGCTGATCAGCTCCCTGTCACTCCAGCGTGGGGGACCCTCCGCGGTGTGTGTGATAAATATGTAATGGATTGGCTAAAGAGGTGCAATGCATCATAAGACCTGAAGTAATGTGCAATTGATGCTATTAGAATGGATCGTCTCCGGGCATGTCTGGCGGGTAAGATGCACGGCTCCACGCGGCTCTCGGAGGATGAGCGGTCCGGTCCATCCCTCACAGCTAGATGAGTAAATATTACAGCCCCGGACGTGAAGTGGAGACCGGACAACCTCATTCATTCAGTGGACATGCTAAACTAGGGAAGTTAATGGCATTGATAGGGAGATGAATGCAAAGCAGCCCGGCCGTTGTCTCGTCCCGAGGCAGGATGAATTTCTCTCGGTCACTCAGGAGAGGCTGGATGGAAAAACACAAACGTCTGACTAGAGGTGAATATGACTGATTCACAAAGAAGGGAGAAGATAAGAGTGGCGCACGCGAAGAAAAGCACCGGAGAGGGTGACAGAGATGAGACACGCTGTGCGTACCTTGGGCAGAACCTCACATGGTCCATAACTTCATTTATGAGCAAACCTTTACGGCACCAGCGAGACCACGGACATCTGAGTCTCGTAGGGATGAAATATACATACAGTACGCATGTCATTAAACAGGACACATTTAATATGAAGGCCCATCATCCCCTCTGCTCCTCAGGGCGTATGTGACCCAAACCCCGTCCCCTACCCTCCCTTGGCCCGAACGGGTCTGATTGATGTCCTGTGCTGTGAGAGACCGTGTCGGCAGGATGTAAAAACGACTGGCTACATTGCGGGGAGACAAATTCGAAAAAGGTTAATTGAATCAGTGGGCCTAATTTATTCTAATTAGCAGTCTGATTAGAACGGAGGCCCATGTTTTCACGACCATGTCAGAGAGAGAGAGGGAGAGAGAGAGAGAGAGAGAGAGAGAGAAAGAGAGAGAGAGAGAGAGAGAGAGAGGGAGGGAGGGAAGGAAGGAGGGAGAGGAGAAGAGATGATGGAGGAAGGACTCAGGGAGAGGAGACAGCATACCACAAACTGTAACATGGCAGCATTCCTGATGGACTGACAAACTAGTAGCAGGAAGCTGTAGATATGGAGAAACTTGGCAATGGGGAAAGCAACGGAGGGATGGAGAGAGGAGGTTGGAGGGATGGAGGGAGGAAGTAGGAGGGATGGAGGGAGGAGGTAGGAGGGATGGAGGGAGGTAGTAGGAGGGATGGAGGGAGGAAGTAGGAGGGATGGAGGGAGGAGGTAGGAGGGATGGAGGGAGGAGGTAGGAGGGATGGAGGGAGGAAGTAGGAGGGATGGAGGGAGGAAGTAGGAGGGATGGAGGGAGGAGGTAGGAGGGATTTAGGGAGGAGGTAGGAGGGATGGAGGGAGGAAGTAGGAGGGATGGAGGGAGGAGGTAGGAGGGATGGAGGGAGGAGGTAGGAGGGATGGAGGGAGGAGGTAGGAGGTATGGAGAGAGGGAGTTTGGGGGGGGTGCATTTTGGGTCTTATAGAAAGGCCTTTGTAGGTCTGAATGTAATTACTTTCCTCCGAAGACGGCTGGTGGACAGAGAGTTTTCTTTCATGACGGATACTTCAAAAGGCAAGGAGAGGGGAGGATGGGCGGCGTGGTACTGTATTAACCCTGGCAGGGCCGTGGGCCGTGACCCCCCCTCCCCCCACTGTGTGACAGACTGGAGAAAGTCCTGCCAGTGTACTGTACCACCACCACTGTCTCACCTCTGCAGCCCTTTATACTTGTGTTCTGATCAAGCCGGGCCCTGGCCTCTCCATCCCTGACACGTTCCCCCATTACAGCAGCCCTCAGGACAGGAGAGGATGTGTTTGAGGGCATGTGTGCATGTGAGACCGGCCAGCGAGCCTGTGATGGATGCCATCCGCTGTACGATTCGAATCTCGCTGAGCTGAGACCGACTGCCTGTTAAGGGCCTGACCATCCATCCAACATGACCGGCGCCGGCGAATGGAAGGCACGAAACGGTGGCCTAGTGGCCTGCATCTGGGGCCCTGTGCTCAGTGGCAATAAAATCAGCAAGGCCTGCACTTGGGCGACCTTCCATCAACATTGTTAACACATTAGAGGAGGACGAGCTCTGGCCGAATCCCAAACGAAGCCCTGTCCCCTTGCAGTGATCCACTCCGGACCAGGGCCCATAATGCTCTGGGAGAGGAAACTGCATCACGTAGGGATTGCAGTCCCATTTGGGATGCGGCTCTGACCTTGTTAGGGGAGTTGAGACGGTATAATTAACTTTCAGCGCCGAACGGGCAGTCGGATGGCAGAGGATTGGTTGACCTGCGTGAGGTCACAGGGTCACATTAAGAGGTGAAGGGTTAAAACGAAAGGAGACTGGATGAAACCGCAAGACTGGAGCCCAGCGGGAAAGGGAGGGAGAAGAAGAAACGGGGGGGGGGGAAACGAGGAAGGAAGCGCGGGCGAACCGGCGTGTCTTTTTTCCACTGTGCATAACCTGACACTGGCCAGACAGCCAATAGACTTGTCCGCTCAGTCCAGGCATCAATCTTCCTAATGGTTATCTGTTTTTATTCCAGCACGGTCGCCGCAGCTTGGAAGTCTTTTTAATGCATTTCTATTAGGCGCTATTTCAACATACGGGGGCCTACATCACGCATAGGGATGCGAAGACAGCGAGACAGAGACAAAGACGAAAAGGGAGAGCGTCGGAGAAAGAGAACGAGAGCAAGAGGGATAGAGCAAGAGAAAGAAAAAAGAGAAAGAGAGAAGAGAGCAAAAGCGGGGCATCGGGCCGTGTTGGCCAGCTGTGAGGAATAAGAACAATTGATCTGACATTGATTTTCTACGCCTGACTCACACTTCATCCTGGTGGAGGAACGAAGTGAGAGTGTTTATGTGTGTGTGCGCGCACCTTAGTGTGTGTGTTTGTGTGCACTTGCGTGTGTTCCCTCTATGTTTGCCTTTTTGCATGAGTTTGTCTGTGCGTGTGCGCCTGTGTGCGTGTGCGTGTGTGTGTGTGTGTGTGTGTGTGTGTGTGAGCCGGAGGGGTTATCCCTGGGGGGAGTGCGGGTGTCGGTGGAATCAGGACGGCAGTATTCATGTTCACAGAGACGGTAATGGGGTTAAACGTATTTATACAGAGCCGCTGACCTGCATCCCATCTCCCTTGTTACGGCCCAATTGAAACTGGGGACAAAAAGCCCTGCTCTTTAGAGGGAGAAAAACAGAACAGGAGCCTAACCAAACCTGACCACTGTTCCTTCTATCTCTCTCATTACGCACTGATGAAGAAATAGTGAAAAGGCCGCTTCCTGAGCACTCGCTGAATGTATAGCTGAGGCCCGTTTGATTCTGCCATCATTATTAATAAATGGTTATCATTAGACTGCCAAATGGACTGGCCCATTGCTATTTACTCCATAGGAAGCGTCTGATATTTTAGCTGATAAAGTGGCAGCAAAACACACATTAGAAGCACAGTGGTTTCTTTATCGTTTAATGAGAAAAAAAACAGTGACTACTCTCACTACCCCCACTCCACCTACCTCCCTCTCACTCTCTTGCGCTCGTTTTTCTTTCCCTCAGTCTCACGTTCCCTCCTCCCCCAACCCACAGAGGTTGCCATGACAATGGTCGGTCGCCGTGGCAACGGCAGGAGCTGACAGGTTGGAGTAGGGAGAGATAGAGCTATCTGAGCCTCCCCGGCTCTGCACAGGTACCTCAACAGGGAGACGGGCAGAGGGAGAGAGGAGACTGAGAGAAAAAAAGAGGGAGAGAGAGAAAGAGGAACGGACATAAAGGGTAAACTGGGAAAAAAAAGAGTGGGAGAGACCGAGGGAGGGAGAGAGTACAGATAAAAGAGGGAGCTAGAGGAAGGAAAGAGCAGAAGGAGAGGATATGAAAGGGACAGAGAGGGGAAGAGGGGAGAGATAAAGAAAGGGACAGACCTGTGTTGTCTGGGCTGAAGGAAGCCAGTGTCTTTGGCTAGCCTTGAAAAGACATTGAGAAAAAGAGGGAAGGAGAACTGCAGGACAAGAGGCAAAGCATCCCAGCCAAAAATACCAGCGGTCGTGGTAGTATACTTAACGAAATGCTAAAATGTACATTCAAACCAGCCATTCTTCAACAGTATATTCAGCTCTGGCATTGTCCCAAACATTTGAAAGCGATGTCTAATCACCCCAATCCAGGCAAGTGGAAACAAAGTAGACCCCAATAATTGTGGGGGAATCTGCATGAATAGCAACCATGGGAAAATCTGTTGCAATATCATTAACAACGCTTCCTCTGGGAAAAACAACATCCTAAGCAAATGTGTGAAATTGGCTTTTTACCAGAATATCATACAACAGGCCGTGTGTACACCCCGCACACACTAATTGACGAATAAATATCCATAACAAAAGGAACTTTTTCTTACGCTTTGTGGATTTTATAAAAGAGACCTTTGATTCAATTTCGTACAAACGGTCTGCTTCACAAACGAGTGGAAGGTGTTGTCTGGGGGACCGCATGAAATATAATCAAGTCAGTGTACATACAGAATCCGTACAAGCACCAAGATGTCTTCCCTCAGGGCTGTTGAGACAAGACCAACTCTGTTCAACATTCCCTTCAATGATTTGGCAATGGCACTCGAGAAGTCTGGAGTTCACGGCCTCACCTTACTGGACGTCAGGTTTGTTACTGTTTGCTGGTGATCGTGTGTATTCCGTCACTAAACTGAAGTGGGCCTACAGCAATACCTAGATCTTCTGTACGCATTCTGTCTGGCTAAATGCCAGGACCGAGAACATAATGTCTACCTAGACACTGGGGCCTGAAATATCAAATATTTACATCTTCCACGGCCTAAACAGCAAACACCAGAGGCATTTTCATCAAAGCTGTGAATGACATGAGAGACAACACAATATGTAATGGATGAACTTCACATACCAATCAGGATGTGTCTTTAATTCTCCAGTCTGTTTAAAACTTTTTGTCATTCATGGTTGTGAGGTCTGGGGTCCCCTTACCAACCAAGATTCACAAAAACACACAAACACTCACCTGAGACTATGAATGCAGAATTCTGCAGCCCTCTTCTCAGAGTACAATGCAGAACCCTAAATAATGTATGTAAATATATACAGAACACGATCACTAATTATCAAAATCCAGGAAAGGGTTACATTTTACAGACATTTTGGAAACATGAACACATTCTTGCCTGTCCGATGAAGCCCTTTATCTTGAAACTGATAGAATGAAAGAGACAGAGCCTCTGGAGCACAGAATGTGTCTACTGGCCCTAACAGAGCGGAAGGCCGGCCACAGCACATTTCCCTTTAAACCGTTCCCTTCACTCTCATCCTCTCCTCATCCATGTAACCCTCCTTCACTCTCATCCTCTCCTCGTCCATGTAACCCTCCTTCACCTCATCCCTCCACAGACACATCGCTCATTCTGTCTCCTCAAAGGGAGCAAAACAAACAGTGCAGGAAACCGAAACGAGGGTTACTCTTCCTTCCTGTGAGAGAAACAGAGGCTCCACCTGACTGTCGGCTGATCTATCAGTTGGTTTCTCTGTCCGTTTCCTTCTTTAAGAGATGGCGATAAGGACTGGGAGGCTATAGGGACTGTTCCTGTTACTTTGATTCTCACTGGAGGGGATAGTAATATGTTGACTGTGTGTGTCAGTGTGTTGAGAAGGCTTCCTGAGGGTTTGTCAATGCCTCCTCTGTGGTTTTAAACAGCAGCAACCCTGAAGGATGCGTACACAAACACACACACACGCACGCACGCACGCACACACCCCTCCTTCCCCCCGTGTCCCCGAAATGGTTCCGTACCCTTGCTGTGTGACTGCTGTTGTGTAATCTAATCAGAGCCGGGCTCAGCCTCTTCCTGTACTGCAGAGATAGCACAGCACTGTCTGAGGCCACCACAAGACATACAGGACGAGGGGGGGAGGAGAGGAGGGAGAGGAGGAATGGGGGAAGACAGTGAGGAGTGGACAGGGTAGGAGGAGAATAGAGAAGGAGGGTTGGAGGAGTGGGGGGGGGAGAGAGAGGAGATTGGGAGAAGAGAGGGTGAAGTATGTGTCTACTATACTGTCTCCTGTTAGATAGAGTCCTCATGGAGGGGGGGTTGGGAGGGTGTGTGTGTGCACGCGCGCGCGTGTGTGGAGTATATGTACTGTATATGTCTTGCGTGTTGTTTCAGGTTTGCAGTTTGTGACCCCTCAACTTGATCCCTTTCTCTACAGTCACACCTCTAGACAGAGCTAATGTGCACTGTGTGATGGAGGTCCCTCAGCATGTTGCCAAATGGCTATACCAGTCTGTCTGTTTGTCTCTATCTATCCTGTGTCTCTATCAAACCTGTGGCTCTATATAATCTCTCGCTATCTAAGATGTGTCTCAATCTTATCTCTCTCTGTCTAACCTGTGTCTCTATCTAACCTGTGTCTCTGTCTAACTTGTGTCTCTATCTAACCTCTCTCTATCTAATCTGACTCTCTGTCTGCCTGTATCTGTCTGTCTGCCTGTAGAACAGTGATTGTTTGGCAGTGACCTACACCATGGTCATCATATCAGGGTGTATAACATACTGATGCCATTAACGTGATTGGCTTCACAGCAGGTGGTCTAGTTTGTGGTAAGAGACATGATGGACTTGTAGACAGTTTTGTATACAGTAATAGCCTGCAATAACTATGCTTGGAGAGTAAAAGTGATTGAGGCACTGTTGTGGTCTTTCCCTGAGTGTCTTCAGATTATAATTAGAAAAACAATCAACGTGCACACACAAACTTTGAATTTGCATCAGAGAAAAAAAATACACAAAGATGCTTTAAATGCAACCACTTCAATCTTTAACTACGGCACCATTTTATTTATTTCGTTCTCATCCTGACTCTGTTTTGTAGCTCTTTTATTTCTCATGATGCATAGTGTCATGGAACGGAAGGAGATGATGAATGGAGCCCAAAGAGAGAGAGAGAAAGGGAGAGAAAAGTGCCCAGGGCTGTCCGAGAGAGAGAGAAAGAGAGAGAGAGAGAGAGAGAGAGAGCGGCACGTTCACTTCACTTCGTAACAGAAACCATTTCCACATTGCCCTTCCGGGAGTCACAATTCATGAGAAACCAGGTTACCAAACTAGACACGCGCGCCACACACACAGACACACAGACCATTTCCTCTTACCTAGCTCCCCAACACACAATAGAAGAGCCCAACATTCTTCATACCACTATCTTCATCTCATGTAACTTTGATGGTGCTGCTATCTTGCACAACAAATCTCTTGTCTGTTGCCAGATGATCAATCCTCACTGGGTCATATCGTTCTACTATAAGAAAGTTTGCTTCAGCCACGGGTCATGCAAACAGCCATGTGGATAAAGTTGTATACATTTTTGTAGGGGTTAAATATACACTGGTGTGGTAATATACATGCTTTTTCACTGAAATATGCTACACGTTATGGCTCTTGGTAAAATCAGAAATTGAGATAAATTATGTGTTTAGAAGGATGTGACCAGCTAGCTATAAGCTCTCTGAATAACTACACCAGACAATATTATGTGTACCTGTGGGAGAGGTGTCTTTCTGTGTCTCTCAGGCTTGAGGACTCATTTTCCTATGGAGCCACTTTGGAAAGAAAAAAAAACCTGTCAGGTATCTCAGCGAGCCTGGAGCGCTTCCCTCTTCCCGAAAGCAATTTGGGGATGACGCGATTAAGGCTATCCAATCACGCCTAAGGGCTGCGAGAGGGAATCGGAGTCGTTGGGGAGAAAAGCCAATTCCATATAGAGGGAGATGTAGAGAGGTGAAGACACACACACACACACACACACACACACACACATAGAGAGATGAAGTATAAGGTCTAAAGCCATGAAAGTACAGCTCTACCTTCTTCACACAGACACTCCGCTATCTGCTCTAGCCACAGACACTGACACCATAGCCCACCTCCACCAGACACAAATGCTGAGTTTGGCGCGACTGGCGCTTAGGTGTATCAGCTTAGCAGCACATTCTCACACGCTTAGGGAGGAAGACAGACGTCTGCCATCAATGACGTGAGAACCATTGTTTACTATAGCAATGACCGCGAAGGCTAAAGGCAAAAATAATGTTTTTATTTTGGCCTACTTTAATTATCAGGTTCTTTAAAAGGGCCATTGTAAATTGATACGTGGGAAGGACAGACTGGCGGCAATCACTTAAATGGCACTGCAATACATTAAAGATACATCCTGAATCACTTTATTCGCCCTCTGGCCTGGTCAAAAACTATTGACTCTGAAGGTAATGGAGGGCCGTTTGGGATACCTGCTGTAACACGGCATTTCTAAAAACGGGGGACCGTGCCAGGCTCCTCCTGGAAGAAGTAATCACTCTCTGCTGACTGACTAGAAGAACAATCCTCAGACCGGAGTGATGAATTAGCCTTTAGCATTTGGACGCGGGCCACGTTGTAGTCCGTGCTGCAGATGACACTGTCTACTGTAGCTGGAGCGGCTAACAGGCTGACAGCGGGGGAAAGGCTTGTAGCAGAGAATACTCAGATCGCTCCAATTTGGTCCAGACTGGTATTTGTGTAGACGAGTCCTCCGTTGAACCGTGTCATTGGTGGTGCCGTTGGTCCGGCTGACAGAAGCATGGCGGGCTGGACGGGCCAGGGATTCCGCTCTGATTCCTGGAGATGAGACGGGGCCCGGCTTTCTCCCTCCTGGTTTATCTCCTGGTGCACCGGCCGTAGCGGCATCGGAAACAGATAATCAATGGAACCACCGCCAGAGGATCCTGACTCAGGCCTTAGCATCACCTCTGACTCCTCCTTCCCTCCCTTCTAACTCCACCCTATCCCTCCACCCCCACTGCCTCTTCCCATACCCTCCTTCCTCCACCCTTTTTTTCATTCCTTATTCCTTATACGCTTCAGCCCTCCACTCTCCCCTCTCCTCCCATCACCAAACTCTCCTCCTGCCGGCTGAGCTGTGCCCAGAGCAGGGGAGGCAAGAGCTGGGGTTCAAGGCGACAGAACAGGTGAGGCCTGGAGCGTAGGAAAGAGAAGGAGGAGGAGAATTGATTCCTTCATCCTCCCACGCAGCCTTGGTCTGTTCCAGCTGATACTGTAGTGCCGAATACTTAGACACAGACAGAGCACAGACATCCGTGTCCCGCATGTACGCGAAAGCCCCAGACACATTCACCATGTACTCAATCCATACAACAGCCCATTACTAAAACCCACGCCGCTGCCGTCCACGTTAACAGGTGAATGGGTTCAACACGCTGCATCACAGAAATGGCCCCCTATTCCCAATGGACAGCGGCCATTTGATGAATGCTTTCGTCATACTGCAGTAATGTGTGTCAAATGCTTGGAGACAGAGCACTATGATGCACCCACAATGTCGTCCCATTTTCCTGTCAGCGCTTGTGCTCGTTTCGATCCACAGATCTTTGAGCGGACCTCTTGCGGACAAGAGAGACTGGGCGACAGTAAGAAGACCCATTCAATTAATATTGAGAAGCGTTGACCTTCGGGATGAACATGGCACATTGTAGAAGCCAAAACCAGGCTCTTGTTTCATTAGTTCGTCCTAAGATATTGAACAACTTTATTCATTAAAACAAAAAACACATGACCTGAAACGTAATATATAGACCCTCATGCAAACTCAGCGCCCAAAAGAATCAGTTGGACGAGTCTTTGATTTCCATGGGGGAAGGAACTGCCCAGCACAGCTTGCAGGAATGCACATTTCATAATCTGTTATTTCTTGCAGTTTGACATACAAAAGGCACAGACTTAGCTTATGAATTTCCTAATATCAAGCTATTTTTCTGCTTTGGCTACACATTTCGAACAATAATAACAATGTTTGTTTTATATAGCGTTTTTTCATTATGAAGTGGATCTCAAAGCACTTTAATAAAGATACAGTTCGATCTTGACTCACTGGTCTTCCGCAGTTCATAGAGTGGTCAGGTAGTTCACAAATTGTTGTCGGCACAGGTAGGCAGAATCATCAATCGGATAGATCGGCCTGGAGCTCCTTCTCCGTGTCTTCGGGAAGTTGTCTAGGTTATAAACCATTGAAAATGCACCACCCATCTGGGTGATAAGCTGTAAGCTAGGATCAGGGCCTTTATGACCACCACCCCATCAGTAGCAGGTGATACAATCGACAGGTAACCTCGGGACAAGCTACATCTACTCAGCCGTCTCACACTACAGTCCCCATTCCAGAAACTCCGACAGGTGGAATAAAAGGCCTGTTTAGACTCGTGTCAGTGCCGCGCGCTATTGATGAGTTGTTCAAAATGGCAAAAACATGAAAAATGTACTAGAGCGTTCTGCCTAGGCTTCCTCACGATGCCATGGCAACCACGTAATTATGCATGGCTTATCTCATTTGTGCGATTTATTGATTGCACCTCCGTCACTCGATCGCATCGTTGCCATGGTCACTAACATTGTATTGACTCTGCAGCCATATTGATGACCAGAAGTTGAACAGGGGCTAATGAATTTAAACAGAAGCTAATTACGGTTTAGTCTAAATTACTCTATAGTGGCTTGGAAATACCACAACATGGCTAAAGTTTAGTAGAAAACAATGCTCTCGTCATTATCATACTATCTGTACTCATTATCATATTAACTGGACTTTGACAAAATGGCAATGTTGTCATTAGCAGAAGTGTAAAAACTGCAAAGTTGAAGTTTTGGCCGGTTTCACCAGTTTAGGGAAGTGTCTCATTTTGGCCTAAACGACGAGGTAAAGGGACTTCATAACTAATCAGTGATCAAGAAAATAAAGTGGAAGTGTGAAATGATCAATTAATGTCACTGGTTAGTTATGAACAATGCTTTTACTCTGTAATTTCATCAGAAACCTCCTAAAACTGCTGAACACAGCGAGTACTTTACCTTTATACTTTTTACACCCCTGGTCATTAGTCAGTCAAGAATAGCCAGCCATGCCTTTAGTAACGCCCTTTAGACCAAGTCCACATCACTTCCCATTGAGGACGCATTGAGTAGAATGCTCAGTTAGACAGAATGAGTAGAATGCTCAGTTAGCTGCAAAGCACACATTCATAACAGTATTGTGACAGGTGAAATCTATGAATAGGTAATATGCAAGCCCTTCTACTACTCATAGATTTGTTTTGGGGCTGATGTCCAACTGGCTTTTATATGCATAGAAAAAAATCTCCATGAAAGACTATGCAGCCCATCACGTAGTACTTACCAAACACGGTCACAAGACTGGTCTTAAAGCCCCCACGTGGCTCCTCAGAACAGGCTAAAACTGAATCCTGTTTCAGTATGTAAAGAAAGAGATAGCCACTCATTTCATGTTATATTTGATTGTTATCTTGACTGTAGAGTAGCAGCAGCCTCAGAAAACAGACCTTGGTCTCAGTGGGATTCCCCTATATAAATAAAGGGTAGAAATAAATAAATCCAAACATAGTCCTGAGGCCTTCAGGGCAAAAAAATGAGAGAAAAAACGAGCCAGAAAACGTCGTTTTGATATCTGCTCCTTTATCAAGCCAAATTTTGTACGCAGAGGCCTGGTATTAAACACAATTCTGCTTGTCTCCAGTCTTGAACAATAGTGTAGAATTACTCCATTAACATTTTTCCAGCCAATTGTACGTAGACCCCCACATGATGCTGACACTGGTTCCTCACACAACCCCATAAAGCGACGTAAATGTGCACATGCTCACACGCAAACACAGCCAATATTAATGAGGGACATTGTGTTAAGTCTCTGGAGTCCAGAGCAAGCAGAAACATCTGGCCAACGAGTATACAGCAGAAGAAGCAAGATTAGATGGAAAGCAGATCACACCCAGAACACCTCATGCCATCGCTGGCCAGGGTGTTCACTGTCAACTCCCTAATCAGATATTGCAATAAAACTTTACGAGGTGCTGCATCTTCATTTCATAATATGGTATGATGTTTTACCGCTATCTTCAGACATACAGGCATTCATTTAGCAGATTTCCTGTATGTTATATAGATCGTCTATTATAAACACAGGCATTTGTGGTTCTCACCGGGCAAAATGGAACTTGTGCTTATGTGGTCACCGTTTGAGATTTGCGGGCGCACCTTTCGGCAAAATGTCATGTTTTTTCTGTGAAGATATCCTTTCTTTTTTTAAGCATCTGTAATCTGATTACAATATTTTAGCAGACGACAATGGCAGCCTTTTGGGTTCCAGATACTCGTTATTCGTCAGCCGTGTCCGTGGGAGACTGCTGCAGTGTACTACTTGGGAAAGGAGAGAACAAGCTGATGGGAAACAGACAGGAACAAAGAGATCGGTCTCTGACGGTACAGAGAGCTCCTGTATTCTCCCGGCCCTGCCTGTTGTATCAAAGCTGCCTGTCAATCACACAAGGACCACGAGCTGTGTTGTAGGTTTCCTTGCCTGGGGGAGGCAGTGTGACTGGGCTGCATGGGGGCAGTGGAGGTGAGGTTTCTGAATAGGGGCTAACGGGGCTTGATGGCAGGCTGTGGTTTAGCGCTGGTGGAGGAGGCGGAGGTCGGTTAGTGGTGGTGCGGGTTGGGAGGTGTCTGTTGGTGGGCACGGGGCTCTCTCGGCGGGGAGCATTGCTGTTCTCGTCCGAGTAGCAGGCGGTTTCTGCTGACCCTGCCACATTTCGCCCCGGCCGGCCTGCAGGGCCACAACCAGGGCCCCCCACACACCCACATTTTCCCCCACCCCCCCACCCCCCCCCCCCCCCCCCCGCTCCAACACAACTCTCGCCAGGACTTTTTTGTCCAGGTCGAACAATGCGCGTGTGTGTAATCCGATCCTGGTTCTATTTATCTATAATATGTTGGGGTTGAACACGGATGCTGGATGCTTCAGCTCATAGTAATCATCACGTAGGACCGAGGACGGAAGCATATGAACTACAATCCGAATGCCGGGTCATAAGTAGGGGATAACGACGGGAATAAATGGGTGTGCCATTTGAGTCCTCCGTCCTCCGTACAGTATTTCAGTGATGCTAAATAATGAATATGAACAGGGGCGACCATATGTCTGGGAGAACGTGTTACGAAGACGCTGCAACATAAGGTTGCACAGCGAGGATTCTCAGTGGTCCTGCTGGGCTCATCATTACAGAGACACTGTTAAAGTCCGTGCATTGTCATTATTTCCACACCCTTTCAACGGTTTAATCAAAACTGCGAGTAAAAACGATCCGTTTTACTCTTTCATGTACTTTACAATACATGTGTAAACAAGCACAGATGCAAACATTAACACAACCTCCACTGTTAGCATACACGCCCTAATGCGGAACCTACTGATATCTGACTAACATCCTAACTCTTTCTGTCCCTGTCTCAAACATTCACACACACACACACACACACACTCTCATTGCCTTGGCTCCCATCTCCCTAATCCTCTTACTGTGTGTTACACTGACACACATTCCCCTACACACAACAACGCCTCCCTCCCTACCTCCGTCTTTGCTACAGCTCCTATTACATTAGTACATTTAAGTTTTAGTCATTTAGCAGATACTCTTATCCGGAGCGACTTACAGTTAGTGCATTTATCTTAGGAAAGCTAGGTGGGACCACCACACAACTCTATAATAGTAACTACTATTACTCAGTGAAGTAGCTATCAGCAAAGCCACTGCTAGCATAATTTAAAGCACTTTTCCACGGGCAGCGGTCTGCGGAAGAGGGAGCTGTGGAGGGAAACTGTCCTCATTAAAACTGTTGGGTTTTAGAGGTTTTCAGAAAGTGTCCACATCACTGGCGTGCAAGGATGGATGCAAGCTACTGTATGGCTGTGATGAGTGGGAGCTGCTCCTGTTGGGTTGGACGGCCGGGACATCCAGGTGGTCCAAGGTGATTGGGTGAGACACAGAAGGCGGACACAGGTTAAGTGTTTCTATGGCGTTCAGATGCTAAATGCTGGTGAGGGTGAGGCGGCTCCATCCTGAGACTTGTTAGAAACACTTATTAGAAAATGAGCTTATATCTGACTAACAGCCTAACTCTTTCTGTCCCTGTCTCAAACATTCACACACACACACACACACACACACTCTCATTGATGAGCTTATCAAGATACCAAACTACAACTGCTACCACTACTACTAGCAATACTGTTACAACTACTACAACTACTAATATTACTACTACTACTGCTGCTACTACTGTGACTACTACTGCTGCTTCTACTAGTACTGCTATTACTACTACATCTAGAGTAACTACTACTGCTACTAATGCTTTAAGTATTACTAATACTGTTACTACTACTGCTATTACTACAACATCTAGAGCAACAACTACTGCTACTACTGCTATAAGTATTACGAATACGGTTACTACTACTGCTATAAGTATTACTAATACTGTTACTACTACTGCTATAAGTATTACTAATACTGTTACTACTACTGCTATTACTACTACATCTACAACTGCTGCTACTACTGCTATAAGTACTACTAATATTGTTACTACTACTGCTATTACTACTATAGTTACTACTGCTGCTGCGACTGCTACTACGTTACTATTGTTTCTATTCCTACTACTGATGTTTAATAGTGATGGCCTAACGAGGCTTCATTAGCTTTATTTTAGCAGCAGGATATTATGTTGCTTTATTTTATGATTTTATTTATCACAATAAAAGCCATCATTGAAATTACAAGGCAATATAGTTAACTATCTAGTCTGTAAAAAAGAACAGACATGAACAATATTGGAACGGACATTAAACATAAAACGTACAGACTAGATTGCTAACTATATTGCCTTATATATGTCAATGATGGCATTTAATTTGAAATATATATTCTCAGTTAGTGCGGCTAGCATAATATCCTGCTGTTAGAAGAATAGCCTTGTGCGGCCATCACTATTTACTACTAGTGCTACTACTACTGCTACTACTACTACTACTACTACTACTACCACTACAACTACTGTCACTACTACTACTGCTACTACTGTTGTAGGAGTAACTGTTGTTACTTCTACCACTGCTGTTAATGCAGGCTCACATCCCTACATGCTCCCAAGTCAACTGATCAATGATAATGCAATACACCCCCACCTAACAACATTCATCCCATCTACAGGCCTAAATGGCATTCTATTCCCTAAAGGACATTGCACTCTGCAGGAAATGTGGGGCCCCATAGCTGAGAGGCAAGGTCCTGCTCTACAGGCTGTAGTGACATTGAAGCACCTCCAGTGAGTCAGACGGACCGGTGGAGAGTAGAGCCGGCCATAGGGAGAGTCTGGAGCTCAACATTTATAGGCTTATCATTGCATCTGATGACAAATAGAGGACGTGGATGGGGGAGGTAGATATATAACGGGCTGATCAATATCGTCACGTACAGTGGATTAGTGTAGGGTGTGTGTGTGTGTGTGTGGGGTGGGGTGGGGGGCGGCATTTCAGGGAACACCACGTTATGTGGCTACATCTGAAATGGCACCCGGACGCTGTGAGGCTCACCTCCATTCACTAGCACCTCTGAGTTTAGAATAATTAGCGCCACAATAAGAATTCATTTCATCTTTAATATTTCCTCGTCCCATGACATTCCAAACGGGTAACGGTCAAACCTACATGCAAGACCAGAAACAGCCATGACGGAGACTGGAAGCAGCCATACTTCTGAGAGTCACGCTACCCATGGCGTTGAATTGCTGTGGGGCATTGAAGGGGTGCGTGTTGCTGCAGGAGGGTGGGAAAAGCTCAGACAGATATTTGTATCCACAGGTGTGGTTAATTTAGTTGTCCACAATAGGTTGTTGTTTTGGTGTATGACACTGGCCTCTTCCACTCCTGCTCTACCCTAATGAATGTTAAAATGTGTTGGATAAGCTACAGTTCGCTCCTCAGAAACGTATCAACTGACTAAATGGTTCGATTCTGAACTCAGTCTTTTGAATGTCCCTGTCTTCCCTGAGACTATATCTTTAACACTAGAAAGTAATTTGTGCAAAGTTAAACCATACAGCCTCCCAGTGGCACGGGGGTTGAAGTTGCTGCCTTGCAGTGCAGCTGTGTTGTTGTGGCCAAATGTTTGAATCCCTGTAGCGAAACACTAACAGTCCCTTGGGGTCCGGCAGAGGGCAGTGCCAAATTAGCATGAAAAGGGCTATATGGACACTCCTGATGTGCATGACGACAGATGTTAATCTGACCCCTACTTTGACACTCATTTTAACACATTTTTAGTAAATACTGAAACCACAACATCAGTTTTCAGATCAACGGTGTCCTAGGCGGCCATAGCTGCCTTGTATCTTTCCTCTCTAGTGGCTTCTTGCGGTAGGTTCACCTCCAGCGAATAAACTTGCTGGTTAAAACGAACAATGTGATTAGAGGCCTCGGAGTCTCAGCACCTCGTAGAATGAACACCAGGAAAGAGCCAGGATGTTCCAAGCTTGACTGAGAATGTACAGGGAGTGTGGGAAGGATCTGGAACATTTCAGGCAGAAGCTAGCTCCTCCGAGGCACACCTGCCATAGATGAGAACTCACTGGGAGCCTATATAATGGGGGAGATAGATGCCACCCGGGAGAGAGAATGAGACAGAGACAGGTATATGCTGTGCTGTTATTAATGGAGCTCGTACTGTGTTTTCTCCCCTTAAAGCAGATGGAGAGTACTGAGACAGAACAAGTACCTGAGTAGTGAGTGAAGACTCCTGTGCCAGCTGCCTTGTCTATGTTCTGTGTTACCTGCCGCTACACCACATATTACATATCCAGACCAGTTTATTTACAAGTCCAGACTGCATCTTTAAGAAGTCGTTATAAGCCTTGGTTAAAGTGGTTTCTGTGTTTGTAACAGGACAGTGGAAAGGGGGGTAATAGGCAGGAACTTACAGATGAGGCACTGAAATAGCATCTTATTATGTACTTCACACTATAGGAAAAGGGGTTCTCTTCATAATATCATATTTGTGTCCTAAATAACATACTTTTGTTAAGAGATAGCAAGAGTGTGTGTGAGAGAGAAGACGGAGAGAGGGGAGAGGGGGAGAGGGGCAGGGAGACGTAGAGGAAAGGGAGGGGGGAGACGTAAAAACAAATCATAGAGATTGCTTCATATTGCTTTATATTTTAGTGGTATCTACAGCTGGTATCTTACTGTATGGCCTTTAGCTGCCTGATAGGAGAGACAGCTTGCTTTCTAGTCAGGATAGTCATCTTCTGAAGGAAGGAGTTCTCTTTCTTTCTGTCAGTCTGTCTCTCTGTTTGTCAGTCTGTCTCTCTGTCTGTCTGTGTGTCTGTCTGTCTGTGATCGATGGACCAGTCAGAGAGAGCGTGACCAGGTTAAAGTCTGGCAGGACATTTTCCCCCCCTCCAATCAATACCTCAACCTGAGCTCCATAACATCCCTAACCTCACTCCATCATCAGCCCTGACTAACATTTCAATAACTGACACGCACACTTTCCTCTCAAGGTAATATATTTTGGGGAGATTGGTGGTGATCTCATGAATAGCATCTAAAAAACATTTTCGAGAAAGTCAAATCTGACATTGTATGAATAACCACAGGGATGGAGGGATGGAGGAATGGAGGAATGAAAGGGATGAGAATGACGGATGAGAGCAATGCAGGGATTGGCCACTGAGAAACAGAGATCCCTAAGATCAGAAGAAACAGCAGACTTCTTATTCATGACCCCTAGATGTCCGCATGATGGAAAAAATCTGCCTGTCCCTTCTGCCCGACTGGCCCCCAGGCCCCGCCCCTGCCACCCCACCCCCCACCCCTCCTCCCTATTCCTTTTTGGAAGGTGTGATGCTGCTTCCCCTGTCAGTGTGTGTCATAGCCGTGAGCAGATTGTGATGAGACCGGACAGCCAGGTTCACTGATACAGACAGACAGAGCCGTTCTCCAAAACATGACACAGGCTCCATTTGTTAAAGATCTGACACGACCCAGAGGCCCCCCCTCCTCTCCGCACATACAGTCACACGCAGGTACACGCGTGTGCGCACGCTCACACACACACACACACCCTCCGCTTAGCTCTCCTCGCTAACAGGCGACGGATGCAACGCCATTACCCCTGACCCAGTGCTCCTGGAGCGCTGTTTTGGTTGCCACGGCTACGGTTACGTAACATCGTCAGAGCGCGGTCTCGGCGCAACACGTAACACCACGCCTTCATCCCCGTGTCCCGTGTGGCGGCGTCGTCGGCTACGTCGTCGTCGTCGTTAGTGACCGATGGCCTCAGATTCTATGGCATGATACAGTCTGAGACTTTTCGGTGAGTAAAGACGGTGTCCGGCCTCTTGGTAATTAGAAGTGGTGTTGATGAGGATCCGTCGGAGCTACACGGCTGATGTTCTGTCGGTCTCCCCACAGTCTCTGGAGGTGCCTCTCTCAGCTTGCCACGCACAGACGCACTCACACACACAAACTGCATATCGCCTCCATTTGCATCAGTGATTTAGAAGCCCTTCCAAAGCAGGCGACAACCATGCACTCATTAATTAAAAGCCCCCCCCCACACACATCCCCTCCCGGAATATACTGCATGGGCACTGCAGACTTATTCCAAATAAATTTACACGCAGCAATAAAACCTGTCCCTCAGGATAATCCCTCCACAATCCTCTCCTTCTCTCTCCTTTTCTTTCTCTTTCTTCCTCTTTTTCTCTCTCTCTCCCTCTCTCTCACACCATATTGTGTGCCCGAGCGCACGCACAGACTCCTACACACACATCCGCGTATCTATAAAGAATGTATTCGAGCCCTCCTATCAAGTCAACTATTTAAATGAGGAGTTCCGATGTGTCAAGGTCTCTGTATCTGAGGCCACCTAAGGGCACAGGCAGCAACTCTTCCATGACCCCTGACCCTGAGCAGAGCCTCGCTAGCTGGTTTCACCTTGACTTGGTAAGTAGGCCCAGACTCCAGGTTATTACTCCGGTTAGCTTCCCTGATAACCAGGTCTTTCAGGTGTGTTGTGAGGGGCTGATATTTAAGAAACTTCTCAGCAAAGGCCTCCATCATGAAGTCAAATTAGAAGGCTACAGTACTTCCAGAATGAGCACCTCCCTGTGACCTCCCCCATCCAAATTCGCATCTGCTACCAAACACCCCCCGCCCTCACCCTTTTGTCTCTGTCTCATCCTGTCCTTCTCTCACACAATCGTGCACACGCTAGTACACACGCAAACACGCAAACGCGTGCCTTACATCTTTGCTCTCGTTTGCCCCCTCTCTTCCTAAACACTCCCACTCACATACACTCCCACCCCCCCGCTGGCCCTTATCTCCATGCCACAGTCACGGCATCCACGACGACATTTACATGTGCCCCCGTGACCCTGCGTTCTGCCCCGTGGGTCGCTAAGGCCTCTGATTGGGATCGGGCCAGAACCAGGGAGGGAGGGCCGGGGGCTGGCATTTTGTCAGCCCAGCGGTCACCCCCTCCCTGGCCGGGGGTGAGCGGCGGGCGGTGGGGGGGCTAAAGGCCCGTCTGAACCCAGGGAAAGGGAGCAGAGCCCCAGACTCTCACCTCAGCACTCCCCTGGTCGCGTGCTCAGCTCTTTTTCACACCAGCCAGCGTCGGCCGAGTCGTGAAGAGAGAGGAAGTGCAGGTGCGTGAGTTCAATGCGTGTCCGTCTGCGCGTCATGTTGGGATGTCTGTGCGCGCGCGCGTTTGTGTGTGTTGGTGGGTGTGTGTGTTAGTGTGTGTGCGTGTGTTAGTGTGTGTGCGTGTGTGTAGGAGAACAAACTGCATTGGCAGGGCTTTTGTTGGAGTCCCCCTCGGGGCCAGAGACTCATGTGAGTCAGCAGCCAGTCGGATTTACAGCAGATTGATTAAATTAGCATTCGTTCCGCGACCAGAATATCAACTCATCCGACACCCCTCTCCCTCTCCTCTACACCCCCCCCCCACCCCCAGCCGTCTGCCCTCCACCTGTCATGTTGCCGACCACTTCCAAGCCCCATCACTCCCCTTCAACCCCCCCACCCCCCACCCTGCCCCACCCACGACCAGGAAATTATTTATTTCTCAGTGACAGGGAGCAAAAACTTATTCTCTGGCAGCAACAAATAAAGAAAAAAAAGGATGTTAAGGAGATGGAATGTATTTGTTTTGTAGGTCAGGGGAGACAGAGACCCGGGGAGAGAGCGCCCACAGCCCAAATGATCAAGTATCGACTGGGTGCAATGAAAGAGGTGAGGAGGAGCTCTGGTTCTTAAACAAGGCCTGGGGGCAGAGCAGGGCTGGCTGACCTGCTACTTTATGATATGCACCGCAGCCAATTAGACATTTTCCGGCCAATTAATTTGTTGAGGGAAACAAGATCAATTAGCCAGGAAAATAATGCAGGCAGGCAGGAAAATAACCGACCTGGCAGACAGACAGCATATAGACAGACAGGCAGACATGTTTGGGCTTTAGCAGGTAAAGAGACAGACAGACGGATAGTTACAGACAGACTGACTGACTGACAAACAGACAGACAGACAGAAGCAGACAGACAGACAGAAATTAGTAGATATTACCGGACAGAGAGACAGACAGACAGACAATAGCAAACATTAACGGACAGACAGACAGACAGTAACAGGTAGACAAACAGAATGGCTGACAGACAGTAACAACCCTAGCTAGTCTCCTTGTCTTGTCTCCCTCCATGATAGCTTGTTTTTCCTCCAGCTTTATAAATTGTATACATTATCCCCTGTGGGAAAAAGTGTACAAACAGAATTTTACTTTTCTCTAAAGCATGCTGTTTATATGAATATTTCTTCAAATTAGCAAGAATGCTTGTTTAGTACCGTGATTACTTAGCCCTGGTCACAGAGAACTGTGTTATGTCTGAAGGGCCTTAATTACTCTCTATCATTACTCTCTATCATTACTCTCTATCATTACTCTCTATCACTACTTTCTGTCATTACTCTATATCACTACTCTCTGTCATTACTCTCTATCATTACTCTCTATCATTACTCTATATCACTACTCTCTGTCATTACTCTCTGTCATTACTCTCTGTCATTACTCTCTATCATTACTCTTTATGAATAAAATGGAAAAGAGCTGAGAAAATATTGAGGGTGCTCGATTGTGGCAAGTTATCAGGATTTGGTATTTAACATCATGCTTGTGTCCCTGTACTGATGACACTGTGTTATAAATCACTTCCAATATGGGTAAAATGGAGGAATATCCCCACTGTGGATATTGGTAAACCTTTTAGAATGAACATTTGATGTGGTAGGTACAGGTACAGCCTGGGGACCCAGGCGTTTTAGTAGGAAGGTGGAACAGATGTGAGGTGGAGAGACACCATACAGTGGTGGGATGATTGAGAAACTGAGGACATGTAGGTGATTTGACAGAGGGCAGGTGGCTGGTATGGGAGATGCTGGTGACTTTACACTGTACAGAAAGCTGGTGGTGGGAAATGTATGTGATTTTACACAGCTCAGGGGGCTGGTAGTGGGAGATATTATGTGATATTACCCAGTGCAGGTGGCTGATAGTGGGAGATGTAGGTGATTTTACAGAATGCAGGTGGCTGGTAGTGGGAGATGTAGGTGATTTTACAGAATGCAGGTGGCTGGTAGTGGGAGATGTAGGTGATTTTACAGAGAGCAGGTGGCTGATAAAGGGAGATGTAGGTGATTTGACAGAGTGCAGGTTGCTGATAGTGGGAGACGTAGGTGATTTTACAGAATGCAGGTGGCTGATAGTGGGAGACGTAGGTGATTTTATAGAATGCAGGTGGCTGGTAGTGGGAGATGTAGGTGATTTTACAGAGAGCAGGTGGCTGATAAAGGGAGATGTAGGTGATTTGACAGAGTGCAGGTGGCTGATAAAGGGAGATGTAGGTGATTTGACAGAGTGCAGGTGGCTGATAGTGGGAGACGTAGGTGATTTTATAGAATGCAGGTGGCTGGTAGTGGGAGATCCTGTTTGAATGGCACATCAGAGGCAGAGAACAGTAGCAAAACAGATAGATGGACAGAGAAGGCAGACACACTGTTGTGAAAGATCAGAAGGATGGAATGACAGAAAAAAAAATCAAGGGGGAAAGCCAGACGTACTAAAGGGTAGGGAGTAAAAGGGGAGGGGTGAAGGAGGGGAGATGAGAAAGAGATTCCTGTTTCGGGAGAAGCAAACTGGTTTAAACGACATGCTATGCTACAGCTGCCGTGTTGGTGGGGCCAGAGGGAGTCAGAGACTTAGTGGCACTGGTCTGAGGATCTGGGAAATGTAACAAATCAGCCTAAACTAAACAGCAGCTAATCCTGTGTGGATCTTGGAAGGGTTGGATTTCAGCAGCCTCCAGACCCTGTCACCCTGGGACCATAGACAGGGAGGTAGGCTGGGTTGGGGCTGTCCCAAGTATGGATTTACTGAACTAACACTGCACAAAAGCTCAGAATTTTTTAATATTCTTTTTGTGCCATTTGTATTCCCCTTTCCACATATGTCAAGGAGAGGTTTAGTATTGTTCTTCCCGGAAATCATTAAAATGTCAGTGCGACTAATCAGTAGTATGACACAGAGAAATAGCATTGCAACCATGTCCTTGTAAATGTCTTAATGTAACACATCTTTCAATGTGCCTTTTCACGGTGAACCTGCCAAACAGCTAATAGGTATCAAATGGTATAAATAGATGTACTAGAAATGGTAAAATTACGCATCAAAACTACACTAAAGATTTGCTCTTGGTGAACCAATGGGAACTGGGAATCAACGTTCATACACACTAGCTCACTTCATTGATTTTGTGTAGAAAATCCCAAACGAAAGGGGCTGGAAGCAAAATTGGGAGAAAGCAGCAAAGCGTCAGAAGACAGTAAAGTATCCCCAGATGAAACATTTCAGCCCTAGCCCTCCCCTCTGTCTGACATTGGCTATTGATTTTGACATCTGGCGCAGATGAGCCGGATGGTTATGAATGGCCAAGGTAGCGTTCAATGACCCTTTAATGTTCACATGAGGCTGCAGGGAAATAGATTTCAGATAAACATTATGAGGCCCTGCGTCCATAAAGAGCATCGTTTATGAATTTTGTTTGTTTCAACTGCTGCCCTGGTGTTCAATGGAGTGAGGAGCTACTGTATCTACCAGGGGAGGCCAGTCCCACTGACAGATAGGGATGAGAAGGTTTTACATTTTCTCAGTTTCTCTGTCTCTCTGACCTGAGGAGTTGTTGTGTGTCTGGGTCTCAGCTGTGGGTGTCCAGACAGGCCGACAGACATGCAGGCAGACAGACAGAGACGCAGGGTGTGTAAGCAGGACCAGGGGTCTATTACGACAGTTGCGGAGACAGCTGCTTATGGAAACATTTGCCGTCTGGAAGATTCCGGACATCGCTGAGAGAACCTGCTGTAGCAACATGCTGGAACATGGTTAATATTGTTGGGACAATGTATTGGAGCATGGTTAAGATGTTTAAGCCTCAGATATGGGCTGTCTTAAGGTCAAGGACCCCACCTCGTCAGATCATAGGGTGTCATAGGGTGTCATCCATCCACAATCTTCTGTCTCTTCCTAAGCAGCCATTCTGTTCTTTTGGTACAGCTTAAACTGGACCAGTTCTGGAGCCTGTAAAGCTAGCCTATTGGTACATAACGCAGAACGTCCATTATGATATTAAGGCATGAACCTCTGACGGCCACCTCCTCCAGACAGACCCACCACACAGTCACTCTGATGGCCACCCCATCCAGACAGACCCACCCCACCACACAATCCCTCTGACAGCCACCCAATCCAGACAGACCCACCACACAGTCACTCTGATAGCCACCCCATCCAGACAGACCCACCCACCACACAATCCCTCTGACAGCCACCCAATCCAGACAGACCCACCACACAGTCACTCTGATGGCCTCCTCATCCAGACAGACCCACTCCACCACACAATCACTCTGATAGCCACCCCATCCAGACAGACCCACCCACCACACAGTCACTCTGACAGCCACCCCATCCAGACAGACCCACCCCACCACACAATCACTCTGATAGCCACCCCATCCAGACAGACCCACCCACCACACAGTCACTCTGACAGCCACCCCATCCAGACAGACCCACCCCAGCACACAATCACTCTGATAGCCACCCCATCCAGACAGACCCACCACACAGACACTCTGATCGCCACCCCATCCAGACAGACCCACCACACAGACACTCTGACAGCCACCCCATCCAGACAGACCCACCCCACCACACAATCACTCTGATCGCCACCCCATCTAGACAGACCCACCCCACCACACAATCACTCTGATCGCCACCCCATCCAGACAGACCCACCCACCACACAGTCACTCTGACAGCCACCCCATCCAGACAGACCCACCCCAGCACACAATCACTCTGATAGCCACCCCATCCAGACAGACCCACCACACAGACACTCTGATCGCCACCCCATCTAGACAGACCCACCCTACCACACAATCACTCTGATAGCCACCCAATCCAGACAGACCCACCACACAATCACTCTGATAGCCACCCAATCCAGACAGACCCACCACACAGACACTCTGACAGCCACCCCATCCAGACAGACCCACCCCACCACACAATCACTCTGATAGCCACCCCATCCAGACAGACCCACCACACAGTCACTCTGATGGCCACCCCATCCAGACAGACCCACCCCACCACACAGAGTGACTTTTTGGTGGTTTGGGTCTGTCTGGATGGGGTGGCCACCAGAGTGACTGTGTGGTGGGGTGGGTCTGTCTGGATGGGGTGGCCACCAGAGTGACTGTGTGGTGGGGTGGGTCTGTCTGGATGGGGTGGCTATCAGAGTGTCTGTGTGGTGGGTCTGTCTGGATGAGGAGGCCATCAGAGTGTCTGTGTGGTGGGTCTGTCTGGATGGGGTGGCCGTCAGAGTGACTGTGTGGTGGAGTGGGTCTGTCTAGATTGGGTGGCCATCACACTCATTATCAGAGAGACATTGTCTCTTGTGTCAGACACAATCGATTGATTTCCTGCTTTTATTTATTTATCTTCCATTAGACGAGACATAGGGGCTTTTAGACTCACAACGCAACCAGACGATTCGTCGTCTTCTCTCTTCTTTTTTCTTTTTCTTTTTTTTAAAGATTGTTGGCTTGAATACCAACCGACACATATGCAAATGGCCTCCTTAGTATTCCGGCATCATATTGTTGCAGAGAATATCAATCAGAGCTTTTGACGCACCAAAGTAGGAGAGAGGGGCCCAGACGGAAGCAGCCACGTATCAGCCCGCTGCCTTGTTGTTGTGAAACAAGGCCAACACAACGCCAAGCAACATCCTGCCTGTCAATCTCCCAAATGGGATTTTGCATGGCAGTGAAGATGTTACCCTCAGCTCCTGTTTCCTATGTACATCCATGTCCTAAAGTTCAATCTGTTGGATAAGGGTAGTGAATGCCCTCTATGACTCGCTGTCTCATTGCTAGTAGAAATTGAGAGGTCTTTGGAGAAAGTTCATAACCATTAATGTCATGGCTACATACAGGAACTGTAGGTAGCTATGTTCCTATTGTAGTTTTGGGCTGTGTGACAAAGATAACAAGCTGCAATCTCTATGTTTCTCTGAACCTGTTCACCCTCCCTCCTCGCCACCATATCTCCTTCTCTCTTCTCCCCTTCTCCCTCCTCCTCCCTCCTCTTTTATACTCCTTACCCTTGGCCAGATGGAGCACTAACCTGGTTATCGCCATAACAACAACCACACAGTGAGTCATATCTGTCCAATGTCAAAAGTCCGTTTGCCTCTATTTATCTGTCTTTCAGTCTTCTCCTCCATATCTAACTCTCCCATTTTGTACCCCATCATCACTCCCTTGACCCCCTCTCTCCTGCTCTCTCCCCCCCTTCATTTCTCCCTACCTTCCCAATGTCTCGCTGCATCCCCGTCTTTATACCTCCCCAAAATGTCCTCTTTCTCCTCTCCTTTCCAACTTCCCAGAGACCTCCTATTTTTGATCCCGCCCGTAACCTGATTAAAACCCCCACATTAAGCCAAATGAACAGGAGGGAGATTCAATTAGCCCTGGAAGCTGATGAAGGCCAATGGTGTCTGTGTGTGTATAGTGCAATGGGCTTCTTCTCATCGCCACTCCTCTAACAGTCAAAGGCGTAGCTTTTCGAGGTCAGGAAGGATGGGGGGGGGGGGGTTGTTTGTGGTCAGTGGCCTTGGTCAGAGCTGGAGAGGAGAGTTTCAGGGAGGGTGAGGAAGGATAGACTGCTGGGGGCTTGTGGGTATATAGGGTGCACACTTGGGGCTTTGTGTGTCAGGACATGAATACAGAGTGGCCTTGATCAGTGCCAAAGATGGGATGAGGAAATATATCAAATTGTTCTGCCCATGTCCTTGCTCAGCTCCTCAGTCCTCCTATACCAACCCCCAGCATGGGGTAATGAATCCCAATGGAACGGCCGTTTCTACATGCAAGACACATTTCCCAAAAGGGACACCAAACAAATCAAACGACACGGATAAATGCACTGCTTGTTTTATTCTCTGCCACCCCTCCTGGAGTATTCCAGAGGCAGGGAGTGGGCATGGGTCAGCAGAACATTTGGGTTTTGGGTCAAGGATGTTTGAATTAAGTGAAGTGTTACAGTATAGCCAAACTTCTAATTTGGTTTTGGTTCTGAGCAGCCGTTTAGAATGGCACACTCCAACGAGAGGTATTAACGGTACTATTTGTGTGAAGGCCCTTTAAGATGAGATAAAGACTTACTCTCTATCTGTCTACAGTAGCTGGGAATGGGAGATTAGAGAGAGGGTGCATAGAGTGGCTTTCTGACTGTGACGAGAGGCATACACGTGTCCCAAAAGGCACTATTCCTTTGTAGTGGACTGGTCTTGACGAGGCCTACAGTATATATGGTCCCATACGCCTGGGGTCTAGTAGTGCACAATATTAGGGAATAGAGTGCCATTTGGTATGCACCCAATGTCTTCATTCCCCCTCACCCAGTGCTCCATCTGTAGTAAGGGTGAAATAAGGTTCCCTCCGCCCCGTCCCTGGGCTCCCATGGCAAATGGGAAAAGAAAATCAATTTATTCTGAGAGGCCTGGAGGGCCCAGGGGGAAGAGGAAGAGAGAATGAGAGAGACTAGACCAGCGCCCTGTCGCCTGCCCAGGCCTCACCTCACTCTAACTTCTACCACCGCTCAGCCTCCAGGAGACAGATAATGATCACACCTCCCCTCACCCTAAGCTTACTGTATGTCTACATTACCTCAGCATAACACTCACCCTCAGCTGTATAACTACAGTACCTCAGCATAACGCTCACCTCATCTGTATAACTACAGTACCTCAGCATAACGCTCACCTCATCTGTATAACTACAGTACCTCAGCATAACACTCACCTCATCTGAATAACTACAGTACCTCAACATAACACTCACCTCACCTGTCTGTCTTAAGTACCTCAACATAACACTCAACTCACCTGTTTGTCTACAGTACCTCAACATAACACTCAACTCACCTGTATGTCTACAGTACCTCAACATAAAACTCAACTCACCTGTATGTCTACAGTACCTCAACATAAAACTCAACTCACCTGTTTGTCTACAGTACCTCAACATAACACTCACCTCACCTGTTTGTCTACAGTACCTCAACATAACACTCAACTTACCTGTCTGTCTACAGTACCTCAACATAACACTCACCTCATCTGTATAACTACAGTACCTCAACATAACACTCACCTCACCTGTCTGTCTAAAGTTCCTAAACATAAAACTCAACTCACCTGTCTGTCTACAGTACCTCAACATAACACTCACCTCACCTGTTTGTCTACAGTACCTCAACATAACACTCAACTCAGCTGAATGTCTACAGTACCTCAACATAACACTCACCGCACCTGTATGTCTACAGTACCTCAACATAAAACTCAACTCACCTGTCTGTCTACAGTACCTCAACATAACACTCACCTCACCTGTTTGTCTACAGTACCTCAACATAACACTCAACTTACCTGTCTGTCTACAGTACCTCAACATAACACTCACCTCATCTGTATAACTACAGTACCTCAACATAACACTCACCTCACCTGTCTGTATAACTACAGTACCTCAACATAACACTCAACTCAGCTGTGTGTCTACAGTACCTCAACATAACACTCAACTCACCTGTATGTCTACAGTACCTCAACATAAAACTCAACTCACCTGTTTGTCTACAGTACCTCAACATAACACTCACCTCACCTGTTTGTCTACAGTACCTCAACATAACACTCAACTTACCTGTCTGTCTACAGTACCTCAACATAACACTCACCTCATCTGTATAACTACAGTACCTCAACATAACACTCACCTCACCTGTCTGTCTAAAGTTCCTAAACATAAAACTCAACTCACCTGTCTGTCTACAGTACCTCAACATAACACTCACCTCACCTGTTTGTCTACAGTACCTCAACATAACACTCAACTCAGCTGAATGTCTACAGTACCTCAACATAACACTCACCGCACCTGTATGTCTACAGTACCTCAACATAAAACTCAACTCACCTGTCTGTCTACAGTACCTCAACATAACACTCACCTCACCTGTTTGTCTACAGTACCTCAACATAACACTCAACTTACCTGTCTGTCTACAGTACCTCAACATAACACTCACCTCATCTGTATAACTACAGTACCTCAACATAACACTCACCTCACCTGTCTGTCTAAAGTACCTCAACATAACACTCAACTCAGCTGTGTGTCTACAGTACCTCAACATAACACTCACCTCACCTACAGCCCTTCAACAGTAAATACCACACCTGTCTATCTACAGTCCCACAACATTAAAGCATCACACCACCAATTTACGTACATCACACATGCAATCCCTTAACCCTACTGCCACCACTCCTCTGGATCTTAAATCCAGAATTTTTTTATTGTGCAATTCTTCAAAAAATTGCCCCCTACAGCTACCTCCATGGCTGGGTGAAATCCCTTACTCTGCCCATGGGACTGTGACAGGTGACTTCCCAGGTCGGCTGGCCTCACAATCCCCAATCCTGGGTGGCATACTGTATCTTTATCCTCTTTGGCCCGGTGAGAATGGGGAGCACCCTGATCCGTTTAAACAGAGCAGGGGTGGAGAGGAGCATAGCCGACACACTGATTCCCTGGCCCACCCCCCGCCATGTTATTCCTTCAACGGGGCCCCTCAGGAGAGGAGCTTTTCTAATACACATTTTGAACCCGGGGGACAGAGGTAAGGGCAGCATGGGAAGAGGGGAAAACGTTTCCATTTCCTCTCTTTTTTTTTTATCACACTCCTCCGTGCTGGGCTGAGATGATCCCTCCATTCCTCCAATCCCTCCTCCATCTCTCCGCCCCCCCGAGCACCAAACCAGCAGACTCCACAATAACTCAATATCCCCTGTTTCTCTCCTGGGGGGGTGGAAGAGCTCGGAGGTGTAGGGAGACTATAATGCTGCCTGCCTGGTAGGCTGACCAAATGAGATAAGGGAGCCCGGAGATGTGGGCATGTAACGCGGAAGGTGGAAGAGTGGACCATGCCCCCGAAGCCAGCATGTTTAGGCCGGAGCTAGCCACAGTGCCACTTGGTCTCATTGCGATGCACACCTGAGTGAGATCAGCTGCCTTTCTACTGATAAAAGTCTACCCGCTGTGTGTTAGAAGCTGAGCTCTCTGGACATATTTCAGACCCGTAGACATTGTTTTCTCGACAGGAACAAGCAACCGGGCGACAAGTGAAGCTGGTAAGCTGGGTAGCGGGCTTTAAAGTGACGTGTTACTCTAAGTTCTTAGTTCAGCATCCCCCTCCTTGGGTCCTTAGCCTCTATAGTTCTGCTGGTACTGTAGCCTATGTAGTTCTGCTGGTACTGTAGCCTATGTAGTTCTGCTGGTGCTCTAGCCTCTGTAGTTCTGCTGGTACTGTAGCCTCTGTAGTTCTGCTGGTACTGTAGCCTCTGTAGTTCTGCTGGTACTGTAGCCTATGTAGTTCTGCTGGTACTGTAGCCTCTGTAGTTCTGCTGGGCTGTAGCATTTTTTCTCAAAATGTTTCATTCTTTGGTCATCCACGGTAAAGGTTGTTTACCTACAAGGCATTTGCAATTCCTGAAATAGCGGGACTATGTTTTAAAATGAAATCCAATATGTACACAAATCCCCTTAAAAGGAAAATGTAAATATATGTATCATTTAACATCATGTGCCTCTCATTCTGATATACAATAGATTGGACCTACACATCAAGACCTAGCTTCTTGGAGTACTGAAAGACTCACTACAGGGGACCTGGTGTTCAAAATTCTGTGACAACTCCACAAGCCATTAACAAAGCATTTTGACACAATTGATTTTATACCTGCATTATGCAATTCATTATAATTTATTATCAATTATCAATTTAATGTCAATTGGAAATTCCAATGGGTTTTAGTAACAGTATTAGATTCAGAGAATATGATTGAAATACATTCCTTATAACTAATTCATTGAATGAGAACTAAGTACATTTCTCCTTAGATCAGTTGCATGTTCCCATGTTCCACTCTTGAATTTGAGAGGAATTGTTTTATCATGTTGTTTTTAGTAGTTATCTGAGGACCTCACCTCACTAAATAAAGATGGCATTGCCGGCAAGCAATCGTGTGCTACATAAGTCATAAAAGATAGAATGACCAGGATTTCTATTAATACAATCAATAATTGAGCCAGAATTCTTGTTCAGGAACTAGAGGGGTTGAACAAATGTCACTATCTGACTAAAAATGTCACCAAGAGCACGGTTCACTGGCCTTGACCTGAACTGCAATAAATGTTCCCAAATTATACCTTTAGTGACTGTTATATTGTGTGGGTAACAGTAAAAATAATTGTTTAATTTAAAGTCAAAACTTTCCCCAGTAATTACTGGCCCTATCAGGGGTGTGAGTAGGTTTGGGGGGTCTCGGGGGTCTTGATTTCTGTTAGGAAAAATGGTTGAGAGAAAATAGTACAGAATGTGATGGTATTCAGCAAGGTCCGTGTTTGTAGAGCAATGTGCCAGACAGAATATAGACATGGAGAATGTGTCATTTCGTTTTTTACTACTGTGATTGGAGGAAGGGATAGAGAGAGAGGGAATGGGAGAAAGAGAGGATGACCTGGAGAAAGAATGAGATGGTGAAAGCATGAGAGAGGGAGCAGGAGAATGACAGACAAAGAGGGAGAAGGACAGAAAGGAATAGAGCTGGGTGATGAAGATGGAGAATGTGTTGTGGTGTTCCTTAGTGCTGTGACTGGGTATATAAGAGAGGGATTAGGGAGAGGGAATGGTCTGAGGCAGAGGGCTTTAGCAGCATGCCAACTGCGCAGACAAGCCTTATAGCTATAAGCCTGGCCCTGATTCCCAGACACACCGAACCCAACAACAGAATACCATGTAGAAACACTGGAACTAAAGGAGAAGAATGAACGACATGGAACAACACAGTGGCATCATGCCCGACAGTGGCAGAACGCCCATTAGGGCATTGGGGCGGAGCCCCACATTTGATAAGGAAAAAAAGCAAATATATATATACTATAATTAGATACTTATATTATGGAATATATTTTAAAAAGTTTTGTTAGCACTTTATTTCACAGGATGGAAATAACTAGTACATTTATGAAACAACATTGAAACAAAGAGGAAGCAACTGGGTAACAACAATGCTAAACTACACATCACTAGTAAACATTTTGCCGCGGAAATTAAAAGGTAAATGCAAGGAATGTTGTGGGGAAAAAACATTGTAACTGAAATGGTAGCTCTGGGTAATAGCAAGCTAATTACCCATTTAGCATTTGTTTGCTTAAGCTGAAATAACAAGGAAACAAGGAAAATTTAAGGCAGTAGCTATCCCCATTGCTTTTTAACCACTGCCGGCTCTAGCAATTTGGGGGTCCAAAGCAAATTACATTTGGGGCCCCTCTCCCCTATCGGTTGGGGGCTCCCTAGCAGTTGAAGGCTGCCTAGTGGTGAGGGGCCCTAAGCAACTGTTTGTTACTCATGCCTACAGTCGGCCCTGCCTGGTACCTTCATGTTACTGTGTGTAGTTGCAGTGTGAATGGCTGTCCTCCCATTACCATGCAATTGGACAGTGGTAGCCTTCTTTCCACTTAGTTTCAACTTCAATTTCAGTGTAGTTTCAGTGCAACGCCCAGGCATTTTCCCTGCAAACTAAAGTAAAGATCTTCCCCCCTATTTCCATGCAATTGAGCAGTTTCTTTTTTCCTCCTACACCATTTCAATTCCACTGTTCTACTGTAGAGCACTACAGTGTAATGCCCAGGTATTGTCCCTGCTAACTACAGCAAAGATAGTCCCTCCTGCTAACAAGCAATTGACCAGTATTTTTATTTTGCATTAAAAAATAATCCGTACTATAAATCACACAAGCTGCAGTGTGGATGGTCAAACTGCATCTGAATGCTACCGTTAGAACATACAAGTGAATATCGCATTCACCGAAGAAAAGCAAGCATCATTTATATCTAAATGTATGACGAACACTTGCTTTAAAGGTATTTAAAAGAAATCTTATCAGTATATGTGTGTCAAACCTGCAGGGATTTCATCACACGACTTAAAACACAGTGTTAAACGATCGCTTTGGCATTGATATTGAAGTGACTGACCCAGTCTCTGTGTATTTGTTGAGGTAGCTGTCTATATCAGGTATATTTTTTTCATCCCAAAGGAGACACCATACTGGATAAGAGTAGAATGTGAATCCTGAAACTATCTTAAAAGTCCTCATAATACCAGTATCATTGGCCTCTCCTCAGCCAGCTAAATATATCTCCCTACTGTAGCCACAAAGACTGGAGCCAGTCTGCTCCACTGCCACTAGGGGGAACAGAAATTGATCAATTGTGGCAGCATATTTTTTTATTGATGCGATATATTCAGAGAGCTACATTTCATTGTAGTCTTTAAGGTGTGCCTTCTGAGAAGAGGAGAGTTGACGGAGGGAGGAAAATAAGTTGTATTATTACATTAACGGGGCGGAAGTAATTTGAGAGAGTGTTCATGAAATAATCCACCATAAAACACAAAGTCGATCAGGGTGGCGGACAGAGAGGCAGGCCAGCAGCAGACTTTGGTTCAGAAGGTATTTCAAATAATTCTCAACACTTTATCTGTATCTGATTGAGGCACAATGGAACTCACAGGATAAATGAGGACCTTGCCAACCACATCCTCTAGATAGACTAACGCAAGAAATTGTTAAGCATTAGAAATATTTCAAAGTTTCAAATATTTGAACCCCAGTGGGCAGGAGAGGAAGGAAGAGAGGCATTGGAGGGTGAGGTCAGAGGGGAAACCATGACGGTGGAGTGGGGGGGGGCACAGTGAGAAGCAACGATGATCTGTCAGTGGCGAGATACTGGCCACAGACGCAACGGAGGCTCTGAAATGAGGTCACCTCGCGGTGAAGGTGGTTGCTGATATGGGAGGAGACCACGATGCCAAGGCAGACAACCTATCCACAGTACCATCGGTCTGGCTGGAGATCAGAGGGAGGGAGAGAGACATGGGACTATGCTGAGTTAAATCACACTGTCAGTGAGGTGCTGAATTCTCCCTGGAGCCAGAGAGGGAGAAAGGCAGGGGGGGGGGGCACACTGGGAGATAGAGAGCGACATGGGGGAGAAAGAGGAAGACGTGGGAGAAAGACGGATACTCGGGGGGAGAAAGAGGGATGTAGTTAGCGAATGAATTCAGAGAGAGGGGGAACTACAGAGGGTTGGAGAATGAGGGATAGCAAAACAGATGGAGGTAGAGATGGTGGAGAGAGAAAGTGCCTGCACCTTCATGTGGTTGACTTTAGAGCTTTGAAGGGCTAAGGAATCAAAAACTGCCCAAAGATGAGGCAAACAGGGTTGGAACAATTTAAATCAAGTAAAATGAACAAATACTTTATGTGACAGTGACAGGGAGAAGAGGCCACCCGGAAGAATATGGGAGAGGGAGAGAGAGAGAGAGAGGGAGAGAGAGAGAGAGAGAGAGAGAGAGAGAGAGAGAGAGGGTGCAATCAAACGGAGAATAACGGTGTGGGAGTGGATGAGTGCAACTAGACCATACAGGCGGGGGGGGGGGGGGGGGGGGGGGGGGGCTGGCAGTTTAGTCCCCAACACGACATAAGACAAAAAAAAGAGAATAGAAATGGGGATGTAACGTCACGTGGGACCCACTAAATGGGCCTGTTGAACGATTTATGGGACATATTACAGCTTCATTGGGAGGGAACCCCATTAAACATCAGAATATAGCAAATCAACAACAACAGTGTGTGATTTATGAATGACTGAAGCCTTGTGTTGGTGAGACCGCTCTATTCACACTGGGTACACGATTATACTGGCAACGCCATTGTGTACGAATAGCTTTTTGATTAACAAGACAAAACGTGTATAAGTTAATATACCACACATGTTTATGCTCCCCCTCTCCAGCACGCCTCATTAAGGCGAGATGCTTATCAGCTGAAACAACTTGCACTGTCTCGGAGAATCGCTGCGTGACGTCAGCTCGAGCCGTCGTCGGAGGCGAAAAGTAAGTAGCGTTTTGGCCACACAGGGAAGGCTACTGTAATTACAGCACTATTGAACGGATATCATACGAGGACAATCTCAGAGGGACCGATGTGTACTGAAGCCAATCACATCAGCCGGGTCCCCCCCCCGAAAGCTGGCAGCCCTGTTGAATATGTGTTGGGTATAAAAAAGCTCTCCGTCTCCATGGGTCAGGAGGCTGCATTGTCTCCTTATTTCTGCCTCAAATGGCACACGATTCCCTGTTTAGCGCCATGCTTTTTACTGGAGCACGTGGAGCCTTGTTCCAACGTAATGCAGTAACTAGGCTGGGAATAGGGTGTCGTTTGGAACGTGTTGTCTCCCTGCGTGCTGCTCCGACAGTCAATAACACCACAGAGTCTACCCGCCATTACTTACCCATAAGTCACTGCAGCAGACCAATCTATTAGGCATAAATATTAGTGTACATAATATTTGTGCATCGGCACGTAGCGCACGCCCACAAACAACACCCACCCGCCTACATACAACACACACACACAAATGCCTATCGAGGCTTTACAGTGCGATAGCAGGCGTTGGCTAATGAACGTATTGAGAGAGTGTCATTACCGTCTGTGTAATAACTCAACATCTTTGACTGATTTATCTATGAAACGGCCATGGCTCATTGCCTCCATATTTCAGCGTTTAGCAAACACCTAATTGAATACTTATGTATTTGCCTATTGATGAGTCCATTTGCAGCTACCGTGCCACACCAGCAGCCTCTCATAACAAGCTACTGGATCAAACAGACAGAAAAAAAAGAAAATATCTCTTTCTAACCAGAGAGTAAGGGCTTGCTTCATATTTCTTAAATCATGTTCCTGTTCATGCGCCGTGCATTAACATGTTTTACTATGTGTTGTATTACAGCGCTAACAGGTTATAAAGGTGTTATTACACTGTAATAGCTGGTGAACTGAAGCGAAGCAGCAAATAATTGTCCCTAGAGTGAAGCTATGAATCCCCACTCAGTGCTGTCAACAAGCCCCTGGCCTTGGCAAAGCTCTGCTCCCATTTAAAAGCACATTTATTTCTGTGTGTGTGTGTATGTGTGTGTGTGTGTCTCTTTCTCTGTGTGTAGGGACAAGAACCACAGAGTTGGACCCGGCTCAGTGCCTTCAATGTTTATTTGGCCTCTATTATCTTTTATTTGCAGGCTGATGCATTCTCTTGGCAAGCAGAGGACAGGCAGTAATTCAGCATCACTCTCCCACACCATGCGCCGTCTGTCTGTGGAGGAATGCAGGCTGCCTCCCACCAACCATGGCCTCTACGTACACACATACAGTAAGTACACCTAAGGACATGAAACACAAACCCACACATAACTAGATACCGGAGAGAAGTTCACGTGCGTGGATGTTCCTCTCACACAGATGGTCCTGGTGAAATGTGAGCAGGCATTCACTCGCACACAAGCACACATGCGCACATTTACACGCGCATGTGCGCAACGCACACATGCTGACACACATGCAGATTTGAGATTGCAGCCTTGTTCAGAGCGAACCCACTCAGACAGTTTTGAATATGCAAATGTGTTGAGCACAAAAAGGAGCTTGAAAACCTGTTATTACAGCATGCCATGGGCTCTGATATGGCAGACAACAAAGACAAGAATGGAAGAGGGGGGAGAGAGAACAGGGGAGGGGGAGAGATGAAGTGAGAATGGGGGAGAAAGCTCGGAGTGAGAAGTGGTTGAGAGAGAGCGAGGAGGGATAGCGAAGGGGGAGAGGGAGATAAATACGTATGAAGGCACCCAGCACAGAGGGAGACGAGGAGGTACTAGAGAGAGGGGGAGGTACTAGAGAGAGGGGGAGGTACTAGAGAGAAAGTGTGTGTGTGGGGGGGGGGACCGAGAGACAGAAGAAAAATGTCATAAGGCTATAAAATAAAAGACAGAAGCGCAGAAAGCAAGTGAAAAGCAGACATTAATATGAAGAAGAGACAGGGGGGAGAGAAACCATTAAGGAAATACAGTTGGAGATATAGTGGAGAAAGGACACAGATAAAAAGAGAGGAAGGAGAGAGGGAGAGAAACATAGAGAGAGACAGCAAGACAGGGAGAAAATAAAAGAGAGAGTGATGGTGCAAACTTGCAAAGAGGAGATAATGGCGAGCAGAAGGAGCGAGGACGGACCCTCAGAGACCAGGCAGGAGGGGCTGCAGAATGGTGCCGCTGCTTGTTGCCTAGCGGCCTGAACAGTTGCCTGGGAGATATGTACATCTGGGAGAGGCGAGGAGGTGGCAGGGTGAGGTAGGGACACAGGAGAAGAGAGGAGGTCTAGGAAACTCAGGGAGGTGCAGGTGGGGGCAGGAGAGGGGCTGTGTCAGGGGGCTGTTGGACAATAATGCCACACCAGCAATTGGAGCCAAAATGACAATTTGCAGAGACACTGTATAGGCCTGACAGAAGGCAGGTTAAGGACAGACAGACCGACTAATCTGGTTCCCCGTCACTTGTGCCTGATAGGCTGTAGAAGAGCCTGGGGACCAGGATACAGACAGACACATGTCCCAGAACGTCTGGAGGGGGAATGGAGGGGATGTTGACCTCTGCAGTGCCCCCTCCTTTAGACGCCCAAACCCCTGATGCTGTCTAGGACTGTAGACAAAGAGGCAGGCAGTTCAGTTGGGCTGTAAACAAACAGACAGGCAGTAGAGTTGGGATGTAGACAGACAGACAGGCAGTAGACTTAGGATGTAGACAGACAGGCAGTACAGTTGGACTGTAGATAAACAGACAGGCAGTTCAGTTGGGCTGTAAACAAACAGACAGGCAGTAGAGTTGGGATGTAGACAGACAGACAGGCAGTACAGTTGGACTGTAGATAAACAGACAGGCAGTTCAGTTGGGCTGTAAACAAACAGACAGGCAGTAGAGTTGGGATGTAGACAGACAGACAGGCAGTACAGTTGGAATGTAGATAAACAGACAGGCAGTACAGTTGGACTGTAGATAAACAGACAGGCAGTTCAGTTGGACTGTAGATAAACAGACAGGCAGTTCAGTTGGGCTGTAAACAAACAGACAGGCAGTAGAGTTGGGATGTAGACAGACAGACAGGCAGTACAGTTGGACTGTAGGTAAACAGACAGGCAGTACAGTTGGACTGTAGATAAACAGACAGGCTGTTCAGTTGGACTGTAGATAAACAGACAGGCAGTTCAGTTGGGCTGTAAACAAACAGACAGGCAGTAGAGTTGGGATGTAGACAGACAGACAGACAGGCAGTACAGTTGGACTGTAGATAAACAGACAGGCAGTACAGTTGGACTGTAGACAAAGAGGCAGGCAGTTCAGTTGGGCTGTAAACAAACAGACAGGCATTAGAGTTGGGATGTAGACAGACAGACAGGCAGTAGACTTGGGATGTAGACAGACAGACAGGCAGTACAGTTGGACTGTAGACAAAGAGGCAGGCAGTTCAGTTGGGCTGTAAACAAACAGACAGGCATTAGACTTGGGGTGTAGACAGACAGACAGGCAGAACAGGTGGACTGTTAATAAACAGACAGGCAGTACAGTTGGACTGTAGATTAACAGACAGGCAGTACAGTTGGACTGTAGATAAACAGACAGGCAGTACAGTTGGACTGTAGACAAACTGACAGGCAGTACAGTTGGACTGTAGACAAACCGACAGGCAGTACAGTTGGGCTGTAGACAGTCAGGCAGTACAGTTGGGCTGTAGACAGACAGGCAGTACAGTTGGACTGTAGACAGACAGGCAGTACAGTTGGGCTGTAGACAGACAGGCAGTACAGTTGGGCTGTAGACAGACAGGCAGTACAGTTGGACTGTAGACAGACAGTGGTGAAGGTCGACTGGTCCTTCTCCAAAGCGTTTTAGTTTGGCCCCAGCGTGGCTTTATGTCTGCCGTGTGTATTTAACCCCTCTCAGCGAGCCAGACCAGAGGATGGACAGACCCAAATGTCAAATGGTAATTTAGAGGGAAGAAGCAGCATTGAAAAAGAAAATGAATAGACCTCACATTTGCTGGTCATTCTGTAAAGGTCATCAGAAAATATTAAAAGCCCTGGGAAGGGACCTGCAGGGAGGATGAAGGGAAGGAAGTTGGCACAATCACAAACCTTCCAGATGACTTTGAAAATGAAAAAACAGCAGTTAGTGCCAAAAGCTGGGCCAGACTTCTCCACTTTTCAACTGCTGTCCCCATTCACGACTGTTCAGTCATTGTGGGATTCAATTAGTCAGTTTTCTTTGATCAAATGATTGTTTGAAAGTGGAACTAAAAACCAACCACATCTACACTACAATGGCTGAGTTTCTGCAGAAAGACAATGAATAATAAACATCATATGAACAAAAGGGCTGCCTTTGTTTTCCCTTTATTCAAATGTGCAGTCTTGAAGGAAACATTGACTCAGGGATTTGGCACATGACGTCACTACCAATATACTGGACCAGATTACATGTGTAACCATTTCAGTAATGAAAACTGGCCCTCCCATTTCTGGCAACAATTTAGTGTGGGTTTATTTAGAAAAATCTGTAGGTATCCAATAAAGAACGCATCAATTGATGAAGTATTATTGTAAAGGCCGGCCACGGCCTTGAAAAGCGTTTACATAATACACATGTCTCTTAGTCATTAACGGCACATACATGTATGACACCTTTAGTGACCACATTTATAACACCAATTGTCACAATTATTAGGAATGCCATGTGACTGTTACTATAGCATTGTGCCAGCTAGGCTGAAACACCCCAACTGGTTATTTAGACTCATCGACAGGCTTAGTTTCCTTCTGAACTCATTACTTTCCCAAAGCATGAGTAGATAAAACAATAAGATACATTTTGGTGATTTTAGAGACAAAACATGTAGCATTTTATTATACTTCATATTAATTAAAAATGTATTTCCTTTATCAAAGATTCCTGACAAAAACAAGCCTACCTCTGGAATGTCAGCGGAGCACTGAGCTGATCTAATCAGCTTTTTTTTAAAGCCTTTTATTTATTTTTCAGCTCCTGCAGATCTAGCTATTTTCAACTCACTAAAACATGGAGGTTAACAACTAGAAAAGGCAAAATGCTCAAAGGTTGTGGTGAAAACAAAAAATAAATTTATTAGTTTGCAAATTCGGGGATTGATGTAGTGCAAATGATGAGATGATTGAATTGAGATTAGAGAGGACAGAGAAGAGAGGACAGAGGAGTGAGAACAGAGGAGTGAGGACAGCGGAGCGAGGACAGTGGAGAGAGGACACAGGAGAGAGGACAGAGGAGTGAGAACAGAGGAGCGAGGAGAGAGGACAGAGGAACGAGAACACAGGAGAGAGGACACCGGAGAGAGGACAGAGGAGAGAGGACAGAGGAGAGAGGACAGAGGAACAAGAGCACAGGAGCGAGGACAGAGGAGAGAGGACAGAGGAGAGAGGATAGAGAAGAGAGGAGACAACAGTCGAGTGAGATCAGAGGTGTGAGGACACAGGAGAAAGGAGAGAGGACAGAGGAGAGGACAAAGGAACAAAAAGAGAGGAGCGAGAACAGAGGAGAGAGAACAGAGGAGCGGACATAGGAGAAGACAGAGGAGAGAGGACAAAGGAGTGAGGACAGAGGAGCGAGACAGAGGAGTAAGAACAGAAGGGAAATGGAACAGCTGAGGAGGTCACAGCAGGCGACATAGCAAACAAGTGTCCTGACCAACCAGGGGTCGCCTGTTTGACTTCTATTCTAGATGTTTCACACCTAGCACAGTGAGACCATGGAAACATTACATATTGTTGAATAGAAATGTAAAGATCCATTCCACCTGACATATACTGCCTATATCATGAATTTTATTTATTTGATTCGCCATCAGCTGCCAATAGCGAATACCCAGGCTTCCTCAATGAAAAAGATGTTTAGACTAAAGACTAATACAACTTTCCAACTAACATACAGCACACTAAACAAAAATATAAAAATGACAGACACAGCTAGGCGTAACATGTCTGTACAGTCCCTTGTCCTCAATCTCTATTGACATGAGGATGTAATGAGGATGTTCCTATTGTACAACTTTATATCAATCTGAGGTGTTTTGTGCACAACTAACAGTATTTCTGTAGTTTTCAGCCACAGAAAAATTAACATCCCCATGATTTGTCCAACATTAGCTAGCTAGCAAACGTCAGCTTAGCTAGCAAACATAGTTCAGCTAGGCAGACAACTTCACACGAATGTAAAAGGAATAGGGTTTGGAAATCTGCCAGTTCAGCGCACAAAGTATTTACACTTCAGTGATCGGTGGGGGGTATCTCTAGTGGAGGAGTCAATAATTTAGATGTTCCCAAGCTGGCTTCATAAAAACGATTATTTCTAATGCAAATCACACCAAAAAAGTCTAGTTAATCTCAATGAAACTCTCACGGTATGAAACGTCCCTTTTTCCCGTCTAAAAGCGTCCTTGCATTTCTAATCCTCTTATAACTACAAGTGTCTCTCCACTGAGGCAGACCCTGTATGGTTCTGCTGATCATGGAGCATGTTGATCAGCTCATCAGCGGGCCCTCACCTCTCTGAATTCCTGACATTTGGAGAGATAATTACCATTGAGCTGTGGCCTGCTAGTCGAATGTCAACAGGCTGGATGATGTCATGGCTGATGAGAGCGCCGCCACCGCCGCCACCGCCGCCACCGCCGCCACCGCCGCCACCGCCGCCACCGACTCATCAAGGATTTGACAGAGGCCGTCGCTTTTATTCTCCGCCCCTCAGTTTCTCGTAACTCCCTCCCTCATTCCCCCTCACCCTTCCATATATCCTAACTCCTTTTATCCCTCCCTCTGCCGCTCGTCCGAGCCCAGCCCCCGGGCCTCACTGCCACACTGAGGGTCGGTGATCCCTGGAGAGGCTGGCCCAGTCCCAGAGATCCAGGCGGGGTGACAGTCAGCCCGAGGAGCCCGGCCCGTGGTGGTTCCACCGGGCTGCCCGCCTAACGAGGTCCCAGAGGTGGTGAAATACAGTCGGGCTCCGGTCTGAACCACTCAGCCTCCTCCTCTGAATCCAGACAAAGACAACATGGCCGTGACTAAACTCTGGCCCCACCGCATCAATAATCAATTATTTCGACTACCGCCGTTACTGGTCTCATTCAGAAGTTGAGTTTGGACCAGAAATCCCATCTGTGAAGGGGTACTCACCCGGCCAAACCTACTGAGAGACCCCTGAAAATGTCAGTCATCAAAAGAGGGGGGAATGTGCATTGCAATAAAAACAGCAATGAAAAGACCCCCCTCTCAGTTTCCTGTTCAGTGTCTGGAAAGGTCACACGCTTGTAAGAACAGGCCAAGCCATAACATTCTAACATGCAATAAACATTACCAACCGTCCCTACAAACGCATGCAAGCGTGCACACACACACACACACACACACACAACCACACACACACACACACACACACAACCACACACACACACACATACTTCATGGATGGATGGATGGCCAAATGACATTACAGCTGTCAGATGACAGTGGGACGGACCAGCTGAATTGATCCCGGGCTGTTTATTTTAGGGATGGTCTTGGTTAGATGGACACTGTCCACACCAGGTCTGTCACTCATGGTCATGTCAAGGCTCCATTTTCAGAAAGAACAAATGGATTGTGGGAGCGCAGTGAATTTGTCGTGTCGGCGTACAGGGTGTATGTTGACGTGACAACCTGAGTGGACAACATATACCACAGAGAAAGCCTGTCACACATTTTCTACAGTAATCAAAGCTAAAGAAACAGTATGATGAAGCACAGTTCCAGCATCTCATGCAACTTTCTGAATCCAGCTGGTTGAGTGTCAGTACAAACCGGCGCCACAGGTCAATACATTATCTTTACACATTATCCTACGTTTAAAAGCCACATCCTCTGCCGCCACATCCTATTGCTGCTGCATGTCAGCGTCAGTTTATTGCCTCGGTCTTTGTTCACCTTTCAGCCAAATCAAAAACTCACGCTTCATTAGAAACTGAAGGTTACTTGTTGTTAATGAGAAGCCCAATTAAGACGCCACAGAGTGGCCGCCTCAGTGGAATTACCCCATCTACAAACACTAAATCACCTTGTTGAAACACAGCCAAGTCTCCACAGAAGAAATGCAGCTAGCCATAGACGGGCATCCTGTCTGTCTGTTGCTTGTATGCCTGTCTGTGGTGCAGGCTGCCAGCGGGTAGGAGACTGAGCTGTTGTTACCGGGTCTCAGATCTCATGTCTGCTACTCCAGAACCAGAAACCAAACTCACAGCGAGGGAAAAGGTTTGCTGTTATTTGTTTTTTTGATTTTCAGAGGAAAATAATTATCTGAATATTGTACAGAAAATGGCTTTTGGAATGACTATATTTGTCTTGAAACAAAGGCCTGTGTAACTGCTGTAACTCTATCCAGTCGAATTGAAGGCTTAGCCTGAAGTGGATAGAATAGGACACAATAGAAAATACTAGAATCAGAATAGAACATAGTAAAACTGATTATGAAAGAATACACTCTTGACAATTAAAAGTGCTTATTTACAATAAAACATTACAAACATTATGTAAATCCTGTTGTAAAATAAAGAATAAAACATCTGGCATGGTAAAAAAACAAATTAGTGATTATAATCACTGAAGACCAGTTGGTGTTTTATCGTGTTCAACAGAGGCAATAGAACCCCAAAGCTAACTAATGAGTTTGAGATATCAACATGGAACAAAGATGCCGTGGGAGATTGGAGGGGGGTCTGCTATGATTGGGGAAAGGGGGAGGGGTTGAACAGTGAGAACTATAGAAGCGAACCAGGAAGAGAGTCCATAATAATGTCTAATTATAATACCTGGATCATGGTGCTCCTCTCCGACTGGTATTATGTAACATGAGACTAAATTAAGGTTTCCTCTACTGGATGGGAGATTTGGTTGATATAGCAGCCATTCAATAGATAGCGGGTTGGAACAAACAACAGTCATATTAATGGACGCTGTGGAGCGAGGAAAGGGAAAGAGAGAACCTGAGACAGCCTATGTCACATATAGACCCATCTGCCTTCTGCATAACACATATACAGACACACAAACGTCATCGGCTGTGACACGGTGGCAGGACCCTGTCCGAGCACGGAAGTGGGTGAGAGAACGGAGGAGGGAGGGGGGCTGATGAAGTGCTCAGCTCAGGAGCACTAGAGCGAGACGGCACATAGGACCCCATTCTGACAGAGACTGTCTCTCGCACCGCACAGATACACACACATACACACACATACAAACACTTCTAACCCTCATCCATCTCTCGGAATTAGTCGATTGCAATTTATTTATTTTTTGAGCAACGCCTGGATGGTTGTTGACGTATGGACCGTACCGTAGACTTAAAGGAGGATATGGGAATTCCAGTTCAATCGGTCGGCCATCTTGCCTGGGACCAATTTGGAAATTTCAAGCTACTTAACACCGTTGTTTTGACCCCTTGTGCAACAGCAACTAGCTACACCAAAAACACAAAATTCATGAGGGACAGTGGGTGCACCTTCATGCATTAGTTATATTGCAGATAAGCGTTAATCCGAAGTGATTTATTTGTAATTAGTATTTTAGGTAATGTAGCAAGCTAATAATTTAGTGTAACATTGACCTCAAAGGTGCTAGCTGGAAGATAGGTGGATTACAGAAAGGTTATGCTTCATTCTAAACAAATCCCCTCCCACCCAAATCCATATCACACATGAATATTTACTTTGATGGCATCAGGTTTTAAACATCTGTGGAAACGACATATTGTGTTATAGAAAATAGATTTCACCGAGATATAGGTGGTAACATGATTCACAATTTCATAGCAACCTACAGTGCTCTACAAAGCGTCACAAAAAGAATGAATCAAAAAATACAAAACAGAATCCATTGCCATTAGAGCGATCTGGGTAGTGCAACAATATGTGCTCCAAAATTCTAAGGTCTCAGGACATGGATAGAATTTGTGCCCCAAATGACGAAAAGCATTTGTAAATGGTGCCGGGAAATGAAACATGCATGGATTCCTGATAGACCTTGTCCATTCTCTGCTTACATGAGTGTTTCCCAATTCTGGTCCTGGGGACCCCAAGGGACGCATGTTTTTTGTTTTGCCCTAAATCTCACACACCTGAAAGATTTGCCCCCATTGGGGTCCCCAGGAATAGGAGGGAAAAACACTAACTTACAGGGTGAGGACACCAATGCACAATTTTGTTATTTGGGTGAATTATCCCTTTAAGGAAATAAGCAAATGTTGCTAAGAGTTAAGATGCCCCTTTTTTGCCATGTTTTTCTAATGTTTCTGGATAAGAACAGGTTCCATGTAAGATGGTCGACAAATGGCTCCATTCCTGTGTACCGGGGTTCTGTGACAGCAGTCTAAAGTCATCTATGGACCAACACACCACCCCCTCATTTCCCACCATGACATGGCATCCCAGGCATCAGCCCTTATTACCCTACATCAGCCCTGGGCCTCCTCCAAGCCTACCAATCCCTTTGGCACAGCCAGTTACAAGGGGGGGTGGGTGGGGGTGGGGGGGGTGGGGGTGGGGGGGGGGGGGGGGGTGTGTGGAGGGCTGGGATGGGGGTGGAACCAGAGATCAGATGACACTTTGAGATTTGGGATCAATGGTTTGCCTCCTTCTCTCTCTTCCTTCGTCTGTCCTGACTCTACTCTCTCTCTCCTTCTTCCAAATCCACCCAACCCCTGTGTCCCCCACCACCTCCCACCCCCACCATTCTCCTCACTTCCCTGTCTCCCCCCAGCAGTCCAGATTGTACTATTACAGTTCTCTGTGGGGGGAGACAGTCAGAGAGGCTCACACCATTCATTTACACCCCTGGGTCAATGTCAGCTAGAGCAAATTCAAATATATTTTCTCTCGCTCTTTCACTCACTCTCTCTCTCTTTCCACTCATCTGTCTCTCTCTTCACATCATTCCCCATCACTCTATCTCTTTCACGTGTCATCCTCTCTCTATCACCGTCTTGTCCTCTGTTTTTCACCATCTCATCCTCAATAACCATCTCTCTCTCTCTCTCTTTCATGAACTCATCGACTCTATTGTCATATCTTCTTCTCTCTATCACTATCTCATCCTCTCTCTATCCCTATCTCATCCTCTCTCTGTCACTATCTCATCCTCTCTCTATCCCTATCTCATCCTCTCTCTATCACTATCTCATCCTCTCTCTATCCCTATCTCATCCTCCCTCTGTCACTATCTCATCCTCTCTCTATCACTATCTCATCCTCTCTCTGTCACTATCTCATCCTCTCTCTATCACTATCTCATCCTCTCTCTATCCCTATCTCATCCTCTCTCTATCCCTATCTCATCCTCCCTCTGTCACTATCTCATCCTCTCTCTATCACTATCTCATCCTCTCTCTGTCACTATCTCATCCTCTCTCTATCACTATCTCATCCTCTCTCTATCCCTATCTCATCCTCTCTCTATCACTATCTCATCCTCTCTCTATCCCTATCTCATCCTCTCTCTATCACTATCTCATCCTCTCTCTGTCACTATCTCATCCTCTCTCTATCACTATCTCATCCTCTCTCTATCCCTATCTCATCCTCTCTCTATCACTATCTCATCCTCTCTCTATCACTATCTCATCCTCTCTCTATCCCTATCTCATCCTCTCTCTATCACTATCTCATCCTCTCTCTGTCACTATCTCATCCTCTCTCTATCACTATCTCATCCTCTCTCTATCCCTATCTCATCCTCTCTCTATCACTATCTCATCCTCTCTCTATCACTATCTCATCCTCTCTCTATCCCAGTCTCATAATCTCTTTATCCCCCTCTCATCCTCTATCTTATCTCACCCTCTCTCTCTATTCCTATCTCATCCTCTTTCACCACCTCATCCTCTCTATTTGCTATCTCATTCCCCTCTCTTCGCTAACTCAACCCTCTCGTTTGTTACCCTCTCGCTCTCTACTCACCACTTTACGCCCCGTTTCACAGTCTTCTTTCTTTCTTATTTTAGTCCTCCCACCCTCTCATTTTAATGTTCCCACTCTCTTAGTGCTCATCTCTAAATATATCCCTACAAGACATTCTCTTTCACACCCAGCCGTCTCTCTCTTTCTGTCTCTCTTTATTGCACCATCTCTTTATTCTTCCCTTGGCTCTGTCTGCCATTCGCTCAATTTCTTTCCACCAAGCTCTCTCCCTCTACCTATATATTCTTTCTCTCTCACACACTTTTATGACCATCGCTGAAACTTGTCTTCCAGGCACCGGGCGCCTCTCTCTCATCAGAAACCCCTCTCAACACTTTCTCAACCCTCCTCCCACCCTGCAGACAGTTTAGTCAGGTTGTGAGATGATGGGGTTACAAAGCACGAGGAGCCACCGGAAGACAGACCATACTGACAGGTACGTCTCTCTGAGAGATGTGAGGGGGCCAGCAGGGCGCCGCGGAGCGATGCGGGGCTCAGGCAGGGATCAGACAGCAGGACCCTCGCTCTCTCCATGATATCTGGGTCCCATCACATCAGCTGAAATGGGACATAAAACCACTCGGCTGTGGAGAAATAAACCAACATCGGGATGCGGCAAAAACAAGGTGTCGAGGGAAATGGTTTCATCAAGTCAAGCTCATAAAAGGCGATTTATGGGCATTGGGCTTTGGCCGAGGCTGTGGCTCTGCTGTGTTCCTTCCCTCACTGTGCGTGTGTGTGTCTGTGTGTTTGTGTGTGTGTGTGTGTGTGTGTGCGTGCGTGCGTGCATATGTGGTTCAGACTGCTGACCGCTGGTGTGTCCACGGGGGCGTAATCAAGGCCGGGGTTGTAACTCAGGTGGATGAACAAAGACAAAAATGAGATCAAACCCAGTAAAAAGATATATAGAAGGGATTTCAGCTGCAAGTTATTTCAACCCAGCGAAGAAGGCATCCTTTAAAACATCAACCCAGTGAGGAAGGTGTCCTGTAAAACATCAAGGTAGATGTGTTATCTTGCTGTCAGTGCGGACAGATGCTTTCTCACCCCCCACCTGCTCCCTCCCCCCCTCTCCGCCTTCCCTCACCCCAACCAGGACGCTGACCAGTGCGGGCGGAGAGAGGAGCGCAGTCTCTCCTGTCTGGAGTGAGGGAGAAAGATAGGTATGTAGGGAGGGAGGAGAAGATGGGGAGAGAGAGAGAAAGAGGGAGACAGGGTGAATGATGGACAGAGGGGGAGAAGGAGAGAAATAGGGAAAGAGTCTTCTTCACACCTCTCAGACAGAGCAACACATGCGGCATGCTGACCAGAGACATTGCGTGCTGGGTCACTTCTGATCTTACCACTGGCCATCCAACAGCCCCTGTCCCCAGTCATTACTCCCCCAAAATGACCAACACCCCCTGGGCTGTCATGGTGTCTGTCACCCATGACACATTTTCACTCTGAGAAGGAAGGCATCCCGACTGGCGAACTAAACCCTACATAATAGGTTACTTGCTTTGGTTAAAGGTAGACACTGGATAGGGGACATGCTGTCATTTGGGTCACCGGCAGGACAATTACAACTCTGACCTACAATTCTCTGATTGGAGCTCGGTAGTATCCAGCAGAGATGATCTTACGGAGTAGGGTAACAGGCTAGCAGGCTCTCACAGGATCCAGGCTAGCACAGACACTCATCACTAGTGGCAGAGTTTACTACGCGGTAGCTAGCGAGCACATACAATGTGCAACCAGGCTAGGCATCTGCACTACAGAGGACGGAGAGCAGCAGCTTGTTACCTGTTCCATCAATCTCCCTCGATACTTCTTTCCATCCTTCCATCCCCCATAAATCTCTCCATCCTCCATCAGTCCATCCATCCCTTCCTCCAGCCCTTCGCTGCTCCATCCTTCTTAACATCTGTTCCTCACCTCTTCAATATTAATGTCAATTTAAAGAACTTTATTTGCCTGGGAAACAATTGTTTGCATTGCAAGAGCAAGGAAATACAGTACAAAGCTTAATTTCATGTTTATAATGTTTTACTGTTTAAAATCAGTGCTGTCAAACAATTAAAATAATGAATTGCAATTAATTGCATAAATATTCTCAATGAATAATTAATTTGCTTTTAAAAAGCTGTGCATTAGTTTAAAAACATGTATTGTTTCATTATGAACTATGGATATTGCTTGATTTTAAATTAAATATGTGCATTAGCAGTTTCTTTCCAAGTTGGTCCATTAGAACAGGGTATGCCATGGCTATTTAATGTCCCCCCTCAAATTATCACAATGACTGGGAGAATCTATTGGTATCCCATGAAAATCTAAGTAGAAAGTTGCTGGTCTATGAACACCCATCGGCTCCTCTCTCTGGAAAGCTGCAGGCATGTTATCCAACACCGAATCACACTTACGCTTTTCAAGGTATTGTACTTTGATTAAAAGGCTGAAATGTGGTTAGAATGGGGTTCAGGTCAGGGCATGCAAACAAGTAGATTTTTGATAGGTGTTTGGCCACAGCCAAATATTTGTGTCTTTATAGGGATTGGTTTCAGAAAAAGGACAGGTTGTTCCAGCCCATTCATGCATAAACCGCGTGCCTTCATTGAAAACTCCATTTAACGGAAGGATTCACAGACAAGTGACGACACGATTCACTAAATGAATGTGCAAGCTACCCTACATTCTTATATTGAAAAAAGCTAATGTGAAGCCCTCTTGACCACTGCAGGACAAGTCAAGCGCCAAATAAAGTTACCCTTATACTGTAGCAAATTAATAAGTGACAGCTCGCGCTCAAGTCAAGCTCTATGTCACACCCTGATGTGTTTCACCTGTTGTTTTGTCCCCGCCCCTCACCAGGTGTTCCCGGTTCCCTATTAGCCCAGTGTATTTAAACCCTGTTCTCTGTTTGGCAGTTGCCAGATCGTCTTGTCCTGTACAGTCGTTTCCAGCGTTCTATGTGTTCATCAGCCAGTCTACCCGTCCTTCTATTCCCCGGTTACGACCCTCGCCTGTTTTCCGGATTACGAGCCTGCCTGCCCACTCCTGTACCTTCGACCATCCGAACGCCCGAGAACGAACACTGCCTGTCCCCCACCACGAGCCTGCCTGCCCTATCCTGTACCTTCGACCATCTGACCGCCCGACAACAAACCCTGCCTGTCCCCTACCACGAGCCTGCCTGCCCACTCCTGTACCTTCGACCATCTGAACGCCCGATAACGAACCCTGCCTGTCCACCACTACGAGCCTGCCCACTGCCTGGTTGTTCAATAAATACTTTGGACCGCCCTCCTCTGCCTCTGTGTCCGCATTTGGGTCCCCACCCGTTCATCGGTGTGATAGAACGATCTGGCCATGTCGGACCCAGCGGAGTTGGAACATCTACACAACGCAGTGGCCTGCCAAGGGGTCGTCGTGGGTCGACACGAGGAGGCACTCCACGGCATCGCTGAGGAACTCCGTGAGCAGAGAGTGCGCCAACAGGAGGCCAACGAATGCCTGCTGCGAAGGCTAGAGGGAATAACCCTGGCCCTGCCCGCACAGGTAGCTCCCCACCTGCCTCCTGCCCCGTCTACTCCCGATTTCCCAACGCCCCCCCCGATACCCCAAAGGGAGCCACACTTACCTGCCCCCGAACGGTTCTTTGGTGACTCCAGTTATTGTGTGCCTTTTCTTTCCCAGTGCTCGCGCATCTTCGAGCTTCAGCCATCCTCGTTCCCTACGGAGAAGTCACGGGTTGCTTACATTATTACCTTGATGTCCGGGCGGGCCTTGGCCTGGGCCACGCCGATCTGGGACCAACAATTGCCCGTCTGTTACAGCCTAGCAGCCTTCACGGCGGAGGTAAAGAAGGTTTTCGATGCCCCTCTGTCCGGCAGGGAAGCGGCACGCCGGCTCCTACGACTCCGGCAGGGCAACAGTAGCGTGCCGGATTACGCCATCAGATTCCGTACCCTGGCAGCGGAGTGTTCGTGGGGTTCTGAGGCGCTACTCGACACATTCTACAGCGGCTTGTGTGACCCCATCAAGGACGAGCTTGCTGCCCGAGATGTGCCCACGTGTTTGGATGGTCTCGTGTCCATGGCCACTCGAATAGGTAGCCGACTGCGGGAACGGGACCGGGAGAGAGGACACCGTCAACCAGCCCAGGCACTTCCGCATCCCGGCGGGCTGGACGGTGGAGCGTCACTGGGTCTGACGACACCACCCAAGTCCTTCCGAGACTCACCGAGGTTAACCGAAGCCCCTACACCTGAGCCCATGCAGTTGGGCAGGGCGCGTCTGACTCCGGAGGAGCGTCAACGCCGAATGCTCAGTCACAGCTGTCTCTACTGCGGAGGGCAAGGACATTATGCCGCCAGCTGTCCGTTAAAAGGGACGGGCTCACCCGTAACAGCAGGGATACGGGTGAGTCAGACCAAGACACGGTGGGCACCCACTGCGCGCTTTCCTTTTCCTGCCACTGTTATCTGGGGTTCCCAAACCCTGAGTGTCAATGTTCTTATTGATTCAGGGGCTGATGACTGTTTTATTGACACCTCCCTTCTTGCGCAGTTGGGCATCCCCTCAAGCCCCTTACACCCACACATAGAGGCCACAGCCCTGGACGGCCGCTCTATTGGGCGGGTGTCTGAGATATCAGTTCCTGTTACCCTGACCCTATCTGGTAACCACAGTGAGGAGATCCAGTTCCTGCCCTTACGTTCCCCTAATGTTCCCATAGTGTTAGGCCACTCATGGCTCGTGAAACACAACCCCCACATTGACTGGACTACTGGCTCTGTTACAGGTTGGAGCCCCTTTTGTCTGGCACACTGTCTGAAGGCCGCTCCACAGGCTCTGACCAGGGCCGCCCCCCTGTCCACGGACATCGATCTGTCATCTGTCCCTGCTGACTACTGGGACTTAAAGGAGGTTTTTGACAAAGCCCGGGCCACCTCCCTACCACCACACCGGCCATATGACTGCGCCATAAACCTCCACCCAGGCACGTCGCCCCCCCGTGGACGCCTGTACTCCCTGTCCGGACCTGAAACAAAGGCCATGGAGGAGTATGTGGGGACTTCTCTCAGGGCCGGGATCATCCGACCATCTTCCTCTTCTGCTGGTGCGGGGTTTTTCTTTGTGGCCAAGAAGGATAAGACCCTGCGTCCCTGCATAGATTATCGGGGCCTGAATGACATCACGGTGAAGAACCGTTATCCACTCCCTCTGCTTGCCTCCGCGTTCGAGATGCTCCAGGGTGCCACCATCTTCTCGACGCTTGACCTCCGCAATGCCTACCACCTGGTACGGATCAGAGAGGGAGATTAGTGGAAGACGGCGTTCAACACCACTAGTGGCCACTATGAATACCTGGTAATGCCGTTTGGGCTGACCAACGCTCCGGCTGTCTTTCAAGCCCTGGTGAACGACGTGCTCCGGGACATGATTAACCGCTTTGTTTTCGTGTATCTGGATGACATTTTGATTTACTCCCGCTCTGCCCAGGAACACACCTCCCACGTCCGACAGGTCCTTCAGCGGTTATTGGAAAACCGCCTTTTCGTAAAAGCTGAGAAGTGCAAGTTCCACCGCTCCGTCATTCCTTTCCTGGGCTACATAGTGGCTGCGGGTAGCATCCGGATGGACCCCGGCAAGGTCCAAGCCGTCACCGATTGGCCACAGCCCTCTTCACGCCTGGACCTACAGCGCTTCCTTGGCTTTGCCAATTTCTATCGGAGGTTCATCCGGGGTTACAGTGAGTTGGCTGCCCCGCTCACCGCCTTGACCTCCACTAAAGTGGCCTTCCAATGGTCTCCCGCGGCATCCCGTGCCTTCGCGGCCCTCAAGCAACGCTTCACCTCGGCCCCCATCCTGATTCACCCGGACCCGACCCGGCAGTTTGTAGTGGAGGTGGACGCCTCCAGCGTCGGTGTAGGGGCCGTCCTGTCACAGAGATCGGACCAGGACCAGAAACTGCACCCCTGTGCTTACCTCTCCCGCCGCCTGACACCTGCTGAGGCCAACTACGACGTGGGCAACAGGGAATTGCTTGCGGTCAAGGCTGCATTGGAGGAGTGGAGACATTGGCTGGAGGGGGCGGAACAGCCCTTTCTTGTTTGGACTGACCACAAGAACCTTGAGTATCTGCGCTCGGCCCGGAGGCTCAATTCCCGCCAAGCCAGATGGGCCCTGTTCTTTGCTCGCTTCCAATTCACCCTCTCCTATCGGCCTGGCTCAAAGAACACCAAACCGGACGCGCTCTCCCGCGTGTTCGGACCTGCTGCGGACCACCAAGAGCCTGAGCGTATCCTTCCTGCCTCCTGTCTGGCTACGTCGTTGGTTTGGGGGGTGGAAGAGGCAGTACGGAACGCGCAACGGCTAAATCCGGATCCTGGGGGGGGGCCGCCGGGCCGCTTGTTTGTGCCTGACCATGTCCGGTCCAAAGTCCTGGAATGGGGCCACTCCTCGACACTTACCTGCCACCCCGGCGCCCAACGGACCTTGGCCTTCCTCCGTCAACGGTTCTGGTGGCCCACCATGGGGGTGGACGTCCCCGCTTTCGTATCCGCCTGCACGGTGTGTGCCCAAAACAAGACGTCACGCCAAGCCCCAGCCGGTCTCTTGCAACCGCTTCCGGTCCCTCGTCGCCCATGGTCACACATCTCCCTGGACTTCGTCACGGGCCTGCCTCTTTCCGACGGCAACACCGCTATCCTCACGGTGGTGGACCGGTTCACCAAAACGGCACACTTCATCCCCCTGCCCAAGCTGCCATCGGCCAAGGAGACGGCCCAACTGATGGTGCAACACGTCTTCCGAATCCACGGTCTGCCGGTTGACGTCGTCTACGATCGGGGTCCTCAGTTCACTTCCCAGTTCTGGAGGGCTTTCTGCACCCTCATTGGTTCTTCCCTCAGTCTGTCCTCCGGTTTTCACCCCGAGTCAAACGGCCAATCGGAAAGGGCCAATCAGGACCTGGAGACGGTGCTGCGGTGTCTGGTTTCACACAACCCCGCCACATGGAGCCGGCAACTGGTATGGGTTGAGTATGCCCACAACACCCTACCCTCCTCCGCTACTGGGCTCTCCCCCTTCGAGTGCTCTCTGGGCTACCAGCCTCCGTTGTTCCCAGAGCAGGAGGAGGAGGTCGGGGTTCCATCCGCCCAGTTCTTCGTTCGGCGCTGTCGCCGGACATGGAAGCGGCGACAGCCGTGCGGCCCTTCTGCGCACCAACGCCAGGTACCATCGACAGGCCGACCGCCGCAGGACCCCAGCACCCCGCTACCGTGTTGGCCAGAGGGTGTGGTTGTCCGCCCGGGACCTGCCCCTTCGTGTGGAGAGCCGCAAGCTGTCTCCCCGCTTCATCGGGCCCTTTCAGATCTCTCGGGTCATCAGCCGTTCGGCTGTTCGCTTAGTGTTGCCCCGCTCCCTCCGTGTCCACCCGACCTTTCACGTGTCTCGTATCAAACCCGTCACTAACTGTCCTTTGTCTCCTCTCCCTAGGCCTGCTCCTCTCCCCCGTCTCGTGGACGGCCACCCAACCTTTTCTGTTCGGCGTCTCCTGGGGGTTCGGGCCCGGGGCCGGGGCTTCCAATACCTGGTTGACTGGGATGGCTACGGGCCGGAGGAGCGCTCCTGGGTGCCGGCTAGGGACATCCTCGACCCGGGCCTCATCGCTGACTTCCATCGTCGGTGTCCCGGTCAGCCGGGTGTGCGCCCGGGTCGGCCGCCAGGTGGCGTCCGTAGGGGGGGGGGTTCTGTCACACCCTGATGTGTTTCACCTGTTGTTTTGTCCCCGCCCCTCACCAGGTGTTCCCGGTTCCCTATTAGCCCAGTGTATTTAAACCCTGTTCTCTGTTTGGCAGTTGCCAGATCGTCTTGTCCTGTACAGTCGTTTCCAGCGTTCTATGTGTTCATCAGCCAGTCTACCCGTCCTTCTATTCCTCGGTTACGACCCTCGCCTGTTTTCCGGATTACGAGCCTGCCTGCCCACTCCTGTACCTTCGACCATCCGAACGCCCGAGAACGAACACTGCCTGTCCCCCACCACGAGCCTGCCTGCCCTATCCTGTACCTTCGACCATCTGACCGCCCGACAACAAACCCTGCCTGTCCCCTACCACGAGCCTGCCTGCCCACTCCTGTACCTTCGACCATCTGAACGCCCGATAACGAACCCTGCCTGTCCACCACTACGAGCCTGCCCACTGCCTGGTTGTTCAATAAATACTTTGGACCGCCCTCCTCTGCCTCTGTGTCCGCATTTGGGTCCCCACCCGTTCATCGGTGTGATACTCTAACTATGGATCTGAGGCAAAAAATTATAATATGCGTTAACAGCGACAAAAAATGGATGGCGTTAAGCATTTTTAATGTGTTAATTTTGACAGCCCTATTTAAAATACTACGTGACGAGGGATACAGAGGATACAATTATAAATATTGGTTGAATTTACAATATTTGTGCTCCAATGGGGATCTTTCCTCATGGTAACAGGTCACAAATCTTACTGCTGTTATTACACATTGAGGCATTTCAGATGTGGGAGTTTATCAATGTTTGATTTGATTTCAAATTCTATATGGGTCTGCATGATCTGAGGGAAATGTGTGCTCATAAATCAGAACGGAGTTCAAAAAGTTCAGCTCCGTTTCCACCTCATTTTGTGGTTAGAGCGCACATAGCCTGTCCCCCCCCCCCCCCCCCCCAGCGTCAGGTCTGCCATTTGTGGCGTTTCTCAGTAGCAAGGCCATTCTCACTAAATCTGTACACACTGTGGTCACGGTTTCTCCAAACGCCCGGTCTGTCACTGTGGTCAGGTAGCGTGCGCTCTCCGATAAGGACAAGGTAGCGTTCCAATTTGATTCTTTCCAGTGTGTCCAGTGTGGTTTTGTTTCTCATGATTTGGTGGGTTCTGTTTCTCTAGCAAAGCTGTGTGGGGTGTGTTTGGGTTTGTGTACAGAACCCCACACCAGTTAGCTTAGGAGGCTCTTCTCTAGGTTCAGGCCTCTTTAGACGGTGGATTTGTTATGGAAGGTTTGAGATTTGCTTTTCTCTAGGCGGGTGTGAAATTTAACAGCTCTTTTCTGGATTTCCATAATTACTGGGTATAGTCCAAATTCCACTCTGAATGCATGATTCAGGGTTTTGCTTTGTACTCTGAGAACACTTCTGCAATATTCTGCATTACATTCTTGCACTGCATTCCTCTCCCTCCCATCAACCTGAGCCTTCACACCCCCCTCAACCACACACACACACACACACTTTTCCTGAGACTTGACATGCAAATGAGCGGCGCATTTGCATCTACCTGACTAAACAAACTGAAATTAGTGGAGACAATCAGAGCACATAAGGAGTGAGAAATTAGATCTGAAGACACCTCTCCCCAGGCTTATAAATAATGCACCATTGTGTGTTTTCAGAATCGCTCTGCTTATATTAAAAGCACACAGGTTTGCTTGTGAGTGCTGACAGAGAAGACTAGACACATACACACACAGAGCCAGACTCCATGTATTGTACGTTAACACGTCATTCGTTTTGACCAGAGCTCTATGGAGCCTCAGAGGCAGTGTACTGTAAAGGAAATACGGCGCCAACCGGGTGGCGGAAGCAACATATCATTCAAGCAGCCTTGATTTGGAGAACAAACTGTCCTCTCCAGGCATTACAGCAGATGTGTATTCAGTATGGTGTAGCGATTACGTCGACATGAAGGAGGCCTAGACTCGAGTATGAACTGATGATTCACACAGCTATGCCTGGGCCGGGTCTCAGAAGGCAAAGGACTGCGGGGGATGGGGGGGTGACCCGGGAAAAACACAGTCGAGGTCCTCCTCAGGCCGGACTGGGAAGGGTGTTCGCTTGTAATTCAGATACTCCACACCCAAAAGGTGCGGGCAACTCGCTTGGTGGCGTGCTGGGTCATGCAATGTCTAAAAGATTTTAGTGAGATGCTACATTAAGTTCTACATAAGGATATGTTGATGACAGAGTTAGAACGCTGATCAGAATTGAATCGACAGTTCCACCCCTTTATCTTTACCAGTTGAAATACAAAACCCTTTCTGAAATTCCCAAGATGCTAACACCTGCAAGAAAGCATTTACTGTCCATGGGAGATTATGGTTTGGTCTGGCCGGGAGCCTCTTTAAAGCCTGACACACACAGTCACGGATACACACACACACACACACACACACACACAAACACACACACAACCCAATCAACTGATTAGCAACTGCCATTAGTGGTGTAAAAGAGGGAGCAGATGAAAGATAGAGGAGATAAAGGCAGAGATAGAGGAAGAGAGGGACTGAAACAGAGAGATGTGTCAGTGTAGTACTGTGTTAGCTGGTTTGCCAAGAAAATGAGGACCCACTCCTTGTTCTCTCCCCTTCTCTCCTTCTACTCCCCCACCTCCCCATCCAAACCCACCCCCCGATCCCTTCCTCTCTTTCTTTCTCTGTGTAGCAATGACGACGTTGCCATCTCCCACTCTGCATGTCTTTGATGCTTTGAGGCGGCACTGGGAAACAAAGCAGTCATTAAGAAGCTGAAACTTGTCTGGATGAAACTTTGAGAAGCCATCAGAATAAGCAAATCAAGGGAGCTCCTTGTCATTGGCAGAATGTTGTTTTGCACCTCTTACAGTGTCCCCTGGTACCGTACCCCCACCCACTCACTCTGGGAGATCTGGGGATAGAGATGAGGTTGGAGATGGGATGGGGAAGGAGATGAGGAAGGAGACAGGGAAGGAGACGGGGAAGGAGATGGGGATGGAGATGGGATGGGGAAGGAGATGAGGAAGGAGACAGGGAAGGAGATGGGGAAGGAGATGGGTATGGAGATGGGGAAGGAGACGAGGAAGGAGACAGGGAAGGAGACAGGGAAGGAGATGGGGATGGAGATGGGGAAGGAGACGAGGAAGGAGACAGGGAAGGAGACAAGGATAGGGTTGGGGAAGGAGATGGAGACAGGGATGGGGAAGGAGATATGGAAGGAGATGGGGATGGAAATGAGATGGGGAAGGAGATGAGGATGGAAATGGGATGGGAAAGGAAATGGGGAAGGAAATGGGGATGGAAATGGGATGGGGAAGGAGATGGGGATGGAAATGGGATGGGGAAGGAGATGGGGATGGAAATGGGATGGGGATGGGAAAGGAGATGGAGATGTGGATGGATATGGTTATGGGGATGGAGACAGGGAAGGAGACAAGGAAGGAGATGGGGATGGAGATGGGGAAGGAGACGAGGAAGGAGATGGACATAGGGATAGGGATTGAGATGGTGATCAAAATGGGGAGGCCCTAACATCAGATATGGAAAGTACACAACACCTAAAATTAACTTGTCAGTAGCTTGGTGGTGATGTAAAAATACTCTAGTCTAACTGAAACTACACATTAATTTTGTTTTGTAAAATAATAAAATGAAAAATGGGTGGGCATTAAGGTAGGCAATACCTGATTTTGTCCTTTGGCATTTCACATCCTCATTGTCTAGAATGAACTAAATTACTGTTGTTAAAGATGTTCAGAGATGTTGTATAATTTTTGTCAGTAGTTGTGAAAGTGGTGCTCATGAGCCAATACAGGTCCTAGTGTTCTACTACTGCAGTATATCATCCAATTATATACCACAGTACATCACACAATCAACCTGCAAACTGGAAAACATTTAGCCTGCAAACTGGAATGTGGTGAATTCTGGAATTTCTTTTGGAATTTTTTCAAAGTAACTTTAGTAGAATGAACAACATTTTTTCACGGTCGCTTGAGTTTAATTATTTTAGTGTGAAGTGATCCATAGCTTAGTTAACTGTAAACTAACAAACTATTTTTAACACTGCTGCATGACCGACATGAGATCATTTTAATACTGGGAATGTGTAACCAGTTATGTTTGCAATGATGTTTCATGGATCCCCAAATCACAGATATAGCTACCAGGTAATGGGAAGTGACCAGGTTTTGGCAGATTTTGAGTGATCTGTCAGTGCAGAGTGATCAAACATGAAATATTTACAATTGTTTGGTGGGTCATGAAATAAACTGAAACCAAGTTTCATCTGAATCTAGTTGTGATGTGACCCATGGTGGGAACCAAATCTCTATTCTCTTCCAAAGCAGATGTTAAAACCCTCACAATTTTCATTTGGCAAGGGTAGTGTGTTTTTGTGTGTTTGAATGCGCATGTGCTTGTGTCTGTGTGTGTGCATATCTCTGCTCTGTCACTTTTAAAGCCAAACCGAGTGCCAAAAACGGCAGATGGGAGTGTAGCAGCCAGGAAAAAACATTTCCATTCCATCTTCCCCAGTCTTCTGTCGTCAGGAACGGCTGTCCGTCTATCCAACCCTAAGTCCTTGGTAGCAATTACTCCTTGGACAAACTCTCACAACCATTTTGTTTTCCTTTCAGATGACACGCGATCTCCTTTCTCATCTCGACGCACTCATTTTCTCTTTCATACACTTTGACAGAACATTATATGGTTCTGCTTCATTGTCGGTAACCGTGTCATTTTTCACAGGTCTTTAGTTCGGTTTGCTGGCCAGGTCTGTAGACCAGAGGTTCCATTCTCTTCTTTCTTTACTAAACCTCTCAAGACCCCCCCCATATCTGTCCCCCCCACCCTATCTTCCCTCTCGCTGAGTCACCTGCTCTGTGTTGCCCACCGTCTCATGACAGCAGGATATCTTTTCCCACGGACGGTTCCATCACAGCTACAGAGAATCACACTGAAGGCTGTTTCCATCCTCAAATATGTACTCAGCGATCCGGCCATTGTGGATTCAGTTCAGGGATAGGATGTTTGCATTGCACAGCCACTCCGACTGCAACGGAAACCCTGCTCAAAATTTGAGATGTTTTCTCATTCTCGGCGTGGTCATGTTTTTTTAATGCGACCTTGAAGAGAATGTTCGCAACCGTCACCTGGGTAGGGTGTGAGTCACGGAGGCTTTGGTTTTCAACCACAGGAGTTACTTGTAATCCAGAAACTAGTTTCCCATCCCTCCCCCACTTAAACCCCACTCATTACGTGAGGACACTTATTGTTGCGGTGACTGGGGACTGCTCCGTTGGATAATCCAGGCCTGGGCTGGACCGAAAGGGCTTGGCGGAAGAGACACAGACTGACAGACAGACACATAGACAGACGCTACACACTGACAGCCATTGTGATCTTGACAGATACACCATGCAACAAAACACCTGCAACCGCACACATACGCACACATATGCATGCACGCAAAACACACAAACCCTTGTGGTGACATTATTCTGGTTTCAAATCAGATTTTCCCTAATCTGTAACATTAACCATTACAGTGAAAAACATCCCATCTTCATAAGTCTGACCCCCAAATCTAGACGTTAACACATACAGTGCAAACTTAACCGACGCAATTGTATTTTGATATGGAGTTGTAGCTGGGGCCTATGTAGCTGTCCCCAAGATGATATAATGTTGCAGTGAATGTGCCTTCAGTGTTATTGGGCATGAAAGCAGATTCTACAAAATGTTAAAGTTTCCATGAAATGTGGAAAGAAACAGTTTTGCTTTACCAATTGTGTGTCCAAAAGATGTGGGAAAAGTGTTCATTCTAAATGTACTTTCTCCCAATTTCTGAGAGATTCGGCTGTATCTGAGAGATTCGGCTGTATCTGATAGATTCGGCTGTATCTACAGCACAGTGTGTCTGAGCGGATGATGGCGATGACCAGTGCGTTCCCCTGGCTCTCCCCTTTCAATTGATGTATACCATGTGTCCCAAACGGTTCGATATTACCAGAGGTCTCAGTGACATCTGTCTCATTAGGGCACTGCAATGACGCATTCTGATGAAGCATCTACCGCAAGGCTTATATTTACAGATCTCCAAGATTCTGCTGAACACAGTGAAATAAAAGGGTGTGTCCAGCAGAAACATAAAGGAATCCTATGACATAATGACATGACCAGTTTGATAGACTCTTATGGTTAACCAAACACCTAACTCAAACATCCATTTACACAGACGTCAGAAACAATAACCGCGCTCTTTACCTGTAAACCCGAACCTCACTTACTCAGCAAGAGAAACCTACACAGACAGACAGACTGAGTGACTGACTGACTGACTGCATGACTGACTGAGCGAGAGGCAAAGCAGAAAGACGAAACGACAACATGTTATTTTTGTTTCAGAACAATGGGAAGGGAGAAAAATGCTCCTCTTCAGACTCTCACCTTAGTGAAAGCTTTCCGAGTAGGAGACCGGGGAGCCAACCACAGCGCCACAGAGCCACACACATTTCGGCATCTCGTTTCCCCCCCCCCCTCTTTACTTGAAGACTCATTTGCTCTAGTTGGCTCCAGCTGCATGCAGGAAGCCGGCTTTCTATCTGAATTTGGCGCTTGACAGTGACGGAGTGTTCCTCCAGTCTACTTAGACACAGCACTGGGAGAGGCTTCAGAGTGCACGCCGCCGTCTTCTGCATCGTTAGCGTGGCGACACTCACACTTCCTTCCGTCTCCCTGCCTCCGTCTCCCACTCCCCCTTTTTCCTCCTCCATGCAGGCCCCCCTGCCTGTTCCTCATTCTCTCTGCCCCCCCCCCCGCCCCTCTCCAACTCCCTCCTGCCTTATTAATGGAGCAGGTGGAGGAGACGTGCGGGGACGTCATTACTGAAACAATACGATGCATTTGGTTCTCTAATCAAACACTGGGGAGGCACCCTTATGTAATATGTAACGTGACTTGTGAACAACTTTTAAAACAAACAACATGCTTGTAATATTGGGTTGCCGTTTGTTGCGACAGTTTTGCAGACTGTTCGGCGGGGGAGAGGGGAGGGGGACGATAAGCGGAGAGGAGTGTCACTTTCGTCAACATCAAAAGGGGTTCCAACTGGAGGTGTGAAAGTAGCAGCAGATTCAACAACAGACAAATAAAGCCACGCACCAAGCCAGCACCCTTCCAGAAATTAAAGGGGGGCTGAAGAAAAAGGGCTGCAGGGGACAGCCAACCTTTTCACTGACCAGTGTTGTGTCAAAGACCACATGGTTCCAAAACATCATCCAGCTCATGCCTCCTTCGGGACTTACCACAACTTACTCCAGTTCACAACCAAACACCACAATCCATCCCAACTCATTTGAACTCACCCCAGTTTACAACCAAACACCACAATCCATCCCAACTCAGTTGAACCCACCCCAGTTCACAACCAAATACCACAATCCATCCCAACTCAGTTGAACTCACCACAATTTACAACACCACATCACAATTCATTGAGGTTAAGGTTACAATCAGGAAACTGATTAATCTGGTCCCCACAAGGATATAAATTCAAGTCTATGTGTGTGTGTGTGTCATGATAGCAAAAAACAAGCTTTGTGACCAACATCAGTCAAAGATCATTTTGTGTTTAAATCGCTTACATTGAAGAATGTCTGAAAGTGAATTAACTACTTTTTTATGGAAAAATCTTTAGGAACGTTTTTATATAAAAGAGGATTTATACAACAGAATTGTATAGTTTTACAGCAATAGTTTGTAATATTTTGTAAATATATTGGTGTTTTCCAAAAAGCTCACAAAAATCTTGTCCAACCACAGAATTGAATGGGTGGCACTCCCATTGAAACATCGCCTTTGTCACAAATGGCACCTTGTTTTCTGTGTAGGACACTTCTTTGACCAGGAATCATAGAGCACAAAATAGTGAATAGGGTTGCCGTTTGTGACACATTATGTGTTGTTGCCAAGGTTGTGTGGTTGCCCAGGCTCTTTGCTCTGCATTATAAAGAACAGATATGAGTGGAGGTGGGATCTTGTTTGCTCAACTTGAGTCAGCCAGGTTGAATTTCTAGTTAATTAGCTATGTCCTTTGTTGGTGTGTGCATGGTGCAGTGTTTTCCCCACAAAAAGAGTAAAACCTGAATTTCCAGCTTAGGGGTTAGGTTAGGGGAAAAACCTATTGGGCAAAATATGGCATAGAGTAATGTTCGAATTTGGGTAACCTTCAGATTAAGACCTGTAGGTTTAGGGTCATGCTTTATGACTAGGTTAAATGTACTGTAGGCTTAAAAGTGTATTGAGGTTAGGGTGGAACATGGATTTGTGAGTCCAGGTTATGTCTCAGGTACACACATTGATAGAAACCCAAGTGTGTGTGTGTGTGTGTGTGTGTGTGTAAAGCAAGCAAGCATGAAAGATTGTGCCCATTCCCCGGTGTTGGGAAAGCGACTTTGACAATAGTTTACAAAGCTACCAAAAACCTCACACTCGAATAAATTAATAAAATTTTTAGCTACGCTTAAAAATAGTGTTTAATTACATCAAAGAACTTTTAAAACAAAGAGCTAACAACATCTGAACTACTTTGTGAAAAATAATTATACAGTATGGAAATCTGAAATTCCATTTTGCAAGAAACAACAAATTGCAAGAACACGTCCCTTTGGGATCATATATACAGAATGTGAAATTCTGCTTATTAAACACAAAATCAATGTTTGAAATGAAAATTTGGGTAAGTCCTTCCCATTGAAAGAAGGGAAATAATTGCTTATTTCATTGTAAATAAAATGTTCTTTAGTTAAACACCCTTCATGTCTATCTGTCTGAGTGAATAAAGGTTTACATACGTGTATGTGTTTCTATGGGGTATTTAGTCCAAAACCATCATACATTCAGACAGTACATACCTACCTACACACATGTTGACATTAGATCTAGCCACTGCGTCTTTATCAGATAGTGGGTCTGTGGGGGTACTGTGATCTGGGAAGATTGCCTGTCTGAAGAGATGGATCCCCAAAACTCTTGCTTTTATTGCTTTCCATATCTCTGCCGGAAAATGTGCTGATAAGGAAGTAGAGACAAGGTTCACACATATGCTGACAGTAAGCAGAAGGCCGATACACACACACACACACACACACACAGTCACTCACAGACAGACAAACATGGTGAGTCATACTATTGTAACTAGACAATGATTTCTCCTGTAAGCACAGAACAAAGGACAGCATGGAATTATGCTTCCTAACTGCCCTAGTGATTAAAATGTTGCTTGTCTCATATGCGGTGCAGAATATAAAGTGGAGCACAGTGACATATAAGCTCCTCTAATGATGTCTGCTTCTATGGATTTACAATGTGAAGCAGAAGTAGTTAGTTATGCAAGTTTGGTAAGAGGTGTCTGTGCCAAGCTGTTACATCAAAATCAATGGAGCGCCTGTCAATTCCTAGGAAGGGGATAGACAGATATCTACTGTCAGATAATGGATCGTCTCTTGCTTACACTCTTGGCACAACAACAATTAGAGGTTTGTCGCTAAAGGCAGGGGTGTCTCGTTACTTGGGGTTTAAAAGTGGGGCCCCAATCCAGGTGAAGTCCTTTTTTGTATGTAACTCACACAATTATATCCATCAGGAAACAATGTACGCATGTTAACATTTTGGAAAACATTTTTAAATAAAAAAGCATACGTTCCCGATGTATTGTTGCTATGTTTATTTACCGTTGAGGAAGGTAGCTTGTTAATGCAGGAGTTCAAGCCCGACTCAGCTTTGTGGCTTAAAATCCAGCCAGCCCTCGTTGATTTTCTCTGACTTAGCTTGCTCAAAGTCATCGTGAATTTTCTCAGCTAGCCTATCTCGTCCTAGCTATTCATTTTTAAACTCTGCGTCATTAAATTAGGCGTGAGGTAGGCCTATATCAGCGCTCGTGAAATTCACAATGAAATAAGGTCATCCATTAAAATATAGCAAACGGAAAAAGATTGAAGTTGAGTGGTTGGTGGACCTTTGGAGCAGCTCTGGCTAACATCTGTGGTCAGGGAAGTGCTCAACAACATGTCTTATTGTTGATGTTTGATGTCTGTCTGTACTGGAGGTGTAATATGAACTACAGGAAGTAGTAGTACAAAAATCTTTGCGGCGTCCATAAAACTCCTGAAAACCATTCAAAAGTTAAACGTGAATACAAGTATATTCTTTATACTGCTTTCTATACAGCTTAACAAGGATTCATGCAGTATCAGCTACATTTCTCGGATGTAGCTCATGACCTGATCATAACCCAGATATTATGTTATGTTGCGTCAATGCATTTCTCACCTTCAGTGGGGTCAACACTTGTGACACAATTTCTACATAATTTTTGTTTAAACTGAAAGTGCCCAGACAAGGTGAACTGGTTTTGTTCATGATGGGTTGATATCTCTAGGAAAGGTTAATGTTTAATTACAACCCACTGTAGAATTCAGCTTAGTCTCCCTTTTCACCTTGCACTGTCTAGGAGCAAATGTTCTAAATATAATATGTGACTGGGCGATGTGGGGAAATGATCCATTTGCTCCATCTGGAGAGTGGTTGCATCTAGCTGGGATTCTACTGGGTGGAAGCATCGGTCTAAATAGGAAACATGTACAAATAGTTTTGTTGAAATCAAGCAAGACGATTTTCTCTTGGTCAAGGAATCATGACTATTTTTAAAAGCTCCACTTTCTCAAAATGTTTGGGTGTTATAGACTTAATTTATAATTTAATATTGATGCAATCAATCTACACAATACCCAATAATGACCAAGCAAAAAAACATTTTCAGAGTTTTGTGCCAATTCACAGAAAATGTAAAAAAAAACTGATGCCACTGTTGTGTCCTTTGATCATCCTTGACATCTCTCTAGATCTTGATTTGAGTCCACCTGTGGTAAATTAAATTGACTGGATGTGATTTAAAAAGGCAAACACCTGTCTATAATCTCTCACACTTCACAGTGCATGTCAAAGCAAAAGCCAATCCATGCTGTCCAAGGACATTCAGTAGATCTCAGAGAATTTTGTTCAGGCATAGATCTGGGAAAGGTTATGGTAAAAAGTTCCCAGGAAGACCATGCACTCCATCATTGTGAAATGGAAATGTAGAACCACTGAGACTCTTCATGGAGCTGGTTGCCTGGCCAAACTAAGTAACTGAAAATACTGAAAGGTCCTTGAGGAAAACTCGATCCAGAGTTCAAAGGACCTTAGACTGGGGGGAAGATTCATGCTACAGTAGTACAACAACGACCTAAGGCACACAACTAAAACAACTCCGGAGTGGCATTGGGACAAGAATGTCGTAGAGCGTCCCAGTCAAAGCCTGGACTTGAACCCCATTGAACATCTTTGGGGAAACGTGAAGATGGCAGTTAAACGATGTTCCCAATCTGATAGGACTTGAGAGGATCAACAAGGAAGAATTGGAGAAGCTGCCCAAATCAGATGTGCAAAATAGTCGACTCAAAACCAATAAGGCTCAAATTTGGAATCCCTGCCAAAGGCACTTCTACAAAGTATTGAATAAAGGGTCTGAAAATAAATGTACATGATATATTTCTATGATCAATAAATTGTAAAAATAAAAATGAGTGGTGCAGTATTGTATGTAAAAGGATGGCAAAAAAATATATTCAACCATTCCATTATTCAAATCCCTTTCCCAAAATAATTTTTCATTTGTTCAATATCTTTGCTTTTTCTATATTTGTACCTCACAATTGAAGCTTGTTTCCTTAATAGTGAGTAACCTCAGTATCATACCTACCTTATTACCAAAAAGGTCCAGGAAAGTCCCTTTTAAAAATGGCAACTACTCTTCCACATTTACAGGACTAAATAAACAGTGCAGAGGAGAAAAAATAACTATTCTTGACAAGTCAGTTATATGGGGGATCCAGTTTCAGGCGTTTCTTGAAACACCTGCTCCTTTAGGTTAATGGTTAGTAAGTATACTGTAGTCTACTTTCATTGCATAGGAGCTTTGATGTTCGGTTTGCCCCACAAATACTTGCCACAAAATTGCCACTGGCTAAAGGAAAATGATTGTGAGAAGGGTCATGTGTGTGGGTGGGTTGGGAAGACCGTGTGTGTGTGTGTGTATGTGTGTGTGAGAGAGTGTGAGAGAGCAAATGTACTGTATGCAGTGTTCTTGTGACACAAAAAAAATGCCTGGATCTTATCCAACATGTTGTCGGAGACAGATCATTAACGTCTCTCTCCGTGAGTCACGGCGCACGAAACTTAACTTTTCTTCTTCTCACGTCCCCTGTATTAGTTACTGCTACGACGTCAGACGGCTGAGATCTGAGACTTTCCATCTGGGAGGTTATTGAGTTTCTCCCCACCAGCCCAGAACATTCCAGTAGTCTATAACCAACTGGACTACACGCACTTCACACTAAAACAGGCACAGCAAAGTAAGAGAGAAGAAGAGTTTTATCAGCCGAGTAAATCAGAATAAAGACCAAAAATGCCCAGTAAAGCAGAGTAAACCACAGCAAAAGAATAGAAATAAATAGAAAATCGGACCAAATCAGAGCAAAGCTGGGTAAAATAAAGCAAAGACTAGTAGAGCGGAACAAAACAATGAAAAAGACAAGAGGCCTGAAATCCGACAGAAGGGTAGAATGAGGAGGGTGAAACCAAACCAACCTCTGGTGTTCCCATGTGACAGAGGCTGTCATAGTGGCACCCAATCCCTTCACAGTGCACTAAAAATGACCAGATGCCCCTGTGACGAAGAGGGGGAAGAGAAGTCTCCACAGCTGAGGCCACTTGTCCCGCCGTCCCCCTTTGAGCCAGATCTCACACCTCGCTCATCACCACCCAGTCTCAGCCCTCAGGGTGAAGGAGAGAGGGAGAGCGCTGTCACTCATCTCATTCGACCATCCCCCATCGCTCTCTCTCTCTCTCCTCAATCTGACCTCACCGAAACTTTGTCGCTACCCAGAATGCATCACCAAACAGACGCACATTCTGAAACCCTGGCACAGAACCACGCACCCACACCAGAAAGGCACACACCCGCCCACACACACGCCCGCACACAAACCCTCAAAAGCACACAAGCCCACGCATGAGTAAGACGGCAGACATCCACATGCAGTAATGTCCATATGGTCAGATGAAACTTTGGACACACAATGATCATAGAGGAGCAATTCTGAAGAATATGCAGTATATGAGGCGCACAGTTTAGGAGAGGCTTGTTAATATAAGAGAGGAAGTTCCAGGTCACCATGTATCTACCAGGCTTCTCCCCAACACTGGAGCAGAGATTTGATCATTTAGGCACCAGACCCAGCTGCCTGCCCTCCTCTCCCTCCTCTCTGCACATGTGTAAGCTCCTCACGCTCTCCGGCACAGCTGTTTCTGTGCTGTTTCTGTGCTGTTTCTGTGCTGGGTACAGTTTTTCCATTTCTAGACAATCTGTGGGATATCGGTTCATATCCGACCGGTCTAGTGGGGGGTTAGACATTTATTGTACTCAGATTCTACTAGATGATTACTTTTATTTCAGAAAGGAAGTGTGCCCAACATCAGAGCATGAATCTGACAAGGTGGCTATGACATGCGGAATTCCCCAGGGATCAGTTCTCAGACCGCTTCTGTTCAATCTCTATATGCTACTTCTGGGCCAAATACTACAGAACAACAACAATGACTACCATAGCTATGCAGATGACACTCATATGGCTCTCAAACCGAATGACTAGAGCTCAATAGACTCCCTGTGTCACTGTATAGAGCCAAAATTGGCTACAATTAAATCAAGATAGAACAGATTGTGTTTGGCAACAAAAATAAGAGAACTAGTATAATTTGAGCTGGATTCTAAAAACCAGGGACCAAGTATGTAATCTTGATAGACTCAGATCTCACGTTCACCATTCATATCAAAACGGTCACCATTCTATCATCTTACATATAAAGCCAGAATAAAGGGCTTGGTGTGCCAAGAAGATTATCCATCCTCATCCATGCTTTTATCTCTAGTAGGGTTGACAACTGTAATGGCCTCTTAACTGGACTCCCCAAAAATACTGTAAAACAGCTGCAGCTCATTCAGAATGCTGCTGCTAGAATGTTAACCAGGACCAAGAGAACAGAGCACATCACTCGGGTTCCTAAATCTATGCACAGGCTTCCAGTCAGTTACAGAAAAGAGTTTGAACTGGTGCTTTTAGTCTATAAATCCCTGAATGGTTTAGGCCCAAATGCATTTCTGATATGTTTGAAGATTAGAAATCAAGCAGGGCTCTTAGATCCATGAACTCAGGGAAGCTAGTAGAACCTAGAGTCCAAACTAAACATGGCGAAGCAACATTCTGCAGTTATGCTGCATACAACTGGAATAAAATACCAAAAGATCTTAGATGAACCGAAACGAATACATGTTTAAATCCAGGTTAAAAACACTTCTCATCATGTGCCTATGACTGAGCGCATAAACTTAACCACACTGTTAGCTTTACAGCTTTTATAGCTTCCTCATTAAATCTACTATGGAATCTACCAGTTCTGTTTCTATTTTGTTTTTATTCTATTTCTATTATCTCATTCTATGTAAAGCACATTGAATTGCCTATTTTATGTATGAACTGTGCTATATAATTAAACGTTCTTGCTTGCTTGACCAATGGTAATGCAATAAAGGATCCATTAATACTGTTGTACTGTAATGCAGGCCTCTGACAGCCATCCATACTGTAAAACCATAATACTGTCATCTGACAACCACCCATACTGTAATACTGTCATCTAACAGCCATCCATACTGTAATACTGTCATCTAACAGCCACCCATACTGTAATACTGTTATAATGTCATCTAACAGCCATTCATACTGTAATACTGTTATAATGTCATCTAACAGCCACCCATACTGTAATACTGTTATAATGTCATCTAACAGCCACCCATACTGTAATACTGTTATAATTTTATCTAACAGCCACCCTACTGTAATACTTTTATACTGTCATCTAACAGCCACCCATACTGTAATACTGTTATAATGTAATCTAACAGCCATCCATACTGTAATACTGTAATACTGTCATCTAACAGCCACCCATACTGTAATACTGTCATCTAACAGCCATCCATACTGTAATACTGTAATACGGTCATCTAACAGCCACCCATACTGTCATACTGTTATACTGTCATCTAACAGCCACCCTTACTATAATACTGTAATACTGTCATTTAACAGCCACCCATACTGTAATACTGTTATACTGTCATCTAACCGCCACCTATACTGTAATACTGTTATACTGTCATCTAATAGCCACCCATACTGTAATTCTGTTATAATGTTATCTAACAGCCATCCGTACTGTAATACTGTAATACTGTCATCTAACAGCCATCTCGTCTTCATCGGCTTATCCGGTATCGGGTCGCGGGGGCAGCAGCTCCAGCAGGGGACCCTAAACTTCCCTTTCCCGAGCCACATTTGCCAGCTCTGACTGGGGGATCCCGAGGAGTTCCCAGGCCCGTGTCGAAATGTAATCTCTCCACCTAGTCCTGGGCCTACTCCGAGGTCTCCTCCCAGCTGGACGTGCCTGGAACACCTCCCTAGGGAGATGTCCTGGGGGCATCCTTACCAGATGCCCGAACCACCTCAACTGGCTCCTTTCGATGCAAAGGAGCAGCGGCTCTATTCCAAGTTCCTCACGGATGGCTGAGCTTCTCACCCTATCCCTAAGGGAGAAGCCAGCCACCCTTCTGAGAAAACCCATTTCAGCCGCTTGTACTCACAATCTTGTTCTTTTGGTCATGACCCAGCCTTCATGACCATAGGTGAGGGTAGGAACGAATATTGACCGGTATATCGAGAGCTTTGCCTTCCAGCTCAGCTCTCTTTTCATCACAACGGTGCGGTAAAGCAAATGCAATACCACCCCCGCTGCTCTGATTCTCCGGCCAATCTCTCGCTCCATTGTCCCCTCACTCGCGAACAAGACCCCGAGATACTTGAACTCCTTTACTTGGGGTAACGCTTCATTCCCTACCCGGAGGAGGCACTCCATCGGTTTCCTGCTGAGAACCATGGCCTCAGATTTAGAGGTGCTAATCCTCATCCCAACCGCTTTGCACTCGGCTGCGAACTGGTGCAGTGAGTGCTGAAGGTCACAGACCGATGATACCATCAGGACCACATCATCCGCAAAAAGCAGCGATGATATCCCCAGCCCACTGAACTGCAACCCCTCCCCACCCCGACCACGCCTCGATATCCTGTCCATAAAAGTTACAAACAGGATTGGTGACAAAGCGCAGCCCTGGCGGAGGCCAACCCCCACCTGGAACGAGTCTGACTTACTACCGAGAACCCGAACACAGTTCTCACTTTGGACGTACAGGGATTGGATAGCCCTCAGAAGGGACCTCCTCACCCCATACTCTCGCAGCACCTCCCACAGTATCTCCTGGGGGACCCGGTCATACGCCTTCTCCAAATCCACAAAACACATGTAGACTGGATGGACATATTCCCAGGCCCCCTCCAGGATCCTTGCAAGTGTAAAGAGCTGGTCGGGACGGAACAACCGACCAGGACAGAATCCACATTGTTCTTCTTCAATCTGAGGTTCGACTATCTGCCGAACCCTCCTTTTCAGTACCTTTGAGTAGACTTTCCCAGGGAGGCTGAGAAGTGTGATACCCCTGTAATTGGCAAACACCCTCTGGTCCCCCTTTTTGAACAGGGGAACCACCACCCCGGTCCGCCACTCCTTAGGCACTTTCCCAGACTTCCATGCAATGTTGAAGAGGCGTGTCATCCAAGACATCCCCATCTACACCCAAAGCTTTCAACATTTCTGGAAGGATCTCATCAATCCCCGGAGCTTTGCCACTGTGGAGTTGTTTGACTACCTTTGTGACTTCTGCCATGGAGATTGACGATGCTTCTCCATCAGCCTCCAGCTCTGCCTACTCGATAGAGGGCGTGTTAGTGGGATTTAGTGTTCCTTCCATCGCCCAATTACCTCCTCAGTTGAGGTCAACAGTGTCCCATCCTTACTGTACACAGCTTGGATAGTTCCCCGTTTTCCCCTCCTGAGGTGGCGGACGGTTTTCCAGAAACACCTTGGTGCCGTCCGAAAGTCCTTCTCCATGGCTTCCCCAAAATCCACCCACACCCGCTGTTTTGCCTCTTTCACAGCAGAGGTCACAGCCTGTCGGTACACTGCAACCATCTCTGGAGTCCTCCGGGATAACATATCCTGGAAGGCCTCCTTCTTCAGTCGGACGTCTTCCCTGACCACCGGTGTCCACCAGGGTGTTCGAGGGTTACCGCCCCTTGATGCACCTAAGACCTTTAGACCACAGCTCCCCGCCGCAGCTTCAGCCATGGAGGCTTTGAACATCGACCACTCAGGCCATCCATACTGTAATACTGTCATCTAACAGCCACCCATACTGTAATACTGTCGTCTAACAGCCACCCATACTGTAATACTGTCATCTAACCGCCACCCATACTGTAATACTGTAATACTGTAATGCTGTCATCTAACAGCCACCCATACTATAATACTGTATTACTGTAATACTGTCATTTAACAGCCACCCATACTGTAATACTGTATTACTGTAATACTGTCATTTAACAGCCACCCATACTGTAATGCTGTCATCTAACAGCCACCCATACTGTAATACTGTAATACTGTAATGCTGTCATCTAACAGCCACCCATACTGTAATACTGTATTACTGTAATACTGTCATTTAACAGCCACCCATACTGTAATACTGTATTACTGTAATACTGTCATTTAACAGCCACCCATACTGTAATACTGTAACACTGTCCTCAGACAGCCATCCATCCACACAGACGTTTCCCTTGCTCTTCAGCTCTACATGGCCAAGACCATCAAATAAAGATGAAGGGTTTTATTGAGATCTTTTCAATGTTTCATCAGTGTTGGTCTCAGGTCCTCGGCTCCAGGTCGATGCACATCGTTAGACATTCAGTTGCCAACGGGGGAGCTGGCATGGAGCATCTCCCACACCAGCCCCCACCCCTGGCATCCTGCCCAGATATGAAGTATTCAAAGGAATGGGAGATGATGGGAGTTTGGGATGTGAGGGGTGGGGGGTGAGGGCTGGGAGTGAGAGGTGGCAGGCATGCGGTACATGGGGTGGGTACATAGCTCACATTTTCCCCTTCACTTGGCAAAGTGGGTTTAAGCAGCAAGAATTGGGTTGTTGGCATTGTGTGTGTGTGTGTGTGTGTGTGTGTGTGCGCGCGTTTGAGTGAAAGACAGAGAGCGATACACACGCAGAAAGACACAGAGTGTGCGAACATGGGTCAGTATGTGTCTGTGGTTCTGTGTTTGTGTGTGTGTGTGGGTGTTTGCATTTGAGAGACAGAGAGCGACACAGACAGAAGGAGACAGACAGAACGTGTACGTGTGTGTGTGTCTCTGTGGTTCTATGTTTGTCTGTGTGTGTGTGTGTGTGTGTATGTTTGTGGTTCTGTGTTTGTGTGTTTCTGTACGTTTTTTTTGTGGTTTTGTGTGTTTGTCTGTGGTACTGTGTTTGTTTGTGGTTTTGTTTGTTTGTGATGAGTTTTTCTGTGGTTATATGTGTGTGTGTGTGTGAGTGTGTGTATGTGTCTGTGTTTCTTTCATTCTTTGTGTGTTTGTGTGTGTGTGTGTGTCTGGTTCTGTCGTTCTTTGTTTCTGTGTGTGAAAGTGTCTGTGGTTCTGTGTATGTCTCTGTGTCTGTGATGATGTGTGTGTGCGTGTCTGTGGCAGAGTGTCTGTGGTTGTGTGTGTGTCTCTGTGTCTGTGATTCTTTTTGTGTGTGTGTGTTTTTGTGTGTCTGCTGTGATACGGTGTATTTAAACTAGGTCAGAGAGTGAAGGATGTGAACTTGTCACCTTGGATTCCATTAGATGTCTGGTGAAGGAGGAGGGGGTGGGAGAATGGGAAAGGTAAGGTCAGTAGCACACACACTTACCCCCTGGCCCACTGCTACTCTGAGGTCGTAACCCTGATACTCTGCCTCTCTGGTTCTCTCTACCAGCATAACTCTCACTGTTCCCTCAGTGTCTCCACTAATACTGCCCCTGGGCAGACCAAACCAACTAGAGATAACTCCTCTTTTACTCAAAGGGGGGGGGACATCTATTACTTAGCAGCTCCGTGGACAAGGGAGGAAAGGATGGAAGGATTTAGAGAGGAAAGGATGGAAGGATTTAGGGATGAAAAAAAGGAAGGATTGAGGGGTGAAAGGATGGAGGAATGAAAGGCTGGATGGAGTGAATAGTTTGGACAGATGGATTGAGGGGTGAAAGGATGGAGGAATGGAAGGCTGGATAGGTTGAATAGTTTGGACAGGTGGATGGAGGGGTGGAGGACGGAGGACACAGCCACAGCTGACTGTTTTCCTGTTAGTCCATCTAATAGAGTTCCAGCTAAGAACATGGCAAATCCATTACCATAAAGGTCATTGGACTCTCATAGTAATGGATTTGCCATGTCCAATGCCAGCCACACTGTTCCCTCCTCAAAGGGACAGACAGGAGGCTACTATAACATGTTACTGTGTCTTGTTGAACACAGGGTAATATCCAGGCAGCTTCACACAGCGTGGTGTGCAGCAGGACAGGTATTAGTAGCTATTGATGTTGGGCAGTTTCCCAATGTCAAAGCACAGTATTATAACAAGTAAACAGAGGGTGTCAATGTGTTTGCCCGACCTTGGTGTCGACCTCAGAGCAGATGCCTAGTTATGACCATCTCAGAGAAGGTGCTTGGTTGTGACCATCTCAGAGAAGGGGTCTGGTTGTGACCATCTCAGAGAAGGGGTCTGGTTATGACCATCTCAGAGCAGGTGCCTGGTTGTGACCATCTCAGAGAAGATGCTTGGTTGTGACCATCTCAGAGAAGATGCTTGGTTGTGACCATCTCAGAGCAGGTGCCTGGTTGTGACCATCTCAGAGAAGATGCTTGGTTGTGACCATCTCAGAGCAGGTGCCTGGTTGTGACCATCTCAGAGCAGGTGCCTGGTTGTGACCATCTCAGAGAAGATGCTTGGTTGTGACCATCTCAGAGCAGGTGCCTGGTTGTGACCATCTCAGAGAAGATGCTTGGTTGTGACCATCTCAGAGCAGGTGCCTGGTTGTGACCATCTCAGAGAAGATGCTTGGTTGTGACCATCACAGAGCAGGTGCCTGGTTGTGACCATCTCAGATCAGTTACTGATCCCTAGTGAAACACCAAAACTGTCCTTACTCTAGCTGATGCATTCCAATGTGTTTCACATGCTGGTAGTCTCCATTCAAACAGGATCAGTCAGTCAGTCAGTCAGTGTGACTATATGCATCCTCATGCCAAAAATCTACTCCAGAACCCTTTTCTTTCTCAAACCGACCATGCCCAGACGAGACAGGTTCTGGTAGGTGTGGATTAAAGAAAACTTTCTATATATCTGGCGTCATGTTCTCAGACATTGGAGGAAAGCGCAAATCCGCTCGTCCCTAGGAACTAGGCGGCGGATTAGCCTCTCTGTGCTAAACTTAATGAAGAGGAGTAAGCCCATTCCACGGGCTCAGCAAAAAGACATGATCATGAAGTGTGGCAAGGATAGGGAGAGAAGGGAAGATCGAGAGGGTGCAAGCGAGCAAGAGAGGGAGAAAAAGAGAGAGCTTTTCTGCCGAGGGGGTCTCTTTAATTCAGCGTGCGCCAGCTCCAGAGCCAGTGGAGTGGAACACAGGCCTGTCTGTAACCGGGAGGCTCCAGTGACCGCCTGACGGCTCATAGAGAAGAGGAGCGACGGGAGGCACAGCAAATTGGCGCAAGGGGGGTCTCCCTTTAACTTTAACGGGTTTCTCCCGCTCTCGGCCTCTCCCGCGCCTTCCCCATCCCTCCCTTCGCCAGAGTGAAAGAAACCCGAAGACAAAAGTCAAATAAGCCATCAGACAATTTAAAAATGCACGACACACAGAAGTCGGTCTTCCCTGCTTACTGGAATTTGGGAAGGATTTGGCGGCTGCTGGTACAGTAGACAGTAGATGTTGGCCCGTCATCCAACATACACTTCCGCCCCAGTGTTCAGTTCACTTAGCCAAGGGGATTACATGTGTTTGGAATACACTTAGGGAGGTTTTCTCCAGAGGAGTATATGAACAAAACATCTAATTTAGCTGTTCCAAAAGGCATCACATGCTATAACAGCAAATATGAAAGTCATACAAAAGCTTGGAACGTGGCAATACCTAACACTGTAATAACATGGGTTGAGTGGGAATACTGAACACTAATAACGTTGATAGAGGGGAAATAATTGACACTGTAATAACATGGGTCGAAAGGTAATACTTGACACTGTAATAACTCGGGTAGAGAGGTAATAATTCACACTGTAATAACGTTGGTAGAGAGGTAATAATTGACACTGTAATAACTTGGGTAGAGAGGTAATACTTGACACTGCATAATAACATGGGTAGAGTTGTAATACCTGACAACTGTGTAATAACATGGGTAGTGGTAATACTAGACACTATAATAAAATGGGTAGAGTGGTATATTTTGACATTATATATATTTTGCATAATAACATGGGGTTAGATTCAGTCCATCATGCAACCGGAAAGAAAGGGGGGAAATTATTTATTTGCATGAGTCCATGATGTTGATCTTCTTTGGTGGTATATGTTCTACAATAATTAAAAAGTGAATAGACTTTTATGCCAGGGGAGGCGGTTTATGATCATATAGCCAAACCCTACACAGTCTATTATCCTCCAATCAGAAACTGACATTGTATGTTCCAACCTCCCTACGGTCATTTATGTCCATGTGTCCACTCATGAGTCTCTATGACAGTCACAAGCACACACATACAACCAACACAATGTCTTGGAGTTGTTAGCTCTATAGAGGATGTATGGACAGGATGTTTGGGGCCCATCTGTAATGGGCATCACATGTCTGACCCATTGTCCTTTGTTCAGCTGTCAGTCAGCACTTCCATGCGTTGTATTAAGCTCTTCATGCCCATAATCTCACAATGGGTACAGAGGTAATAGTTTGACACTGTGTAATAACATGGGTACAGAGGTAATACTTGACACTGTGTAATAACATGGGTACAGAGGTAATACTTGACACTGTGTAATAACATGGGTACAGAGGTAATACTTGACACTGTGTAATAACATGGGTACAGAGGTAATACTTGGCACTACGTAATAACCTATGCACGGAGGTAATACTTGACCCTGCATAATAATAAGTTTATAGAGGTGAGTCTTGACACTACATAATAACATGGGTATAGAAATAATACTTGACACTGCATAATAACATGGGTACAACAACAAGAGGCAATACTTGACACTGCATAATTACATGGGTGTAGAGGTAATACTTGATATTGTAAAAACAGGGATGTTAATAACCTAATAATTTGTCATGTAATACCTCACTGGTATGCTGCAGGCTTGTGATGATGTAACATTGGAATGGTACTTATGATTGAACAGTGGAATTCCTCTACACTCAGTTAAATAAATCGGTGGTAGGGAAATCCACACTAATTGGTTGCACCTGTTGCACTTATACGTAACTTTTACAGAACTATAATTTAAGGTTATGTCTACATTTTTTACTAAATTAAATCAAATGTATTTGTCAACAACAGTTTCCATCTTCTTATTCAGAGGCCCTTTTCACAAAAATGCTAATTTTAGTAAAAGAAGCTTAAAACATAAGTCATTAACACAAGGAATATATACACAGTGAAATTAATAACAACAACATGGTATGCATTTAAAACAAAATGGATGAATACTGTCTTTATAGAGAGTACCACGGCTAGGTGAGAATCAACTTGTGATGAGTGTGATGTGTGTGTCTTTATATCCAGTAGAATCTTGAAGCATGAATCAATTATCACCATAGGGAAACCATAGTATTATAGTGTGTAATACAATATATCACTACCACCAACATGATGTACAGGAAAATATTCAACATTTCAGCAAGTATGCAAGGAGCTATTAGGAGCAGGAGTAGCTGACACATTTTGGAAATGAAAGAGTCGGGAATCTGAAATGGAGTCTTCCACCATATAGCCATTGCAGCCGGATACGTCCAATGAGGTGATAGTTCACTGTCATATCAGGAATGGAGATAAATGTGACTGTGGAATCATTGAGTGGAGTTGGAAACATGAGATTTATTGTTGGACTAGGAGAAAACCTTTGCACAGTCAGGGAACTGGGAATAATAATAATAATATGAACTCTATACAGAGCAGAGGTCTTAGTCCCTGTCCCTCTCTATGTCCCTCTTCACCTGTCTCTGCCCCTCTCTCTATCCCTTGACCTCTCTTTCCCCTCTACCTCTCTTTTCCCCTCTACCTCTCTCTGCCCCTCTCAATGTCCCTCTACCCCTCTCCGCACCCCTCTCTGTCGCTCTTTCTCTCTGTCTCTTTACCTCTCCGTCCCTCTACAGCTCTCTGCCCCTCTTAATGTCCCTCTACCCCTCTCAGCCCCCCACTCTGTCCCTCTACCTCTCTCTGCCCCTCTACCCCTCTCCGTCCATCTCTATGTGCCACTACCTCTCTTTATCTCTCTCCCTCTCTCTCTGTCCCTCTCCCTGTCTCTCTGTCCCTCTCCCTCTCTCTTTGTCCCTCTCCCTCTCTCTCTGTCCCTCTCCTTCTCTCTCTGTCCCTCTCCCTCTCTCTCTGTCCCTCTCCTTCTCTCTCTGTCCCTCTCCTTCTCTCTCTGTCCCTCTCCCTCTCTCTCTGTCCCTCTCCCTCTCTCTCTGTCTCTCCCTCTCTCTCTGTCCCTCTCCCTCTCTCTTGCTGAGTCTCTTTCTCAGCATGATTCTTCTAAGGACCCAAATACCATTACTCATCCTATATGGACAACTGTGTCATTTTCTCAGGAAAGTATGAGAGTGAGAGAAGTGTTGCGCCTAGAAGTGTTTGTGTATTCGTGTGTACATACAGGTATGTTTGTTATATTATATACATACAATCTCCGTAATTGATGTTTTTTCATCCTGCGAAGAACCATTTATTACACTTATCCAAGACAGGTCAAGAAATCTAACAGTGACTCAATTCTGTCAGCAGGGGATTTACAGTACACACACACGCACACACACACACAGGCACACACAGACAGACACACACACACCTGGCTAAGAATCCGTCTTCCACAAGATCCTCTTTATTTACACACCTGTAGTATTGCGTCAAACAGAATGACGTAGCCTAGCTTCTTTTTTGCGCATTACTGTAAAAGTTGTCAAGGTCCAATATGTATGAGGCTGGCTGGGACTGCAAATGTCAGTAATCCAATATAATAACAAGGAAATAGCGGTAATAGAGAAGACTAATAATGGAATAATGATTATCACCTACAGTAGGCCCACTTACATTGAGCCACAGCAGGTACTGTCAAGAGTAGAAACATGTAACAAAACGTGTGCGTGTGTGCGCGCTAGTGTGCGTTTTGACTGACAGCTCAGTAAGGACAGCATGTTGAGCGTCATACAGGGTATGTCACCAGGGCTGACTGGAACAGGCTGGAAAGAATGCAATTACACAAGACGCTCCAAAACTGTAGGACACATAAACATCCTCTCAAATCCTATAAAATCTTGTCCAGCCTGATCTGAAATGATTTGCTTCTCTAAGCTCTCGTCCGCAGCCAACAGCGTCCGAGGTCGAGCTCCTCGGAGCATATATGAAAGATGACAAGACGAGTCCGTGGATATCAAAGACTTGAGATGCTTGACATCCCTGGGCAACAGGGGATAACAGGAGGATTTGGTGCTCTGCTTTTCAACAGGGTCTACCGGGGCTGCCACCACTAGGAGGGACGGAGAGGGTCAACATGTCACATGGATTTGTGGGCTCGCGGCGAGAGGGAGATGGCGTGAGGTGATGTCCTGTCATGCTGTCTCCGCTCGCCGCTGCGCTGTCAACAAACGAGGAAGCAAGCCGAGCGGACCAAAAACCAGGTGGAAAACGCAGGTGTCCAAAACCCCGCCGTTTAGAACAGGATGAACTGCATGATGGGTGAACGAGAACAACAGCCGATGCAGGACCTCAGTGGACATGAAAGGTGATGAACAGTATTTTTAATCTGGTGGAGGGTGGGGAGGCTGGTCGGTAAAGCTGTGCATCGGTAGCATCAACATTGCGCCGGCCTCATTAAGAGGGATGATTTTAAATGGACAACGGGCAAAGGATAACGGATGACGTGTAGAAAAACGAAAAAAGACGTGACGGATCCCTTGTAATTGCTGACGTGTGACGGATGACACGTAACGGATGACGTGTAAAGGACGGTTGCGTAATGGATGACGTTCAGCTGAGACTTTCGACATGGCAACCACTCAGTCACCTTGCTGTTGAATGGCGCGGAGGGGCTTCAGAGGCAGGTTGTACACTCAGAGCCAGCCAAAAGGAATGCCCTCAGGTCTAGGGCTTGCGGAACCCTGCTCCAGGCAAACGTCTCTGTCGACACAACCCATGCCATAACACTGACACTCTCCTACGATCCAGACTATGGATTGTCCCGTTTCCCAAAACAACCCTTTCTCTCTCTCTCGCCCCCCTCTCCCTCTCCTTTTCACTCTCTAAACTCAGACATGGTCTCGGGCATCTCCTCATTTTCCCAGCATTCTAGCCTGCTGGTCATATAATATTCACTCCATGAGTTTCAAGAGAAACTCACAACCCGTATCCATATATCCTTGCTTTTATATACTGTGTATGTGTGTGTGTGTGTATGTAGGTCTACTCTGTGTATGTGTGTGCGTGTGTAGTTCTACTGTGTGTATGTGTGTGTATAGGTCTACAGGGAAATAAACCTTTTATGCGATTACACAATCAGCCAAGACAACTCAGGTGACTCATAGCACTTGAGGAGATGATAATAGTTGCCATCTCCCGACTGTACAAGCATGGTCTCATAATCCTGCTGCTTGAACAAGCAACGTCTAACACAGTAATACAGTCATTTAGTCATCATTTTAGTCCCTGCTTATACAGTACTCACTGTCGGGTACAGTCCCAGCAGTAACATCTATAGTATAGACAGAAAGTTCAACGCTGCTATGGTCAGAGAGCTTTTGTTTTGCTCTCTCTTGGAGTTGCTGGTTTGCCTGGAAGCAGTGTCTCACGAGCAGATGGGGATAGCTAGAACGGCTAATCTCAAGCGGACGTTACGGGACTGTCTCAGCTGTAACCCTGAGATTAGCTGCACTAGGAAAAAGCCTCTAGGCCACGTGGTAACATGGTAATATTTTAATTTCCCATTTCTAAAAACTGCAACATTTGATCTTAGCCCCATTACAAAATGTGCAAAAAGGCATAATAAAATCTGTGAGTGTTTCTTAACCATGTCAAATTGTGTTCAAAAGTTACATTGTGATAAAGCTAACCCACAATAATCTGTCTTCCCAGTGGGAAGCAACTCACTGTCGACAAGCAGCTGGATACAACACTGGTGCTTGGGTCGCTCACCCCAGCATCTTGTCACGCATCCTAAGGGCAGTAACAGAAACGTTACCTAATTGGCATGTCACTATCACGACCAGATGGTGACCAATATCCCAAGTTGTTTCTCCCTAACTCATCGACATCAACATTTATTTTGTGAATTAGCCACGGCTGGAGTTTCTAGCTAGACAGCACAACTAGCTGATTAGTCAGTTAGCTAGCTAGCGGGTGGGAGGTCTGAGAGTGAATGTCTGACGTCACTGAGGCATTAACTGCATCCCTTCTAGCTGTCTGGCTCTTAACATTATGGATGATAAGAGAAATGGTCTTTTTCTTTTTCCATCTGTGGGTCGAGTTCTTTCGCTCTGTTACGTGGGAGAAGGGTAGGGGGCGGAGAACCCAGCAGCTACGTTGTTCTCCCCCTGTGTCTCTGCCACTGCATTTTAATCAGTTACTGTTTTCCATGTGGGACGCAGACAGTGTGCCCCCCGGCCCTGTCTCTCAGCGCTGGCTGGATCTGGGACTGCCATAATAGAAATCGCACTCAATTGTAGCAGTCATTACTGTGTAATTATACTCATTTTGCTAGGTGAAAAAAAAAAAGAATAAAGATGCGAGGCGAATGGATTTACATGCCTCCCCCGTCAATCTCTCGATATCGCAGGCTGAGGAGCAAGTGAGGGGGAAGATGGAGAGCGAGAGAGAGAAAGAAAGAGGGAGACAGTGAGAGTGAGAGAGAGAGAGAGAGAGAGCGGCAGAAGGTGACAGAAAGGGAGCGGGTGACAGACAGAAAGAGGTAGACTGAGAGAGAAACGAAAAAAAGATTTTTTTAATTCTTGCTCTACACCCGTTCTTTTTCCCGCAGCTCCCTGTTTGTGTTGTGTTCGGTGCTTGGGCCGACCCTGGCTGCCTGAACGGTAAAACGCCTCCCTCTCTGACAGAAGGCTGTCACATTCCATGGCTGGTAGCCGACAGATGCCTGTGTCTGATTCTGAAGGGTTGTTATGTATGAAAGCCCATGCGGACTCCTCAGCCACACTGCCGACACACTGATAAGCTGGATGACATGTGCGCGAGCTGGCTACATTATTCTGGGATGGATGAGATTCTTCGTGTGCGCGCGCGCGCGTGTGCGTTCGCGTCTGCACGCGTAGTGCGCCGGGTGTCAGCGTTGAAAGAGTGAAGTGGGGGGGGGGGAGTGCACTCGTTGGAATAAGTGAGGGACGATGAGGAGGAAGGAGAAGGGGTCCAGAACCAATTATTCTCGTTCGAGGAAAAGCTTCATGGGGGGGGGGGGGTGTGCAATGGGTGAAGACGGGGGGAGGGACGGAGGTAAGGGGAGGAGGGGGGATTTTCCACCCATTTCACTCAACACCTCTTCTCATCACTCATCGTCTCTCTCACACTCATTGGCTCATGTCTTCAAGGGCTTAAACCTCCTAGCTCCTCTGCGCCTCTGTGAGACTCCTGCTACCCCCTCCACCCCTCGCTGTCTACTCCACTCTACTCCACCAAGCATTCATATCCATAAAGTAGCACGAGAGAAATTGAGTTCCCCGGAATGATGGCGGCGCCTCATTATTCATAATTCACTATATTATAGTAGGGGGTCCTCTGAGGTTGTCAGTGTGGAGGAGCGGGAGGCGAAGGGAAAGGTACCATAGAGCCCCCAGAGGTGCACAGTTTCATCTGTTAAAATTTATGGGACCTTCAACCCTCAGCCCCCCCAAACCTCCATCGCCTTAAGATCCTCGGGGGGTGTTCGTAGACAAGGCGGGGCGAGGGGCGTAGCTGCGGGGGTTAATAGTGGCGTTTAGATCTTTAATGGCCCGGCCCATGATGATGTCAGCTGGAGACACGTTTGAAAGAGCCCAAGGGCCCACTGACGGGGAAGTAGGTGGGGGGGGGGCGGTGTTGGGTGAGGCATGCCAGCCAGTCTTTGAACTAGCACTGGGTGGCCGCCACATGTCCTTTGATGGGAGCATCCCTTACTCACGGAGGATGGATGGAGGGAGGGGGATGGAGGGAGGGGGATGGAGGGAGGGAGGGTAGAATGATACAGAAAGAAGGGTGAGAAGGAAAACCAGATAATAAAAAAACCTTTATTTTAGTCAAACACTGCAAACTGCGTGTATACAGTGCAATAGTGTTAAGAAATCAACAAATTCAGCAGGCACGAAATTATTCAGCAAAATAGATAGAAACAAATATATTAATTTTAACAAATATCCAACTAATTGCATGTACAGAAAGAAGTACCACCTCCACCACACAACTTATAGCTCCCCAAAACCTGACTTCTCCTCAAACATGGGAACATCCTTCTTAGTTGAGAAATATTCAAATTCCAAACGTAAGTCTGGCTTTCCCCAACCTTTTAAATGAACATCACCTTGTCCTTTGTCCAGCTTATGCTTCTTACTCAGGTAAATTGCTTTTTTACCCTGTCCTAACAGAACATTTAAAGAGAGAAGACAGGCAGAGAGAGCAAGAGAGAGAAAGAGAGAGAAAAGAGAGAGGGGGCATTGCCTTGAGTCAGGTATTCTGTTCCCAAGTACACCTGCACTCTCAGGGCCCCAGTCCCATTGTTGTGTTCTATAAGGGGCAACAGCAGCCTCAGTCTCATTACATCATGTTGGGACAGCTAGCTATGTACTGGAATAGGGCATGTTTGTTTATTCCAACATAATCTGTTTATGCGTAGGTGTGTCAGAACATGGACATGCATACATAAAGAGATGCACCTAACAGAAGGACACAGATGTTTGTAAACACATACACACATTCACATACACGCACATACACACACACACACATACACCATCTCCAGTACTGTCTTTCTCTCCCTCTTAGCCAACCAACCACCACACCGAATGACTGTTATCTGGTGATTTCATGGCTGTAAGGTTTTGTAGGCCCTAATGTCCATTTCAATGCGTTTCTGACATTCAGCTGTAATTTCCGGCACCGCTCATCAATGGAAATCAACTCTTATTAAAGCTGCAGTGCGGTTTCATCCCTTTAGCCTTTAATCCAGATTTAGCCCAGCTGCTTTGGCAATTTCTTCTCCCTACAAAGGCATTAACTTTGGTTCATTTGAATAACTTTATCACACTGTTTAACATTCAACACCCCCTCATCCCGCTCAAATCCCCACCGTGTGTCTTTTGTCCTCAGAGAGAGGTTGGTAATAGGGCCGTTAATGAGATGGACAGATGGAAAGATGCCATATGCATTTGATCAGCTTTTTCCTTCTGGGGGCGTTCCAAATGGCACCCCTTTTTCCCTATAAGGCCCACTGGGCTATGATTCAATATAGTGCGCTGTAAAGGGATTAGGGTGTTATTTAGGATGCAACCCTAATGTTTTGGGTTGAGGATTAAGGTTCTGCACAGGAAGAGTTGAAAGGTGTGTGTGTGTGTGGGGGGTGGTTGTGCGTACATTTCCACACAAAAAAACACTTTTGGGTTGGAAATGAAAGACATTAAATGTAGACATAGACGCACAAGTCAGTCAGAAACTGAATTAGGTTCGATTTACACTAATGATTTAACCAATCCAAGTTTAGAGTGAATCATCTGTAACTCGAACCACCACAGGACTCAAAGTTCACCAACGTAAACCAAAATATACAGTTGAAAAGGAAAGTTTTGAGTGAGGAACAGAAGCGATCAATTTGCAGTGGTCTCTTCCTTTTAACCCTTCTGTTCCTCACTCAAAACCTTCCTTTTCAACTTTTTTGGAAAGGAAAGAAAAGCTGAAGTGATCTCTGGATTTTTTCCAGATCTGTATGCTTAAATTCAATGGGCCCTGTTTCCCCACCTTCCAAATGAGAAGATACTGTGCCCTGGATGGAGTCAACATAATATAGCCTCCCTTGGGATAGGTTAATGTTCCACTTGCTGCCCCAATAAGCATTGTTTTTGCCAAAGTGACACGCCAAGAGATGGCACACTGTAAGTTATTCAGGTAGGGCACTGAAAACAATAGTTATTCTACAGGAAGACACTGCAGGTGATAGGAAGAGCACTGCACATTTCCGGTGCTATAGAAAAGGACACATCCGTGGCCCTGCTCACCCCTGCCCACCCCTGCCCACCCTACCATAGTGACTATATACTGCTTTGGGATAAATGATTTGAAAAGAAAGATGAAACAGTGTATAAGTCCATAGACGGCTACTGCAGGAGAACAATAGCCGAAAACGTGAACATTCGTCCTGAACTCAGTGACGTCCTTAGTGGTGTAATTCTCTTAAAACTACAGGAACCTCAGATTGTCTCTGTGATACTGTGAACATCTGTTGCACATCGGCGGTGATTGCCACAATCAAGTAAAACATCAAAGCCGTTACTCCACTGAAAGAGTCGTCAGAGCAGCAGGCCTGAGGATTGCCGGTGGAAAAAAGTTAACCACCTCCGTTCTTCACCTAACGAAAGCTCTGTAGCAAGAAAGAGGAACAAACAATGGCAGATCTTCTCAGTACGTATGGGTCATATAGGACGTCTTTCTAACAACAAGACCAGGAAAGGATTTTCATCAAGGGCCTAGTGTTCATCAAGGACCTAGTGTTCATCAAGGACCTAGTGTTCATCAAGGGCCTAGTGTTCAGATGTACCACAGTAGTTAGGGATGCACGTGGGAATTAGACGTTCCCACTCTGTGCATTATGGGAGGAGCCTGAGAACGAAGAATCCTTGACTCCATATTCCTACAGGAGCCTGAACACATCTCACATGATGTCATAAATGCCAGAACTCCTGTTCCGGTCTCAACCGATCCTGATTTCCTGTTCATCTGAACCCCTGCAATGCTCCTCACACAGATGGTTGGGGCTGTAAAGTACCTCACCCTCATTAACAGACAGACTCTTCAGGAGCCAGCGGAGACAAGTTCAGAGCGTTGTCAGCAAGTTTGGGACCCGCTGGAGGAACGAGTATCTCCCAACCTTGCAGAATCGACGGAAGTGGAACGAAACACATAACTTTCAACACGGAGACCTTGTGCTGTTAAAGAACAGTCAGCTAACAACCAGTAAGATGTGATACTGGTCACTTTGGCCAGCTCTAGCAGAGACGGGAAGGTTCATAAGGTGGAACTCAAGACCACTAGAAGGGGGTTGAGGGGCAATCAAATTGGTATCATCAGTGACTCCAGCTGGGCATTTGCTGCACTTAGTAACCAGTGTAACTTTCTTTTTCTACTCTGACAGGAATTGAAGTGTTGTATTCAGTAAAAAGAAAGTTGCTGCATGCACAGATGTTCTTTGACAATCCGGAGATATCCTTGTTTTTATGCCTTGCATTAGCATTGCCATTTTACTCTGTATTCATTGTGTTAAGTCTAGCAATAAATGGTAGCAAGAAGGCAGAATTATGTTATCTCTGAATGAAGTTTGTTTGGATGTTTAATTTTAGTTAAAGAGGAGGAATAGTCTCAGTTTTTTTATCACCAAATCTGCGCTGGGACTGCTATATCTGTCACAAATAACTCTGCCACTTGCCCTGAACAAGAGAACACTAGAGGACAAGACAACTTGCCAAAGGTTGCTGTCAGTGGTTGGGCAAAACAGTTCAGAAATGGAAATGTAGTGTAAAGGAACACAGGAAGGATCTACTTCCTTGTTCCAAAACACCAGTAAGATTTACTGTCTCCAGACAATGAACTAGTGCAATCACAGCAAACTGGCGCAGAGGAATGCTCGGCCCTCCACAATCAGTTCAGACAAGCCAACAGAAAGTCTCTCAAATAATTTCCCTTCAATTCAGGGAACATGTAACAGGTCTTCTCAAAAAGGAAATGATAGCCATTTCCCCAGAAACATTTCTGATTAGAGAACCCACTGCAGGTGTCTTTACAACAGCTCCACCACACATTTATTCAACCAGTGTACTCTTGTATCAAAACACACTATAACACTATTACTGGCAAGCAGGAGGAATGAGTTGAGAAGCTTGGCCATGTGTATTCTATCAGGCTTGATAGGACTGAGGGTGTGAGAGTGGAGTCCCTAGCAAAGATTCAACATCTGGTTGCCAAAGTGAATATACCACAAATGATGCCGTAAAGTGGTGTGAAAATGGGTGTGCTAAAACAGACACATCAAGTTATCTGAGGGAAATATGCTTTGGGGGAAGTCCAATGTATAACCGGATCTCAGAGCATTTGGACAAATACATTCAAATGTTGCCTTGTAGCAGCGTAAGCTATTGCACAAACGCATTACTTTACAGACAAAATAACATTACATTTATTTTATTTTTTTAAACAATGAAGGTTGGTGGCCCTAATCTTTTGCAGTCTTGGCCAGACACATACATTGACTTTACCTTCTGCCAGACCGGAGCAGCAGGCTAGGTATTGTTCTGTCTCAGCCCTCATTGGCAGCCTGGATATGGTAAATTTCTTGGTCATGAAAAAGTATGTAACTGTTTTGAACAGTACTGATGGTTCTTCAAGCTGACAATAGATCATTTAACTATAATTTGGTCACATGATCATCCCACCAAAATTACCAAGCTGTGCCAAACAACTGCTCTCAAACTAACCACTTTTTCCATCCAATATAGTAACAGAAATGACACCAACTTTGTTTGGTATACAAACTTGTGCACTTTTTCAAAAAGGCACAGATGAAGGATAAAGATTGGAGAGGATCAGCTAAGCCCAATCCATCAAAATCATTGTCAGCTCATGACCAGAAGACAAACATTGAAGCACAATGTGAAGAGGTGCCTACTCCAACACTTTCAAATGTTTTTTTCTACACCGGGACTCTGTTTGGACATAATTAACGGAACTACTCACCCCTGAACACCCGAAGCTAAGTACCATTACTATGCCTTATCACTGTAATTGTTGTAGCTACAACATGGAGGAGAACTATCGTCTTCGGGTAAAGATAGCAGAGTTAGAGGCTCGGCTTCAGACGCAAATGTCAGGCCAGGATTATGTTAGTGTAGAAATGGAAAAACTGCATCTGTGCCACCAGGAAGAAAGTGTTGTTAGCCCCCTGGCACAGCTCCTGCACCCGGGCAATAACTTGCTCTTGGTCACTGGGAAGAAATGCCATCGACCAGTTAAACCTGTGTCGCTGCGAGAGCCGACTGAGATTTTCAACAGGTTTTCCCCACTGGAGTCGGAGTCAAGGCCTGATTCGTCTTCATACGGGAATGATCGGCAGGCAATTTTCTACCCATGGCCCGCAAAAACTTTATTCATCGGCGATTCCATTACCTGCAGTATTAGACTAAAGAATCAGCCGGCGATCGTACACTGTTTACCGGGGGGCAGAGCCACCGACGTAGCCGCAAATCTGGGGTTGGTGTTAGCAAAGTCTAAAACTGGCAAGTATAGAGAGTACAGAGATATTGTTTTTCACGTTGGCACCAACGACGTTAGGATGAAACAGAACATAGCATCAGCATGTAAACTAGCTAGAAAGATGTGTCGGCATCGAGTAATTGTCTCTGGCCCGCTCCCAGCTAGGGGTGGTGACGAGCTCTACAGCAGACTTGCGCATCTCAATCGCTGGTTGAAAACTGAGTTCTGCCCGAACTGAGTTCTGTCACCTCGCATCTCAAAATGGGACTCCTAAATGTTAGATCTCATGCTCCAAATGCAGTTGCAGTAAATTAATTAATCTCTGATCATAAACTAGATGTTATTGGCTTGTGTGAAATATGACTAAAGCCTGATGAATTCACTGCCCTAAATGAGGCCTCTCCTCCTGGCTTACTAGTAATAATATCCCCCGTGCATCCCGAAAAGGAAGGGGTGTTGCTAATATTTATGACAGTAAATATAAATTTACTCTCAAACACATTACTGCTATTCATTCTTTTAAAGTTTTACTCATGAAAGTTAACCAGGCTGAAAAATCGTTTTAAGCTACTATTTACACGTCCCCTGGGCCATAAACAATGTTCCTCAATGAGTTTCCAGAAATATTGTCTAACCTTGTAGTCATGCCAGATGGAATTAAAATGTTTGGCGATTTCAATATTCATATGGAAAAGTGTCAATGGGGACAGTTGTATTTTTTTATCCCGTATCGCTCCACCCATTCACAACATTTGTAATGAGTTCTAAACTCACAAACTGTCAGCTAGACCCGATTCCAACAAAATTACTTAAGGAGCTATTTCCTGTGCTAGGTCAGCTGATGTTGAGCATAATAAATTGCTCCCTTTCTTCCGGATGTGAAACAAACTCACAAAAATAGCTAAAATTAAGCCTCTTCTGAAAAAATCCTCTCAAAAAACTTAGAAAAATTTGTTTCCCAACAACTGAATGCCTTCCTGAAGACAAATAAAATTTACGAAATGTTCCAGTCCGGTTTCAGTCCCCATCATAGTACTGAGACTGTAACAAACCTTCTAAAGGCCTCAGACAAAGGTTCCGCATCCGTTGCTTCTTGATCTTAGTGCTACTTTTGACACTATCGATCACTCCTTTCTCTTAGAGAGACTGGAAACCCATATTGGGCTACGTGGACATGTTCTAGCCTGGTTTAAATCTTATTTATCTGAAAGATATCAGTTCATATGTGTGGATGGTAATATCCTCTGACAAATCAAAGGCATGTTTTGGTGTTCCTCAAGGCTCGGTTCTGGGCCCATTATTGTTCTCACTATATATGCTGCTTCTGGGTGAAGTAATCCGGAATCACAATGTCAATTTTACATGTTATGCTTATGACACACAGTTATACAGTGGAGAACAAGTATTTGATAACCAGCAAAATTGGCAGTGTTTCCCAATTACAAAGCATGTAGAAGTCTGTCATTTTTAACATGGGTATTCTTCAATTGTGAGTGACAAAATCTAAAACAAAAATCCAGAAAATCACACTGTATGATTTTTAAGTAATTAATTAATTTTATTGCATGACATAAGTATTTGATACATCAGAAAAGCAGAACTTGATATTTGCAATTACAGAGAACATACATTTCCTGTAGTTCTTGACCAGGGATTTTGGCCCACTCCTCCATACAAACCTTCTCCAGATCCTTCAGGTTTCAGGGCTGTCGCTGGGCAATACAGACTTTCAGCTCCCTCCAAAGATTTTCTATTGGGTTCAGGTCTGGAGACTGGCTAGCCCAATCCAGGGGCTTGAGATGCTTCTTACAGAGCCACTCCTTAGTTGCCCTGGCTGTGTGTTTCGGGTCGTTGTCATGCTGGAAGACCCAGCCACGACCCATCTTCAATGCTCTTACTGAGGGAAGGAGGTTGTTGGCCAAGATACATGGCCCCATCCACCCTCCCCTCAATACGGTGCAGTCGTCCTGTCCCCTTTGCAGAAAAGCATGTTTCCACCTCCAACCTTCACGGTTGTGATGGTGTTCTTGGGGTTTTACTCATCCTTCTTCTTCCTCCAAACACAGCGACTGGAGTTTAGACCAAAAAGCTCTCTTCAGACCACATGACATTCTCCCATTCCTCCTCTGGATCATCCAGATGGTCATTGGAAAATTTCAGATGGGCCTGGACATGCACTGGCTTGAGCAGGGGGACCTGCAGGATTTTAATCCATGACGGCATAGTGTGTTACTAATGGTTTTCTTTGAGACTGTGGTCCCAGCTCTCTTCAGGTCATTGACCAGGTCCTGCCGTGTAGTTCTGGGGTGATCCCTCACCTTCCTCATGATCATTGATGCCCCACGAGGTGAGATCTTGCATGGTGCCCCAGACCAAGGGAGATTGACCGTCATCTTGAACTTCTTCCATTTTCTAATAATTGCGCCAACAGTTGTTGCCTTCTCACCAAGCTGCTTGCTTATTGTCCTGTAGCCCATCCCAGCCTTGTGCAGGTCTCCAATTTCATCCTGATGTCCTTACACAGCTCTCTGGTCTTGGCCATTGTGGAGACATTGGAGTCTGTTTGATTGAATGTGTGGACATGTGTCTTTTATACAGGTAATGAGTTCAAACAGGTGCAGTTAATACAGATAATGAGTGGAGATCAGGAGCACTTCTTAAAGAAAAACTAACAGGTTTGTGAGAGCAGGAATTCTTACTGGTTGGTAGGTGATCAAATACTTATGTCATGCAATAAAATGCAAATTAATTATTTAAAAATCGTACAATGTGATTTTCTGGATTTTTGTTTTAGATTCCGTCTCTCACAGTTGAAGTGTATCTATGATACAAATTACAGACCTCTACAAAATCGGCAGTGTATCCAACACGTGTTCTCCCCACTGTATATTTCAATGAAGCATGGAGAAGCCCCAAAATTAACTACTCCGGAAGCATGCGATTTAAACTCAAGAAAAACAGAAATGCTTGTTTTAGGACCCAAGAAACAAAGAGCTTTGTTAGCAGATCTCACTGTGAACCTCGACGGCTGCATGGTCGTATTCCAAAACACTGTAAGAAATCTCAGCGTTACACTTGACCCTGACCTCTCCTTTCATGAACATATAAAATATGTCTCAAGAATTGCTTATTTTCATATTCAAAACATTGCAAAAATCTGAAACTTTCTATAAAAAATTATGCAGAAAAACAAATCCATGCTTTTGTTACTTTTAGATTAGATTACTGCAATGCTCTTCTTTCCAGTTACCCTGACAAATCAATAAATAAACTTCAATTAGTGCTGCACACAGCTGATAGAATCCTAACTAGAACAAAAAAATTTGAACACATTACTCCTGTACTAGCCTCTTTACACTGGCTGCCTGTTAGGTTTAGGGCTGATTTTAAGGTTTTATTGTTAACCTATAAATCAATACATGGACATGCTCCTACTTACCTCGCTGAAATGATCCAGCCATACATACCTACACGTAACCTTAGATCGCAAGATGCAGGCCTTTTAATTGTACCTAGAATTTCTAAACAAACAGCTGGAGGCAGGGCCATCTCTCATTGAACTCCACTGCTGTGGAATGATTTGCCAATTAAGGATAGAAATGCAAACTTAGTGCAAACTTTCAAGTGTCTGCTAAAGACTCATCTCTACAGCACGGTCTATGTATGAAACCTCCCCCTCCCCCGTGTTTTCCCTGTGCTTGTCCATCTGGTCATGCTTCCGACCTGGACTGAGTTTAAATAGACTCTGGACTCAGCCCTCATGCATTTATTAATTATTACAATTTGTACTCTTAATATGTTCACCCGACACAGCCAGAAGAGGACTGGTCACCCCTCTAAGCCTGGGTCCTCTCTAGGTTTCTTCCTAAATATCAGCCTTCTTAAGGAGTTTTTCCTAGCCACTAAAATTCAACACTACTGTTGTTTGCTCCTTGGGGTTTAAGGCCAGGTCTTTTGTAAAATAACTTTGTGACAACTGCTGATGTAAATACATTTTATTGATTGAATAAATTTGATTAAAATATAAAAGTTACAGTTTTTGCTAATTACATTCAGAAAAATAGATTAAAATAAGTAACTTTTTCAAACACAGATTAACAAATCCCTACACTGTTGGTCACAGACAGTTGGTCCTTTGGGGTCCCCATTAGTAAGAGCAATTCCCATAGGGACACCGCATGAAAAATACATGCACTCACAACTATGGCTCTGGATAAGTGTATCTGTTAAATGTACTGCATATACCTGTTATTGAAGGAATTAAAACTTTCCTGGTTTCAAGAAATGTCGCATAACAGAATACCTGATCATGAAATCACTCGCAGGAATGTCACTCCAAGGTCCTGAGGAAGAAGGCTGTCAACAAGACCGATTGATTCTGTGGCGACCGCTAGTTTGGGAAACGCTCTGAATGTGAAGAATGATGATGACCTCAGACACCTGCGGGTTGAAATCCTGGACAGATGACTGATCCTCTCACCTGGTTCTGGAAGGATCAATACGGAATAAAAAGAGCAGCAGTGGACCCTCTTCCAGGGTACAGGACTTTTGCACCAAATCCATCACTACAAGCATCATGTAATCACTATCACATCTCTTTTGAGGATGCCACATTTTTTATGTATTCCACAGTTGCATCAGAAAGTTTGGAGGGGTCAGAAACAGCAGCCTGACCTTTTCCCTAACAGAAATAGACCCCTAAATGGTCATCATCATTCTTTCTATGACCTCATGTTGAGTTGAAAACATCCATAAGATTTTGCTTGATGACTGCAGCACTCAACAATCTAGCCCAGCTGTCCATTGAATGGGAAACTCAGTGATTTTTGGATTAATTGAATCTAAAGGTTATTCACTATTTAGTCTTCTTTGGTAGGTCAGGGAAATGTATGTTTTTGATTCAAAACAATCTACTGCATTCATACCTGCCATAGCATTATTAATATTATGTATAATGCGTTCTCATTCTGAGATACTTCCACCCAAATTCACTGGGGGTCAGTTGAAACAATGCGTCAAATGTGGCCTTCATAGCCAATCAGTAAAGCGTGAGAAATTACCAGTGCCGATAACCATTGGACCAATCGGCCAAGTCAAACAACCTCCCATTACACTCTCCCCCATACAATGGGTTCTGCACTCCTGTTTGACTGCTCAATTTGTTTTTTCAAGCCAATGACAATTCAATTTGCTTCATCGCAGCAACTCCCAGTGGACATTCACTGTCGAAATATATTACGTGTCTTCCAAAACACATTCAATGCCATTCTAGTTTTACGCTTCTTGTTCAACCAGGAAGTTAAGACCAGAATTCTTGTACACTGCAAGAAACCCACTCCCCACCTTTCTACCTCAGTTATGTTCACAGGCATCCAAATTGCCACAAAGAGTTGCTAGTGTGCAACAAGGCAAGGCAGCCATATCACTAACCACCCCAAACACAGTGATGGTCAATTTGAACACTCTCTGCAGAACAGCTGGGCAAATGTATTGTCAATTTACTCTTCAACAAAATTGACATTTAAGATTTTTTTATGCTTCTCTGTTTCAAGTGACCTGCACACAGTAACAGCAATGAAGGATACACAGAAGATTTTTTTAAGATTAGATTCTGTTCATGGACTGCACCTCCCTCAGTTGGTCTTTTCATTGCTTTTGTTATCCACATTCTAAAGATGCCACAGCCACGATGGTCAAAAGTTGAACAGGACTAATCATTTTAAACCGGGGACAATTATTGTTTTGTCTAAAATATACTGTTGGGAAGGTGTGGGCAAAATAATGTAATCAAGCCAAATCCAGTTGTAGGTTTGAGAATAAAATAGAATGTTTTGGGCGAGTGTAAAAAAAAAACACTCCTGCCCAACTTTCAAAACATCTAGACGAATACATGTTCTAACTTCCCTTTAAGGCCCTGCAAGTTGATCTTGTCTAGCAATATGTGCATTACAAAACAAAGGGTCAGGCCCTGAAGCCAATTTTTTTTTTCCATTACATACAGGCATGTAAATATTTGACCTTGCTAAAACAGGTAAATATGAAGTACAAAACAAAGTTGCAATCATCATGTAATCAACATAATTTAGACAGATGGCAATGTTGTCATTAGCTTCAAAGCTGCATCTTAATCTGGTGAATTGAAAAAGGTGACAGAGGCTAATACTTTTCCTTTAGAGAAAAATGTTGTCAAGCCCCACTGAGTACAATGTTCAACAACCCTGAAACCTAAGTTCAAAAGAGTGCTGTAACAAAATGTGCAACCCATGAAGATAATTTTTTGCCTGCTTGCCTACAAGTTATGCCAAAAGTCGAGTCTGAAACCAGTCAGAGGTGACCCTAATTAAACACTGTTAAAACTGAGAAGCCATACTGAAAGTATGGTGACTTTGTGCTATGTAGTAAAATAAACCCAATGTCATCATAATGTTTTTCAAAAAGTACTTCCTGTTCAAAGACAATGCTTAGATATTATACTTATCAGGTCCTACTAATCCCAAATAGCTAAGAGAAATATAAAATGCATTCATTATCAAAGCTCAAAGCTCTTAGGAGGTTAAGGAATGCCTGACCATCCTGACTGCACATTGTAAAACCGTAAAAAGTGCCTAAAGACAGGAACCGTTACCATGTTCCAATCCTTTTATTTATCGCTTCATTTATTCATAGCATTATTTGTGTGTATATTCAAATAAAGTGTGCGTGAGGGTCCTTCTGAATCAATAGGCCTGTCCTAATTGTCCCATTACCTACTAGAGCAGGTTGAGAGAGGAGTGCTATCAAAAGTTAATGAGCCTCTTTCACATAGTGCCTAATTCTCTACCCTATCCATGAGTTGTATCCAAAATACAGACACGTCATTATGAGGATAAGACACAGGTGAAACGAAGGGAAAATAACAAATTAAGTCCAATTAAAGCATATACACCACTCTATGCTTCCTCTTGTCTTCACCACTTTCAACATGGTTGAGGCTTTTAGACGTGTGTGTGTTAGTAGTTATTTGTGCATGATGTTCCCCGGTCCCATGGTGGCAGTGGGTAGTGGGTGGTGGCTGCAGAGCCGCTATGGTAATTCAGGGGGAGTGATAGCTCCCTACAGACAGTCTGCCTCCTTCAGGGGCCAGGCAGGGGCACTAATGGAGGCGGGTACAGCCTCGATCAATACAGCCATGGCAGCCCGCCAGCCCAGGCAAACCAGCCTCACAGCTGTTGCCAGGCGAAAACACTCCGGTAATGGAGCAGGACGGGGGGGGTGGGGGGGGGGGGTACACCCAGTTACACGTTAGGGGGAGTAGGGGAGAGGGGGAAGAAGGCGAGGAAGAGGCGGGTGGGTAGCACACATAAAAAGAACATCCTGTGCTGGATCCTTTTTGGGGTAAGCTTTAAGCTGAGCCTTCCCTGACTGGAGGGCTAAAAGGGTCTGGATGTGATGTAGGTAGGATATCTGTAGAGCTGAGAGTACAATAGTATAACCCCCATAAAGGATGAAGCAGTGCTGTGTCTTCAACGGGCCAGTCTCCTCTACCCTTCGTCCTCACTCCCCTCTGGCTGCCTTCCCTCTCCAGACTCTGTCTCCCTGTCCAGACCCCCCTCCCCCCCCTCCCCCGCCAGACTTGGCCATCATTGTCTGCTCTTTCGCCTCCCTGAGTAGGCTGCTACATTGCAGCCATAACAATTATGCTAATGCTAGCTAGCCTCTCTCCTCCTCTGCCAGGTTGGAGAGGAGTGACGGCCTGATCTTTCCACCGTCTGTACCTGGCCAAGGGCCTATGTGACTGGTCCCAGGCACACGTTTAGGGGTGAGGGGGGACAGAGGCGGGAGGTTGAGGAGTGGGTGAGGGGGGGCGACGAAGGTGGTGTCAGTCTGGACAGGGGGTAATCAGAGGAGGATGGCGAGTAGCGGCGGACTACATTGGAAGCTGAGTGGGATGAGACACGCCTCCCCCCCACCCCCGTCCCTCCACCCCCGTCCAATCACCAGAAAAATGGCCTCCATGTCTCGCCGAACACCAATTGAATTATTTGGAGAGCTTTTCCTCAACGAGTGGTTCCGTAATTGTAATCTGCAACCACATCGCATGCTAGTGCCCAGCGCCTGCTTCTCTATCAGTTTAGGGATGCAGGGACGGGGCATCTAATTGAGACTCCTTTTAGGGGTGACGGATCGCACTAACATCAGGGTTATTGTGGCATGGAGGCATTGCTTTTTCATACAAACAACATCTTTGGTGTAAACATCATCACTGAGTCGGATGTGTGTTCGGGCTAATCTTGAATCGGCATGTTATTGCTTGGCTACTCAGAGTTTTCATTACCACCCCTGAAACTGATGAAACTCATTACATTGAACAGTGAACAAATATGTACTCATTGTAAATGAGAGTAGACTTTTTCCCCCCGATCTGTGTGTTTTCCCATGTGTGTCAGGGGACCAAATAATCTGAATAATAATACAAGAGCCACCTTCTAATCGGTAGGTTGGACATAAACACCACTACAATGCTCTAAACATCGCCATATGATGATGACAATTGGAATCACAGACAAACACAATGTAAAACACCTTGGGACACCTTGTGTGAGATGTACAATATAATTACACTCCATTATGACTCCTATCCTATTAATGGTATCTATTATTAACAGGACAAAGCTCAACCCCCTCCCCTAACCCTTCTATTACCAGACGGCCCCTTTCATTTGTCATGTTGGGCCCCAATAAAACCTGGTAGATGCGACACGTATGACGCGTAGCAGCAACCTTGGTTACTGTCGGCACGGCAACAGGGACAATGCTTTATTACATTACTGTATGCACAGCTAACCATCCCCTCCAACCCCGCCCCTACCCACCAACCCCACCCCCAGCTTGAAAATGAACTCTGATAATTGCCTGCTGGGTTGATTTAGAGCTCTGTAGAAACGACAAGAGACAACCAGCCTGAGTGCCCACTACATCCAGCTTCACTGTCACAGTAACATTCAGCTTCACTGTCACAGTGGCCCATCCAAACATTGCATGTTTTATTGTATTTTCGGCCACAAGTTTGTGATGTCCAATTTGTGATTAAGACACCCGTGTCTTTTTGGTTCTTATCACACTGCTTGCTAAAACAGGAAGTCTACAGAAAGAATCCTTACATGTCAGAAGAAACTCACTCTCTGGACTTCTACCTTGATTGAGCTCACGGATGCCCAAGCCACCAAAATAATTCACTAGACCGCAGTGAGGCAAGGCAACAATATTAAATTACTAACCCCCAAACCAGGACAGTGCTGGTCAATTACTAACCCCCAAACCAGGACAGTGCTGGCCAATTACAAACCCTCAAACCAGGACAGTGCTGGCCAATTACAAACCCTCAAACCAGGACAGTGCTGGCCAATTACTAACCCCCAAACCAGGACAGTGCTGGCCAATTACTAACCAACCCTCTTTGATTCATTTTTTTCACACGTCTTCACTAAAGGCATAGGCCACAGTCCATAGGGTTATTGAAAACTTATCATTCACCTGAGTCTTTCGTTCACCTTTCTCAAGCCTATTTGTGCTCAAGGAGCAAACAGGCTTAACGGGTGATTTTAATCTGGACTGGTTAACGCAGAATATAAAAGTTGTAAATATGAAATTTGATCCAGCTGATAATCCAGCTTTCACAAACTAACCATGTACCATCTCTGGTACATGCACTTGTGTACAGTATGTGCCATGGAAAAGAAGACCAGCTGGTGCCGTCACAGTAACCCCAGAACTTATTCCAGACCAAATTATGGGGGTTGATCTAAGGAAGGTTATGGGGGTTGACCCCCATTGAGGTTAGTTGTTAATTTGATTGAATCAATCAGATTCCTTGGGACCATCATATCCTGCCAACTCAGGTACACCAGTGGATGTATCACTTGTAGAAGCTGAAAAAAATTATCTCCCAGTCAATTTGTATTGACTGTATGTGTCAGTGGTAGAGTCTCTCCTCAACCACTGCAGGGTAAAGTGCAACACATTGAACCTTCCTGTAGGCTGCCACCTGCCCTCCAGAGTTCCCACAGGACACCAGGGCTAGGGAACAGCCAACCAGATTGTTACCCTGGTCATCCACTGTTCCAAATATGTTCCTCCAGCAGACAGGCAGTACTGCTCAATCATAACCAGAACACTACCACCACCTGAGCAGTGTCTGTCTGTGTGCTGTTACCCCCAGCAACCGGCCAGCTGTCCAATCGAAACAAAGAAGACTATGCTCACTAAATCAAGCCATCTCCAGACTGTTATCTGTTGACAACACATCTGCACTCAGTCCAATCTGGTGTCCCACTGTAAGTATTCTGAGGCAAAAAAAACAAGCAATCCAGCCCACTGGGAAACATGTATAAATAGATTGAAAGTAAGTACAATTTTGCCTGAAAGGAAACATTTTTAAAGGTTAATTTCACCGTAACAAAACTACTTAATGTACTAATTACTGATGATAGTAATGATACGTGTCTCCTCAACACAATGAGCACATTTGAATTTTGTGGTAGAATCTACTTCCTCCAACTGTCCATAAAAGTGAAGTTCCAGAATTCATAGCAAACGCAAATAAAGCCTCCACAATAAGGTGTGGAATGGAGACAATGCACATTTTTAGAAGATGAAAAATACACTTGTAGAGAAAATATATATTTTGAACGTCAATGTTGATCATGCCCATGTGGTGTGCTGTGCCTGTCTGTAGTAATTACAAATCAATGCAGTTAAATGCTCTTTCATGTTATGTTAGTTTGTTGCCACAGCCAGTAATGCATCCATATGTAATTACAGATCTCTCGGGTAAACACTTCACTTTTACCTCACTTAAATAGCATACCACCAAAAACTAACATTAACACACATTTACCTGTAGAAATGAATGTTTACATTGAGAATGTGCATTTGACAAGCTAATTCTATACCTTTATGGTTACTTGACAAAAGTAAGCTTGCTAGTGGTATCCAGACTTATGCAGGTTTAAAGAACCTGCCAAGTGGAGTGGAAGGGGAGGGATTATGACAGAGCAGGAAGTAACGGCTTTAGAATTGTAGTCTTTCAGAAAGAGGAAAAATCTGGGCACTTGTATTGAATATTGTACCTTATCAATATATCTGCTAATAGAAACATTACTGGAAGACCGATGACTATATTCAGTTTTCCAGATCTCGCTTGCCTTTACACACTGTGACAAGTGCTTTTCTATGCAAAAAATAAACCTCTCTCCTCATAGCAAATTATATATGAAACACATCTCATGGCCCTAGAAATCTCTCAGACATGATACACACGGCCTAAGGTCACAATTTTGACAGCAACAAAAAAGTCTGCCCTCCAATCTCAAAATTCTGATTTGGCTAACCCTGATCTATATGGATTCAAATCATGGAACTGTAAATAATACCAAATAAAATGTGAAATACTGTGTTACCTGTATAGATTGCATGAATATTCATGGGAAAGATAGGCCACTGGAATTGTAGATGTTGAAACATACCTTTTTTTTGTTCTTCATATATGTATTGATAGTATTATTACAGGTCCCAAATGAGGCACAACTGAAGGTTCTCTGTTTGCTTCCTCTCTCTCATTGTCTCCTCTGCTTCTGCTTGCATGCTTTTAAAAGGTTAATGGGTGGTCAATAATGAAGAAAAGGTCAGGTTAGCTTGCAGAGTTTGAGATGCTTTATTGACAGAGACAAAAAGCAGAAATAAGAGACGTCAAAGCAAGCAGAAATGGCAGACGTCTGGAGGAACATTCTAGAATGGTTCCGTCATTGTGAATATGATTTCCTTTCCCTAACGTTGCATGTTAATGTGCCTTGCAGCAATTGGTTAGAGGAATCAAATGTTACACATTACAACAGCTGAAGTATAGTTTCAATAGACCGAACTTAACTTAAAAGAATTTAACCTTGAAATCGATATTTTTTGTTTGTGGGTTGTCTGTCCTCTAACAAATCAAAGTTGAGATCCTGTTCCTTAAAGGTCTGTTTTAGGATCATAATATACAATACATAAATAGAAGTTACATTATAAATGCTATGCAGAAAACACCCATTTGTACATTTACATAAAACACAATGAAGCCTCGAAACTGTCTCTGGAAACCTGTGTATCAGACACAAGGAAAAAGACAGCAGCATATTTTTTATTTTAAATGCTGACAGAGAAATCTTGGTGGTTGTGAAATCAGCATCACTCAGGTCCCATTATTGCTCTTTATACAAAACATCTTCAATCTCCAAAACATGAAGAAATTGGAAACCTTTGATTAAAACAAAATATGCAGAAAGGCACAGTTACTTGAAGATTAGATCACCATGTACCAAAAGGTAAGCACACTGCTCAAAAAAGTTAAGGGAACATGTAATCATCACAGTATAACACCAAGACAATTAAACTTCAGGGATATCAATCTGTCCAATTAGGAAGCATAAGTGATTGTGAATCAATGTCACCTGTTTTGGAGCAAATGAAAGTGACAACAGGTGTACTGGAGAGGCAAGTGTTGCAGGTGGTGGCCACAGACAATTGCAGTCCAGCTCTTACAGGAAGGCACATCAATATGTGCCGTTGCAAGAAGGTTTGCTGTGTCTCCCAGTACAGTCGCAAGAGCATGGAGGAGATACCAGGAGCTGGGCCGTTAAACAAGGAGAGCTGGACAGGGCTGTAGAAGGGCATCAACCCAGCAGCAGGACCGGTACCTGCTCCTAGGTGTGAAGAGGAGCTGGAGGTACACCGCCAGAGCCCTATAAAATGACCTCCAGCGGGCTACTGGTGTGTATGTTTCTGACAGTTTGGTCACCAGAATTGGCAGGTCCACCTTTGGCGCCCCGTTGTCTTCACAGATGAGAGCAGGTTCACACTGAGCACATGTGACAGACGTGAAAGAGTCTGGAGACGCCGTGGTGAACTTTATGCTGACTGCCACATCATCCAGCATAACCGGTTTGGCGGTGGGTCAGTGATGGTCTGGGGAGGCATATCCTTGGAGGGTCGCACAGACTTCCACGTGCAAGCCAACGGTACCCTGACTTCTGTTAGGTACCGGGATGAAATCCTCAGACCCATCGTCAGATCTTATGCTGGTGCAGTGGGCCCTGGGTTCCACCTGGTGCAGGACAATGCGCAGCCTCATGTGGCCAGAGAGTGTAGGATGAGGAAGGCATTGATGTCATTCCTGGCCCTCACGTTCCCCAGACCTGAATCCAATTGAGAACCTATGGGATGTTATATATCGGTGCATCCGACGCCGCCAAGTGGCACCACAGACTGTCCAGGAGCTCACTAATGCCCTGATCCAGGTCTGGTAGGAGATCCCCCAGAACACCACCCGCTGTCTCATCAGGAGCATGCCCAGACGTTGTTGGGAGTGCATACAGGCACGTGGGGGCCATACACACTGAGTCACATTATGAGTTGCCAGATGACATTCACAAGTTGGAACAGCCTGTGATCAAATTAGTTGACTTTGATTTTCTGTGTGAGTTTGAATCCAGCCCTCAATCCAAACAAATTACAGAATGTACAGTAAAGAATTTGATCTTTAATATATTTCCTTCATCGAGACCCGATGTGTAATTTAAGTGTTATGAAACTTATGTTTCTGAGCAGTGTAAAAGACAGTTCTAACATAGGCATTTTAATTATTCAATGCCGCTCTCTCACAAAGTAGGCTACATACAGTGGGGAGAACAAGTATTTGATACACTGCCATTTTCCTACTTAGAAAGCATGTAGAGGTCTGTAATTTGTATCATAGGTACACTTTAACTGTGAGAGACGGAATCTAAAACAAAAATCCAGAAAATCACATTGTATGATTTTAAATAATTAATTTGCATTGTATTGCATGACATAAGTATTTGATCACCTACCAACCAATAAGAATACCGGCTCTCACAGACCTGTTAGTTTTTTTGTTTAAGAAGCCCTCCTGTTCTCCACTCATTACCTGTATTAACTGCACCTGTTTGAAGTTCTTACCAGTATAAAAGACACCTGTCCACATACTCAATCAAACAGACTCCAACCTCTCCACAATGGCCAAGACCAGAGAGCTGTGTAAGGACATCAGGGATAAAATTGTAGACCTGCACAAGGCTGGGATAGGCTACAGAACAATAGGCAAGCAGCTTGGTGAGAAGGCAACAACTGTTGGCGCAATTATTAGAAAATGGAAGAAGTTCAAGACGACGGTCAATCTCCCTCAGTATAGGGCTCCATGCAAGATTACACCTTGTGGGGCATCAATGATCATGAGGAAGGTGAGGGATCAGCCCAGAACTACACAGCAGGACCTGGTCAACGACCTGGAGAGAGCTGGGACCACAGTCTCAAAGAAAACCATTAGTAACACACTACGCCGTCATGGATTAAAATACTGCAGCGCACGCAATGTCCCCCTGCTCAAGCCAGCGCATGTCTAGGCCCGTCTGAAGTTCCTCCAGAGGAAGAATGGGAGAAGGTCATGTGGTCTGATGAGACAAAAATAGAGCTTTTTGGTCTAAACTCCAGTCGCCGTGTTTGGTGGAAGAAGAAGGATGAGTACAACCCCAAGAACAACATCCCAACCGTGAAGTATGGAGATGGAAACATTCTTTGGGGATGCTTTTCTGCAACGGGGACAGGACGACTACACCGTATTGAGGGGAGGATGGATGGGGCCATGTATCGCGAGATCTTGGCCAAAAACCTCCTTCCCTCAGTAAGAGCATTGAAGATGGGTTGTGGCTGGGTATTCCAGCATGACAACGACCCGAAACACACAGCCAGGGCAACTAAGGAGCATCTCAAGGTCCTGGAGTGGCCTAGCCAGTCTCCAGACCTGAACCCAATAGAAAATCTTTGGAGGGAGCTGAAAGTCCGTATTGCCCAGCGACAGCCCCGAAACCTGAAGGATCTGGAGAAGGTCTGTATGGAGGAGTGGGCCAAAATCCCAGCTGCATTGTGTGCAAACCTGGTCAAGAACTACAGGAAACGTATGATCTCTGTAATTGCAAACAAAGGTTTCTGTACCAAATATTAAGTTCTGCTTTTCTGATTTATCAAACACTTTTTCATGCAATACCATGCAAATTAATTACTTAAAAATCATACAATGTGATTTTCTGGATTTTCTGGATGTTTTAGATTCCGTCACTCACAGTTGAAGAGTACCTATGATAGAAATTACATATTTCTACATGCTTTATAAGTGGGAAAACCTGAAAAATTGGCAGTGTATCAAATACTTGTTCTCTCCACTGTAGCAAACATGCACATATAATGCAAAAACAAATTGCTAACTTTTTCATAGGCCGGTATAATGTAAGGATGAATTCAAAATGATAGAAACAGGATAATACATCATTATCATTAGACTACCAGCACACAGTCAGCCTTCATTCAATCGACAACACAATAACACGCCCATGGCCTAAACTAGGAAGAGGAGACAAATTAAACAATAATAAAATTGAGCAAGCAAGACTTGAGTAAACAATGCAAAATAATTTTAATTCTAAAGGTGTCTTTCTGACCGCCCACAGCCTATGCAATTCAGAGTCTGCAGTGATCTGTGTCGAGGCCTTGGGTACCACTGGCATCTTGCATGGATGTATCCTTTTACACGATATGTTGTAACACCACTATAAAAAGTGTAGTGCGAAAGTGTAGTGCGTTTTTGTGTCGGTTTCTCTTGCTAAGCTTCCAATGATTATTGGTTGCAAACCTTTCCTATCACAACAAATGGATTTATGATGAAATATTATAGTGTGGAGCATTTTTTTTTAAGTTTACATTTTTTTAATAAAAGTGCAAAGAACCACACACAAAATTCACTCAGCGATCCATCTTTAATTTTCCTCAAATGTGGCAGTTCAAGTAACCCTTGCAGTTAAAGGGTTTATTCTCACAATATTGATTAAAGAGCAATGTGCAGGTTGAATTCATAACTGAATTAATACTTAATGTTGTCTGAAGAGATCTTTTAAAAACACATAAGTAGAAATTGCTATGTTACACAAACCCTAAAGCAGAATTTTTGATGAAAGAGTGCCCATTTTAAGCTAGGCTCTGAAATACGCCTTTCCCACTAGCAACGCGTCATATGACGTAGGCAGAGGCAAACAATAGGTTGTGCTCCCGCTCCGCTTCTCACAATACAGAGAGCGAGATATAGAGAAGGTTTTAGTCAAGTCATAATGGTAAATTATTGTGTTTGTGCTGGTTGCACAAATTCCAGCCTGTCTGGAAATCGTGTACATCATTTTCCTTCTAGGAAAAGCAAGTCTTTTCGTTTTTGGGTGCATTTTGTGCTGGTGAAGAGAGCAGACTTCACTGTCGCGTCTGTAACCACACACTTTTGTGGCGCTCATTTCACTCAGTTATAGACCTGGAGATTTGTTGGAGTCTCGGATGGGATTTGGGAGTAAGGCCCATGTGAGGCTGATTACCGATGCTGTTCCCTCGGTGCACTCGATGGAATCAGGTCCACCACCATCAAAGCTTTCACCTGAACCTGGCGGGGCAGGACTGGAGGTCCTTACTTTTAATTCTTTCAACTCTTAATTTGGCTGATTTCGTAATGTTTTAGTCTAATAATTTCAGAATAAAGAAGTGATTTGAGCGTGTATGTATTGATCAATCCACCATCTAACTAGTAACAAAGCTACATGTTAGCTTGACTATTGCATTAGCAAACATTTGGTAGCTGTTGATTTGATGACAGGAGTAGCTAATATTGCATCTGAAACCATTTCCTCATCTGGATTAAAAATGCGCTGACTGCAAGTTCCTAGCATCAGGGCTTCAGTATACAGAGAGAGAGAGGGAGAGACTGAGCTTTAGAACAGGTTTTCGCAATTGTCTCCCTTGACATCAATGCAGTTTGCACAAAGTTATAGCTATGAGCTGTTGGCAGGCAGCTAACCCAACACCCCCCTTTCCCCCGCATTTTATTAAGCTAGCTATGAGCTGTTGGCAGCTAGCTAGCCCAAACACCCCCGTTTCCACTGCATTTTATTAACGAGCTCTCCCCCCTAATCTCCCCCTGACCCCTATCTCGCCTAGGAGGCTCATAATGATAGGCCTGTGGGCCATCATAGGCATGCTCGCCGAAGTTGGAGAGCTCGGTTTCTTCATCCACGTCCATTGTAATTTGAGCATGAACTTGACCAGACTCCCTCGTGTTACATCACTTCCGGTCAGTGATAGATAGATGCAGAAGTTAATTTATCACAATTTTATCTCAAAATATTGTTTATGGCGGTTATATATTCCTCCAGTTTTTGAAAATCTAGTTGTTTATCATTAATATACACTATGCTGTATAGGGGTGTCCAACCTGCACATTGCTCTTTAAGTATTTCTTTGTTTTTTTGGTCTAAAAGTCAGCCCAGTGTGGTTCAGTGAAACATTCTAATTAAAGGTAATTCCATTGAAGTGTAATCACCACACCAGAATTCTGCTGGACCTTGTTGTCCTTATTCAATCATGTAAATAAGTTAGTAAACCCCCTGGAATTTATTTACTTTTTACTTATTTTTACACATGGATATTTAAGATAAATTCCAACCACATGAATTGATGAAAACATCTTAAATAAATCACACAAAAAATATCTTTGAAACCACATAGGCAACTAAAATGACCAGAAATCGAATTTTCTTAAGTGGAAAATATTAATACACTTACCAAAACAAAAAATAGCTACAATTCAAATCAGGTGCATCAAAAAGTACGAGAATCATAACTTTGTAGGGTCCAACCTTTCATTAAGATTGGAAACTGGGTCTATTTTAAGGGACTCAATTGACAATTGACTCAAAAGCTGGACAGGTGTGGGCTATTCCTTAGTTTTTTATTCATCAATTAAGCAAGTAAAAGGTCTGGAGGTGTGGCATTTGCATTTGGATGCAGTTGCTGTGAACCCACAACATGCAGTCAAAGGGGCTCTCAATGTAAGTGAAACCGGACATCCTTAGGCTGCAAGGTGCAAACCATTCACAAGGTGCAAACCATTCAAAATCCTCAAGAAAAGGACAGATCAGACATTGCCAAAAAAACATCTAAAGCTAGCCCAGTTCTGGAACAGCATTCTTTGTACAGATCAGGGACGTCACTATAAAATTATGTATGTGGGGGCTAAGCCTCGTTTTGGGGGTCGTTGCACGTTACCAAAACAAACATGAATCTGTGAAACATGCACAGTTTTGCAACTGTGTTCCTGATGATTTTTAGTGACATACAAATGTTAGCTAGCATGTCATTAATGGGAAATTTATATTTTCAGTAGTTGGTCAGTGTTATCGCAAAGAAAATACGACCCCCTATTATCGGCCACCGTCCCCAGTTATTGATCACCTTACTATTTTGTTGAATTACATTATAATTTATTTTTATTTGTATTACAAATGACAGATCTTAGTCTTCTCTGAAGTGACTACTGTACTACAAAGTTGTAGCTAGCTTTCTTGCCTTCCGGTAAAGAAAAAAAAAGACTTTCACCAACTGCAACTTGTCTAAACAATTTCCAAACATGACATTTTTACAATCTCAAAAAAATGCTTTAACCTCCAGACCTTTCTATAGCAAATGGTGGTTGGTTAGCTGAAAGGTTATATTGATTACAGTTTTTTACAATCGCTATGACAGTTTTTTCAATACATTTAACAAGTTTCCTAAACTCTTAACACGGCTAGCACAACATCCATCTTTGTAGGCTATACAATTAACACATTTCTTGTTGCTTTGACACAAAATGCATACAGTTAACACAAATTTAAAATGCTTGAACTTCTTTTACACACAAGCTCAACCAAGACCAAAACAATGTAATTTTACAGTCAAATTTACAAATGCTTTCACACTGTATGTCAGAACAGATAACACCATGTTCTAAACCTAACCTTACAGGCTAAAGTCAAGGTAAACAGCTGTTTATATTGTGAATTGAAACACAAATATATTCCCTGTATCTTATTCCATTGCTAATGAGAAACAGCTTATTGAAGTTATGCAAATATATAAATCACAGCTGATTCCCATCCAGGAAGCACACTCAGGTGTTGAGGTTCTTTCAATCGCATGATCATATGTTCTAAAAGAGTTCTCTTTGGGCTGATATTGTGTGGAAAAGGAACAATATGGAGCAACACAAAGAAAGAAAGAAAGAAAGAAAGAAAGAAAGAAATGCCTGCACGAGGGAGAGGAAGACGAGTACCAGGACAAGGGAGAGGAGTGGGACAAGGACAAGGGAGAGGAGTGGGACAAGGACAAGGGAGAGGAGTGGGGCAAGGACAAGGGAGAGGAGTGGGGCAAGGACAAGGGAGAGGAGTGGGGCAAGGTAGAGGAAGAGGAGTTAGAATGCGTGGTGGCACTCAAAGAAGGACCAGAGCTAGGGTAACTGATCAAGTAAGAGCTACTATCATTGACCATGTCATAAACCACGGGCTATCATACAGAGAGGCAGATGTGGCATCCATTGTCCGTATTTTCAGAGAAACCAACAGGTAGGATATTGCTTTTCCTACAGCAAAGTGTAAATACAGTAATTTTACCATTTACAGTATTAGAGTGACTGTATGCCTCCGGTCTCTAAAATGTAACTGTATTTTGTCCCTCTAAGGATTCAACGTCTACCTCCCTAAACCCAACAAAACAAAAATGTAGAGAGGCATCAAAAGAAACTGCAGTGCAAAACACAATCTATGATCAATACAATATACTGTCTATTGTATAAGGGCAGACCTGATACATAAAATAATACAGTTTCTGTAATTTTAGCTAATGATAGTGTTTTTTTTGTCATTGTGTTATGATTGACTAAATGTTCCTGTTGGAAGAGAACATGTGTTAGTGTTTTGAATAATTATTTGATTTTGAAACATTTGTTAGACATAGTGTATTGTGTTAGTGTATTATTGTATTTTGTAAATTAGTTTTGGAGTTTAGTTTACAATGTGTGATTTTGAGCATGAAATTAACCGTTTTGCCAATTGTGTGTTTTAGGTGTGTTGGTGCGTTAAGAGTTTAGGAAACTTGTTAAATGTATTGAAAAAACTGTCATTGCGATTGTAAAAAACTGTAATAAAACTTACTGTTGCTTTCCAGTTCTATTACATTTTGAACTTGAGAGGATTTACTTCTCCGACCACTAGAAACGTTACCTACTATTTACAGCTCACTTCAGATGAGCGAGTTACGTTCAAATCATCAAAGTCAACTGAACATGCTGCCAAATGAACACAATTCTATACAATTTCTATACAATTTGTGAAGAAGTTTAGATGTTATGGAAAGATTGATGAAAATAGAAATCACAGAGAACATATTGACTGATATATTAATTTATTTAGGGGGGTTAATTTATATTTTACGGGGGTTCATTTGTTATTGATTGTGTTCATTTGACCAATTACATTCAACCCCTGAAATAAGGAGACTATGTATGAAAATGGTTGCAATTCCTAAACCTATCATTCGATACATTTGTTCAACCCCTTGAATTAAAGCTGAAAGTCTGCACTTCAAGTGCATCTCAGTTGTTTCATTTCTACTCCATTGTGGTGGCGTACAGAGACAGAATTATGAATTATGTCCAGACATGTTAGAAAATATGACTTTCCACTAGTTTGTGTACTTACTTTTTCACATGACTGTGTCTATCTATGGACATAAGCCTGACAGGATCATCCCAAAATAGGATTGGGTAGGAGGAGAGGAGTGGAGAGGTGGCAGGTAAGGGATTTTCATCACTCTGCAGGGGTCCATAGTTGACCTTGATTCCTCTTTTCAGTGGTGGAAAGAACAGCGTGAAGGCAAGAGGTGTGTGTTTGGGTGTGTGTGTTTGTATGGAAATATTAATTTGTCTGCCCCATATTTTAGCTGGATCCCCGAATATGACTTGACTCCGAAATATTTATTTAACCTTCTCCCTTGCCCCTGTGATGCATGGTTCTGTCTGATTAGGACGCTAGCTGTACGCACCCTCACAGAAAGCATGGTAGCACTGTGCTGTTCTCTTTCTGCCTGGCTTCACCATGGAAGCCAGGCACTGGAGGCCGATCAATTATTCACAAGAGCCTCCTCCTCCTGCGGGTCTGCTGAAGGAACAGAGGTGGATGAGCGGAGAGAAAGGAGGAGAAAAGGGTGTTTGGGTGAGTGGGTGGATGGAGGATCAGGGGATAATGGGGGCTGAGAGTGGGTGGGAAGTGTGCCAGCCAGGCAGCCCCAGACCCCACATCTCGGCAGGGGTCCAGGGCCGGTCTCCAAGAGCTGCAGGCCAAGAGCACCAGCGTCTCTAAGTCCTCCAGGCATCTAGACATCTGTCCCAGCATACACCACCACTCTCCCACTACTCTGTTTCATTCGCCTCCAGCTCAAATGACAAAGTTGCTTGTAACGTGTTCGACTGAGACGTTTATGCTCTTCTCTTCTTTAATACCTTCCGTATTCCGCATCTTACACTCCCTCCCCTTCCCTCCTTCTCCGACCGCCTCCCTCCATACCTCCAGAGAGACCCTTCTGTTATTTTGGTGCCAGGCACAGCACCCCAGTGTCCCCCGGGGCTAGATTTTCCAGACTACCCTTGAGTATTGACGGCAGACTTTCTGTCTAGCCTGACGGAGACGGCACCAGGCAGACCCCATCCCAGCATTGTTAATCAGCCCCAGTCCAAAGCACCAGGGAAAACCAAGAAGGGGAAAAAAAAACTGTACCGCCTTGGTCCAAGCGGAATAATAATGCTTACGGATGATTTTCCTCTTCTGTTCTTTTCTCTTCCTGATTTCCGTTTCTTCTGTCTGAAGGGAAGCTCCACCCATCCATCCAGATTTCCCAGTCCTCCGATTGATCACAGCTAGGCAGAGGGAGCACAGCTTGGGCCTCCACTGGGTATCCTCTGAGCTCTCTGCAGGATCCAGATTCTCCAAACTGCTCTAATCAATAGAGATATTCAAGGGACACAGCCTGACCAGAAATCAGTAGACAACGCCACTGTTCAGTACACTAATGGACATATACACTGGCTGCTCATATATCAGTGGAAAACACCACTGTTCAGTACACTAACCAACATTTAGACTGCCTGATAATATCAGCCTACCGCTGCTTTCTATCGGCTGGAGCTATGTGGTCAAAATCTATGGTTTGTAATGGTAATATTTCCAGAGCAACAGCCATTTAGGTTAATTTTCTCATAATGTGTATACTCTTATATTGATAACTGCAGAATCATTTTAACGATCAGCTAGCTGTAGTGATTAGATATCCACATGTTTTATGCAGTTGCTAGTCTTCAGTTAAATAGAGCTTTTGAAACAAATTAGCTTCATACTGGGGTTAATATTATTGTTATTATTGTTTGCAATTGTACTTAAAATCCTACCCAATACATTCTGTATGTAAATACACATTCAATTGAAAAGAACATGAACAGATAAAAGTGATTTGTTTTTTCCCCCCAGTCATATATCAAATTATAACAATCTACGGTAGTAAATGATTATTATTATGTAAAGTACTTTCAATAGTCCTACAATATAACACATCACCCTCATCAGGTGCACTTACAAATAATTTCCTTCAACATTACCAGTTGGAGCTAAAACAAATGATAAAAAGGACACCCACAAGCAGATTTACCATGGCAATTTACCATGGCGATACAGTACGCAGTGGAAATGTGCAATGAGGATTTTCCCAAACTATAAAATTAAAGTTAATAATTTATTTAAAACTAGGCAAAGGAGTAAAGAATTTAACAAAACTTTTTTGTCCTCCAGATTTTAAGGAAGCTTTTGTAGAATCTGCTTTTATGTTCACTTTCAATGTTATATCAAATTATTTTCCATTATTATTTCAGGAAAGCTACATGGGTCCTACAAATCCATATCAAAATACAAAAGGATCTATGCAAAATGTCTCTAAAAACAATTGCACAGGTTAACTTTGCACTCAGGCTATTTAGTCCCTTGGATCTGTATGAATTAACCAAGTAGTCAGCTGGTACATCAGACAGTCCACTAAACAAAGACCCAAAGAAATTCTTGTTCCCCACATAGACTGCTTTTTACTAGGCTAGCAGTTCTATCACCACTAACACCCGATCTACCACCACTAACACCCGAACTACCACCACTGATGCCCGATCTACCACCACTAACACCTGAACTACCACCACTAACGCCCGATCTACCACCACTAACACCCGATCTACCACCACCAACACCCGATCTACCACCACCAACACCCGATCTACCACCACTAACACCTGAACTACCACCACTAACGCCCGATCTACCACCACCAACACCCGATCTACCACCACCAACACCCGATCTACCACCACCAACACCCGATCTATCACCACTAACACCCGATCTACCACCACTAACACCCGATCTATCACCACTAACACCCGATCTACCACCACTAACACCCAATCTACCACCACTAACACCCGATCTACCACCACTAACACCCGATCTACCACCACTAACACCCGATCTACCACCACCAACACCCAATCTACCACCCCTAACACCCGATCTATCACCACTAACACCCGATCTACCACCACTGACACCCAATCTACCACCACTAACACCCGATCTACCACCACTAACACCCAATCTACCACCACTAACACCCGATCTATCACCACTAACACCCGATCTACCACCACTAACACCCGATCTACCACCACTAACACCCGATCTACCACCACTAACACCCGATCTACCACCACTAACACCCGATCTACCACCACCACCACCACCACCCGATCTACCACCACTAACACCCGATCTACCACCACTAACACCTGATCTACCACCACCAACACCCAATCTACCACCACTAACACCCAATCTACCACCACCAACACCCAATCTACCACCATTAACACCCAATCTACCACCACTAACACCCAATCTGCCACCATTAACACCCGATCTACCACCACTAACACCCAATCTACCACCACTAACACCCGATCTATCACCACTAACACCCGATCTACCACCACTAACACCCGATCTACCACCACTAACACCCGATCTACCACCACTAACACCCGATCTACCACCACTAACACCCGATCTACCACCACCACCACCACCACCCGATCTACCACCACTAACACCCGATCTACCACCACTAACACCTGATCTACCACCACCAACACCCAATCTACCACCACTAACACCCAATCTACCACCACCAACACCCAATCTACCACCATTAACACCCAATCTACCACCACTAACACCCAATCTGCCACCATTAACACCCGATCTACCACCACTAACACCCAATCTACCACCACTAACACCCGATCTTCTACCTCTCAGCAACGGGACAGCAGGTTAACAGACATTGCACCTGACCACTAACACTCGATCTACGAACTCTCAGCAACGGGACAACAGGTAAACAGACCTTTCACTTGTCAACTACTGTAACATAATTTCTTTACCTCAAAGCAACCAAACAGCAAGGTGTGTCCCATTTGACTCCCCACTCCCGATTACGTGCACTATATTTACCCAAAGCTCCATGGTCCTAGTTTAAATCATTCCACGGTCAAGGGTGGCAGCCATCACCAGATCACCTCTCAATCCCTCTGGAGCTGGGCAGATCAACCAAAGATATTTGGGTGGCATGTTTGCAGACCCAAACCAGAAGCCGGCGAAGGAGTCATAAAGCCAAAGACAGAAGTTTGAGATAAATACGAACTCTGTCTTTCCAGGTCTCCTGAGACATCCCCAGTTAGAACGGGAGTTACTTTGGCAAGTACTTTACCTGAATCATCCCATCGTTTAAAAATGATTTGGTTGAGCATTTCATCCAAATGGCCTTTGATCAACCCAAATTGACTGCCACCATTAACTTGAGTGTATGGATAAAACCTTTGTTCTGTTGAATTTTGCCAGTGAAGGTGGGGGCACACTGCAGCGATTGTAGGCCGAGCAACATGGCGTTTCGTCTTGCCTCCGTTTGCTAACTCATCTCACACTGTGCTCATGCTGTGTTTTGTCGACCACCCGTGGCTAGCGCTTAGCCTTTAGCGAGCGCTGTTGCTCAATCATTAATTGCTAATTCCAACCTCTGAGCCAATCAGTCAATGGGAAAAAAAACTGCTAGCAAACGGGAAAAGAAACTGCTAGTAAAAGTTTACGAGGAATGGGGACATGATGTGCACGCAAAACATAATTTCTACATAGCATTCGCCACCGAGAACGGCCAGTGTGAATACAATGATCGCTAATCAGGAATCGTCCGAGAGAGGTGTTAGTTTCTCTAGCATCTGAGCGCAAACCAAGCACCTATATGTGCAGGACCCTGAAGAGAGCCACAGTTGAAACAGCCATAGAGTACGTAGAATATGGCCAGAGAGATAGTTTTCAGCTTTCAATATGTTGTATATGCAGAATCTCCTCCAACCAGCAGACATTTTTTTTTAAACTAACCTGTGGCTGTGACTTTTCAAATCACAGAAAACAGCTGCCGAGAAACATTGATAAGAGAAAGTCCCTGCAGATTCCGATTGGCTCGCAGGTGAAACTTTTGTGCAGATAAGACTCTGTAAAATGCCTCAGTAAAACTTCACCAGAGACCTCCCCTGTACGCATTCATGAAGCCTTTATAACAACTACATACATCTCTACTACATCTCTAGCCATGTGGAACCATTGAATAGATATGGCAAATGAAGTTACGACGGAGCGACTGACTGACAAACCAACTGAGTGAATGACTGACCTGCTGAATAATTAACTGGCACACTGGCTGAATAACTGAGTGGACCAAGACACTGGCAGTGCACCTGCAGTGTGTGTGTTTTGCTTGGGGTGGCATGCCTTGCTTGTCATTCGCCATGCGGAGCAGCGACCGAGCGCTGATTGAATTTGATGGAGCTGTCTGACCTAATGATATTAGGATTACTGGAGGAAAATGTTCATCATCATAATGCAATTTGCAACATATTTTCCAGCTCCTCCGGACAAGGCTGGCCCACGTGCAATCGATAGGAAGATCACCAGGTTCTCGACCTCTGCCGCCCTCTCGGAAATATCAGAGAATAAAATGCAGTCTGCGGGGTATTAAGAAGGGGCGGCGGTGTGGTTGGAGGGCAATGGGGCGGGGTATAGCTGAGTGATTGACAGGGGGTGGAGTTCCTGACCAGAGGAATTGCTGCAGAATGGAAATGTTGAGCTGTTCAGTGACCAGAGAAGCCATGATCCTAACCCAACCTCTGGGGCTGATCATGTCTGTGTCTAAGTGGAAGGCAGACTCATCTGAAGCCGGGATGGAGAGTGTGACTAAGATATCTGATCACCAATTAGGTCAAACAAACCCCTGTAATCGGAGTGAATGAGGCTTTAACACTCGTCTCATGCTAAAACCACTCCCAGCGTCAGCCACCACATCCAACCAGCACCAAATCCCTCCACTGATCCCCAGGGGAATAGACAGGGTGCAGCCCCCACCCTGCCAACACCCCTCCCCTCCCTCGCTCCCTCATCTCCTACCCTCTCCCAGCAGGCTTCAAACAACTTTCAGCCTCCCGAGTGTGTGTGTGTGTCTCGCAGCGCTGCGGAGGCCAACCAGGAGGTTTTCACAACTTCCAGTTCCCAGGAGCTACAGAGCTACTCTGAGACTATTCCTCCATCAACCGTAGAGCACAAAGAAAGGGAATTGACTGGCATGGTAGGTGGGAGGGAGGAGGGACGGGAGAGAGGAAGAGGGGGGTGGGAGGCAGGCGGAATACTGAGACAGGAGGTGAGGAGGCGGAATGTAGTTTGGGAGTTTTTCATCCAGATTTCAGCCCAGAGTGGTTCAAAGACCTTGGGTAGCTGTTGTGATTCCAGATGAATGGAATCAAGCTGAGAGCGCGTGTGTGTGCATGTTTATGTATGTATATAGTATGTATGTATGTGTGTCTCTGTGTGTTTGTTTGTGTGTGTGTGTGTGTGTGTGTGTGTTGTGGGGTGGGATTGAATGTGTGGGTGCATGTGTATGAGGGCAGATTTACTGGTTTTCTGATTTAAGAGAAATACATTGGATAATTATTTTAGTTTTTTTTGTATTTAGGTTCGATTTACACTCCTTTACAAATGCCTTTTTCACTTTAGTCACTGCTTTTAAATACCAAATCAACAAGTTCCCCATCCATCTTTGAACGAGGTGCAGGCAGTTCACGAAAACAGGTCACCATTCTGTTGAGTCCTTGTGGTCCATTGGGCGGAGCGATTGTGACTGAAAAGTTTTCCAATCATCTGACATCATCAGTATTATGCAGATCCATATCATCCCTCACATCTCTGGGATACGTCGGGGAGACGGATGACCTCATTCCGTGGGGAGAGATGATCTCTCCATATTTTACGGGAAGACGCGCATCACTATGTCGATGTCATGATTATGTCAGATCTAAAAGTGGAGTGTGATTGCACAGAAAAGTGCTGGCGCGCACACACACACACACACACACACACACACACATACACCCCATATTACTAAGAGCACTAAACTGATGCATCTGTAATGGCCGACGATACTGTGGCAATGATAATGAAGCAATGATGGCCGGTAATGTATCTGGGTTGCACAGCGCGCACCAGTGATCTCAGATCAATACAGACGTAATACCAAGACACAGTCGGGCAATTTGAGACGCACCGCTGAAAATCCCATCTCCATAATTGCTGTGTCAAAGAAAGAACTGTTTTGCGGTAAAATATTGGGACATTATGAGGGCCAGTAACAGTCTATCAATGAGGACCATGTACCAAGGCATCTAAGCCTCCATGATAATCAAAGAAAAGGATTTGAGTTTCAATTGGTAGCACTGGGAATACAGAGTGCAGACACCTGCGATGGAGCAGAGCAATTTAAACTTTACACTGACGTAGAATGGCGAATGATGCTTTTGACTTTCACAATAAGTACAAGTATCCTTCTGATAAAAACCGCCTACAAACGCTTGAATTTCAACACCAGGACAAAATGGCTTTAACCACTCTTACCTGATTAACTAACTACTATTATTGCCATTGGATATTGTTACAATAACAAATAAATCCTTTTTTGCTGCACTTGTTTCTAGCTACAGGATCTTGAATTAAATGCATTTTTTTTTTCATCCATAGCAATGCCATATATAGTAATGTTGAATTTAAGAAATCACACCAGGTGATATTGTCACTGTCTGTGAAATATAACTTTCGAAGTGGTTGGGATAACATGCAGTTTAAATTCTATTGAATGAAGTTGCGATGAACTTCACAGGGTGAAGCTTGACACTCCTTTACACAATGAGTCAATAGTCTTGTTCTGATGATGCGATGATTTATGCGTGGCTGCCTTTTGACAGTAATAAATGTTAATGCTATCCATAATAATGTCATCAACGAGGAGATCATAGGGTAGCCTCTCCACACTGCAAACTGTTGTCTGTATATGCCAATGGGGTGGGCAGACATTTGTCTGTCCCATGTCTGGTAGAGCAGGTCATTTACAATGCCAGGGTTGTGTGTTCGATTCCCATGAAGGGGCCGATGCAAATAAAATATAAAGACATATGCATTCACTACTGTAAGTAACAATATAAGAGCATCTGCAAAATGACATATACACACATATAAACCCTCATATTTACTGCAGTGCAGTTGGTAATGTCGTCCTGCCAAACGTCCTCTGTGTGTCTGAAAATATCAAATCAATGGACAACCTGTGAATACGGTGTTTCTTCACTTAGAGAAATCCCAACACCAGTAAGCCCATGATCAGAAGCACCAAGCTTCATCTGATACCATAGCCATGGGGACCAGGGAATGTCAATCACAACTCCAGAAAACCCACTAAGAACAACATCCATGTGCCACAAGGACATCAATGTCTTCATCCTCCAGCCCTGAGCAGTCACCAGATTGCTACCGTTAGTCCTATCATCCCATATTTCCCTTGCTAAGAGACACAAGCTTGATGCTGCAGGAACTGTCAACCACTCGTCAACAAACGGAAGTGCTAATTCCAGTGGGTCTGGCTTTTCCAGCACCCTCACTTCCTGAAGCTCCTAATTTCATCACAAGAGACAGTGTTCCACCAGAACGGGTCTTCCAGCCGATCTTCATTAATCTTACTCGACTGGAAATCTCCCGCCCATAGCTGAGTGAGAAATGAGCCAGCTACATCCATGCCTGACACCCAAACAACATCTTGGTCAGAATGCTTAGTAAACACCTCCCCAACGTTGGGAAATAACCTGTCAGCTGAAGGATATCACTGACAACCTCTGAATCTAACAAATCAGTTGGGGGTATCAAGTACATTCTCAGACCACATAGACAATCTACTTACTCTGTGTCACTCAACATAAAGAACACCTCTGCTAAATTGGCACATGAATAAACTTCATCTTTAAGGCAGACGACAACTACATAACCTAAAACCTCTTTTCTAAATCACACTAGAATGACCTTGTCCTCACTACTAGTGAGAACACTTTTCTGCAAACCACAATCATGCTCCCTTAAGCCGCCACACAAATGATCATTGCCCCTTTCTGTTCCACATCAGAACTCTTGTGAACATGAACAGTGACTTCACACACTGGGGATAACTCAATGCACTTAGCAACAGCATACACTCACCTAAAGAATTATTAGGAACACCATACTAATACTGTGTTTTACCCCCTTTCTCATTCAGAACTGCCAAATTCTACGTGGCATTGATTCAACAAGGTGCTGAAAGCATTCTTTAGAAATGTTGGCCCATATTTATAGGATAGCATCTTGCAGTTGATGGAGATTTGTGGGATGCACATCCAGGGGACCTGGCATACCTCGGTTGTAACGAGTGGTTATTTCAGTCAAAGTTGCTCTTCTATCAGCTTGAATCAGTCGTCTCATTCTCCTCTGACCTCTAGCATCAACAAGGCATTTTCGCCCACAGGACTGCCGCATACTGGATGTTTTTCCCTTATCACACCATTCTTTGGAAACCTTAGAAATGGTTGTGCGTGAAAATCCCAGTAACTGAGCAGATTGTGAAATACTCAGACTGATCCTCTCCATCAAACTGATTCCACCTCATGCAATGTGTCCCTCAATCTTCCTGACCAGAAACACAGTTCCCCAGGAAACAGATTTGTTCATTAAACAGAACCAAAAACAGGACATCATTAAAGAGAGTCTTTAAATGTATCTTACCCATTTCTTTTCGAAGATATCACTGTGTTACATATCGAAACCAATGTGCCAACAGGATCCAAGTTCCAACAGAATTGACTAATGCTACCATTTCCTTACTTCTGGCCTCCTCTTGGGCCAGACCTGGCTATTGCCCTAAATGGTTGCACCTGATCACCTATCAAGACTTGGCATCACCGTACCTAGACCTTGTTGCTGCCGCCTCAAGGATGGAGGGGTCATTAGTATTGTGTGTAATTACAGTGCATTCGGAAAGTATTCAAACCTTTTCGCCTTTTCCACATTTTGTTTCTTTACAACATTGTTCTAAAATGAATTACATTTATTCCTTTTTTATTCTTTTCCAAATCAATCTAGAAATAACACCCCTAAATTTTCTAAGAAAATGTTTGCAACTGTATAAAAAATGTTGCACATACAGCTCCCGAAAATATTAAGAGATCACTGCACATTTTTCTTTCCTTGGCAAAAAGGTTGAAAAGGAAAGTTTTGAGTGAAGGACAGAAGCGTTTGATTTGAAGTGGTCTCTTTTAACACTTCTGTTCCTCACTCAAAGCGTTCCTAATTGACTTTTTTGGAAAGGATAGAAAAAGGTGCAGTGGTCACTCAATTTCTTCCGGAGCTGTATATTCTGACCCATTTACTCAGTAATTTGTTGAAGCACCATTGGCAGCATTTACTGATCTTCATGGGTATGATGCTACAAGCTTAGTACACCTGTATTTGGGGAGTTTCTCCCATTCTTCTCAGCAAATACTCATGCTCTGTCAGGTTGGATTGGGGAAATCACTGCAAAGTCATTGTATTTCCAGTGATGTTCAATCAAATTCAAATTCAGGCTCTGTCTGAACACCATAAATGCCTGATTGGTGGATTCCTACAGCGATGGTTGACCTTCTGTAAGTGTCTGTTATCTCTACACAGGAACTGTTGAGTCCTGTCAGCAGGGCCAGCCCTACACATAAGTGACATATGCTGTCGCTTAAGGCCCCCAACCTCCAGGGGGCCCCTGTCCGCTAGTGAGCCCCAGACCAATAGGGAAGAACACATTTTGCTTAGGGCCCCGAAAAGGCTAGGGCCGGCCCAGCCTGTCAGAGTGATTATTGAGGTCTTTTTCACCTCCCTAACCAAGAACCTTCACTTTGATTGTTCAGTTTGGCTGGGTGTTCAGTTTTAGGAAGAGTGATGGTGGTTTCTGAACTTGATGGAAGCCACGGTATTCTTGGATCCTTCAGCGCTGCAGACATTTATTGGTACCCTTCTGTGCCTTGACACAATCCTGTCTTGGTGCTCTATGGACAATTCCTTCTACCTCATGGCTTGGTTTTTGCACTGGCATGGACTGTCAACTGTGGGACCTTATATAGACATCTGTGTGCCTTTCCAAATCATGCCCAATCAATGGAATTTACCACAGGTCGACTCCAATCAAGTTGTAGAAACATCTTAAGGATTATCAATGGAAACAGGATGCACCTGACCTCAAGGCGATCAGTAGGTTTTCCAAACGTACAGCTCCACTGACATACTTTGACATTAGAAAACATGATATAGACTTGTATGTGTTCCCATAGCCAGAGACAGTTGAATAACGTAACAGATTTATGGATCAAGTTCATTATTGCTGAGCTATTCCCTGTTGCCAACCATTACAATGTATTATTTTGTAAATTGGCTCTTTAGGATTGCCTGTAATGTGCCCTTGATGCAGTGTGACCTTTACCGTACATCGCCCTTATGAAACACTGATTCCTTCTGAGCGTTAAAGTCTTCAGACCTTATGATACATTAAGTAGTGTAATGGTGTGTGAATATAGCAGTTTTAGGCCAGACAATACTACGACTAGAGCTGTGTGTTATTCGTCTCGTCTAAGGATTAGGGTCTGAGGTGAAGTATTGCAGGCTAGGATGTATCCTGAAGGTGGCTAACACTCTGCTGTTGTCCCTGTGATTGTCTCCAGGCAGTATTACACTCAGCTTGCTGACACCGTGTCATGTACCTATCAGTATAACAAACTGCCTTGTCCTGTCAGCCATGATCATAAGTGTGGGATTTATGCATTGTTTTGTACATTTAAATAAACGTGCATTATTTTGGAAACAATTGTATTTTAGGAAGGAGAGGAAGTCGTTACCTGCTTAGTCAGTTTTTCCTCTCTCATACAACTAACCTAGACTATTCAATTGTATTGTAATAATAACAGAAAATGCTGTATTCAGTACAACTATAGTTTATGTAGTACTGTATTTACATATACATTATGAATTTACAGTATATAACACCTTCCACTCAAGGCGTCTTAATCTGAGGTACATTAGTATTGGGTGCATAATGTGTAAGCTAGCTCACAGCAGAACAGTCAGGGCCCCATGTGGACAGCACTTAAACAGACAAGAAGACCGAGCTTCTCAGCACCAGCTAAACAAATCCATCAAACAGGCACTGATTTATTATTTAGTTTTTCCTGGGGATGTTTTTCCAAGCACTGTGTTTTGTGTCATGGGAACATAGACCGTAGACAGTCTTCTAGTAAATGTGTCACAGCAACGACCGAACTTGAGCTTTCTGACACAATTCCCAGTCCCATTGGTCACATGGAAATTATTCCTTTGCATAATATATTTTTTCTCTCCAAATGTCCATTCTGCAATCTCTTTAAGAGCTCAGTACCAAAAGAATCCCCCAAGAGCATGCAGAGACATTTTGCTGTACTTACTGATTTCCCTTAGAGGACTTACTGAAAAGTTACACCAAGGCATGGTATTTATGGTGTTGTTGTCATTATTTCATAGATTCCTTTTTTATTACACTTCCACACCATGTGGATGAACTAACACTGCCATTATGAAAATTATGAAAATTAAATTTTTGTGTGAGAGGTGTTCGAAAAAGAAAACAATTTGCATTTCAATTCCCTGTGTTGCTTAGGGACAGGATGACATAACCTTGTTTATTGCAGTAAGGGGATTAGAACCAGGAACCCTTGGGACACAAGTCAGTTGCCCTAACCCATACACTAGCTTACCACCTCTAAACAGTAAGTTGTTAGTAGAAAACCAGATATTGTGGGGGCAGTAGTCCACTGATGTTTGCTGTATAGTGGTGTTAGTTGCTGGAGAAACACTACTGTGTATGAGCAAAAAAATATGGGCAAAGTAAACCATACCTTTGTATCTTTTTCGGCATTAGTTCTGCGTAATTCTCACTTCTAACATAAATAAATTCTGTTAATGTACATGACCCCCAAGCGATGTATTCTTTGTGGTACGTGACACCATTTTTATATATGTAAATTTTTCAAGAATTAATTTGGATGTACTGAACTACATTATAAAATGCACTTCACATAAGTAAACTTAAATAAGTCATTTATAGCATGACAAACTTTCTTTTCAGAGTAGCTTCCCCAACACAGTTATAGACCAAGGACTGTTGAGAGGTGAAGGTTAGACTGTTTCTTATCAGCCATTCAGAGATGTTTTCATTAAATAAACACACAATGAATTATTAGATATACAATAAAGATTCAAAAATGAAATTAAAAAGACTGTATGGGTGCTCTAAAGCTCATTGGCGCCAATGGTGATATAATCGCCTTTAGCTAAATGGAAAGAGATGAATTGAAAAAGATGCAAAGAGATGTAAAATTAGCTGAATGGATAAACTTCACCAGAGACAATAACTCCTGCTGATATTCATGTTACCAGAGACAAAAATGTACAAACTATTACATTTGACAGGAAAAGAAGTATTCCACCATATTACACTGCGATGAGATATGAACCAAACGATTTTGATTCAAGTGAGAAACCCTGGCCTGAATAAACTGACTCTGCCCACCAGATGTTCCAGTGGCTGTTAAGAGAGGACATGCCCTGTATACTCCAGCAGCAAAACATAGGCTGTCTGATAGCTCCAACAGCATGTTTTTACAACCTACAAAATGCTCTCAGGTGGCGCATAACAAGAACACAACACAGCCATACATATGAACATGCTGGCGAAATAATGATGCACAGAGGATGATAAAGCAGCTGATGTGCCTGAGAGACAGACAGGAAATAGACAGTGTGATTAGGGTTATTGTTAGATGAGTTTAGGAAATGCGAGTGTGTGTACAGTTAGGTTGTTAGACAGCGATTGACTGTGCCGATATTTGGGCCCTTACGTATTTATCCAAAGCCAGCAGATTGGACATGTTTTTCGGGGGTTCGTCCTCTCCGGAGACCCTGTGAGCCCCACTCAATCTTCTCCCCTCAGGAAGAGGCCTTGCACAGGAAGTTACAAGCTCGAGCAGGCACACGTTAATTACTTGTGCCCTTCCACCGCCGTCCCATCGGGGCCCGGCGGAAAATAATTACACCGCTGTCGCTGTCGCCGTTATCCCCGGTCCCTGTGGCCACGATGATGAAGATTTCCACCCAAGATCCCTGGCGGTTTGGGGCAGGGGAGGGGGGTTCCAGTTCTGCCAACCCTCTATAGTCTCTGTCTGTCGGTGGATGGAACCTGGAGGGCACAGCGTAACCAACTGACAGCAGTCAGGCTAATTCATTATCCTCCAACCGCAGGGCCTCTCCATGTCACCCGTTCTCTCTTTGCGCAAATCGCGACTGTAGGATGGTAGGACAGGTAGGTCGAGCTGCTGTCAGGAAGAACTTGCTCCCCACCCAGCCCAGTTTGACCACTGATGTGTATTTTGTGCAGTGCTGCAGTGAATACCCTGGCGACACAGGTCCGACCCATTACATTCGACGGCAGTGTATTTCCCTTTGTTTTGTAAGTGGCTGCAATCACGTTGAGTCTCCTCTTGCAAGCGGCGATTGCCGTTTAATAACCCCGTGATGGATGAGGGACATTAGCTCGGATCCTCTCCCTCTCTGCTTAGCATGAGGAAGGAGCCCAATCGGAGACATCGGGCCTTTTTACTCATTTGAATTTAGAGCGCCATTAAGGGAATAGGATGCCATTTTTGACGCTTTCAAGAAATAAGGTCTATGTTGCTGCGATGGACGGGGGCAAAAGTGCGAAAGAATGAAAGAAAGAAATGCCGTCTCCTTGGCTTGACGGTGCGCTGGTGAATACACTGCGGCCCCTCATCACTACCATGGGCACCAGTGGAGCTGTAATTGTGGAGCACTTGTTCCTTTCCTAATCCAGCTGTGGCTAAACACCATTTTCCTCCATAGTTTTTTCTAGTTGCGCTCACTTCCCCTCCGTATCTGTCAAGTGTATTGGGTTTCATCGATTGAATCCACCACATTATGAGAAACACAATTCCATGGCGCACTTGAAAAGGATTACAGGGTGAAGAGGGTTTGCGTGTCTGCGTGTGTGTGTTTGTGTGTGTTTGGATGGGGGGGGGTTCTGTCTGCTACATGCCATCTGCAGGAAGGGGGACCCTTTAATCCTTTTAAATCAGCTCTCTTAATCCTGGTCCCTCTCTTTCAGCAGCTGAACCATGCATGTACAAAACACACACACACACACACAGGCGCAGAGAAAAACGCGGTGATTTTTACACGCACTCCCATCCCTCCTTCTTCTGTTACCCCCAGTGGCTGTCTAAGTGCAGCATTACGCTCTCCCCCTAATTACCATGGTTCTACTTCCATTAACGTTCCATTGGGGACACCAACCTCAAAGGCAACATGTTGACGGCCCGGACGGGTATCAGGATGCAATTTGTGGTTGTCGACATGCACACCCACGGGGAGACTCGCAACATCAGAGACATGGGGGGGGGGGAGGTAGAGAGAGAGACGGAGAGAGCGGGGGAGAGAGAGAGGGAGAGAGAGACATTACAGTAAATGCAAAGTGATTTGGGGAGGGAGGGGCGGGGGGGGGGCTCCGTTGTCTCACTCAAGGTCACGAGCTTATCTCAGCCCTAATCGAGTGACTACAGGCTCATCATTAGGTTCCCGACGCTTCGCGCCGTGTCAATATACGACGGCCGTCTTAAAGACGCGGTCTACTATGTAGCTTAATGAACAGCTGACGGTTTAAGTAATGGATGCTAATTAGTTGGGGCGGATTTCAGGCGCCTTTAAAACAAACGTAGGTTTTAAATGAGCCCCTGCACAGCCGTTGGAGTAGCTCCTCGCGGTCAGAAAGGCGTCCCAGATAAATCCGGCACTCATTGAGAAGACAGAAGCAGAGTTATCCCCATCATCATATGTCACGGCAACACCACGGCACGGCAACACCACATCCATCAGCCGGTCGACAGGCACAACGGTAAATGACGCGGTGTCAATATGCACTCGCTGTAAGACGGCCTGTTGGTGTCATTCCCTTTTAAATAAAGGGCCGTTACAGTGTAAAAGCAGTTCTGGTGGTGGGCCGCGGAGGATACCGCGACCCGAAACCTCTCCGAGCTGCGTGACAACGAGGCGTCCATGGCTCCCGTCCCCGGACACCCACTTGGGGTCGCGCGTCGTGGGGTTGGAGTAGGGAGGACGGAGGGGGGGGGGGGGGGCATGATGAGTGTTGATGAGTGTTTGAATATGCTGCCGGACACTCGACGGAAAGACTCTGCCTCGTTCCGCCTGACAAATCCCAATGCCGCGTGGGGGAATGTGGAGGCGCGGTCATGGGGTCTTATTTATGAGCCCTGGTAACCAGGAGGCAGAGGAGGAGTGGGGGAGAAGAGAACGGAGGGGAGGAGAGAAGAGGGGCGGAAGCGTTCCTCCTCAGTAGACTGGGACACACCACTTACAGTGATGAATAGTCCCATACGTACATCCCTCCATCTCTCCTTCCCTGCATCCCTCCGTCCCCTCCATCCCTCTGTCTCTCCACCCCTCCATTTCGCCATTCCCTTCCATCGCCCCCCCCCCCCCCCCCCCCCTGCCCCCCCCTCAAAGGGCAGGCAGTCACGGTGCTCCAGCTCTCCGCCACCGGTCAGGAGCAGAAATAAAAATCACACATGACAGAATAAAGACTTTAACAACCTAATGAAACCACAACACCAACACTCCCATCATGGGGGCTCTGCTTTAATTGAGCCGTAGAGAAAATGATGGGGATATCAAATGCTTTCCAAACAGCGCCCGACTCTCTAGATGTATTGCATTACCACCCGGAGCAAGGAAGTTCACTACGTAGGGGACATAGCGCTGTTTTTGGGAGGCCGTTGTGGAGGTGTGAGAGGCACAAGCCAAACCAGAGCCACGGCCTTCTGTGTTTCACCGCGCTGCTCTCTGCGCTGCATCAGAAATATGTTTCGCAGCGGCTGCATCTCCAGGGACGGGATGTAAATGGACGCGGAATTGAACAGCTGTTCGCTGGGCTGTGAACATCGCTGACCACACTCCGCAGGACCTCATCTGATAGAGAAGCTGCGTTCAGCGGGCAGAGGTGCGCATCGCTCATTTGCACACGTAACGCCGGACAATTTGCCTGCTAATGGATTCCCTCAGCCTGACAGGGCCAGCAGGGCCGGCTGGGTGGAGCTACTCCCCTCCCCTTTCATTATCTCTAAGATAAACTGTGTACATGGTTGCAGACCATTAGGTCGGCCGGGCCGGCTCTCCCGGGCCCGAGCAGGGCGTCATACGGGAGCAGGAGAATGGATTAACCTGGCCGTCATACAGGGCGTCATACGAGAATGGATTAACCTGAGGATGGACAGAACGCCGCAGACCAGGAGCAAAGACGGATATGTGTCTGATGGAAATGGCCCCTGGTCAAATTAGTGCACTGTATTGTGATTACAGGTGCCATTTCAGACAAGGACAGATTTGTCTAACTGCTCCGGATGAGAACACAGCAGTATGTCCAGATGTTGTGGGTTAGAAGGGGATTTTTCTGGAAAAATCAGCTTTTTTTGGAAGGTTTTCCAGGGATATCTGTCACCTCCCCTATTCCTTCACAAAGACTATGGCCCAGGGCTTCTGTTAACCCCCTTTCCCCGCTCCAGACCCCCAGCCCCTCACAGCCCTTCCAACCCGTGAGTCAGCCCAGCTCTGGGCAGGGTCAGGCCTGTCAACCCCCTGGTGAGAGATGCCCTGGAGCCTCCGATGAAGTCCCTGGACCTGGATTCTGGTCGCCAGCTGTGTCAGTGGCGTGGACCTGCTTGCTGTCTCTCCGTCAGTCCTCTCCGCCCAGCCTTTTCATCTGCCCATGTCAGCCCTCGTTAACTTCCAGCAAATAGGTCTAATTACCACAAATGACCCCAGACACAATGAGATACAGAGCCGCCCGCTTTTCATTTACAGTCGGCCAGGACAGAAATAATATGAGAGAAAGGGAAAGAAAGAATGTCAGCTAAAGAGGCAGGGATAGATAGATACAGGCAAAATAAAGGGGGGGGGGTGGGGGTGAGACACTCATCTCCATCCTCTCTGACTCAGCCACAGCCTCTTTCTCTGCATCGCCCCAAACCTAATCCTTTTCTCTGCCTCAACTTCTTTTTCTGGCTCATCCAAAACCTCAGCCTCTTTCTCTTCCTCAACCCCTACCTCAGCCTTTCTCATCCTCAACACCTACCTCAGCCTCTTTATCTTCCTTAACCCTTACCTCTTTCTCATCCTCAACCCCTACCTCTTTCTCTTTCTGGTCCTCAACCCCTACCTAAGCATCTTTGTCTTCCTCAAACCCCGGCTCATTATTTTCTCTGCCTCAACCACAGCATCTTAATGTGCCTTTTCCCCAAAATCAGCTTCTTCCTCTGCATCATCCTTAACATCATCCTTTTCTCTGCCTCAACCATAGCCTCTTTTTCTGCCTCATCCTCAACCTTATAATTTTCTATGCCTCGAACATATCCTCTTTTTCTGCCTCATCCCCAATCTCAGCCTCTTTTTCTGCATCATCCTCAACCTTATAATTTTCTATGCCTTGAACATAGCCTTTTTCTGCCTCATCCCCAATCTCAGCCTCTTTTCCGGCCTCAGACGCAGCCTCAATCTCTATTCCTGCCTTGCTCTGCCTCAGCCCCAATTTCAGCCTCTTTCTCTTATTCAGACCCAATATCTGCCTCTTTCTGTGCCTCACCCTCAGCTCTGTCCCCAGACCCATTCTAACTCTGCATTTGCCTCAGCTTGCCAACCAGGAATTTTGTGTCAAATGTAAGATTAGCACCGATTTAACTGTAACTTCTCTTCCAGAAGAAGCCTTTTCATCAGGCTCTCCACTACAAATAGACTTTGAGATCATAAGAGTACCGAATCATTGGATAAGTGCGAGTTCACATGTCATATGCATAGCAGGAAATACTCTTGAATATCATTTGCTTTGAATTAGTCCCAAAAAGTCAAAAGGCATTCAAGGACAATCCGGGAGAGATAGACCACTAGGATGTTACATCAGCTGTATGGATTGTTATATGTTATTCGAGAGGAGAACAAATCACTACGGTGTCCTTGTACGAACCCTGCGCACCCAGCGAATTCCTTATCATATTTCACGTTTAGTCACTAAGCAGATGCTCTTGTCCAGAGTGGCTTACCATCGCATTTAAATCAAGTAGTTAAAACAATCACAAAGTAAAACCGTCTCTAAAATAACGGCGACGTGCCAAATCATTGCTAGAAAGGGTAAAAAAAAACAAGAGAGCCTACGCGTGAATCAGTCCATGGGGGACTTAAATGGTCCAATAACAGCGACAAACTTCTCACACACGTTCACGTGTGCATTCGCATCACTAAACCGTAAATACTCGCGTCTGATCTCCCTAGTCCCATTGTTCACTTGAATGGATTTTGCACGGATTAAATAACAGGACCGGTTGTGAAATGGTAATAGAATTCCATAGCCCAAATCTCCCTGAAGGAATGGAGAACAGCAGGGGTTTTTATCTAAATGAATAAACAGGGGATGGAGAGGGACTGGGGGGGGGGGGTCTGATGCGCAGTGTTTGGAGATAGTGTGTATGTAGGCTACTGTATCATCAGAACACGAGGCAGCCATTCCCAATATCTACCAGTTCTTTTTTTTTTTACTCTTCTCCTCCCCTCTTTTCCTCCGCACCCTCTCTCTCTCTTTTCCAGGGGATCTGTTTATCCAGGCACGGCGGCTTTGAACCCCCAAGTCTTTGTAGTTCTGAGGCTTGCGGTGGCATCTGCTAATGTCAATGCTAATGACACAAACCTCGTTCCCTCGCCTGTCAACACGCTTAAAAAGAACAGCAGAAAGCATGGGGGGTGGGATGGGTGCTATATGAGGGGGTGCTCTAGAGATGATTGCCTGTATTTCCCATTTTCGGGGTGTATAAGGGGAGTAGGTGGGGGGCTTCGGTGGTTTCGCAATAATTTATGAATGTATTCATGCAACGAAGGAAGCGTGAAAACAAAGAAAAGATGATAAACCACCGAAAAGTACAAGAGAGTTGCAGGGCGCATGTTGGGGCAGCGCGGAAAAATACTTCTTCCTCGACAACGATGTCGACATGGAATTAACATTGGAGTCGGAACGGATGCCCCTGGGATCAGTAGTGGGAAGCCCTTTTTGCCTGAAAAAGAACAAGATGAGAGAGGTGAGGGAGTGAAATTAGGAATTAAATAGAAGAGCTGCGCTTTCTATTTCTCCCAATCATTCACAGAGAAACAGACAGACTTCCCTTGGTCCAAGAAGCAACCCTCAGACCGGCCCTCGTGTGAGGTCTGCCTGCTGGGGGGAACTCACTGAGATCCCCCTGCGTTAAGTGCCTCTGTGATTGGGAGAAAGACAAGAGAGAAAGCACACTTGTAGGTCAAGTGGCAGACACAGACCAGATCAGGCAGACAACATACAGACCAGATCAGGCAGACAACATACAGACCAGATCAGGCTGACAACATACAGACCAGATCAGGCAGACAACATACAGACCAGATCAGGCAGACAACATACAGACCAGATCAGGCTGACAACATACAGACCAGATCAGGCTGACAACATACAGACCAGATCAGGCTGACAACATACAGACCAGATCAGGCTGACAACACACAGACCAGATCAGGCTGACAACATACAGACCAGATCAGGCTGAGCACATGTGATCAGCCATTATCCACTGAGGCTAGTTCATAACACACACATCAGCTTTCTTCCTCAAAACCTGTCACTCTGTGGGTTAGAAAGAGTTGTTTTTTTATTGGGGAAGGGGGCTGAAGGTATCAGTATAAAATAATGCACCACTTGACCCTCTAATTGTAATCCCCCTTTTAATAATAAAACCACTGTAAAAATGACAAAGTAGGTGTATCTCATGAAACCAATGTTAACGTGCTACTGGTAACAGAAGTAGTTTCCTCCAATGACTGTATGTCCTCTTATCAGTGAGCCTCTGCTTCCCAATAAGCACAAAATCCTTCCTCGACAAAGGTTGAAATCACGTGGAGTACAGGTCTTCAAAGTCCAAGAAGTTTGAGCCTTTTCCAAAATGAAACCACGTTTATTAGAAAGCGCAGCCACGTCCAGTAAGAGAAACCATGTCAAATAGAAAGAGAAACCAAATCTAGTAGAAAGAGAAACAATGTCTAATAGAAGGAGAAACCATATCAAGTTGAAAGCGAAACCACATCAAGTTGAAAGCGAAACCACATCCAGTTGAAAGACAAATCATGTCTAGTAGAAAGAGAAACCACATCCAGTTGAAAGACAAACCATGCCTAGTAGAAAGAGAAACCACATCCAGTTGAAAGACAAACCATGCCTAGTAGAAAGAGAAACCACATCCAGTTGAAAGACAAACCATGCCTAGTAGAAAGAGAAACCACATGTAGTGGCAAAACAAACCATGCCTAGTAGAAAGAGAAAGAAACCTCAACATGACGCAGCCAGTCTCTTTCACAGGCTACAGTATCTCACAAAAGTGAGTACACCCTTCACATTTTACAAATAATGGATTATATCTTGTCATATGACAACACTGAAGAAATGACATTTTGCTACAATGTAAAGTAGTGAGTGTACAGCTTGTATAACAGTGTAAATTTGCTGTCCCCTCAAAATAACACAACACACAGTCATTAATGTCCACAGGTGCTGGTTATAACATTTGAATATCATCAAAAAGTTGATTTATTTCAGTAATTCCATTCAAAAAGTGAAACTTGTATAATGTATACATTCATTCCACACAGACTGATATATTTCAAGTGTTTATTTCTTTTAATTTTGATGATTATAACTGACAACTAATGAAAACCCCAAATTCAATATCTCAGAAAATTTGAATATTGTGAAAAGGTTCAATATTGAAGACACCTGGTGCCACACTCTAATCAGCTAATTAACCCAAAACACCTGCAAAGACCTTTAAATGGTCTCTCAGTCTAGTTCTGTAGGCAACACAATCATGGGGAAGACTGCTGACTTGACAGCTGTACGAAAGACGACCACTGACACCTTGCACAAGGAGGGCAAGACACAAAAGGTCATAGCTAAAGAGACTGGCTGTTCACAGAGCTCTGTGTCCAAGCACATTAATAGAGGTGAAAAGAAGGAAATGACGTGGTAGAAAAAAGTGTACAAGCAATAGGGATAACCGCACCCTGGAGAGGTATGTTGAAACCAAACCCATTCAAAAATGTGGGGGAGATTCACAAAGAGTGGACTGCAGCTGGAGTCAGTGCTTCAAGAACCACCACGCACAGACGTATGCAAGACATGGGTTTCAGCTGTCGCATTCCTTGTGTCAAGCCACTCTTGAACAAGACACAGCGTCAGAAGCATCTCGCCTGGGCTAAAGACAAAAAGGACTGGACTGCTGCTGAGTTATGTTCTCTGATGAAAGTAAATATTGAAAATCAAGGTCCCAGAGTCTGGAGGAAGAGAGGAGAGGCACATAATCCACGTTGCATGAAGTCCAGTGTAAAGTTTCCACAGTCAGTGATGGTTTGGGGTGCCATGTCATCTGCTGGTGTTGGTCCACTGTGTTTTCTGAGGTCCAAGGTCAACGCAGCCGTCTACCAGGAAGTTTTAGAGCACTTCATGCTTCCTGCTGCTGACCAACTTTATGGAGATGCAGATTTCATTTTCCAACAGGACTTGGCACCTGCACACAGTGCCAAAGCTACCAGTACCTGGTTTAAGGACCATAGTATCCCTGTTCTTAATTGGCCAGCAAACACACCTGACCTTAACCCTACAGAAAATCTATGGGGTATTGTGAAGAGGAAGATGCGATATGCCAGACCCAACAATGCAGAAGAGCTGAAGGCCACTATCAGAGCAACCTGGGCTCTCATAACACCTGAGCAGTGCCACAGACTGATCTACACCTTGCCACGCCGCATTGCTGCAGTAATTCAGGCAAAAGGAGCCCCAACTAAGTATTGAGTGCTGTACATGCTCATACTTTTCATGTTCATATTTTTCAGTTGGCCAACATTTCTAAAAATATTATTTTTTTGTATTGGTCTTAAGTATTATTCAAGATATACTGAATTTGGGATTTTCATTAGTTGTCAGTTATAATCATCACAATTAAAAGAAATAAACATTTGAAATATATCAATCTGTGTGTAATGAATGAATATAATATATAAGTTTCACTTTTTGAATGGAATTACTGAAATAAATCAACTTTTTGATGATATTCTAATTTCATGACCAGCACCTGTAAAACGCTGGCAACAAAAGTGAGTACTTTTGTGAAAATGTCCAAATTGGGCCCAATTAGCCATTTTCCCTCCCCGGTGTCATGTGACTCATTATTGTTACAAGGTCTCAGGTGTGAATGGGGAGCAGGTGTGTTACATTTGGTGTTATCTCTCTCACACTCCTTCATATTGGTCACTGGAAGTTCAACATGGCACCTCAGGGCAAAGAACTCTCTGAGGATCTGAAAAAAAGAATTGTTGCTCTACATAAAGATGGCCTAAGCTGTAATTGCCAAGACCCTGAAACTGAGCTGTAGCATGGTGGCCAAGACCATACAGCGGTTTAACAGGACAGGTTCAAGTGAACAGACAAGTGTGTCTTGCCTACAGTCAAGCATGGTGGTGGGAGTATCATGGTCTGGGGCTGCATGAGTGCTGCCGGCACTGGGGAGCTGCAGTTCATTGAGGGAACCATGAATTCCAACTGTACTGTGACATACTGAAGCAGAGCATGATCCCCTCCCTTCAGAGACTGGGCCACAGGGCAGTATTCCAACATGATAACGACCCCAAACACACCTCCAAGACGGCCACTGCTTTGCAAAAGAAGCTGAGGGTATACCCCTGACCTAAACCCTATTGAGCATCTGTGGGGCATCCTCAAACGGAAGGTGGAGGAGCACAAGGTCTCAAACATCCACCAGCTCGGTGATGTCGTCATGGAGGAGTGGAAGTGGACTCCAGTGGCAACCTGTAAAGCTCTGGTGAACTCCATGCTCAAGAGGGTCAAGGAAGTGCAGGAAAATAATGGTGGCCACACAAAATATTGACACTTTAGGCCCAATTTGGACATTTTCACTTAGGGGTGTACTCACTTTTGTTGCCAGCGGTTTAGACATTAATGGCTGTGAGTTGAGTTATTTTGAGGGGACAGCAAATGTACAATGTTATACAAGATGTACACTCACTACTTCACATTGTAGCAAAGTGTCATTTCTTCAGTTTTGTCACATGAAAAGATATAATCAGATATTTACAAAAATGTGAGGGGTGTACTCACTTTTGTGAGCTACTGTATACACAGGCTACTGAACGCAGCTCAAATTCATTCAACCACATTTCATTAAAATGCTTTTAACCCCCCCCCCCCCGTCAGGTGAGTGCAGCTAACAATCAGGCAAAAACAAAAACCGTTCAATACCAGGGATTCAGACCCCTGATTGAGAAAATATGGTGCCATTGGAATAGAGACATCATCTCTTCTCTATAAGTGGTATTTGGTCATGGTCCACCTGAACCTCTGTCTTGCTACTGTTCCTCTAGTCTTCACTATGAGTAAGAACCTTGTCTTATTCCCTAGTGCATCACTCTGCAATCTTCCTGCAGCTTTCTCTGTGTTTTCAAATTAAGTACTTCCCTTCTGAAGTACTGTAACTTGTTCCAGTTCAGTCACATTATTCAGTGTTCGGTGTGTTTAGTGTTATTTACTGTAGATCCAGACCCCTTTTTCTGTTTCCAGTTAGCACATTTTGCTGCTGTTTGTCTGTGCTCTTTCCAAATAAATTAACAGCTGATGGTAACCGGCTCCCATTTAGCAATTAGAGTCTAGCTCCCACAACGAAGCTAACTGCTGGTCTCTCCCCCTAAAAATATAAACACATCAAAAGAGATTCAATTAGCTGCCCACAAAACACAAATGGGAGATCATCACATTAGGCAAATGAGAATGCAATGAAGGAGGAAAAACAACCTAGTGTGATGCAACTGGAACATGCTAATTAGCGAACTTTCAGGCATGGCACTAGATTCTGGGGAAGAAGTCAATGTCTGAAAATAAACAGTTAAGGAGCTTAGTAGCCTAATCGTGTTTCTATTGTATGCCCAAACAAAAAAAGATTCTTATGTGAATTAACTATCTGCATTTCATTAGAGTAATATTGAATTGATTCAGTTGGTTGAGGTTGAAACTGCTGTATATTGTTGTTCAGGAATCTCCCTTTGCGGAGAATCAATCCGTTTTAGCAGAAGGCCCTGGTTTAAAAATGCAACATGAACCCACTCTGCAAACGAAATTGTTATTTACTATTCTTGATGATTGTGTCTTCTGATTAATTTCAGGTGTTGATGCGAATACCTTCCGGCCACTCTATCGATTCACCGCTATTCCAGCCAAGACGAAAATAGGATCATTATTATCATTATCGTAAAATCACTGACGCACACTGTTTCTCCGTCTCGTCCCTAATCCTATTTTGAGATTCGTGCCAAATATTCCAACAATATTCCACATGATGAATCTTGGGGTGTGCAGACTCCACAGCGAGCATCACACGTCTCTGTGCACACGTCAGGCACACTTATTATCACACGACAAGCAGCCTCTCATGCTGGAGTATCGGGCGCGCTCGTAGGACACGCTCAACAGGAAATCCACCTTCCGTACGCTGACGTGGGGGGATACTGGAACAAGAAGGAAGTATTTCATTCCGTCGCCTGTAGAAACCCACCAAAACGATACAGGTTGCTTCTGAAAGTGGGCCTGCCTGCGCCCGTGAGTCTGTGTCAGGATGGCAGAGAGGTTCTGGGATGTCCATGCAATCTGATTCATTAGGATAAAGAGGGAAAACGGATTTGGTGTCAGCACTTCTACTCTACAATTGAGACTGTGAATATACACCGACTGTCAGATTGTCTAAGGCCTTGATCATGCAACCAAAACGTGCGCGCGTGGTCATGAACGATCCCCTCTTTAACAATCCCTATCCCAATTTACTATGAGGACACAATTCCACTATGTGAGGCAGGGCGGGTGCTGTAGATGTCATGTGTTTGATGAGCGGATGGATTTAAAAGCTGTTTCATCTGCTTCGTTGGGTCAGAGAGGCTCGCGCAAACGCACACAGGCACACAACAATCACAAGGATGGTCAGGTCACCACAGCAGTTATTGACCCAGGAGACTAGCGGTCAATGCAAGGGGCTGGTCATGAGCAACTCCAACTGGGCCTGGACGGATCTCCACTGACCCGTAGAACATGGGGACAATGGGTGGGACCAGTTTTCTAAAGATCAATCTGGTTCATCTTATCTACACAAAGTGCTAGAGCTACGATATTTAGAACGTTTCGTTGTACAAATAAGGATGACCAGACCCTAGACTACCAATATCAAAACCTTTCTGGACCCAGAAATGACTGGAAGGTCTTAAAAATCGAATATATCATCAAACACTTCATCCTGAGGATTTGAACATTGAAACTATGAATTATTTAAGAGCCGTACAGTATTTATCTAATTGGCATTATAAAATATCCTTTTAGGATACAACACGTACTAATGCTCAAAAAATCTTTTTGAAATATCAAGACAAAACCAATTGGGATAACTTTACCCCCTTGAGAGACTAGGTTTCGACTTAACACCAACATTTGCCCTTCATCTGAAGAAATACTGTTCTAGTGCAACACAGGTTTCACCGTAATGCAAAAAAAAAAATATAGATATATTTGGTCAGGGGGTTGCCTGAATGGCGCAGTGGTCATGTCACCGTCATAGAGTTAGCTGAGTAATTGCAGGCCAGGGTTTGAGTCCTGCATGCATAATAAACCAGTGGTCCCACGCAGGGTGGCCAAATTGGCCAGCACTTTCCAGGTTTGGGAGGGTTTAGTAATTGAACATGGTTGCTATGCCTCATTGTCCTCATGCTGGGCCATAGGAACCTGTGAGTGTATTCCCTCCTGCGCATTAAGGATTTCTGTGTAAGGATTGAGCGACTAGTGTGATAACATCTTTGAAAGACATATTCGTATATCAATCTGCTGTAGGACCTCAATCGCAAACTGGGTACCACGACATTTGAGAGAAATACAGGGTACATTTTATTCTGCTCATCGGTCTTGCAAACGTTACACAAGTGACATCATCACGTTTTATTAAATATCTCAGTTTTTGACACTATAGACATCCTGTTTTTTTCTAGCTCGTACATCAGGTTCTTCGGAATCCACTAGGGAAAGCCGGTTGCATATAAAATAGCTGGGGGCCTGTGAAATGTGGTGTTTTTCAAGACATGAGAAGACAAACATCACATAATAGTTTGTTGACCCCCAACTGTTCAATCTAGGAACCCATAAATTACATAATCTGAAAGAACAGAGTCTAGTGAACAAGACTGGGACTTTTCTCATCTGTCACACGGATCACAGCATTGGAATTCTGTCCGAAGTTTTGTGATATATATAAATATATATATACGTCTAATATATATGTACAGCTTAAAACTCGGACGATATCTGTTAGCTGACTATGTTTTTGATAGTATGACTACACTAGATGTAGTAGAGGGGAGGAATCTACCTGCAGACTTGTGGGGGCGGCAGGACCTTGGACTGCGGCTTCTCCCTCCCTTTCTCTGTTTTACTATCTCTATGTCTTTCTTGCTCTCTCTCTTTCATTATTTTTCTCTGTCTCTCTCCCTTTGTGTGTGTCATTCCCTCTCTTTCTCTGGCTCTCTCTGTTTGTGTCTCTTGCTCTATCTCTCTACCTGTCTCTCTCCCTTCGTGTGTGTCTCTCTCACTCTCCCTGTCTCTCTCCCTTTGTGTGTGTGTGTATCTCTGTCTCTCTCCCTTTGTGTGTGTGTATCTCTGGTCTCTCTCCCTTTGTGTGTGTGTCTCTCTGTCTTTCGCCCTTAGTTTGTGTGTCTCTCTCTCTGTCTCTCTCCCTTTGTGTGTGTGTATCTCTGTCTCTCTCCCTTTGTGTGTGTGTATCTCTGTCTCTCTCCCTTTGTGTGTGTGTATCTCTGGTCTCTCTCCCTTTGTGTGTGTGTCTCTCTGTCTTTCACCCTTAGTTTGTGTGTCTCTCTCTCTGTCTCTCTCCCTTAGTGTGTGTGTGTGTGTCTCTCTCTCTCTCTCTCCCTTAGTGTGTGTGTGTGTCTCTCTCTCTCTCTCTGTCTCTCTCCCTTAGTGTGTGTGTGTGTGTGTCTCTCTCTCTCTCTGTCTCTCTCCCTTTGTGTGTGTGTGTGTGTGTCTCTCTCTCTCTGTCTCTCTCCCTTAGTGTGTGTGTTTCTCTCTCTCTCTCTGTCTCTCTCCCTTTGTGTGTGTGTTTCTCTCTCACTCTCTCTCCCTCAGCACTATAAAGACCTCGGTCATCTTAATCTGTACCCACCAGTAACCAGGGTTGCTGCCTGACAGCTGACATGTTGTGGGCTGTTGTCATTGTTCCCTTGTGTCGGGGGTTTCTCTCCTGGGCCACCTGACCTCTGACCCCTTTGGCCACTCCATCACCAGTGGCGACTGCAGTGGCCATAAACTGCTCTGTCAAAAGGCACTGACAGCCGGCCCCGTGATGGGAGAATGGATTGGGACTGTTCTCACCTGCAACCGCCTCTGTATCTCTCTCTCACAAAACCACACTACAGACACACTTCAGGCCAAACCAACCAATAACAAAGGCCAACATTATTCAGAGGAATGGGCCCCATAGCTCAGGACACCATTTGGGCCTCTGTGTTCCTGCACCTCATCGATTCCATTACAGACGGGCCTCTATGATGTATGGCTCACGCGCTCCCTATAGAAATTGCTTTCTCCCCACCACGGCTCCACCCGTCCCATCCTCCAACCTCCGTCCTATAGCCTGCAGGTGAGGTTCAGTGCATGAGCCCAAGATAATGATCGCCTTCTCAACACAGGCTGTATTAGCATCAAATTAACCTTTAGGATGGGAAAGGGGGGAGTTGCAGAGACCGGAGGAGAAAGGGTCAAGCTGACTCTACTCTCCTCTTCCTAACTCCTTCACTTGTTTTGCTCATTCCTATTTAATTCTCTTCAAATGGATGCCCTCTGTGGTCCCAACTGGGCCTTCTCTCCCCCCTCCCTCTGCCTGGCACAGAAGGCACTAACACAGCACTAATGCTGACCCTGCTGAGAAAGCACTTTCTCTCTCCATCTCCCCCGCTCTCTCCTTACCTCTCTCTCTCTCTCTCTGTCTCCATCCCTCACTCCGTCACTCTCTGCCTCTACCTCTCTCCCTGATGTTCTTTGAGCTGCCTGAAGAACGCTCTCCATCCTTGGGCCTCTCGTGCGCGTCTCTCTTCCCCCTCCCACTCCTCCCCCTCTCCTTGCCTCTTACGATCAGAGCACAGCCCGTGACCCCCACCCCCCACACCGACCCCGAACCCACTCCAGGGATGAAAGTTGTAGCCCCTGCTGCCCCCCTCCCCCGCGTCCCCCCCCCCCCCCAGACCGATGGCCGTGTATCTATAATGCTCTGATGAACTGCCCTCTGTGCTGTGAATGACTGGATGTCTCCATCTGTCAGTAAATATAGGCCTTATCGACCTCAGCAAAACCCTGAAGCAGAGCAATATTTGTTCATACGACGCAGACTGCCTGTCCCCCCCCCCACACTCCCAGCCACTGCGCGCTTCCGAACACACACACAGACACACACGCGCACGTGCGCACACACACACAGACTGACACACATACTCTCGTCTCCTCATATTCTTCATGACTGTCTCTGCAAGCGCTGACTGGATGTCTCTGGAAGCCCAGATGTTTGTTTGGGTGGCTACGGCGGTTCCTCGTCACTTCCAGTCCGTCAGTCAGTGAACTGCGGAGCAACATGTCTCTCTGGGCCATGGAGCTTTAAATGAAACTAAGTCCCATCATTAGCAGTGCAGGGCTGTTTCATAACCCGTCCAGGAACACTGTGTACAGCCTCACTGTGTTGACTCCTGCCAGTAACCTGCCCCCCTCTGGGCTTCTATCTATCACAACCATTTAAAACAGCTGAGCACCATCCAGACCAGCCTCGGCCCTGGTAGCAGCTTCTAGAAGCAGCTTAGAGAAAATGGCCCGAAAATCATCTCTCCCCTCTCTGAGGTTGGCCGCCAAACACCAGGGGACATGCCAGACTGGCGAGGCTAACCCTTTTTCCTCCGCCGCCTCTCTCTCCCTCCCTCCCTCCCTCCACCCCCGTCTCCCTACCTCTCGCACCCCTCTCCTCCATTGCTCCCTGCCCCCAGCTCAGACTGTCTCCCCTCCTCCTCACTGAGCCACGCTGCATCTCCTTCTAATAGGAGACAAGCCTGTTAGAGCAACACGCCACGCTTTACCACCGCCACAAGGGACAGAACACTCCCTCTCACCCCCGCTCTCTCTTTTAATCCTTCACCCATTACATTGTTTTTTCCATCTCTCTACCCTCCCTCTCTTTATCCTGTCTTTCTCCTCCTCTCCTCCCTCTCTTTATACTGTCTTTCTCCTCCTCTCCTCCCTCTCTTTATACTGTCTTTCTCCTCCTCTCCTCCCATTCTCTCTCCTGTCTTTCTCCTCCCTCCTCTTTCTCCACTCTTTCTGATGTTTCTTCCAGTTTTCCCTCTCTGTCGAAACGCTTTCGAGCTTCACCAGAAATTGTCTTGCTTTCCATCACTCATTCGCTGCCTCTCCCCCCCATCACTCCCTCCTCTTCCTCACTCACTCATTCACCTCACTGCCCCCCCCCCCCCCCCCCCACAGCAACAACCCCCGAATAACTCATTTAGTCAGTGACTCAGTGCTCGTCTCCCAGTGTGAGCGGCGCGTTCAATTATGAATTCATTTGTCTGCGATTTCTTTTTTACGTCAAACGTGCAAGCCACCCCTCAAATGTAGCAGTGTACATGGGTGTCGTGTGGTGAGCTTCTCCCCGTGTGATTGAACGTAGGGAAGCAGTTCCGTGATTGGGCCCTTCTTCTTATGACGGCTAGCTAGGGATTGGTGGGGAAGTTATCTCGGCAGACAAACACGCAAACACACACGTACAGTACATACACATTAACATACGCAAACACAAACACACTCCGAGAAGCAACCATGGAAAATCGTATCGCGCTTTTATGCTTGATGCGATTTCATTTCAACACACCAACCCGAGCGTAACATATGGAACCATATCTAATAAGGCGCTTGGTTAATGTAATGTATAATCTTCTAAATTAATATGTCTGACACAATTGGCTGGTAATTAATTCCAGTGAGTACGACCAAATGAGAAGATTTATTCCAAACTGTCAATTACCGCCCATTAAATGTGCAAGCTGGTTGGATTGCCCCTATGCAACGATATAATTATCGTTGTATGGTTATGTCGAATTATATGGCCACCCTGGCCATGTATAGCTTGTATATATAAACATCCATTACGTAGGCTGTAAAAGAGGCTGTTTGCTGACAAGGGCTGATCATGAAAAGGAAGGTCATTCTAATGGATGAACAGTCTGGCCATAGCCTTTCTCTTTATGACTTCATAAAGAAGGTGTCTCGGCGGGGACATCAACCAAACCAGCCAGCCTCTTTCTGTCTCTTTCTGTCTGCCCCCCCCACCCCCCCCGCCGTACCACCGTGTCTTAGCATGTTCCCGATCTGTCTGTCGCTCTGACCCCCCGTCAGTCTCCATCCCTCCCTGTCTCTCTCTCTCTCTCCCCGCACGTTTGCAACAGACGGACGAGGGACAGGGGCGAAGTCGGAGGGGCGGAGAGGATGGATGGATGGAGAGGAGGCAGAGGTAGAAATGAAGAGGAGGTTAGGGGGAGATCCTGGAGGGCCACAGGAGGGCGGTGGTTGAGGCTTTGATCACAGGGCAGATGTAAGCAGCACTGACAGTCCGCGAAGCCCACAGCTCAGTCCTGGCCCAGGCTTCAGCTCCAGCCGGGGGAGGCCACTGGAGGAAGGGGACCCAGCGCACAGTTATCTGGGCTGCCCACACTGACACATACAGACACAGAACTACTCTGGCACATCAGACCTCGCGCTTTCTATGACACATTTAGGCAGGCTTCTATCCCCCGGGACACCTGGGCGTCCATTTGAATACTATGTAAACATCACAGCTGTTATTATTAGTTTCCAGCCAAAAGGTTTCACCTTCTTTCCCTATTCGGCGGGAGCCTCTTTGACACATGCTCATATGTCTCTATATTAAAATAGGAATGCACAATTAGCTGGAGAATACACTTAAACCTCACATAGGTCCCATAGCACGGGGATATATTGCTTGGTTTCCATTATTAATATTGTGGGATGCTGGAGGGAGGGGGCGTTGGGAGAGCAGTATTGCTCTTACATGTTAAGGAGCCGAGTTGGGGTGGGGGGGGGTGAGCTGCACTTTGTGTGTACAAGTCCTAGTTGTCGATCAACATCACACTGTGCGTGTTTGTGAGTGTGTCACCCTGCTACATCTCCGTGCATGCACTTACCAAAGCGCGTCAGGGTTCACACGTGCGCAAGCATTTGCACTCCAATTTGGTAGGTCTCCGATTAGTGCAGCTGGATCCGGGAACGGAGGTCAGGGGGAAAGGTGGTGGTGGTGGTGGTGGTGGTGGGGGGGGGGGGTCCGAAATTTGACGCAGTTTTGTCCGGCTTTGAAGAAGCCTATACCCCGTCGGCCCTCTCTGCAGCCATTTAACACCAAAGGGGGGCTGTCATTATTGGGTCCTTTCCTAATATTGCCTGTGGTAACCGGGGGTGTGGTGGGGGGGGGGGGGTTGGGGGGGCACCAGCACCACCCATGGCCCCCTTTTTAAATATTTACACTCTGCTCAGCCATGTGGAGCTAAGGCCAGAGCCTGGGGGGGGGGGCAGTGCCGATCTGTGCCTTTTTATCTTGGTTTGGGGGGAGCTCGGCTCTCCCTTTCTCTTCCCTTTTGCCGTTGCCGAGCTTATCGAGATCCACACACGGCCACAGGAGAGGGGAGAGAACGCAACAGAGGAGGAGAGAACAAGGGAGAGGGACAGGAATAAAGAAGAGAGCAAAAGCCAAAGAGAGAGAGGGAGGGAGGGAGGGAGAGAGAGAGAGAGAGAGGGAGAGAGTACGGGTGAGAGAGGAGGGACAGGGAGTCCAGGGATGTGTCAGATGAATTGATGTTTGCGGGGCACTGCGTCTGCCACTGGCCAGTTGGCTCAGCCTTCTCCTGTTTATAATGCCATGTAGAGAGGCAGAGAGGGAGGAGGAGATGGCGAGGGGAGGGCCGGCCCGCAGCCTCCCACAGCAGAATAATAAGATTACAGCTCCGAGTGCCTCTTTGGCGGAGACAAGGAGCGGAGGAGAGGAGAAAAGTCCAATTTGAAACAGGCTTTCATGAGAGGGAAAGAGTTCAACGCTCCAGCAACACATAGATGGCCAGCAGGCTAGGTCTCCTACACGGGATAGATTAGGAGAACTCTCTTCTCTCTTATCCTGTTTGTTCGTTTCTAGGGGGAGACAAGGCTAACATGGAATTACCCAACAGATCCACTCTAAAGTGTGAAATCCCCCCCTGCCCCTTCCTTTACCCCTGTCTCTCCTTTGTAAATGCATGGGGAAGGACAGAGAATAACAATGTCTTTCTAGAACCTAGACTGAGAGATATAGACTGACAGAGAGAGAGGGAGAGAGTTGATGCACACACACACACACACACACACACAAACACGCTCAGATTGGAGAGTGGAGAGGGAAGTAATGAGAGGATCTGGTGGTGACACTGCAGGACCGAGATGAGAGTTGCCTTGCCTCTCTCCGTCTTTAACCATGATTGAATTCCTGAGATCCACCGTATTGCTGGTTCCTGAATCCTCCATACAGCGGGAGACACTAGATGAAAGACAGGAGATGAATGTATTCCCTTTATCATTCAAAGTATCATTCCTTGTGCTAAATTAATCATTCTGTTCTTTTGAGGTATACCATTGCGAAAGGCTTTTACTCAAAGGCCTTTTGAACTTCATGGGAGAGTATAATAAATTAGGTGATGGCGGGGTCCGTTCTTCCTCAGTGATGCTTCTCTCCATTTCTCCCTCTCCCACTCTCTGTTGTTTTGAAAGTACCTTCTCATCCTGATGTTCCCATATCTTGGTATCTTCTCATCTTGATATCTCCTCACCCTAAAGCCTTCTCATCCTGGTACTGTATCTCCTCATCCTAAAGTCTTCTCATCCTGGTATCTCCTCACCCTAAAGCCTTCTCATCCTGGTACTGTATCTCTTCATCCTAAAGTCTTCTCATCATGGTATCTCCTCACTCTAAAGCCTTCTCATCCTGGTACTGTATCTCTTCATCCTAAAGCATTTTCATCCTGGTATCTTCTCACCCTAAAGCTTTCTCATCCTGGTATCACCTCACACCAAAGCTTTCTAATCCTAGTATCTCCTCACTCTAAAGCCTTCTCATCCTGGTACTGTATCTCTTCATCCTAAAGCATTTTCATCCTGGTATCTTCTCACCCTAAAGCTTTCTCATCCTGGTATCACCTCACACCAAAGCTTTCTAATCCTAGTATCTCCTCACTCTAAAGCCTTCTCATCCTGGTATCTCCTCACCCTAAAGTCTTCTCATCCTGGTATATCCTCATCCTAAAGCCTACCCATCCTGGTATCTCCTCACTCTAAAGCCTTCTCATCCTGGTATCTCCTCATCCTAAAGTCATCTCATCCTGGCATCTCGTCATCCTACAGCCTTCTCATTCTGGTACTCCTCATCCTAAAGCCTTCTCATCCTTGTGTCTCCTTGTCCTGATGTATTATTATCTTTTCTTATTATTGTCTGATTCTAGAGGTCAGAGTCCTCCCCCACTCGCTCAGGACCTTAGGTGGAGAAATAGATGGATGGAGGGGTAAAGATAGAGAGGGTTGAATGTAAAGACAGATAGAGAGAGATATAGGTAGAGAGAGATATAGGTAGAGAGAGAGATAGGTAGAGAGAGACATAGGTAAAGAGAGGGAGCGAGAGACTGGGAGAGATGGAGACGGGAGGAGATGAGACGAGGAATAGAGGGAGGGAGGTTGCGCGCCTGGGCTTGTCTGGCTAAGGGAAGCTCTAATCCAAGCAGACGTTTTCATCTCCGCAGTGGCGCTCCAGTCCAACCTAATTGGGACAATTCCCACTTGTGATATAATTTCATTCTTACCTCAGTGTGACTCTTATGATCTCATGCTTCTAACACACATATCTCCATCCCCTCTTTCCTCTTCTTTCTCCTTCTACACACTGATGTCTGGCCCCAGCTAGCTAGCCGAGATGCACACTAAAGGAGCGAACATAGAGAAATTCACACATTATTAGTGCACAAATCTACCATTGACTTCAACCCATGATTTATAAACCCATTCTGCATTTTTCAACTCTCTATTCAGTCCTTCCAGATCAAATAAGGAGCTTGCACGCTGACTGAACATAAGGTTGTATCTTGAAGTCAAGCCAGAGAGAACAGCCAGTACACAGAGCTGATGTTGGCGTATGAATACTCTAAGGTATGGGGTTTGTTATCCATTCACGTCAATTCCATTATTGATGCCTGCTTGCCTTTAGGTGGATGCTAGCACGATGTTGAGATGCATCTGGTCTCTTTTAATCACAAGTGCCGATACGCAGCAGATGTTTGCCAGATTCCAGCGTCAGATTTCCCAGCAGTGACTACATGTTATGGCCTATGAGTCACAAAGGGAATGACAGGGGGTTTCTGGAAAGGCAGTTCAGGTAGATAGTTCAGAGCAATGGAGAAAGAAACAGACTTTCGGGAGAGTTTGTGTGTGTATTGTGTCTTTGTCTGTGTGTACTGTTTGGATGTGTGTGTGTGTGTGTGTGTGTGTGTCCTGTCAATTTCCCTGGGTAACAGCCTCACCAGGGGCCACTGGGAGAGAATGGTGGGGTGTTGGGATGATGGGGGAGGGATGAAGCCCCATGTGTTTACTAGCGTGGATCAGCAGCCATGACCATCCATGCACAGCCAAGTCCACATGATGTCAGACACAACAATAACAGCTTACATAGCTCATTACAACCAACACAACACTGGATATCCACTGAAAGACATGCAGGAGCTGTCATCTTCATTTGCACCAGCCTTTGCCTTTGTGACCTGACTCCAACAATTAGCAGATATTCTTGATTTGTTTGTCATTGTCATGTTTATTTGTATTTGCATTTTTTATTCAATTTTTCTGTATATATATATTTTTTTTTAAGTGTTTGGTTTTTGAAAGTTTTCCTTTATCACAAGGCCCAAAGTTTATTTGTGTGGCCAGAAGAAACGTACTTTTAGCAATGGGCTAAAAGTAATACAGAAACAAGCCTTTTTCATTTTGATTGTTACTGCATTCATTCTGACTCCTACTATGTCATGCAATGGATGTTAAGGCAGAGATCTGTGTTGCTGTTATGTTGGGCATGGGATGATGGATAACAGGTAGAGCTGTCCATGTCTGTGTGTCCGTCAGTCAAGTTGTGTGGTCGTCTTTCTGTCTGTGTGTCAGTCAGTTCAGTTCTGTGGTCGTCTTTCTGTCTGTGTGTCAGTCAGTTCAGTTCTGTGGTCGTCTTTCTGTCTGTGTGTCAGTCAGTCAAGTTGTGTGGTCGTCTTTTTGTCTGTGTGTCAGTCAGTCAAGTTCTGTGGTCGTCTTTCTGTCTGTGTGTCAGTCAGTTCAGTTCTGTGGTCGTCTTTCTGTCTGTGTGTCAGTCAGTCAAGTTGTGTGGTCGTCTTTTTGTCTGTGTGTCAGTCAGTCAAGTTGTGTGGTCGTCTTTTTGTCTGTGTGTCGATCAGTTCAGTTGTGTGGTCGTCTTTCTGTCTGTGTGTCAGTCAGTTCAGTTCTGTGGTCGTCTTTCTGTCTGTGTGTCAGTCAGTCAAGTTGTGTGGTCGTCTTTTTGTCTGTGTGTCAGTCAGTCAAGTTCTGTGGTCGTCTTTTTGTCTGTGTGTCAGTCAGTCAAGTTCTGTGGTCGTCTTTCTGTCTGTGTGTCAGTCAGTTCAGTTCTGTGGTCGTCTTTCTGTCTGTGTGTCAGTCAGTCAAGTTGTGTGGTCGTCTTTTTGTCTGTGTGTCAGTCAGTCAAGTTGTGTGGTCGTCTTTTTGTCTGTGTGTCGATCAGTTCAGTTGTGTGGTCGTCTTTCTGTCTGTGTGTCGATCAGTTCAGTTGTGTGGTCGTCTTTCTGTCTGTGTGTCGATCAGTTCAGTTGTGTGGTCGTCTTTCTGTCTGTGTGTCGATCAGTTCAGTTGTGTGGTCGTCTTTCTGTCTGTGTGTCGATCAGTTCAGTTGTGTGGTCGTCTTTCTGTCTGTGTGTCGATCAGTTCAGTTGTGTGGTCGTCTTTCTGTCTGTGTGTCGATCAGTTCAGTTGTGTGGTCGTCTTTCTGTCTGTGTGTCGATCAGTTCAGTTGTGTGTTTGCAGGGGGAGGCTCAGGCCGACTGTGGAGCAGCTGTTCCAGATACGGTGGGACGAAGAGTCTCCAGCAGAGGGAGGAACTCTTCCACCATCAGGGGTGAGAAGGCCCAGCTGTGGCTCACGCAGAAACACACAAAAACCCTCACACCTGCCCTTAACCTGCCATGCTGGGAGCCTTCACGCACAGACACAGGAAAACGCATACACCAAGAAACACACACAATCATACACACACACACACTCGTTGTCCCTCTTACTCGCAGACGCCACACGTATACGGGAGCAGCCTCTCCCTCCCCCCCAGGCACCTACCCTCTGGCCAATGGGAGAGAAGCGCTGCCACGATGGTGCACAGACGTTACAGCCGGCACCGGCAACACCTGACCCCCCCCCAGGAGATGCGCCAGGCAGTTGTAACAGGGAGAAGAGAAACGCACAGCCCCGGAGGACACAGGTGCCCAGCTGCAAACAGCTGCAGTCGGGAAAAAAAACAAGGGGGATCGTCCGTCTCACACACACACACACACACACACTCAAATGCGGGAGCACAGAGGCATGCAAACACTGTCATCCCTCACCCACCACACCTCCATCTCTCACCCCCCAACCCCCATCCATCCACCCACACTCACACCCCCCCCACCCCCCTTTTGCTCCAGTTAATTCCCTCTGGCAGAGAGACCTGTAAAAATCAATAGGGAAAATGTCCTGAAACAGCCAATCTAGCAACCATCTGCCCCTTACTCCACTGAGACAAAGCTCCTGGTCCCTGAGGAGAGGAAAGGGGGCAGGGATACTACAACAGACCTACAAACTCAATTACTCACTAACACTAAAATACAATGTGAATTCCTTTTGTCCAAATATACAATTAACACAGGTTGGAAACAGGTCTGGCAATATAACACATATTCACTGCCCTATAGTTTATTAAGTCGTAACCACCCATCAATTACAAATTCAGCATTAACAGAGGATTTGTAATGAAGGGCATTGTTTTACAAGTGTTACTTTGCCCCTGTGACAGGAACAAAAATCAAGCACATTCTCCATACGCGTCAGTGCTGACAAAATAAGCTGTGTTTTACTTCAGCGTCCCGACCCTGACACTCATGTACAGAGTGATGCCCTCAGTGCCACGGGAATGTAGTCCTGATCAAATGTAACCGATGGGTGCGGAAATTCACAATCTGTCACAATATATAATGGTCATCGCATGAAACCTTCTCCTACATCCTCTGAAATAGCAATTAAAAAAGACTGTTTCCATGGCGTGCCGACTGGGTTGTCCCCTCCGCCCTGACACTATCATAACATATTGATAGCTTTGGCCTACACTGTAAATGGTTACTAAGCTGGCGCTGTCTGATTATCAATATAATGATGAATCAGGATGCTGTTAACACATCCTGCAGACTGCATGGCCACGGGGGCAGTCACAAATAGCACCCTAGGTCCTAGTGCACTACCCATTCGCTCGGGTGAAAGGTGGCGTGCTGTTTTGGGAATAGGGTGCCATTGGGGACAGTAACTGTCACGATATCTGTCAGACTGAGGGGAATCTGATCTTTACTGTATGTCATGATTATTGTTTTACTAAGGGAAATCTGATCATTTCACTATGTGCATGTGTGTGGGTGGTTGGGGGTGTTGGTGTGGGTGGTTGGTGGGGGTATGTTTGTGGTAATGGTCCGTACAAATGTGGGATTGTGAGAGAACAGAAAGAGGGCAAGTGCTGTATAAGCTCTAAGCTGATATTGACTTGTATTGGATTTGCTTATGGTGTGTCATATACTCTAGGAGGGTTTGTGAGTGTGTGCGAATTTCGTTACACTTTGTTTTAATATATAATGGTTCAGACAATTCTTTTGATTTGAACTTGTTTAAGATATGATAAAGAGGAAAAAACACACTCATAAATTAGTCCATTGAATTTGTTTATATTGCATAACTTTATGGCAGTGTGCGAAGTTCTTTAAATATACATTTCAATTTGTATATTGTGCATGAAAACCAGACACGATTACATCTGAACATGTTCCAGACCATAAAAAGAGAGAACACTAAATACTTTTCCCCTGTCTCCGTTGACTTGCATTACATTTGTTTATATTGTAAACAGTCCAGGGGTGAGTGAGTACATGTGTGGATTTGTTCTGTTGTCTATAAATATTGGGCTGATCATATCTATATACACAGAATGATGTAACCTAAAATTGTAAACCTTTATTCACATTATTATATTATAGTACTATAACATAAATGGCTGTGCTTTCAAACTGCAATGAACATAATTTAAAATTGTACACATTTCAAATTTTCTAATTTTCAATTTGGCCTGTCTAGACACTGGTACTATGTTGACACCAATTGTCAATCCAAATAAAATAAAATGTGATAAGTTACACATTTTGATATTGTGCTAAATCTTGGATGTGAACACACAAATTAGCACATTCCCATGTGGGATTTATCCAGTAGGCTCCAACTTTGGGCCAGGGACCTGCTGGAAATGTTCAGCTATCATTTAAATAACAATTGCCAACTGTTAAATTGAGCAAAGCAACTGTTTGGGTTGTTCAGAGGTTGTTTATTCTTCTCACTGTGCTCACTGTCCATGAAGAAACCATGTCCACAGTATAAGGGTGTACAGTACAACCTGGAGAAGCAGCAGTTGTGTATAATGTGTACCTGTGGACTGCACACTGTAGGAATGAAGGTGGACATTTCAAGGATCCAGACACTGTAAATAGTTCACTCTGAAAGGGTGAAAGACATAAGATATAAAACAATGGAAACCTGTATGTTTACAAATGTAATTATTGTGTATTTGAGCCTGAGGCTGTCTGTACTGTGGCCTAGATTATTTACAATAGGTAACCTATTATATAGATGTGTATTGACAATGTAAACCTATATATTTAGCATAATGCAATACAGGTAAGCATGGCTTTAACAAGTATTTAGAACTTGTTTTGGATTTGTGTATTCACATTTAAATTCTTACACATGAACTATGTAAATACATCAGAATATTTGGGAATAAAACTACCTTTACCCTAAGGTATCCTTACTCAAAATAACTTTTTATATATTTTCAAATCCATAAAATCAGTGGTTGTTAATCTTGTTGGGGCTGGGGAACCCTTTTGTGAAAGCAAATTATTCAGGGATCCACACATTATCAGAAAAAAAGGCATAAAAGGAGTTTTACTATTACTTCAGCAGTACATGGCTGAACAGATTTTAAGCTGATTCTATGCAATTCTACACATTAGTTTCTATAGGACATTTACATTTTAATTGTTGCAACTTTAAAGCTAATATCAATTAATGATACATTGTTATAGTAAATTACATTGCATTATATCAAGTTAACTTATTTCACCAAAATACTGGCAAAATATGTTTGTGTTGTTGTTAAGAATGTACATAGTACATACGTAGTACGCTTATTACGTCCATCTGTCCCAGACCCCATGCAGTACATTCACCGACCATTAGGGAGTTTGGGAACCTCAGCTTAAATAATATTATATATGTCTACCAACACATTCAGATGAAAACTAAAAAATATTTCTGCTAGTTGTGTTCTTCTCACCAGCCATTATCCTAAATGCGGTACATGCTGTCAAAATAATTGTACTGTAAGGGTAATATAATGGAAACGTACTTGTGATAAGCCTAATAAAATTCAGTCCATATGGACAATAAGTGCATAAGAATAAAAAACATGTTTATGATTTGTTGTAATAAGCCTATTAAGTAATTTAAGGGGCGGCGAAACCGAAAGATCGTCCACATGTTGGGTTCGGTATTACGCAGTGTTTCCAGTAAGAGCCTGAAACCTCAAGCCACAAGACAAGTCGCCTAGGAGCTGGCGTGTTGGGAAAGCTGTTACATCACAGCTTCAGACTCCCTGTTGGTTTTAGGTCCAGACGTTTCTTCCACTAAAAACTTCTTCTAACATTACAATTGGGGGAAAAACTTTATAAATTACACTGAAAACTTGTTTAAAAGTATAACATGTGTTTATAACATGTTATTTTGAAGCCTGTGATGCGACCGCGTGCTTTCTCTTCAGCCACGGACTTCAACTGAGTGAGGAAAGAATGCTGCTGCATTTATATAGCCATCTAAAAATAGCTCACCTTTCACTGCCATGTACAGCAAGACTGACATATTAACATAGCCAATAACGGCTCGTCGTTCTCTCTAACTCCTCCTTTTTACCTATTTTAGCGCCGCCTTAATTGGACGCCTGTGAGATCATCAACCCTATTTACCTTACATGGTCACGCACGGAATTGATTGACAACAAACCACTCCCCCCTCTGAGTCCCTTGGCTCGCTCCGCTCACTAGACAGCTAGCCCAAGCTACTCGCCTGCTGAAGCTACGGCATCCAGGGGAGAAAAGCAACCTGGAATTTATAGTGAAGATTGCAATCTGGCAATGCGGAAATAGATGGACGTTTCGAGTAACCGAGTTGGCATTCCACTCCTGGACTGAAGACCCGAGAGTTAGCACCAGATAAAAAAAAGGATTGCAATTCAGTGATACAATATTCAACTCTTCGTATTATTTAGTTCCATTGGCATACAGAGCTATACTTTCTGGTGCACGGACAGACGCAGACGAGGGTCAGAAGAATATATATTTTTGTAAACCCCTCACTATACAAAAGTGGGGTTGTCTTTTATTCTGGTGGATCAAAGTTAATTGTTTTCAAATCGCGCATCAACATGGACGTGTTGGCGAATTACAGTATTTTTCAGGAACTCCAACTCGTGCATGACACTGGCTATTTTTCTGCGATGCCTTCGCTGGAGGAGAACTGGCAGCAGGTGACTTACTTTCTTTACTTTTAAGCTATTAGGTTATTGTATCATCACTTTGTACGCTGCCTACGCTCCGGAGCTACAGCTGCGGAGTTGCGGTGCTCACATGCCAGCCCATGCAGTCCAGCGCGCGCTGCTTGTCATGAAAACAATCTCAACTTGATCACACCCGCAGACAGCTCTGTGTACTGAGGCTGCTATGGACGCGTCTGTGTCCATCATTCATTCGAAGTGTGCTAGTTTGTAAGACCCTGATAATGGCTACTATCTGTCCTGTGTCTTATTCTAACGGCTCTTGATTGCATCTTGCTATAAGATTGTGATGGCGTTATTCTGCAATGAATGACAAGTAATAGCGTGTTGGTTCCAAGTATGCATTTTTTCCTTTTATTTATTGTTTCTAAAGATTAGAAATTGGTCGAATCATCGTAATTCAATGACAATAGTTATTTAATTGCTTTTAGCACCAGACGGTATTCGAGTAATATTATGCTTTATAATTGCCGTGTTTTTGGTGTATTGATTAGAAAATTCAGAGCGATCGATACAGTCGTCAGTTGTTCTATTTGCTTTATTCTCTTATAATGGCAACCAACCTGAGAGAAAAACGTAGAGAAAGCTGGTGGCACACACACACGAGGCACACACAAACACTAATTGCACTTCTGTCATATGCGATTTGGGAAGGCACAGGGCAATTTGGGCATCAAAGATGGACACTTGACTAATAACAAGAGACTTGTCCTTAAATAATGCATCAGCATCTGTCAGATTACTTGGTGTTTTCGGGCTGTTGGTACGAGAACTAGCTCCCTATAGTGATGCATAATATATTATCACCACCGACGCGCGGCGAGGACGTGCGCGTGAGGGAGATAAGCGAGACTGAATGGGGGATGCGCGTGTGTATTTAAGTGTGTGTAGACATTATATATATAACATTATATATAATATATATATATATATATATATATATATATAATGTCTACATACACATAAATACCCACGCACATTTGAATTGGAACAAGACTGCATTCAGTCTCACGGTGGTATTATGATATGTGGTATAACCATCCATTCATTAGAATAAAGTCATCTGCAGGGTTGGCAGTGGCACAGTGAGAACACACAGGCATGCACATGGCCAAGCAGACACCCGTGCCAAGGCAACTGCCTGTCACTGATCCCTTCTGTGGGTGACTAGTTTTACTGACACTAATTCACATGACTTGATCCTATTACTATTTTGTCAACTGATGCTGTTGGTTTCTAGAAAAAGGGTGTTTAGGATATTAGTGTTTAATATATGGACGTCATTTTACGAATGGAACAAACTCAGGTTTCTGGCTTTTTTGGATGGAGACTGATACGTTTTTGAGTGCTCGACCGGTTTAGCTGATTTGGTGCGCGTGGTGAGATGAGCGCCACGCTGCTGTGCGCTCGATCGCACGGTTCCGGCTGGGCTAGGGCTGACTGCTGTCTACCCCAACTCATTGTAATTCCATGTGCTCAACTGCGGAAAATGCATCGGCTGGTTATTTATCGCTAGTGTTTGAGCGTGAAACGGATCCAACAAACCCCTTGAGCACACAGGCAAAATGAAACACACACAGCCACACACACTAATAAACACACTAATACACACACACATATACACACACACACACCTTTGGTTGGTTGTGGCCTAATGGAAAGCTATGATATGGCAGGGTTCATCCGATCACTTTAAGCAGCAATTGGCTGTTAGCTGACAGACAGACAGACAGAAAGACAGGTCTACTCAATCGGTCTTGGCCATCTTTCTATCATTCCTCCTCTTTCATGTCTCATATAACTTGCTGACTTTTGTCAATTAGTCCACTGGGACTGTGTAGTTTTTTTCTTTCTTCACATGTCTTTTGTATATCATGTTCATCTGGTAACTGTGTTTGTTGTTTGTGTTTGACTAGCTGGCATTGACAGCATAGTGCCTTGATGTTTGTGATGGCTGTCAGGCCTGCCTCCCAGCAGGATTGGGAGGACAGTGGGTCTATGGGAACAGTGATGGGAGTCCAAAGTAGTAGTAGCTTCTACCAACCTGGGAGTGAACTGCTCCAAGTCTGTCCTCTGTTACCAGCCGGACCTCGGGCACAGGATAGGAGAGAGGAGATGAGGACAGAGAGGGAGAGAAGAAGGAGATGAAGAAAGGAGAAGTGGAAGATGGCATGAAAAAGGGGGAGAGGAAATGAGAGAGGTAGGAAATAGAAAGAGGAATAGGAAATAAAAAGAGGCTTGGGGGTAGGGTGGCTAGCCTTGTGACGGAAAAAGGAAAACGTTTGGCTCTGATCTGGTAGACCTCATTTCTGTTATATGTGCTTCCTCACTGTTGGCCGGAGGAAATGGAACCACAATGGAGGGTGCATCCCAAATGGAACTGTATTGGCTATGAAGAGAACTGCATTTAACCAGGGGGACCATTGGCTTGGCACATACATTTGGGGTCAAAAGAAGTGCACTATCAAAAACATGGTGCCATTTGGAACAGAGCCAGAGAAAAATCTGTCAGAAGGACAAACCATGAAGGTCCCTTTTGATGGAGGGAGCGCCAGAGAAACGGAACCGGGTTATAGTCATTGGAAAAAAGCCCCGGCCTGAATGGGAGGACAGGTGGATAAAAGAGGCTCTGCTGTCATGGTTGACGAACGCCGTTAAAGCCGGGCTGATGTTTTTACTGGTGCGGTAGAACGGTTTGATAGGATAGGATAACATCCACTCCGTCTAGCGCGGCCCTAGATCTGCCAGGCCGGCAGGGTAAGGTGAACGACAGACACACGTCTCTTCTTCCCTCCCCGGTCTGGAGACAAGATGGATGGCCGTGGCAGGTTCCCGGTGAGCAGAGCATGAATCAGGCCTTAATGGACGCCATGTGGGTGAATTGAGTTTCAGTGCTCTCCGGCTGAGACCGGGGCTGAGGATGGAGGGGGGGATTGGGGGGGTACGCGATGAAGTCGTCCCCTTTTCTCTCTCGGGCCTTAATGCTTTCTCTCCCTCTTTTCTTTCCTTTTTTTTCACTCCCTCTTTTCTCTCTGTTTTCATTATCTCTCCATCCTCTCGAGTCCCCGTGGAGACAACACCATGAGGCCGGCTGGGCCGTCTCTTTCTCTCTCTCTCTCTCTCTCTCACTCTCTCTGTCTCAGCCGGCTTGAACAAAGACGCCATCTCTCACTGTCACCAGGAGACAGAGGAGAGAGAAAGTGGGAGACGGTGAGAGAGGGAGAGTGAGGTACACAGGGAGATGGGGGAGAGAGAGAGCAGCCTACTGTAATCATGACTCTACCGTCCATCTTTGGTAGAGAAGGGGAGGATAATTTCAGCGGTGACCCACGAGAGAGGTTAATTCAAAGAGCGGCTGTTTGTGCAACAAGAGGGCCACTGTTGTCTCGGTCTCCCCTCCGCTCACCGACCGCGCACACACACTCAGGAACACACAGTCACATGGGCATGGTGGGGTGGAGGGTAGAGTGTGTGGGTCTGCCTGGGGATTGACACAGGAGGCGAAGTAAACAACACCATTAAAACTAGGTGAGACACCTCGCCCAATTAACCAGCCTCACCTAAGAGACAGCCCGTGGAGAGAGGGGATGGCAGTTTGTCTGTCTTTGTGCTCTTATCGGTGTGTGTGTGTGTGCGCGTCTGGCTGGATGTCTGGCTGTGTGTCTGTATGCTTGTCAGTCTTTTTGTCTCTGATTGTCAGACTGGTTGTAGGTTTGTCTGTCTCTCTTTCTGTCTCTCTGTCTGTCAAGCTGACAGGCTGTCCGTCTGGCTACCTGTCTATCTGTCTGGCAGGTTTGTTGTCTCTTTGTGTGTGTGTGTGTGTGTGTGCATCTGTCTGGTTGTGTGTCTGGCTCTGTGTGTGTCTCTCTGTGATTGTCTGACTGGTTGTCTGTGTGTGTGTGTGTGTGTGTTTGTGTGTGTGTGTCTATCTGGTTGTCTCTGTGTGTCTGACTGGTTGTCTGTGTATATGTGTGTGTGTGTGTGTCTATCTGGTTGTCTCTCTGTGTGTCTGACTGGTTGTCTGTGTGTGTGTCTGTCTGGTTGTCTCTCTGTGTGTCTGTCTGGTTGTCTGTCTGGTTCTGTCTGGTTGTCTCTCTGTGTGTCTGTCCAGTTGTCTGTCTGGTTGTCTGTCTGGTTTCTGTCTGTGTGTCTCTCTGGTTGTCTCTCTGGTTGTCTCTCTTTGTGTCTGTCCAGTTGTCTGTCTGGTTGTCTGTCCGGTGTTCTGTCTGTGTGTCTGTATGGTTGTCTGTTCTTAGACAGGACCCATGTATTTGTGGAGAGAGTGTAAAAATGGGTCACCCTGTGCCTCTCTCCCTTTCTCTCCTCTCTCTCTCTGCCCTCTCCCTCTGTCTGTCTGTCTCTCTTTTTCTCCGCCATGCCTTGCAGTTCCGTCTCTCACATTCTGGGCCACTGAGTTTTCTTCTCTCCTTTTTGTTTTCAAAGCGTCTATTTTAGTTCCTTCAGGAATTACAAGAATCCACTGTAATTGATTTGTTTTTACTGGGCTGTATTTTTAGATCACAGGGTGTGTGTGTGTGTTTGATTGAAATGCACGTAGCTAATCCTGCCATGTGCGTACTGTACTGTATCCATAAAGAGAAGTCATCTCTCCAGTATCGTAAAGATGGTGGACAATGGCAGAAATTCATGACCTGAGATATTGGGGAGAAACATACAGATATGAAATCCTCAGTTAGCCTTTATAACTAATCTTGATGTTTGTGTACGACGGGTCTTTGTGTTGTCAGCACCCGCTCCAGGATGCAGGTCTATCTGCTGGCGTTATGATTGGCAAAGTTTCCAGTGACAGTAGAATGTCACCCAGGCTTGTTCCATGTCCCTCAGCCTCCCTGTAACCCAACACTGCTGCCCTTAATCTACCCACCCCCTCCATCCCTCCTTCTCTTCATCCCTGTGTCCTCCACTCTGCTTCCGCCTTCCCCTCTCACTCTCCTTATATCCTCTGTCCGTCTCCCCATCCTCAATCTCTTTACATCGTCTCTCCATGTCCCCCTCCTCTCTGGCCCCTCTTTCCCTGGTGGCCGGCTGACCTACAGACCAGATCCCGGCAGCCTGGCGTACTGGGCCGTCTGAAAGATCGCCCCTCCCCTCCGTCCTGTCCTCCAGAGCCCGGGCCGAGGCTGCCAGCCTGCCTTTCTCCCCCTCTCTCCCAGGGATCTCAGCCCTGCCGCCCGGGGAAGCCAAGTTTGACAAGATAATGAATTGCCATGCATGCATATTCGCCGCTGCAGTTTTTCACATTTCACAGCCCAGTAAATCTCAGAACAGAGCGTGTTGGAGGGTGGGAGTGTTGGAGGATGAGACACGGAGTATAGAAAGCACAATACCATTCCAAATGGATTCCAGTGGGTTCGGCCTACTTATGTGTATGTGAGGCCTATTTAAACCCCCTCTCCACCCCCACCCCCCGGTCCTGGAGAATCCTTTACCCCACCGTTATGTCCCAGCCACCCTGCGGACTATGTTAGCTGCTGGCACTCAGCCTGTATCCCCCTGACCAGTTGGAGATGTGTGGAGCTGTATAGCTGAAGGCTCCTCAGCTCTGTTTCGGGCCAGAAGCTCAGTTATGTAATCCTCAGTGGAGTGAGGCTGGTTGAGAGGCTGAGTGCTGGGGAGGACCAAATGGAAGGAAGGCGGGGGCCCTATAACATCCCATTCCCAACCGGCCCCCTGGTTTCTCACAGGGGTTCACTCCGGGGAAAGCTGTGAGATTATGATCGGGGGGGGGCTGGCGTGCCGTGCTGAGTAGCCCAGTGAGAGGCAGGGGGCGACAGGGTGGGAAGCCGGCAGGGTCCCCCAGCATTCGTGACGGAGGCGCTGATAGAGTGGAAACACCTGGCTGGATTTGGTCCTGGGGGTTTATTGCTCTCTGGGACTTGTGGTTCTGTTTTTCACTACTGTCTGAGGATCCACATGCTTGGATCCTACTATGGACAGACACAGACACACATTTGTATTTCTATCCTTGTGGGGACTAGGAACCCATAAATCCACGTTCCCTAACCCTAACCTTAACTTGTAATGCCTAAACCTTAACAAAAGCCATGTTTCAAAACTATGCCCAATTGTACGTTTTACCTGAAACCTAACCCCTAACCCAAGTCTCCACGTGAATATATTCAGTAAACCTGGTTCACTCACAACAAACAGTTTTTTGCACTAATAAGCAATAAGTAAAATTTTTCAAACATTAGTTTAGCTACCGAACATCAGAAAAGCTTGCAAACGTAGCTGAGCCAGCCAGTCAAACTTTGTATGAAATGACAGGGTCAGGGACGCTGTTAACCAGCGCAGCAAACATTCAATATGTTTCAATAAAAACTAAGTAAGCCGTCTATGTCAGAAGTAGAGCTAGCCTGTCAAGCTAGTTAACTCATGTCAGTAACATGATGTACACCTTTGACTTCCAACCTTGACATCCGACATCACCACTCTGCTACAAGACATTATAGACCACGCTGTGTATTCATTCAGCCAGCCTTTACCTTGGAAGATGACAGGTGACAAGAAGTTTACATAATAAAACATTTATAGCCGACACAAATGTCACTGAAAAGTCTTGTTAATGTCAATGAAATTCTCGCAGTGCGAATAGGCCCTGCACACACCACCCACTGCACACCACCACTACAACACACACCACCCACTGCACACCACCACTACAACACACACCACCCACTGCACACCACCACTACAACACACACCACCACCACGCACACCACCACTACATACCAGCTCTCCACTGAGTAGCTGTGTGAGGACCAAACAGTCTAGTTCGCTACCAAACCGGTCAGATGAGGCCTGAGGCCTGAGTTACGATTGTCCACGTGAGAAAGAGGAGTCACTGTTTCTTTGAGCTGAAATTGCACCAGGTTCACTGCCTTTGCCATGGTGACTAGACGTCTGTGAGAATGACGGGCAGAGGAAATGGAGGCGAACTCGGTTAGATTCCTTGCATGTGGTTACGTTGACTTCCACCACTCGAATGGCGTACAATGTACGTCCCGCCAAAATACGTGCATCAGGTGAGAAAGTGAAGGGGGCTTTATCTCGCTTGTTGTCATTAAATTAAACCTAAACCTCTGTTTTTGAAGCGGAACAGTCTCATGACCATCAATCTGAAATCCCACCTTGCAATCACATTCAGTTTGAAGACAAAATAAGAGTGGCAACCAATTTTAGCCTATTGAAACAGAGACCCTCCTCCCTAAACCACCTGCTGCACACCGGAACCTCAGTTTGGTTTGGGTGATTTACCGCTGGTGAAATGTGTGGGACACTGCAAGATCCTTTTTAAACAATATGAGTAAATTTTTGGGAGTTTGTAAAAGCTAGGCCTTTTGAATGGGCTACACCTAACACATCTCGTCAGAACGAGAGGTCCAATCACCACACACCCCAACAGAATGGAAACACTACTAATACCAGTGTCAGAACGAGAGGGCCAATCACCACACTCCCCAACAGAATAGAAACACTACTAATACCACTGTCAGAACAAGAGGGCCAATCACAGCGCTCCCCCGCAGAATGGAAACACTACTAATACCACTGTCAGAACAAGAGGGCCAATCACAGCACTCCCTCACAGAATAGAAAAACACTACTAATACCACTGTCTGAACGAGAGGGCCGATCACAGCACACCCCTATGGAATGGAAACACTGCAACCCAGCTGTATCACGCTCATCATTCCTGCCTTGTAATTCCTGTTCCACAGTTTCTGTGTCAAGGGGATGCATTATCACTCACATTCAGACCTCACTAGTTCCACCACTTCTGCTTTTCACACAGAATAATCAATGGCTGTGTTTCAAAATGCGTACTTGGGTTCTCCCGTTCTTTCAAGGGTCAAACTCCAGGAGCGTGTTGGGGAGCATCATAAGCACACCTGAGTCCAGTCTGTATAGACCCTGCTGCCTAGTGACCAAACAACAACATTTGTCTTAGGCAAGGATTGTATCCGGGGACTGCGTTGTGTCGTGCCCTAAGAACAGGCCATAGCTTAGCTGCTGTGTGGCCTATACGCACCCCTTTGTGCCTTATTGGTTAAATATCTACCACTGATTTAACACGGCATCAGGCAGACAGATATGCTCTTTCTGTTAGATCTTTCAAAATAACCTACTAATGAATTTAACCCTGGTGGTTTTGTTTGCTTTAGCCTGAATCATGTACAGTAGATGATGAGTTGTTAAGTACTGCCAGGCTTGACGGGATCAGCATTCAGACTCATTTATCCCCATAGCTGTTTTTACTTAACCGCTATAGATGGGAGCTGCCAAACGTCATGATAATGCAATAAAGCCATGCCTATTGTACTGACCATTTCCTGTCTGAGTTGGCGCCTCTGTCCTGCTGCTTCCCACACACACACACGCACACACACACACACACACACTTCCTGTGACCTGATATGACTCGATATGTGTGTGGTCTAAAGGCTATTCTCTGTATAGCGTCCTGGTCAAATGGAGTACACTGTGAAGGGAATAGGGTGTTGTTATGGACACCTGGTCAAATGGAGTACACTGTGAAGGGAATAGGGTGTTGTTATGGACACCTGGTCAAACGGAGTACACTGTGAAGGGAATAGGGTGTTGTTATGGACACCCACCCAGCATAGAAACAGCCAGCCAGCAGGAAAGACCCCCACGGCAGCACAGGGCCGACACGTGTGTCAGTTCACTCCCCAATGGAATCTAGTCACTGCCTAAGACCTGAGCCGCCTGGACCCGGGTTAAAACGCAGTGCACCGCTGAGGGATTAGGGCGCCGTTTGGGACTCATTCCTAGCCCAGATGGATCCACCCATCATTCAAACACACCACCTTCTCTCAGCAAAAACACAGTCAACACACCATCGGCAGCTGGATGCAATTAGGCTGTAGTCTGAGAGAGGGAGCCTTTCATGTGCCGGGGGAGGAGGCAGGTTCCCCTTTGAAGTGGGGACCCATTTTACCGACGCACCGCTGTGTGTGTGGGTGCGGGTGTGCGGTTAAGATCATATTTCACATCTCACCTGACCCCTCCTCTCCACCGGTGCTATGAAATGTGACACTCAAAATCTGTTTGAAGATTATTATTTTTTCGCTGATTCAACAGCGGAACTGAGAGACACACGTACCTAAAGAGAGAGAGATGGGGGGGGGGGCATGTGGGGGGCCGGGAAGGGTAACTGTATAAGGGACAACACTATGTATTTAAATTATAAGTGGTGTAAGATTGATCAAATTAGTTCTAATTGAGTGGCGCCGTATCCTGTTCATCGGCTGCTGTCGTAACATGGCTGGCCCCTGGAATGGTCATGTTTTCTCCTTCCTTTTTCTTTTCAATTCATTCATATTGGCTTCTTAATTAGAAACCATTCAAGTCAGGCACAAGCTCATGGGAGCAAATCATTTGGCAGGCAGGTTAGCCCACCCCCAGACTGAGTCTACTTCCCAAACCGCATCCTATTCCCTCCTGTTAACCAGAGTCGGGGCTAAAGTAGTGAACTGTAGACAGACTAGCGTTCCCTTCTGGACGTGCTCAGCCTGAATAAGCCATTCACTCAAATGGAGCATAGATTAGATATGAAACTGCACAGTAAGTACATTGTCTCTAGGAAAGCGGAACACATTAACTCTGTATAAATGGGTAGTTTGAGTCTGATAGAGGTCCCTCAAAGCCACAGCTTAGCGTGTAAAGCTATAGGTTTGATCTTTAATGATGAACGGTGTCCCGTATATGCAGGTGGCTGACTGGTGAACGTCCCGATCGCGCCGTCATTTCATCTTCACCTCGCTTCATATCAAATAGATGTCTGGGTGCTTTCCCTTGGCCGATGCAGGGAGTGCTGTGGCTCGTCAGACGTGCACGACTGCAACGACAAACGTAACGGCGTGGATCCCACGGCCCCTGGCGCTTGCGCTTCCGTGGAATGAATCCAATTCGTTTGGTGACGGAAAGGACAGGCAAGGTCATGGAACTTTCCAGACAGTGCAGGGGTGAGGTTGTCTATACTGTACCGGGCTCTGTTATAGTCAGGGGCTACACAAGGGCCATATTGAATCAGCAGTACATCGGAAAGGGGGAGGGGGAGCACACAGATCGATTTAGCAATCCAAACAAGCCATGTGAGCTTGGCTGGCTCCTCTGTTGAGGTTGGGCAGAGGGGACAATGGCAACGTACCAAACGACTGTATTCTCTATGCGGCGCACTATTTTGGACCAGGGTCAGAAGAGCTCTGGACCAAAGCAGTGCACTATGGAATAGGGTGCCATTGTGGAGTCCGCCAGCATGACTGCCAGGAAGCCACTGTGATGTCCAGAGTGTAGACGGTTTGTTTGGTGTCCAACATTACGCGGTGGTGTTGTAGAAAGTACAGTGAATGCACAGTGACTGTCGAAACTCAGGTGCACTTGAAAAGTCTTTCGGCCCGGGTCAGAGGTCAAATCTCTTTTAAGGTGTTGAGTTAATGTATACAGGCTCTTATGTAAGCAGCGCCGGCGTGTGAAGGTCATGTTTAGGGAAGTAGCACACTGTGGTACTGACATGGAAGGATCACACACAAAGGACCAAGGGCAAATCAGGGCTGAAGCGGTACGCCCATTAGGAGAGAACTGGTGACACAGCTAAGAACACACACAGACACACACACACACACACACACACATGCACACACACACACACACACATGCACACACACACACACATGCACACACACACACACACACATGCACACACACACACACACACATGCACAGTAGGTTGGTATGTTTTATCATATTGGAAGTTTTAGGGTAATTATCATGTTCCTCTACGAATGATTGCATATGGACTTGAGAACACTGATGGTAGATCAAGGGTTTTTCTAAGGCTCAGATGGGGAGGAGGGGGAGAGGAGGAGAGAAGAAGGGGAGAGAATGAGCATAATGGGTGGAGAATAGGGGAGGAGGAAAGGGGGATAAGGAGCAGGAGAGAAGGAGGAGCGGTGTTTGAGAGGGTAGGTGGAGAGTAGGTGATGCCTGAAATGAGGAAGGGGTTCATTTGTCGAGGGGCGTCTCAAGAGATGCGGGGTAGAGAGAGAATGAATAGAGAGAGAGAGAGAGAGAGAGAGAGAGAGAGGACCCGGCTCGATCTTTATGCATGAGGCGGTGCGTCTTTTCAGTCAGTGGATTGAGAGAGGGAGCTATGCTGCGCCACTCAAGTCTTTGATTAACAATCACAGAGGAGAAAGTCATTTTTCCTTCCTCCTTACTGGCAGAAACACAGACACTCAAACAGAGCCTCCCCCCATACACACACATTTACAGACATACTCATAGAAAGATACACATTCACAGAGTGTACAAAATATATATCCCCTGAAGCAGGGAAAGCCAATGAAATTTCCAGCTCTACCTTCCCTTTCTACTTTTCCAGAGTCCTGTCTCTCCTCTGCTCTGCTCTCTGTCCCAGTCCTCCCCTCTCTGGTCCTCTCTACTTCTCTCTTTTGCAATCCTCTCCAGTCCTCTTCACTCCTCTCTTCTGGCCTTTGCTCCGCACTCTTCCCAGGTATGCTGTAGTGTAACGGAATCCACCACACAGTATTCCACCGTGTAAATAAAGAGCAGGCCAGCATTAGCGTTGGCACTCATAAATAATAGATAATGGTGTTCTGTTGTTTTTAAACTGCTCTAATCTGAGCTTTAGAGGTGTCCTAGAGAGCTGACAAGGTAGGAGATAAAGAACCGAAGGGCATTAGTGCATGGAGGAGATGCAAGAGAGGTTGAGAAGGGGAGAAAGAAGAGGGAATTGAGGAGAAGAGAAAGGAGAAGGACAGAGCAGTCTCATGTTTATTTAATGGCTACTGTGGTTCGGGGGGTTTGGAGAATTTCTCCGTCTTTCTTCATCTGCCTCTAACCCCCTCACTCTTTCGTACGCTCTCCTACTTTTCCCCTCCCTGTAATTCTTGATCTCACACTGAACTTGACCTTCGGCAGATTTCCTGAATCAGGGCTGTCCCTGACGTCCTCCGTATGGAAATGTGAACATAGTGAATCTGCCTCAGCACACACTGATGCTTCCCCAGTGTTGGGGAAGGCAAATATGTAAACAGCAAGCATGTTCTCTATAATATATTGTTGTTGTCCTTAGGTCTTTAGACTCTAGAGACCAGGGTGTTGTTGTTCCAGTTTCCTCCATTCACTCTGGAGCCACAGTACATAGACGGACGGAAGGACTGACACACACACACACACACACACACACACACATACCTATTATTCATATTCAAAATAAAATGTTCCCCTAAACGTAATCCTTTTCCATAACGTTAACCTTAAACACTACACCTTACTCAAGCGCTAAACAAACCCCATATCCTAAACCTAACCCCTAAGACTAAAATAAGGCTTTTACATAGGGGACCAGAGAATTCTCCTTTTACCATCCTTGCAGGATTTATTTGGGAGAAACCACAGTGCAGGATAATAGTGACACACACAGTTCCCACATTTCCAGTCAGTGCTGAGTGAGGTGGGATAATACCTCCAACAGATCTAGTCATAAACCTGTTGCTAGGCTGCAGGCCTGGCACGGCTGAGCTCATTGGTTTGTTTTCATACCAGGTGGATGATGAAAGCTCACATACACACACACTCACACACACACACACACACACACCAGGTATCATGGTCCCACGTCATTATGTTATGTTCATCCAGGGGAGATATTTAACTCCGTGGGAAGGCAAATGTTTACCATCAAGTGAAGGAGATTATATGTTGGCGATGAAGTAGAGGTGAATAACTTCTTCGGAGGGAGGATGACGATGGTTGGGGTTAAGGCTACGTGTTAAGGTCAGGGGTTAGTCATTTGTTGACTTCCCTTTTGTGGAGCATTTCTTCCTTTGTTGCGTGTTGATTTAATATGGTTGTTCAGTGTTGATGTAGTGCTTATCATAGCCTGTACTGACTGGTTCTGCTGTCGTTATTTAATGACGTACCCACCAGGACAAACGTCTGATATAGAAGTAAAATCTTCTGAGATCTCACAGACACACACACACACACACACACAGAGTGAGGCACCTGCACAGATGGGTTCAACCTGTGTCCTGGAACCTGCTCCTCTGCCTTGATTCTAGGCCTACAGCCTTTGTCATGGTGTAGGGTGCTGTGCCTGTTGGCAACACAACCAGTCTAACCAACAACCAAACAACCATACCAGTTAGATTCAGAAAAGACAGAGGGAGAGAGACAGAGAGAGGTGGAGAGAAGTAGAGAGAGATAGAGAAGTAGGTCGGGTGACAGAGAGCTGTATTTGCATATGGTTAGTGTTGTCTCTGTGTTGGCCTGGTGATTTGCCTGGTTTGGTTCCTCTCTCTCTCTCTCTCTACCGACTCTCTCTCCTGCTGTTCACTGTGTAAAGCTGGCACAGTTTGCACTCACAGCCCTGTGCCCAACTTTAGTCCCTCAACCCAGAAAATGGACGCCGAGAAAATGAAAAGGGCAGATGCCCCTCTGGCAGGCAGTCAAGGGACTGGTGTTTTTTCCCCCCTAGCCTGTGGAGCCGTGGTTGTTCATTTTTGCCGGCTCAGTGCAGTGTGTGTGGGTGTGGGTGGGGGGGGGGGGGTAGAGCTATTCCACTGCTGTTAGAAAGACGAGCAAAGGATGATCTTAACTAGAGATTCATATGACCTCATCTGTGTGTCTTGGTGAGTTATGGTGTGTGTGACATCACGTGCTGGGTGGGGTGGAGGATGTTACCCAAGCAACAGGAAGTGTGTGTACTATACAGGTTCACAATGTGTGCGTGTGTTTTTGTGGTACTGAGGCCATCCACAGTGTTTCCTGTGATATCCCATCACTGCGCATTTCAGGAAATCCGGCCCTTGTTTACCACAACCCCCACCCCCCCTACCCCCACCTGGCCCGGCGCCAGCTTCCCCTCTCATCTGTCAACCCCCTGGACTTTGCCGCTACTGCTGTTGCCGTGGTGACGGCGGGCGGCGTCCTGGAGGAGGCGGTGTCACTGGGGAGCGGGGTTGTGTTGTTTTTCGGAGGCTCTATTTTAAGACCTGTTGTCCTGTTGGCACTGTGTGTTTGGTGTGGCTGCAGGTGGCAAACTGAACTCCAGATATAGACCGACTCTGTACCACTGTCTGCTGTCCCCTAGCTCTCTGTTCTGTCCCCTCTCTTCCTCTGCCTCGCTTTCTCTTCCTCTCTCTCTTCCTTTCTTTCCCCCTGTCCTCCCTCTCTCCCGCTCTGTCTACCTCTCTCTTTCTTTCTCTCCTCCCTCTCTCTCTCCCTCTCTGTCTTTCTCTCTCTCTCCCTCTCCTCCCTCTCTGTCTACCTCTCTCTCTCTTTCTTTCTCCCTCCCCCTCTCCTCCCTCTCTGTATACCTCTCACTTTCTCTCTGGCTCTCCCCTTTCCTCTCTCCTCTCCCTGCGTTTCTCCCTCCCTCTCTCCTCTCTCTCTCCTCCTCCATCTGAAACTCATTCTGCTGTGAGATCCAGGCCTGTTTTAATTAGCTCTAGGCATTAACCACCTTTACCTGAGAGTAATAACAAACATTGTGTCTTGCGTGTGTGTGTGTGTGTGTGTGCATGCATGCGTGTGTATGTGCACACTTCTGAGACTCACTGAGATGGTGACTGGATCCCATGCAGGCTGCTAGCAGGAGGAGCTGCCTCCAGCCCAGTAAATGGGTCACATGGAGAGCGGGACGACCTTGGGATTTTGTCCTCTACTGGCAGAGACGCGGGCAGGGAATATTCCTTTGTCAGTCAGTACATAGTGTATGTGTGTGTGTGTGTGTGTGGGGGGGGGGGGGGTCGTTTTCAATCCTTTGCTCTTTTTCCCCATCATGTCACCTACTGAGAAGTGATGAGAAATCACGGAGACAGCTGATGCTGAGCTGAGCGTGAAGTTCTCTCGATGTTCTGCTTTAGTACTTGTCAATTCTCCACCCATACTGTCAGCGGAACAGCAGGCCCGTGTCGGAACGTGTCGCACAGGAGTACCGTTTTCCCCTTCTCACTACCCCCCCCCCCCCCCCCCACCCCTGGAAGAAATGACGGATCTGCTGGGGTCGTGTTGGTTACCCACGCGCTGAACGTAACGTGCTCGCCCCGGCCTCCCTTCGCCAGGTCAGATCATCGCTGGCCGAAAGGTAGCGGTGGCGTCAGCGCCGCGACGCGGGGGGGGGGGGAGTCGGACTGAGTTGTCGGATATGGGAGAGGTTGAGCCGTTGCCGAGCTATGTGGGTCGGAAGCTATTTTAATCTGTGATGTTGCCCGGGAATACCTGGGGGAATAGCCGAGTGCTGCAGGAATGGGGGGTGTCTGTGTGTGTGTGTGTGTGTGTGTGTTTTTAGCTACAGCTTTGTTTAAATGAGTCCTGTGTTTCAATTGACAACCGTGTGCCTGTGGTTGCATGCAAAACACTTTGTCTTTCCATTCTGTGAGACAGGCTTATTTAGTGGTGTGTGTGTGTGTGTGTGTGTCTCTGTGTGTGTCTTTGCGTGCCTCTGTGTTTGTGCGTTTTGGTTCAATAGAGCAGTCGGCGAGCACTCACTCACTAATTCTCCACCCGTCTGAATTATTTAAGCGTGAGCTGCAGTACATAGACTTAACATGGAGGGATGGTGGGGACTGGTGGGTGGGTGAGTGGGTGGGTGGGACGAGGGATGGAGGCAGATAGGGAGGGAAGGAGGTTCTCCTCACCCTCCTGAGGACTTCCCGGCACAGAGCAATCTTGCCGCTTGCCTGGCTGTCCACACACACACACACACACACACAAACACACACACACAAACACACACTAACACACACACACACTAACACACACACACACACACACAGACGGTTCCGGGAAGAAGCTGAGATGGGCTGCATCACCGTGTCTCTGTCTCCCGTGGAGTTGACTGACTGCTCTGCTCTCCCGGAGCACTTAGCATTTTTAGGAAGCTGCCTGTGATCTCACCAGGCTGATGATGATTCTGGAAAGCAGAGGGGAAGGACCCGTGAGTCACAGGTGCTGAGCACGGAGTGTGGAGAGAAGCGCTGATCTGCGGTTGTGTGTGTGTGTGTGTTTGTGCACGATAACCCAGTAATGAGGTCACTCCTCTGTCCTCTGTAGACAGTCCCCGACCAGGCAGAGTTCCTGGCAACCAAACCGGCCGCATTCTTTGACCTTGTCAGATAGGCAGGAATCTGGAGGTAGGAGTGTGGGAGCGAGAGGAGGGAGAGGAGCGGGGAGCGGGAGGGAAAGGGGGAGGGCCTCGATCTGGAAGGCAGGGCCGCCTGGACCACCCGTGACGCGGCCAGGTGTGTTGACGGCAGGGCTCCTGCTGTCTCATGCCAGCCGTACCTGGCGCCAGGGATGTTCAGACGGCTTCAACGCTCTCCCTTGGCGGGAGCTGGCAGCTATAGCAGGGCTGCCTCAGTCGCCCCGCCCCGCACCCCAGCCCGCGGAGGAGACGAATCCTAACACCTGCGTCTCCACGGGCGCCACGCGGGCGCCAAGGAGCGGTCGCGACCCGCCGGGACAGGCTCTCCGCCGAGGTGGGCGGGGACGTGGACGTACGCTGAAAGCGTGACGCCATTCTGAACACCATTCGGACGCGGCGCTGAGTAGAACCGTAGCGCCACTGCTGGAGGTCAGGCAGCCACGTCCCAATCAGGAATTAACAGAGCGCAGAGGCATTCATCAGATCCCTGTTAGTCTGTGGGGGGGGGCGTTGCCCCACTATCTATTGTAAGCTTGTCTGTCTGAAGAAGGTAATTGGGTTCAAAGTGCCCCGAACGCAAGAGCCAGGAGAGCCTGTGTAGGAGGGACATGGGGACCGACCCAGCCCACTCCCACCAGCCCCCCGCCTCCTTCGCCCAAGCCCCCCCCCCCCCCCCCCCCGCCCCCGCCTCACTCTCTCAGGTGACCTCGCTCTTGCCTGGGCCAGCTGTTGACGGGGGAGGGTGGGGGGAGGGGGAGGGAGGGATGAGGTCATTGTTATGGTGTGGGCATGCGTGCGGTGGAGCACATGGATTTGTCTTTGTGTGCATGGGTGTTTCTGTGTGGGTGAGAGAGAGGGGAAGACATACAGAGAAAGAGAGAGACAGAGAGAAAGGCATGGAATGTGTGACTAGAGGGTATACTTGAATTGTTATGCATTTATTAATGTGTGGTAAAAGAGTGGTTCTTTAATGTGCGCTCTGGAGCATGTGGAGTCTGTGTGTGTGTGTGTGTGTGTGTGTATGTGTGTGAGTGTGTGTATATTTGACAGATGAGTCATCGCTGCAAGTGTGTGTCTTTAATCTCAGTCTTCATTTTTCTAGTTCAGACGCAATACAGGGAAACTATTGTGTTTTATTTTAGAATAAACAAATGAGAGTCCACTGTCTGAACGAGAGGAGACAAGTTGTGTCTCGGTCTGGGATAGAGGCTGAACCACCTTGATGTCCCAGACAGACACTGTTCTACTTAACTGTATTGTCCTATACAGGTTGTAAGAATAAAAAGCACAGCCAGAGCCTACAAAGTAGTGATATTTTATACAGATCGTTGTAGTGCCAAATTCCTTTGTCATACGGAAGACTAAACATTCATTTACTTCAGTATGACCTCCCTTAATTCTCTTCTTTATGTTTTGCCAGTTGATATTTGCCATGCCATAGTAACCCATGATTGGGTTTTGATCGCTGGAGAAACTCTGTGATTTTCAAAGTGTAAGTAGTGGCCAGAGACTAGCTTCAAAACATCTGCATGTTTCTTTTTTCGATAAAACAGGGATTTTTGCAAGGGTTCCCATTCCCAAACTGGTTTGGCCTATTACCTTATTTTTATAAACATATTTACCATGGGATGTCTTTTTTACTATTATCCATGAATCTTCTGTAATAATATTTCAGTCTAGAGAAAGTAAGGTTTGAAAATTAAGAGCAACATTTGTAGGAAAAGAAAATACGAAATCGCTCAGTTTATTACAAACTTTTGACTTTTTATTACTTCCCTAATCCAAGTTTTTGTTTTCTAGCGCAATTACTTTCCAATTTCTTCCTCGGCTACATTTTGTGATCAGGCAACCCTGTGAGGGGTTTGGGGAACACCGCCTTAGTGCCGACCGGTAAGACCTACATCACTGTCGAAGACAACAGGAATGTGCCGTTACGTTATTCCCTATTGGAGCAGAACATTTCTAGCACAGCCAGGGTAGAAGGCTACAGAAATATCAGGAAGAAGATATACGACATGTATTTGTTAGCGAAAGACAGGTAGAAAACTGCCTCAGGCGGAGGAATATGAAGGCCAGCATTCACTCTCTCTCTCTCTCTTCCTACTCCCCCACTCTCTCCCTTTCTCTCCTTTCTCCCTCCCTCCAGTGGCCTTGTTTACCTTCCCCTCTTGGTGTGTTAGAGAGAAAGAGAGAGACAGATAAGTGTAGACAATAGTTCTACCTTCTGAGTGAGATAAACAGTTTGAGGAGAAGGGCAGGAGTGTGCTCTGCCTGTTTAATCACCCCCGCACCTTACTGAAAGACAATTAGAAAGTGTATGGGGATATAGAGTCAGTCTGCCTCCGAAAAGCCATTTAACGCAGCACTTAAGTTAGCCGCCGCAATTAACTGGGAGGGCTAACCTGGAGGTGTGAAATTATATCGGCCTGGCCTCGGTTATCACACCAAACAGAGACGGCCGAGGCCAGCAACCCCCCCCCCCCACACACACACACACACACACACACACACACACACACACACCCCGGCTCCATCCCTCCATATCTCTCTCTCTTCTGAGGTGAACGCTTAGAACGTGGAGCGCTTAGAAGTTGTAAAAATAAAAAAAAAACATGTAAGCGGCTTTGCTAATCTGCATTCTTCATTTTGTTTTGGAGGGCTTTCATGCATGACAAAGTCCCTTCTGCACAAAGACCTAAGATGGTGCGGAGGTTGGGTGAGGGGGTGAGGCGGTGGTGGAGAGATAGGTGGATGGAGAGGGTGGATGCAGGGTGAGGAGATGAAATGGGACATCCCTGGTTCCTTTCGTCAGTCAAAATAGTAGAATCTGGACATGCGAGATGAAGATTGTAAAGGTTCAGTTTACATCCCCCTTCTAACTCCCCCTTCTAACTCCCCCTCGCCGGAAGGACGTTCCGCTCTTGCCTGTGTTGAATGTCTGGTATGTACGCGGGTGTGTTTGCTGTTATTCGCGGCCTGCTCTCTGGAACGTGAAGGCCAGGACAGACCAGGTGACGGTGTGTTGTGCAGTGAGTCAGGGCCCAGGCTTGACATCCACCCTACCCCCGTCATGTTCGTGCCATCTTATTCTGGTCATTTCCTCTCCCGTATCCTGTGGGTCCACGGGAGGAATCCCTGCTTACGCGACCAACCACCTTCCGGAGACAGGAACCCGACTCAGAGGAGAAGAATGCGTTTCCTCATTGGCTTAGGTCCTTGTCACCTGTGGTCCGGTCTCCCAGCTGGGTGCGTCCTGCGTCAGGGCCACAATGGAGGCCGGGGTGTATTAATAGATGAGCTAATCAGAGTGACGGGGAGTCACGACGGGGCAGCCAGATTAGTGTAGCATTTTAATACTCCATTCAAAGGAAAATATGTATAGCTCTGCTACAATCTATGGGGAGATCTCCCAGACTCGCTGTCAACAAGTCTGATCTGGCCTGATACTGATCAGTAATATTATCTTGACCAACTGCTGGTGTTTTTGCCTGACTTGCATGCTGTAGATGTGTCTAAAGATGTGAACGCTAACATCTCAAAACACACACACACACACACACGGTCACACATACATGTACCACATGGCTGTGACATAACAGCAAAAAGAGAATGGGGGATAGCTGACTCCCTCGGCAGCGTCTAGCTCTACATTCAATCAGTCAGTCAGACAGTCGGTCAGCCAGTCAGCCGTTCAGCTAACCAACCAGTCGGCCGATAAGTCAGTGACACAGCAGAGATAACAGTGTAATTATAGTGGCTATCATGTCCCGGCCCCCGGATGTGAGACTGGACTGGCCCTGCAGGGCTCAGAGCTAAACAGAGGACTCTAATATTGGACCTGGTCCTCCAATCAGCTCAGTGACTCAGCAACATTTCCCGACCGACTGTGGCTGTTTTACTGAGTCACGTTAAACCCTCCCCAGTATTACTCAGCTTTCAGACTGGATCTAAATAAAGGCTCCATCAGATGTGGTTATGAGGACCGTTGGACCAGGTGTGTGGATGAGGTTGTTAGTGCCGCAGGACCAGGTGTGTGGATGAGGTTGTTAGTGCCGCAGGACCAGGTGTGTGGATGAGTTGTTAGTAAAAAAGAGGGTTCCACCGGTCACTCAGTTAGCCCAGGGCTGTGTTCTGTGGCCCGGCGCCAGCTGGCTGATAACTGACAGTGAAATGGACCCAGTGATGGTTGAACAGGCCTGAACACGACCCATCAGTCACACGTCCACTGCCTGGAACTGAGGAGCGCAAGAGGTCTCAATGCGTTCGGAGCCCGGAGGATCGGCCCAACTTTCACGTGCCCCTCTTCACCTCGTCTCCCTCTCCATCTCCCTCCCTTTGTCTCCACAGCCCTCCCTGCGTTTTTGTTTTGCTCCGTCTCTCCTGCTGTTAGTCTCTGTCCGGGAGAGACGTCCCCCTGCCCGGCCTCTTCCTCTGCTCCTCTCATGGCGGTGACTAATTAAGATTAGCCTGGCACGTGGCACAATATGAGTGCGACCCTCCTGTAATGCACCACCACTACACCACCACGGCCGCGATATTAGCCAGCCTGCCGGTTAGCATCCCTCAGTCGGCTCAATGTGCCCCCACAGCCCAGTCCTATGACACGCTGTTAACCCTGTTTAAATGTGCCCCCTTTCAATCGGCTTCTGAGGGGGAGTAATCCCGTCTGGGCGGTTTAATGAAAATGGCTGTATCCTGATTAGATTAGCCCAGAGCTGCCAGGCTGGCCCACATTAGAACATTAGCTGCTACCATACCCAGATAAACACAGGCTGAGCCCCCCCCCACCACCACCACCAAATCCTTTTAAAGGAACACAGACGGAGATCCGACTTTCTCTTTGACTCTCTCTCTCTCTCGCTCAGCCGTTCTCTCTCTCTTCTGTCTCTCTCGCAGTCTGACAAGGGTCACCGAACAGCCCCCCGCCCCACCGATGCTATTCAGTCCAGCGGAGGCCAGGGGACTCATTTGAGTTTTCTGCAGGCTTGGTTATCTGAACCACAACAGTACAATAGCTCTGTGTTGACGTGCTGCTTGTTTTGTCAATGAGAGGTTGCTTGATTTTCCAGCCCCTTGTCCCATTATGTCAAACCAAAATACAGGCTGTTATATTTGTCCGTTTCCACGCAGGCGAGGACGAGTCTACCTGCCAGGACTGACAAGGCATTTCCCCCAAACGTCCTGACAAAGTAAAGAGGATTTACTGTGGACGGAGGAGAACGCCACACGTCTCTTGAGTGGCGATTAGCTTTTTGCGACTCGCCCCTTCAATGCCTCACCCGTCTGGGGCGAAAATATGACGCGGCACAAAGGCTTAGCTGGCGCCGTCAATGAATCTTTAACTCTTCGCAGTTGCTCTGTCTGTCTCTTGGCCAGGCTGTAGTGCCGCTCGCCGTCAAGCGCAAGCGTTCCATTGTGCGTTGGTTCTATGGCTCCATGAGGGCGTTTGGGCGTGGGGGCTGACCGTGTGGGGGGGTGGGCCGGGATCAAGAGGCCATTGTTGGACTGACACGTGTTTGCTGATAAAGCGTCTGGGTAGGGTAAACTCTCCGGGCTTTGTCCCGGCTCCGACCCCGACCGCAGATCTGGTGACCGCAGCACAGCTGACTGAGTGTTTGCGCGTGCGCGTGTGTGTGTTTGTGTGAAATAGCTGTCTCTCTTTTCTCTCTTTGCTGGCTAGCCCACACAAACAAGGGCCAGGTTGATTGACACACAGTCAGTCACTCACACACACATGCCCCCCCCCAATGAAATGAATGTATTCATTAGCTGCAGCTGCGCGCTTCCAGGGCTTAGAAGTCAGCCAGTGTCTTGGGGCCCAGATGGAGGGGTCGCACACACTGTCCTTCAGTGTCGCCCAATCAAACGTTCGCGCATCTCGCCGACACATCACACGCATTCACACCCCCCTCCGAATAAAAAACACCCATTCACACCCCCACCCGACCAAACATGGGAGAAAACCCAGCACCGTGCATGACCCACGGTCAACTGGTCAGTCCCTCACGCTGGTCCGTTCAATGACTTACCGTTCTGCTCTTTCACGTGCTACGCGGGCCAACCTTCCAATGACACTGCGTCTCGCACACACACACACACACACACACACACGCTCGCTGGCGCCTCCAGGCAGTTCATTAATGACATGCCAGGCGGGGGGACAGTGAGCGAGGAGCTCCCCTGCCGGTTGCTGGACTCTTGGTGACCCTGTAGTTACGTAGAACCCGGGGCCACGGGGTGAGGAGGTCACACTACCCTCCGTGGTCCAGAGTGGGCTCTGACCAGCCTGCTGGGCTTAATTGGGCGATAGCTGGCTGACCCCTGACTGGACACAGGCTGAGGTAGTATTTCCTCTGGTCTGGTCTGGTTGCCTAATCACCGGAAACAATCTCTCTCCCTATCTATGTCTCTCTCTCATCCTCATAACAAATCCGTGCACGAGGGCGGGTTGTGTTGTGTGGTGACTAAGTTAATCTGGAAAGTTCAACGAGGACATTGATAACGAGGTCTCGGATATCCGGTAGCGGTGCTGTCGTCCGATACGCTGATGCAGAAGGAGAGGCTTGGAAGGTGCGTGATAACAGTCGGGGGACACTGCAGTGCGGGTGCCTCCACCTACCCTGGCGTCGCTGCGTGTTTGTGGCCTCTCTCTGACTCTCTTGGCCGGCACTGCCTCGGGATGGCAAGCCGCTATCTGGGCCCTGGCACGAATGCTTTGTCACGGCTCACCGTGACATACACACAGCGTACCCCCCCCACACACACACACACACACACACACACACACACACACACACACTGACTATGGAGTGTAGATAGCTGTCTTTCAGGACTCCACCAGGGCCCTGGGCTGAGGGTTGTCATTAGGCCTCATTCACCAGGAAAACAGGGATCCATGATGCTTCTCACTGAGTTTGACGGGTTCACGTGGGGAGTTGAATGAGAACATTTGTTACAGCTGGGGTTTGGGTTGTGTCACATAGAGTTACCAGCCGTACCACTGCGCTGCCCTGAGAGGGGGGTGATGCTTAGAAGTTACCAGCCGTACCACTGCGCTGCCCTGAGAGGGGGGTGATGCTTAGAAGTTACCAGCCGTACCACTGCGCTGCCCTGAGAGGGGGGTGATGCTTAGAAGAGCACAATATTGAAAATTATAATCCTTCTGATCCTCTGGGTAGAATTATTATATACTGCAGATGGTATCTGGTAGTAATGAATATGGAAATACAATGGGTTTGACTGTTGGGTTTTACATGGATTTATGAGGTTTGCCAGGAGGGTTTAATGTCTAGGAATGACTGTTACAGTTGGCATTTTACGACGCCTAGTAATTTTTTGCTTCGTTTGGGTGTGTTCAGTGTGTGTGTATGTGTTTTCTCTGTATAGTCCAGTGCAATGACATGCTTAAACTGGGGGTTCCAGTTTTTTTTATATGTAAGAGCATTTGTTTTCCCCAAACCTATTAGTTTGTATGCATTTCCTGCCAACACGTACAAAAAACATACACATTTGACACAATCCATTTACTTCTCAATTTTTGACCCCTGTCATATTTTTTTCTGTTTCTGTTCATTCTTATCCAAGGGGGTCTGAAGGAAACAGAAGAAACCACATAAAGCAGGCAACCCCACATGAGGTTGTGAGTTAGGAAAAACTGTCCTTAACGTTTATGTTGAGGTGTTTGTGTTTGGGCCCAGCTCTCCCCTGGCCTCTGTTTATGTTGAGGTGTGAGTGTGTTTGGGCCCAGCTCTCCCCTGGCCTCTGTTTATGTTGAGGTGTGTGTGTTTGGGCCCAGCTCTCCCCTGGCCTCCGTTTATGTTGAGGTGTGTGTGTGTTTGGGCCCAGCTCTCCCCTGGCCTCTGTTTATGTTGAGGTGTGTGTGTTTGGGCCCAGCTCTCCCCTGGCCTCTGTTTATGTTGAGTTGTGTGTGTTTGGGCCCAGCTCTCCCCTGGCCTCCGTTTATGTTGAGTTGTGTGTGTTTGGGCCCAGCTCTCCCCTGGCCTCCGTTTATGTTGAGGTGTGTGTGTTTGGGCCCAGCTCTCCCCTGGCCTCCGTTTATGTTGAGGTGTGTGTGTTTGGGCCCAGCTCTCCCCTGGCCTCTGTTTATGTTGAGGTGTGTGTTTGGGCCCAGCTCTCCCCTGCCTCCTAAGTGCTGATGTCATAATAAAGCTGTCTGGGTTTGTTCATGAACCTGAACGTAGCAGCTTTCATGTCTTTCCAAGAGGTGACATGAGACATCAGCTGAGCCACAATTAACCTCACCACCCAGCCACACTAACACTGGATCTCACCACCACTTCTAACAGCTCAGTAAGTCAGATAGGGAAAAAAAATCATTTTTCAGTTGCTTATAAAAAAAGGAAGTATTGCAGTCTAAGGATTTAGTATCATTTTGTCATTTCAGCCCTTTCCACACTGGCTGTCTCACACAAATTCCCTTCACCCTGGAGCCATTTTGGAGAACGACACATCGCCTCAGTTTCCTTTTAAACAAGGGCTGATAATGGAAACTGGGCAGCGAGTGGCACTTAGGATAATTATAGAACACAGCCACATTCACACCATAGTTAAGTCAAGATGTTGACTCTTTTCTCTGTTTCCTTCTTCACAATTCAAATGGATGCAACAGTAACTCTGGCCGACGGGACTGTTATCCTCATGTGTGAGCTCTGCTTGCTCCCGGCTCTCGGAGGAGCTAGCCTGTTGGTGCGTGTGTGTGTGTGTGTGTGTGTGTGTGCGCGCACATGCATGGTCTGGCCGGGAATGTAGAAGCCGAGGAACGATGACGAGAGAGGAAGAGGGAACGGCTGATAGAGGTCTAGTGACAATGTGCAGGAGAGAGACAAGTTAATGCAGACAACTAGAAAGACCAGAGTAGGACCGGATCAGGACCCTCTTAGTGTTGACAGGCAGCCAGGAAGAAAAGATCAATATTGAAACATAGTAATGAATGAGCTGCAGACCTTCCTAATCTCTCACTCCAGAGCTGAGCTTAAACATCTTTAGAACCAATACAGATTACACCAACGCTGTGTGTTTATTGGTCTTTCATGGTCTGTTACTGCTGCTGGTGTGTGACTGACTAAATAAGAGCTCATTGCGTGGTGATATTCTTCAGGCTGTCACTCACACAGAGGACAGACTGGGGGAATCCCCGCTCAGAGATCCAGCTGTCTCATCCGTCCAGATGCCCCTCACCCTAACCCACAGAACCAGGATGCAGATGCACACTATCTGACCCGCGCTCAGGGACAACCACATCCACGCTGACCTCTGGTCCGCATGACGGCACCAGGAAACACACGCACGCTCCCACACACAGACAGATTGTGCACAGGCCTGCCACACACGCATACGCACATACACACACCCCCCCACACACACACACACACACACACACACACACCCCCACACACACACACACACACCACTGCTGTGAGGCACGGAATGATTTGGGTGACGCATGTCTCACTTCGTAGACCAAAGTGAGCAGAGGTGAAGGGAGATGAATGAATGGAGGAAGGATCTGACAGCGTTAACGGGGACCGGGCTTCGTGTGGGTCCTAAAGAGCGCCAAGTAAACGGGTGGAGTTTTGTGTTTGTCATGGAGAAGAGAGGAATCCACCAGCATAATGGGAATAGTTGACGCCACTTTGTGACACCTGCGTGGTCGTCATGAATACCAACAACTTAAACACACACACACACACACACACTATGCCAGACATTCCTTACTAAGATTCACCGCCCACATTGCCAGACTGTCCACGGCTCAACCACTCCCACCTCGCATGGAGCGGCTTGATTGGAGCCAGATAGCCAGTGCATCCAAGGAGAATGGACCAGGTCCTTCCGTGGTGTGTGGATAATAGTGATGTATTGATCCCCCAGGAAGCGTGGCCGCGCTGAGCCCACTAGCCCAGCCAATAGGGCCCGAGCTTTGTTGAGTGGCCTGAGGGTTGCTCGCTACACGGCCATAATTCACCCTGGCTCTCAAGCTATCCCGCTAATAGGGCCACGTCCTCCGAGTGCAATCGTTCTTCCTTATTTCTCCTGTGTCCCCCGCAAGCCTCTCTCCACAGGGGCCAGGCCATTTGACTTCCCCTCTCCAGCACTGGCCAATAACACTGAAAAAACACACGCGCGCACACAATAACACACACACACACACACACAGGGAATAACACAGACATGAACACGCATAAACATAATTAAATGCACACACACACACACACACACACACACACACACTCTGTTTATTTCCAGAGAGAGACCTGGCTTACCGCAGGAGGTGTCAGTCCTGGGATATTTTTAGCTTTTGCCAAATGAGGCTGTGAATTCCTGCTTTCCAGCCTTAGCCAGGTGCTCCCCTCTTCTGTTCTCCTTTCTCCTCTTCTGTTCTCCTTTCTTCTCCTATCTTTGCTGTGCTCCTGCTAATCTGAAACTATGCTTCTGTTCTGTGGTCGTCTGTGTGTCTCCTCTTCTTTCGATGTTATTGTGATATGCTTTTCAAGGCCACATCAGAGTATTCCTTGTATGTTAATGCTACAAAGCCTTTAATAACCATCTGCCATAAGTGCTCTGGGCTACTATATTTACAAGTGGCCTCTTCTCGAGATCTTTTAACTTACATATGTTGAAATATGAAATATGTATCGTAAAACTCAATGACATTCAATGAGTCAAGTGTTCATCGTTTTTCAGCCAGTGCACTCAGAACCTGAATGACTCCCCTGCAATAAAGTGAACGTGGGTTTAAACGAGACTCTGCTCCCCGGTCCTTGCCGGAACACACACACGAACACAGGAAATGGACTGGTTCCTTCGCTGTCTCAGATGACTCCCTAGTCCCTAAAGATGCATCGTCTGTGACCGCCAGCGTGGCTCTCAGTGGGGTATAGGTTGTCATTTGGGCCACCCCCTGGCCTTGGTAACACGCTGCCTCTGCAGCCGGTTCTGCTGTCGATGGGAACTGATGTGGATGTTGCTGCGTGAGACACTCCCTCCCCATAGAAATGGACTGTGGACGGGCAAAGCGCATCAGTTTTACACCCTTGACAAACGCAGCATATTGGAAGACAAACCCACGTCATGAGGAATGACCGGCGCAACCCGGCTGGCCCTTGAGTGACAGTGGAGGCATCCATTTCCCCATCAGGCCGCCGCGTCACTCTGGCCGCCTCGCGACTGCTAACCCGGCCTCAGCTGGTTGCACATTTTCTTCTGGTCCGCATATAGCGGCCGGCTTGGCCGCTCGGTTCCAGGATGCCCTATTCATTAGTTTTATAACCCGTGTTTATTAAGCCCGCCCAGGTGGCGGGGGGGTGGAGGTGGGGGGCGGGGGTGAGGAAAGGGTAAGCCGGGCTGACGTTGGGGCGCTAATTACTTCGCTGTGAGAGAATGCGTCGGGGACGTGTGCATTGTGCGTGTGTGTGTGTGTGTGTGTGTGTGTGTGTGTGTGTGGGGGGGGGGGGGGGGGGGGGGCTGATGTAACGTACTGGGGGAGGTTGACACAGATGCGGAGATGGGGGACAAGGCAGAGCAATCACACAGCAGGAGTGTCTGAGTGGGCCTGCTCCATCATATACTGTTGATTACAATTTCATTGGGATTGGCCGGTGTGGAAGGGGGGGCTGGAGAGGATTGTGGTCTGGGGAGATCGGGTTTGGGGGGGCGTTTTTGGGACATAATCCAGGCCATGAAAGCTAGCCGTGTGTTCCCCCGGGGACATTCAGAAGACCTGGTTTTAGTCTCGTGAGTGTAATGTTTTCTGTGCTAACCGTTTTATATGAATGTTCGTAAGCGTCCCACGACTGTTGCAGTTCTCTGAAGCCTCTTTTGTAGGTGAACAATGAAAGGTTCCTGACGAGGTCTGGGGAGGATTGTATGTCTTGTTCAGATACCTGTCTTTGGTTTTTCTGTGCTCGCTCCACCCTCCTGAACACAGAAGCAAATGTATTTGTTGGGATTGAAGTTTTGACAGAACAAGCATTTCAATTGCCAGGACTTTGGTCTCCTCTGACGCAAGTTCTCCATCACAAATTGCATCCTATTTCCTGTGAAGTCCTTTGCTTCCGACCAGGGCCCATAGAAGGGGAGAAATGTAGCGTGCTTCTTGGGGAATCTGGTTCATTTGCAATGCAGTCTGATAGTATTTTTGCAGTTCAAAAAGAATGTATTTTGCTACTCAGCATTGTACGGCGCTGATGTGTGTTGACTTTTCACACAAGTGTCTTTCCATTGGCCATTAACTTCTTTATTGAGCTCTTTTTTTTCGCCTCTTTTGTTGGGTCTTTTGTCAGAAATCAACCTCCAAGAGATTCCAGTCCGCTGGTTTCACCACCGGCTTTTCAATTAAAGCAGCCACACCATGCTCTGAGCTCCCACACTAAAGCGCTGTATTTATCAGCAGAACGGTAACTGTATCTTCTAAATGTCAGGATCCCTGGAGCGTAGACAATGGGGGATGGGGAGATGTGTGTGTGTGTGTGGCGTGTGTGGCGTGTGTGTGTGTGTGTGTGTGTGTGGCGTGTGTGTTCAGCTGTCGTCGCCCCTTTGGCATCCTTGACTGACATAGCTGCCCTGCTTCAGCACGACCGCCGGATGGCCCCTCTACTGTCACTCTCCCCATCATCAGACACGCACACACTCCCTCACACACACACACACACACACGCACACACTCTCCGTGCTCTGGCTCAACCCCCTGTCGGCCCTCCACTGTCACTCTCAACACCATCAAACGGCCAGCTAGAGAAACACCACTGGTCGTCTGGCAAGACCATGACAAGCCACACACATGAGCGCATACACACACCCACATACGCACACACACGCACGCGCACGCACTCACGCACACGCTCTCCGTAGTAAGCCGATCCTCTGCTAAAGAAAGAGAAGGGAGGGAATCCTATCAGAGACGGTGTTGGCTCCAGATCACTGTGATGTTAGCCTGCTGTGATGATGCTTTAAATGTCACTGGGATGGATAGCATCTACCTCTCTGCCTCTTCCCTTTGTCTGGCCCCTCCCACCTACCCTTTTCTCTCATTGCTCTCCCTGCATCTCTTTCTCACTCCTTCTCTCCATCTCTCTATCTGTGATGAAGGTTAGGTTGGGTGAGGGGGGGGGGGGCAGTGCGATAAAGCTTTGAAATGTCTCCTGCTGTTGATGGCGGGAGTCCGTCGCTGCTGTTGTCCTCCCATCCCGTCTCTCTTCTGACAGGAAGGCAGGCAGACAGACAGGTGGTCGGCAGAAAGACAGACAGGTGGTCGGCAGAAAGACAGACAGGTGGTCGGCAGAAAGACAGACAGGCTGGATGGGCTTTCTTATCGTCAGTAATTGCGGTGTCGTTATAGAGCTAATGGTGCGGCAGATTCCGCAGGCTCTGGTAGAAACACTAAAAGCGCTCCTCTAACGCTTTTCCTAACGCTCCTGACAAAATAAACGTCAGAAGAGCAGGTCCTGGGGGCTGAGCAAACACGGAAATCATCTCAGAGATGAATCAAGGACACAATCCCAATTTTACAGAGGAACGGTTATGATGTATAGAGTGTGCTTGTGCATAAGTGTGTGAGACAGTTTGTGTGGGGGGGGGGGGGGGGGGGGGGGGGCTAATAGCCCTGGCGGAGTTACTGCACCCCGAGTTATTGTGGTGAACACCAGAGGGTGGGAGAGATGGCCCGTTACAGACAGACTCTATTCCGCCTCATTGAGAACGGCCAGTCGCTGTGAAGGCTGTATGATACAGGATAGGTTATGCTGGGGGTACTGTAGTCTCTGAAATGGCACCTCTCTCTAAGTTAGCAGAGACCCTGAAGGCACAGTGATGAGGTTTTTCTGCAAAGAAATCAAAGGTCTCTGCACGTAGGCTACCAGACACACATGCACGCGCTCCCCCAAACATACAGTACACAGACAAAAACATACACACACGCACGCGCGCGCGCACACACACACACACACACAAGCTTCCCATCAGCAAATTAGCTGAATAAAGAGTAACTCTTCACCGGGCTGTTTGAGTGGCTAATTACTCATCAACGCACGCTGTGTATGGAGAGAGAAAGAGGGACACAGGAGGAGAGATGGGAGAGGGGGTGAGAAAAAGACAGAGAGGGGTGAAAGAGAGAAAATAAAAGAGGGGGGGGGAGAGATAGCAGAAAGCGAAAGCGAGATCAGTTTAGCATCAGAGGTATAGCTTCAAACAGCATCTGATGAAAGCCAAAGAGCTTTAATTAAAACCTATTTGTATGAGAGATAATTTTTTAATTTGAACCCGAAATGGAGGAGAGAGAGCGAGTATAAATCTACACTTTCCTAGATGTTGGAAGCAGATAATAAGGTGTTGGTTTAGATAATGTTCTGACTTAAAGAAGCCTGAGCAAGGCGCCAAGACATTGATAGCAATGGAGTCAGATATCAGCGCCTGGTCTTCATAAGTGAACCCCTACTACAATAGAGCACCATGACAGTGTAGTGTACTAGCAAGGGAATAGTGTGGCATTTCAATCAGACGCTTGATCACTTCTCCTTTGTGGGTAGTTGGAGTCAATGCAGCTGAATGGCGGATTAACAGTCGGCCGTAGATGGCCATGGTCCTCTCTGGTGTCTTTGTCTGAGCCTCTTAGCGCTAGCCCGGTAGAAAACCCCCTGACACCACATCTATAATGGATGGAGCTGCTCAGCACACGCACACACGCACGCAGATTGACACACGCGCACACAGTGACACACACATATACCGCATGCAAGCATGTGCATATTCACCCACACACACGTAGTTAGGCGAACCCCGACTCACACATCCAGCTCTCTCTCTCTCTCCCTCTCTGGTGGTCAGAGAGGCTGACAGAACAAGGGGGGAGACAAGGAGATGTTCTGTTTTTGTCTTTACCGTACCCCTGGGTCCGATGGGCCGCTACCATTCGGAGTTGGGTGGTGATATTGGCCAACTGACACATCCCGCATAGGCATCTGACAAACAAACAAAAAATAATTCCGCGAGGACTGATATCAAAGTAGATGTTTATCAGTAAAAACTTTCCCCGCACCACGTAGCTCATTTAGGGGGTTTAATAAATCTTCTGTGTCACTGTAAACACCTCAGGCTATGTCCTCAGTGGACATATATAGTATTGTATCGGTGGTTGTCTGTGTTGCATGTGACATTTTCCCGGTTTCTCCCACAAAGCGCCGGTCCTTGTTGTGCCGCTTTAAATGTGGGACCACTGAAGCACTCTAAGACACAGCTCGCCTGTTGACATGACCCGTGCTTTTGGATCCGGTTGCTAGTCGCAGTGGCGTTTCCAGTTCTTCAGAGAAGACGTGGTGTTAATGGCGCTGAGCCCGGTTGCAGCACGGCCGTGCCATGTCCTTTGAGCGGCAGGCGGCCCAGTGAGACTGGTTCTGTGTGACATGACCTTTATCCCCATGTTGTGAGACAGAGCAGGGGGACTGGAGGTGACGGAACCCCCCTCTCCTAACGTCAGGAGCCAGCAGGTTCCCACGCGGCCACGGCCTGTCCCCCTGCAGGGACGTGCGCGCGCGTGTGTGGGGGTGTTATCTGATATGATCTTATAGGAAAGCAAAAGGTCATACATAAATGCGATAGGTACTATATTCTGCTACTGGACATGTGGGCGATGTCACATTTAACATTTAAGTCATTTTGCTGACGCTCTTATCCAGAGCGACTGGCGGTGGCGAGTGCTTCATTTGCATTTCCGTACTGGCCCCCTGAACTGTGATGTCATATACCCCTCTGCAGCCTGTGAGCTCTGATGTCATCTCCCCGGTTCGGCATCTGAGGTGTGATGTCACCTCCCCCATCTAGCCTGTTAGCTGTGACCCAGTGAAGCAGCACAGTGTTTGAGGAGTGGGTTTCACTCAGGCATGACTACCGAAGCCTATCTCCAGTGTTGCTTTTACAATGCATTAGCAATGACTGATCTAATTTATATGGGAAGAAATCCAATGGCCCTGTTTCGCCGTGCTTGACTGGAGATTGTATTACACATTACAATTACCTAAAAGGATACGAGTGTTAACAAATGATGGCAACAAGCTGGACAAAGGGATCGCCCAAAGCCTTGCCTTAGCACAACTGTCAACTAGCGTTTAACAAAGGGCTGTGTTAGTGCATCGCTCCACCACATCTTCACAATGCTTATCAGCCCAAAAATTTTGTTTGAAACACTTTCCCCCAAGAAAGCTCTTTGATTTATGCTCTTATGCAAATGGGGCTGTGTAGCAAAAACTAAGACATTCTTTTAAAACCGAAGTAAAACTAGCAAAGCAAAGCTTATCATTCTACAACAGCCATCCAGCTAAAATCTGTGTGCACAGTGGGGCGGCCTAGCCACAAGAACAGGGAACACAGCAACCTAGAACCACCGTGTGCTGTTTAAAGTCTTCGGATACAACGAGTCACAGCGTTTCTGTGAAGTTAAGATAATAAAGATATGGCAGTTATGAAGCTATAATTTGCACTGATGACATGGATTAAAGTGCTGGACGATTTGACTCCATTTCGCTGTTCCGCTCTCTCTGCCAAAGTGCTTTAGCTGTGGCATGCCAAGCAGAACACTCTAATATCTAAACTGGCCGCTGTGGCTGAACAACAATGCCGGACAAACATTCTGAGTAATGTGCTGAGTGGACAGTTAGTGAACCGTCCTTTCTATTTCTCTCTCCACTCCCTCAGTTCAATTCAGTAGACTTTATTGACATGGAAAGTTAGGTAACGAATGTTGTCAAAGTATATATAGAAAAACAGCGGTCAGATCGATGGCCGACAGGCAAAAGTAGTGATAATGACATAAAACTATTACTACTACTAACTGCTGCTACAGCAACAATAGTAATGCTTTTATCGATAATGTATTATTTATTTTATCTCCCTCTCTCCCTTCCTTTCTCTTTATCTCTCTTGCGTTCCCACTTGTCCTTTTAAGGAAAGCCGTGTATATTCTGAGAAAGCTGCATCAGGAAATAAGCACAAATCTGTTAGCTGGATTTCTAGCAGGGACCATCCCAAATTGAATACCCTTTCCCCTGATTGTTTGGTAAACACCCTGTCCTCTCTCTGCATGTATCCCACACCTCTCTCTTGCACTCTCTATCTGCCTTTCTCCCCACTCCTTGCTTCAATCCTTGCCCTCTCTCACTCCCTTTTGTAATAAAATTCCACGGCTGGTTTATTCTCTCACCTGTAAAGTGGAGTGAAACAGTGAGGCTGGCACAGTTCACAACTCTGGAGAGCTCTCCCAGGCACTAGCTATCAATCACAGCCTAATCCCCTGTCTCTGGCCTGGGTTAGGGGCAGGTGACATGGTCAGCATTGTGTCTCTCTTGGGCGAAGTGGGGTGGGCGGGGGGGGGGGGGGCTGGACCCCTGGATCGTGCCGGGCGGAGGGGTCGATCCCGGCATGGCGCCGCAGCGCCGCTGCAGGACACGTCAGTTTGTCACTGTTCAACGTAAAGCGTGCGGCCGTGTCAGATCGCGCCAGTCCCGTTAAACCATTCTCTTTCTTTTTTTTCTTTTTGTTCACAGACGTGTCTGGAGTTGGAGAGGTACCTGCAGACAGAGCCCAAGCGTCTATCGGAGCTGTTCGATGAGGAGCTGGACTGTCTCCTGGCACCAGCCTTCATGCAGGGCGCTGACAGCGACGAAGACCTGATGGACCCCCTCCTCCCCAGCCTCCCAGACCAGCCCAGCCCGCCTCCCCTCCTCTCCCTGCCCCGAGTTCTACAGGTCCCCCAGGCCAGCAACAAGCCTTCCGGAAAAGAGTCCGGAGCGAAAACGGCCAAGGAAGGGGTCAACGGGGTCAACGCCGCCCAGCTGAGCGCCGTCACGTCCCTCACGCCGCCCTCCTCGCCGGAGCTGGGCCGCCACCTGGTGAAGCCCACGCAGACTCTCACCGCCACAGCCGACGGCACGCTCACGCTCAAGCTGGTGGCCAAGAAGGTCGGGCTGAACGCGGCCAAGCTGGTGGCGACGCATGCCACGATACCGTCGCCGCCCGGCAGGGGGGCGCACAGCGACAGCGAGCAGGGTTCTGGATCGCTGGGGGGCGACATGCCGGAGAACAAGAAGAGGGTCCACCGCTGTCAGTTCAACGGCTGCAGAAAGGTTTACACCAAGAGTTCCCATCTGAAGGCACACCAGAGGACACACACAGGTGAGGACATGTGAACCAAACACACTAACTCAGACACCTCGGAGACATATTACAGGGTAAGGTTTCAAGCCTGCTGCCTATTCCATTCCATTGCGGCCTCAGTCATTGGCCTGACACATGTACAGGTTACACCCGATGTTATGGTTGTGGGGACCTGGAGGCGATCTTGATCCATTCCTCTATTTTCAAGTGAGAGATTCTTCCTGAGGGCTAAAAATACGTTCCAGCACTGCAGTGCAGCCTCTCTCTCTTTCTCTATCTCTCTCTCTCTTTCACCTCAGTGATTCTGTCTCTAACTGAAACCGGTCCAGTCTCTTCATCTTCAGGCTGCGAGCGGAGGAAGTGATATGCTAATTGCCGGATGATTGATAGGCAGACAGGTCTAAATGGCGTCTCAGTGCTAATTCAGTCATGTCTGCTGCAGCCCGGAGGATCTAACTACCGCTGCCCTCTCGCTGAACCTCGGAGAGAACTAGAGAGGAAGTCCTGGGATAACGTGGCCTCGGGTTTGCGTTTGCGCTAGCTGTAGCGTTAGCATCAATGTTAACCCTGCTAATTCTTCTCCTGAGGGCCACCGTTGACTCGGCAGGTTTCATCCGTCGCACACTACAGGCCCGGCGATGCTAATCACCGGCGAGCTGATGCAAGGCGTTCACACCCCCCTCCTCCTCCTCTCCCCGCCACCAAAATGAGGGGAGGGAAAGGGAGAGAGGGATAGACGAGTGAGCAACACTCCAAAGACATGCTGCAGCAAGCTGCTCTGTAGCTGTGTAGCCCCGGCCACGATATGTTCATTAATAGACAAGAGCAGGACAGTAGAGGGGTGTAATTAGTCTAATCCTCTTTTTTGGTTATTATGTCCATACATCGGTCACACAGGAAAGGGGGGAGGGAGATTGAGATTAGTGTACGGTTTATGGGAGCCTTGCTTGGTGATGACATGCTGTTGGATGAATTAGTCTATAACAGATTGTGTTCTAACACACCAGAAGCAAACATGCAGCCTTTCAGTGAGGTTTAATAGCCATGGAATTAGAGTAACCACAGCCATTGTTTATTCTGGTGTTGCTAACTCTGTTATTCTAATTCTACAAGAAGCCTAGTGTTTCAGTCTGAACAGACACCCGTCCAGCTTTTTCCTATCAATACTTCTGGTATTTGGATTGGATGGTTTGTTTTAGGGAGATGGAAACTACTGCAAGGGTAAAACTCGAGGAAATGTGAATTATGCCATAATTCTTTCCCTTAAGTCAGTCAGTCTGTCGGCCTGTCTGTAACTTCAGCTGAGAATTCATAATAGACCATAGCGTCTATCTCCAGTTGACTGAGGAAATGTAATTAACTGCAGCACACGGGCTCCTGTGGTGCTGGTGGATGGGGAGGGGGAGGGAGAGGGGGAGGTGATGAGAGAGGGGGGCGCGTTGCTAAGGTGCCATATTAGAAACAGGCAGGATGAGAGTCCGTAATTGGCTGATTATTTGCGGCTCCTAGTACCAGTCTCAGGCTGTTTCAGTGCAATGCTGCCCATTCCAACTACCCCTGGACCTAACCCCCTTAAACCAGCACCCCCTGCCTCCCAGAAATCCACCCCCCACCACCCCAACCTGATCTCTTTTTTTAGGTTTGGGTTGCCAGGCAACTGTATTAAACTCATTCAGAGCCGAGCCATAATTGGCTGGTGGCGATGAGTGTCCGTGGCTGGCGGATTCAGCCGACTGCACGCCTCCCTTTCTCTCTCTCATACACACACACACACACACACACACAAACTCTCCGTCTTTTGGCCGGTTGCTAGGCGACTCCATCATGCATCCTCGCCTAGCCGAGTTATAATTGGCTGGCGTAGTGTTTGCCGCGGTGCGCTGTTCCGATGGTTCCAAACCGGCCCTGCTTCATTCTGTCAAGTCTGGAGGGGGAGGGAGGGGTTCATGTAAAGGGGAGGAGCGGATGGTAGGGACGAGGAGGAGAGGAGTGGAAGCTCTGGCCAATTACTGGGGAAGGGGTGTGAAACATTACCCTGTCTCGCACCTGCGGCCCCAAGACTCCAGAATGACAGGGAGTTCCTTCATCCCTCCCTGCATTCATCCCTGCCTGCTTTCATCCCTGTCTGTGTAACGGAGTGAGGAACGTACCACGAGCTCACTCCACAGCTAGCTCGAAATGGCGCCGATGGGGCTGTACAGTTGGTGGCTTTTGTAGCTCAAACGGATGGCATGTTGTCACGGAGGGCGGTCACGTGTGTTGCGGACCACAAGTTTACGCCCAGTATGGGCCAGGCCTACTGTCATGGGAGGAAGATTAACTGTTGGCAACAGCACGTTTGATGTCCATTTCACCTGTCAGCCTTCATCCCTGCCTGTCAGCCTTCTTCCCCGCCTGTCTAACAGCCTCAAAATAACAGGCAACAGTGTCTGGGGTGAGGGGTTAGGGGTTAGGGGTCGTTAGCAGGTGACCCTGTAGCAAAATATTTGTTTGGCTTCCTAATGATTTGCTTTAAAAATGAATACATTTATATTGTTCTGCTAAAAACATACTTAAAATGTAATTGGTATTCAGCTATTCATCTGTTTCCAAGTATTCCCTTGAATTCCCTTGAGTATTCCAGGTATGATTTTTTAAAGACAAAATACTATACATTTCTTAGCATAATTGCAATCATTTTGCAGTACAAATGACTTTTTACAGTTATTCTAATAACATCCCAGCCCTCCAACCATCCAGTCTGACTAAAATGGGCCCATGGCTGAATCCAGTTGTCTACTCACGGTCTGGGGACTTCACTGACTACAGGTTTTACACAGCGGAGGGGAATGGTCCAATAAAAAGCCTTGGGTCTTTTGGCAAAATGTTTATGAGTGTATCAAGGGGCCAAGGCAGGCAGATGTTCAGAATGTGTTGCGTTCATGTGTTCACCCTCGAGGTAGATAAATGTTATGTGGAGTGTGGTAAGTGGAGTCTGCCTGTAAAGTGGTGTGTTGCTGATTCAGTGCTGAGGTGTTGTCGTCTCCTGGCTACATTCCGAATGGAAGCCTTTTCTCCATACTAGTGCTCTGCGATGAGTACAAGTGCACCATATATGGAATAAGGTGCCATTTTGGATATACATTTTCTCTCTCAGTAACAGCAGCCAGTTGGTCATTATTGAGGACCCAGAAATCCCTCTGCTGATTTAAATGATATTCAAAACAAGGAAAGGAAAAACGCAGCAGGTGATGATGAGGGTTTTCCGTCTAACCAATTTCACCACAGACAATGGATCAAATCACGGATCAAGTGAGAGATCAAAGAGAAACGGAACGAGAAAAGACTATTGCAAGTAAAAAGGCATCGGGGGGGTGTCATTCACAGTCCATTTCCCTTTCTCCTTACACCGAGGGGGGGGGGGGGGGGGGGGGGGGGGGTTGCATCATGTCACGTCACCCCGCTGTCTCGTCCGCTCCTCTCTCACATCATCCTTTCCCTTCTGTTGCATCATGGTCCCTCAGCAGACTCCGTCGTGACGCCGCCTGTTGGAAAACGGAACCACACATCCTGTACAACCCACCGCTGGGCTTTGCTCACGTCGACTCCTGCCAGTGGAATCACTCGTATTCTATTGCTAATCAACATCATTTTGTGTCAGGCGTAGAGGAATGGGCTGTCTATTACTTTAATCAGAATTTGCAGGAGGAGGCAGCCCGTTGCTCCAGCAAGCACATCTTTTACAATAAGGCCACTTTCATTATTTTCATCTTACCGGAGGAAATGAGAAAACACGGTATTCCATTCACTTATGGGATTGAAAGCAAAAGCTCTTGGAGGGGACTCGGAGCAGCACCAGGGCTGTGTGCTGTAGTACCATGCCGTCCTCCATTTTCCTGTGCCTCTCTGACAGCGTGCGGTTGCCCTCCGCTCCCTCCACCTCCCAACTGTCGACTGCGATTTGGACGTAGCGCTGCTCTCCCGATTGAGTCGCTTAAATTTCACTTTAATGGCATTTTCGTCTGGTTAGTAAGATTGGTGGACAGGGTGATCACTGGAGACGTAGGCAGCTGGCTGACTGGAAGTACGTATTACTTCCCATTAAGAGTCATTAAGACCCCAATTACCGTACCACCCCTGGGTCTAAATCACACATGGCGTTCAGCCTTCCCCCATGCCCCACCCACCAGGTCCAGGACCATCCCAACGTGCCCCCGCCCCGCCCACACCCTCTTAACCCCGATACAACCCCCTTTGCCATCCCAGAAAGTGAAATAACGCCCCCCCCACAGTCCCCACCGTCGGAGTGGCTTTTTATCCGGAAGATAAAACTACAGCATGTGAACAATGGATAACTCCCTCTTCCATCTGTTTAACCGGGGAGAAACTTCATTTGAATTTCAAATCTCTCCTCGGGGGTTCGGAGAGGAGGAAGGCAGGAGGAGGAAAAAGGGGGGAAAAAACGGTTTAATTTGTCGGGTTGATTTTAGTTTAAGGATTATGAAATAATACCAATCTGCTGAAAGACTCTGCGAGTGCCAGCTAATTGACGTGACGTAAAACTCTGTGCTAAGTCTGGGTCTGGAATACCTGAGCTGGTTATCTACGGTAAACCAGGTACATGAATTATCCAGGAGGATCTTCCTGTATGTGCGGGCGCTCATTGATGATGTAATACGCTCTGCCGGGTCAGCTGTGTTAAAATGTACTCTTTTCTTGTCCCTGGTCAGGTGAGAAACCATACAAGTGCTCCTGGGAAGGTTGCGAATGGCGTTTCGCCCGAAGCGATGAGCTGACGAGGCACTACCGCAAACACACCGGCGCCAAGCCCTTCAAGTGTAATCACTGCGACAGGTATGTACCCCACGCGCAATCGTCCGTGGTCAGCCACACAGAAACGCGCATATCGCACGTCGCTCATCCACTTCCCAAGACTTGTGTGCGGCTCATCCACCACATGCACGTGATCAAATAATCTACGGCCCTCTCAAAAAATATGTGCCCTGTCAAATAATGTACTGCTCGTTCTGTCAGAAAGTTGGGAGTTGTGACAATTATATTAATGTTGAAAGGAAGGCATTCCTGCGTATTTTAACCACGTTTAGTCTACATATGAGGAAGCCGTAACTCCAATAACCTTTACTGTTTTTACATTTAAATTCGAGTCATGTGTCTCCAAATGACCGCCCTACATTAACGCTTGTATGCATTTTATATCTGTAGTACTTTACAGTGATCACTTCTTGGTTAAAGGCAGAGGACAGGGGATAAACGAGCCAATTGGAAGCTGCAGATGATTGGGTAGCCATGATGGAAAGAGGGCCAGATTGGACATTTTGTTAGGACACCAGGGTTAACACCCCTACTTTTACAAACAAGCGCAATGAGGTCTTTGTGACCAGTAAGTGCCACGACACGTTTGTCATACCATCTGAAAAATGGCACCAGACACAGGGCAATGTCCCCGTCATTGCCCTGGGGCATTGGGATTTGAGCTTTAGACCAGCACCGATCCTGCTTAGCTTCCGAGGCGAGTGGGCAGGGGGCGGGCTGAAGTAGTGGGCAGGGGTAGTGGGCAGGGGGCAGGCTGCTGGCTAATCACTATTCCACTGACTGGCTCTCTCCTCCTCCTTGGCAGTTAGCACAGGCTCTGCTTCAGTCACTGCTGAATAACTCAGTCACAGGCGAGTACAGTGACAGCCATTAGTGAATGACTCCTGCAGAGGAGCCCTTCTCCTCCACAGACCTGGCGTCCCAGTCTGGCAGCCGAGGGCACGGGTAGGGCTGGTAGGGCTACGGGGCTGACACTCACAGAAAAGGCGCTATTTGAAAATGGTGGCCACGTAAAAGCGAGGGGGTTATATAACAGAGGAAAACATGTACTTGGGAGAGCGAGCGACAGCGACCGAACACGAAACAGCTTGGGCCTCCACAGGCCCTCTCCTCCCGGACACACACAACCAGCGGCACACTGGGACACTCATCAGACCCATCTGACCTGCCTGAGACACAAAGGCAGCCTTTTGTGATTACAGTAGTGTGTGTGTGTGCGTGACCGAGTGGGCAAATTAGCATGGGGCTCTGAGCGATGAGCTGTCAGGTGACAATAGCAGGAAGATGTCACACCGGCTGCATCCCAAACAGCCTCCTGGTCCATACGGGAACGCACTACGGTACATTGACCCAGGCCGTTTGGGATGCAGCCCGCCTTTCACACGAGAAGCAATTATGCGCTGGCGTCAACACACACGCGCACACACACATGCACACACAGACTGCACTCCAGGTGCAACCAGAATCATCCTGCTCCCCATCATCCCCTCCAAGAAGGGGACCCCTTTCCACAAACGCTCGCACACACACACACACACACTCCACAAAACCACACCGCTACTTAAACGCTGATCCCGGATCAGCCGTAGCCACTGTAAATAAAGCAGCACAGCTCCGCTAGGGCCCGAACGGTCCATAACCAGGGGGAGGAATCATCAAATCAGTGTTCCAACACTCATTAGCACAATGTATTCTGGCTGTTGCCTAACAATGGGGCTGTTTGGAGCGGGCCTGCTACTGTTACGCTAATTGACAGGTCCAGATGCCAGGGCTACTTTAGACGCACACAGCATCCAGAACTTCGATGCAAGCTAAGCCAGCCGGCCAGCCAGTCCTCACACACACAAATGGGCCTCGTCGGGTACTGTGGGACTCTAATTGGATCCTCCTGGTTCCTATAGTTGAGGTTTTAACCCCGACCCCCTTCAGAACTCTGCTGGAGTCTCCTAATCCTCCTGAAGTGTATTATGCATGTTCTGCCGGCAAACACAAACACACACACACACATTATTGGAAATCCTCACTCCCACACACACAGCTCTGGCAAGAAGAGAGGAGCAGCACATACAGCTCAGTCAATCCCTACAACGTATCTGCTCCCTGTGTCTTTGTGGTATTCAGCACACCCAGGGAAGAGGCTGTAAAATGGCTGCCAAAACACTGACTGTGAATTGGATGACAGTGGACCTCAAGGGCCGTGGTCAGAACCGGCACACGGTGCTATTTTGGACTTGGTGGACGAGTGACATTGAGGTAAAACGCGCACTGGGTTTCGGGAAACGCGTTGCCCAAAGGCCGTCTGATTTATAAAGCCCTAGTCTTCAAAGCCCGTCTGAAAGGATTCCCTGTCCACGCTGTCCTTGAAACACATTGCGGCCACTCCTAAATGAGCGCCTGTGAGTGGATGGATGCATATGGATGGTAAATCATTAAGCATCTGCCCGTCTTCTGTCTCCGTCGGCAGCAGCTGTCTGAGTTCTCATTCGACAGACCAGGACTCCTTAAGGGCGCGTTGTAGTGCGCTACGTAGGGTCCCTATTCAGAAGAAGTGTGCTAGGAATGGAACGGGTAGACGGGCTGGGCTGTGAGGTCAGCTACTCCCTGTCGTCTGCTGGGCCCCGAAGCCCCCCACGAGTGACGCGGCCAATGTCCCCTCTGCGTGGCAGCCTGTTCGGGGCACCTCGGAGAACGCCTGGCTGGATGGACCAGGAGGCGATCGCCGCTGTGCATTACCATCATAATGGGAGGACGTTTAACAGTACATACAGTGAGCTCCTGGGCCCCTTTCTGAGCGGGCGCACACACACACACACACACACGGGCCCATCATTAATCCTGCCTTATCAAGCTGGGACCCCCTGCGGGGTGAGGCGGAGGCGGAGGGGTGCGTTCTGAGGGGGACAGGGTAGACCAGCTGGTGTGGCGACCCCTGACAGTGACATGGACGGCCATCTGTCCAGTGGAACCTACTCAGCCCCTGCTGGACCTCCTTACCAGGCACTGGCACACCCTGTATGTACAGGTACAGCATGGAAGAGATGGTAGGGAAGAGTGGAGGGCAAAAGAAGAGAGAGAAATGGAAGATGATCACTGAAGACAGAAGTTTTTGTCTATTTTCATTTCTCAACAACTATTATACATGTCAGCTTTTGGGTGCGTATTTGTGGATTCTGTTCCTCTCTATTGTCCACCCCTACCAATTTATGTCAATGAATCAAATGTATTTTAAGACTTTGTTACCTCAGCAGTTATAAAAAAGCTGCTTGTACTCAACCCAGTCTGTAACCCTACAGATGCTTAGTAGTTAGTAGTAGTTATCAGATGGTGGCTCAGATCATTTTCAGTGTGAAGATTTTTTTTTGTAAATTGTCCCAGTCATTGGCAGCTGAGGACTGAAAGGAATCATGGCGAAAAGGAGTGTTACCTTTAGGAATGACAATTGTGAGGTATCCACCACAGCAACGCTTTTTACTGGTTGGGCAGATATTGTCAAAAAGCAAGCTGAGGTAAAGAGGGGATTTGCCTAAGATGGATGGATTGTAGATTGTAGAAGTTGATACCAGTGAATCAGGCGTTGTGTGTTCAGTGAGGGCCAGTTTACTAGCGTGTAAAGATCACAATGATGAGTATTGAACCATATGAGGCACTGGTAAACTAAGTTCAATTCATTGACGTGAGTATTACAGGCAAGCCTGTAAATTATGTTGCAGAAGCCCATGAATGGTAAGATGGTCATTTTTATAAGAGTATGTTTTGAAGCTTGGACAAAAAAATGCTTTGTTTGCGAAACTGAAAACCAGTTCTGGATTTTATTTTAGACCGGAGGTGACAAATCGGGGACTAATAAATGCGCAAATGTACATATGTGATTCTGAATTGCAACATTTGATAGTGTCAGTTCGTGGGTTGATGCAGAGTTATAGTGGAGGTTAACAGAGAGTGTGGAAAAGAGAGATGATGACTGAAAGAGGTCAGCTGAGAGAACGGAGAAGAGATAGAGAGAGAAAGAAAGTAAGAAAGAAAGAAAAAGCGAGAGGCAGACTGTTGTTTAGCGTTTTCTTTCGTAATTAAGTTCCAGGTTGTTTTGCCACCACCTGTCCTCTGTCTGACTGAATCGTGGGTGTCTGGAGAGAGAGAGACCTGCTTTGGATTTACATTGTAGAGCTAGCTGTCTGTGGACAAATTAATAATTGATACAGCCGTTGGCTGAATTTTTAATTCCTTATTTCACTCTCCCAGTTTTGGTTTTCTAGCTTGCTTTATTCATATCAGCTGTGATAAATGTTATTGCTTTGCATGAGTGTAATACGATAATCCTCCCTTACAATCCCATAAAAATAAAGTACATGTGGCATTTCAAAGGTCTATATTATCCTGTCTGCTGTTATTTATCGCCCTCATCAGTAGTAGTACCCAGTGAGCTTAATCGATTAGTACCGAAACAGCCCTACAGGCCCTCCCCGTGCCCCCCCTGTGCCCCCCCCCACCTCAACTGCATATCCACCCCACCATGACTCAAAACCTGCATAACTAATAAGGGCTTGTGTTTCTGCGATAGTATTACACCTCTAGCTGGGGTGTTATTCAAGGACCTTGATTTGTGGCTGCGTTCTGAAGAGTTATCGCCCATGCTCTCTAGTATACAAAATCCAATCCCGTTGCTGAATTGGCAAGTCCTCATTTTGTAGCGCCCAGGTCGCTAATGTTTGAAAAGGCTGTTATGAATTTTTTGCATTTTATTTAGAGGAAGGAGTTGCACAGTTGGTCCTGGCACGTGACTGAGTGGTTGTAGACAGAGTAGTATAATGTTTATTCAAAACCTCAATAGTTATCTCGCTAACATCTGGCTTCACAGTGTAGAGACGGGTATCCACCCTACTAAGGCAACACATCAGTCATGCAAAGTTGATATGTTAGCCTTTCGACGAACTTGCCCCGAAAACGTGACCGTTTTGACCTACGCTCTATTGATATGTGCTGATTAAGTAACATAGTTTGACTTGCCTGACTGACAACCTCTTGGATCTCTTCTCCAGGTGTTTCTCCAGGTCGGATCACTTGGCCCTGCACATGAAGAGGCACATCTAAGGGGGAAGGACGGGGGAGAGTGAGGAAGAAGAGAGAGAGGAGAGATAGAAGGAGAGAAGAAGGCAAAATGGAAGATGAACCACACACCAGCTTTGGCTCTCACCGTCCCGATGCTGCATCCGCCACCGCAGAGACCGACCTGAGACCCGACACGCTGGTCAGACCGACGCCACGACCCGGGACGGACAGGTGGAGTGATGGAGTGGAAGAGAGGAGGAGGAGCTTGTTGTCTCTGATGCACACCTCTATACTCGACAGTCAATAAACAAACGCTCTTTGATTACGTCATCCGATGAACCATACCGCGGTCGGATCCCGGCTTGGGAATTCAGACACTGCCAAACCGGTACGCTGATCCAGTTACCGCTCATTTCCTGTCTACTGTTTCTTTTCTGTACATTTAAACTACGGAGCGGCTTTGGAAAGGAGATGGTTCATCGAAAATGTACTGCTAAACTTTGACAAGCCAGCCGTTGATGACTTGCGGAAGCAACAGCGGGCCTCCAAACCCGCGGACACCTAGTGGTATGTTTTATTCCACCTTGGTGGGTTTTTGTGTGTCTGTTGTAGAAAAACCCGCAGCTAGGCGTCCACCCTCGGCGTGCTATACCGTGTGAAATAACCACAATGCCAAAACAGCGAGACTAGAGAGACCAATGAAACTAGTGGCCAATCCACCAGTGGGCGCCCCCTGTCTGTGGGAGTAGAGTCGGACACTCTCAGAGAGTGAGCTCTTCGAACCATTTGGGCACCACACTTCTCAGGCTCTCCAGTAGGAGGCGCTCTGCTCTTCTCTCTCACCTTCACGCCTGACACCTCACAGGCAACTACTAACAAATGCGCAGCGACACTTTCTTGCCTTTGTTTTTTAAAGACAATTAACTATTATTATTATTATTATTATTAAGAATGATGGTCTGTTTTCTCTCAGCTGAAATGTCTTAAAAATTCTCTGAATGAAAAAATAAAAATAACGAAAACATTTTGCATACAAACAAGGAAGAATGTGCACATATGGCAGGACGGGAGGAGCAACAAAAATGAACGCGCCCCAACCCGTATGCACAGGTTAAACTCAGTAGCTGCTATCTAGCACTGACAGCTAAGGAGATGGGAAAACAAAAAAAATTGTCACATGAAGAAAAAGGATTTGTATTGTTGGCCTGAAATGAAAGAGAAAGACCAATTTTTTCCACTCTCTGTTTTTCTCCCATGTGGTCCAGCTGAAGACGAACCTTGGCATCAGCCTGAACAGAAAACTGGAAAAGTTAGTTTTGCTTTGTTGTGTGGATTCTGGAATTCAATCATGGATCCTCATCTCTTCCACTAGCGAGGGGGAGGGACTTGGGACGCTGCTCTGCGGTGACCGCATCCCCTTTTTGGGAGACTAAGCACCCGATAGGCTACGGGACATGATCCTGGGACTAAACACACCCAATGCTCTGGGTGGTAGAAAGGACAACATGGCCTCATAAGCCCGAAGGGACTTGCCTGTTTCGTATCCATTGTCTGCACTGACCTTTTCAATGTTATCTGTGCTTTTTTTCATACAGTACAAAAAAAAACTGAAAAAAAGGATACAAGGAAAAAAATTGCATAAAAATACTGAAAAAAATACAACACAAAAAAAATCTGTCTCTTTCACACACACACTCTGTCTTTTTTCAAACACACTCTGTCCTTTTCGCACAGCGTACAGGCACACACAAACACTGACACACTGAACTGTTTCTTTGCTCGTGGCTCTTCTTTGAGATGACTTAAAAAAACACAGGAAAATAATGATCGAGTTAATGAACAGAGTTGGGGAAACAAAACACTGCATGGCAGTCTCTCACACACACACTTAGCTCGCTTCCCGGAATTATTTATTCTGCTCAAAATTTTTTGCAATAGGGTTTTTCGCAATTGTTGTTTTATAAAAGATCTTATTCTGCTGGAGGTAATAGCTTTTTTTTTTCCTTTCTTTTTATTTTGTGGCTTTGAAGTGAGAAAACGAGCTCGTTCTTATGTTCAAACAATCACCATGAATCAGGCTTAGGGCCTCTCGGGTCTGTGTATGTTAACAATCAGCTTCTAAAGCATGGGACCAGATTATTCTGCAGTCTGCCCCAAGTCTATGAAGTCCTACAAAGCCTTGCAATCAGGGCATTAATCCCAATTCCACTAGAAGTAATACTGTACCTCTTCCATCACCCTGGCCTCCTCGCACCAGTCATAACGGCTGATGCCAATACAGTCTCTTTAGTACGTGTAACAGCCATGCCGGACTCTACTAGACGATCCCAGAGCTGCCCTCAGGAGGGCCAGTGGAGCTCAGAACAATCGATACCAAAAACCTCCAGCGCGGAACTGCCCTTGAGCCACGGGCAGGGTCTGGCACAGAACACACTGGCATCCGGGAAGCCGAGCGCCTCCATACCAGGCCTATGGCACCACTGCTGAGCCAGCTCTTTCTCTACAAAACACAAAACGGTCTCCTGACAACAAAAAGACAACGTAAAACAATAGATTAACACGATTTGCTGTTTCGCTAACACTTTTTAGTTGGAACTTCTTTCTTGTAGTTTCGGTTTTGGTTTATAAGCACTACAATTACTATTTCTGTTGCCATGGTGGATGACACAAGGTCATGCAAAAATGTGAGAAATGGGGCGGGGGGGGGGGTGAACAAACCCCCCTGCATACAATCATGCGGTCGTTGTTTTTTGTGGGGGGCTTTTTTTGCTGTATTTGTCTGTGTGTCCCATGCAAGCTTTTTAAATGGAATCCAACAGGAACATCGCAAATCTAATCTGCAGTGCGAGAAACAATAGCACTACTAGTAGTGTCTTGGGGTGAAACCAACAGGGAGACTGGGATTGTACTGTATGTTGGTTGACCCATTCACTTAAGGAGAGTTAACAAAGGCTGAAAAGAACACTTTTTCGTTTGGTTATCTGACATTTTACATTATTTTCCTCCCACCCGAATCCAATTAGTTTGTGATCACAGGTCTGGATGGTGTGGAGAAAAAGAACATGCAAACTCAACAAAACCCATCCCCAAAACGCCCCCACCCACCCATGCTGCTCGCAGGCAAATGAATACGTTCAAACCCTTTCGTGGTTACAGGAAATGGATGAAGCCCAAACGGACCTAGCAGCGCACGGTTTCAATAAATCCAAATTAGTCCAACTGAAGTCCACTAGTGTACACATTTACCGATTGCAAACCCCACCTCAAATGAGATGTCCTATTTCGGTGCTGTGGCAGTCCCCCTAAGTAACTAGCTTGGCCCATTTCCCTGTCCCAGCCTGTTAAAACACTGTCTGCTGTTATGGAGATGCTCTGTCGCTTCCCGGGGGCTAGTGTCCCACAGCTCTGATTAGCACTGGAGCTGCAGGCTGCTCTGTGGAGGCTCCTCTATTCTTTACGGTCATACTCAACTAATGAGAAAGGCTTTTGGTCACAGGCAAACTGAGAGGTCTGAGGGAAAAAGCAGCAGGGATAAGAGGAGCCAAAATGGTTTCATTTTAATGGTCCACAGTACTGTTACAATCCCAGCAGGCAGTCAGCCACAGAACAAACATTACATTAGCAGCATCTTATCGTAAAGCCAGAGATATATATATTTATTTGAGAAAGTGAATGAAATTGAAGAGATATTTTTGACTAGAAAAAAAATTGTTTACCCCAGGGATTAACCAAATGAGGATGATATTAGCCCTACTTTTCGTCTCATGGACTTGCGATTGAAATGAGATTATGATGAATCCTTACGGGCCATTTTAGCTATTTACTACACAGATCCCCCCCTCCCCCACCCTGCACTCTACAAGTGCCATTATAATAGCCCTCTATCCCGTTTTCCATCTGTCCGTTTCTCTCTCAACGACACCATAGCAGTGATCCTTGCGCAGTAAACTGCAGGAATGCCGAAATGCACACTTACACACTCTTGCCCAAAGATTTGCAGGTTTGCAAAGTGAACTGCTGTGAACGAGAACCAAGAGAGAGCAGAGAAATAATGCCATTGTTTTACTGCCCGCTACTATTGCGTCATTATGGTCCCCCTCCTTGACCCTCACCCAACGTCTTCAAGCATCACAATCTCTGTCTGACGTTCACTGTGGCCCAACTCATGGTCCGTTCATGGTTGTAAAATATGGTCGTACGGTCTCTATAGGATGCCCAGTTTGAGGGCGACTTAACTAGCAGCCTACCAGTTCTAATGTAGACTTAGTTCCACTAGTTTTGTAGTACAGTGAAGTCTAATATTTCAAACTGTTACATCTGAGGTGGACTGAGATCGAGTCTGTGAGGTTAACTGTTGCCGGTTACAAACAAATGCTCAGATTCTTTTTTTTTTTACATCACACACCTTAAGCATTCCCCAACCTTGGCAGCTTTCTAGATGATTAAAATAGTACTTCTCAGAATCTGTGACCTGGTATGGGTGATGACTTGTTTACATTAGGTCTGACCATGATCCTATAGACCACTAGGAGGTCCATACAGTTGTTAGACCTATGGTAAACCCTGTTCAAAAGCACTCTTAAGGCAGGTATGTCAAACTGGTTTTGCCCCCGGGCCGGGGAGGGGAGGGGTGGGCATTCGACCTTCAACATGTTCCAGAGGGATGCACTCAAATGTCTTGCCGTCAACATTTTCTAAAATGTTTCTCTGACCGTAGTGTTTGGAATTTTTTATGACCTCTGACTGGATTTTATTTTGGTCACTTCAATGATATTTACCAAACTGGACACAGTAAAAAGTTCAATAAAACATTATGAATATAGGTCCATTATCATTTCTGCACGGTTTCGAAGTATATTGAGTTGATTTCATTATTTTACTGAAATCCCCTCTAGGCCAGATTGGCCCCCCCGGCAGGCCAGATCCATCGTGTGGGCTTGGCTATGTTTGACACCCCTGCTCTTGGTGGAACTTAAGGGAGGTATTCTGCACTACTAGGCAACAGTGCTTCATCGTTTTGGCTCATACATCTCGCACACTTATAATGTTCCTGTTCTTCTAGCTTCGTAATCATACCATTTCACCAAATGAACTTACTGCACACACTCCATAGTGTAACTACTTACATACCGCTACCATAGTCCTGCACTCAAATGACAAATATCCACATAGCATGTTGTGACACTTCCTGATGCACTTAACCACAATAACCAATTAGGGAGTTCCCATTTAGTTCAGCCAATCAAACTGATAGGTTATCAGCATGTCACAGACCCCTGCTGTCATGAGACAGCAATAGCCATTGGGTACAGTGGGATAACAGGTTCTTTTGTTCATCACTGTATACTACTTGGGGGGATAAAACATTCTTGTAACAGGTTTGGTTCTGTTAGGGATAATGAAAGTAATGGTTCTGGTGGTGTATAAGCGTCAGGAAGACTGTCTATATCTGCTGTGCTTTGTCCATATGTGATGTGTCATTGTATAAGGGTTAATCTGTAACCCCTGTCTCCATCTGTATCCCTCTGCCTCAACCCAACCCTGTCTGTCTGTATCCCTCCGCCTCAACCCAACCCTGTCTGTCTGTATCCCTCTGCCTCAACCCAACCCTGTCTATCTGTATCCCTCCGCCTCAACCCAACCCTGTCTATCTGTATCCCTCCGCCTCAACCCAGCCCTGTCTATCTGTATCCCTCTGCCTCAACCCAGCCCTGTCTATCTGTATCCCTCTGCCTCAACCCAGCCCTGTCTATCTGTATCCCTCTGCCTCAACCCAGCCCTGTCTATCTGTATCCCTCTGCCTCAACCCAGCCCTGTCTATCTGTATCCCTCTGCCTCAACCCAGCCCTGTCTATCTGTATCCCTCTGCCTCAACCCAGCCCTGTCTATCTGTATCCCTCTGCCTCAACCCAGCCCTGTCTATCTGTATCCCTCTGCCTCAACCCAACCCTGTCTGTCTGTATCCCTCCACCTCAACCCAGCCCTGTCTGTCTGTATCCCTCCGCCTCAACCCAGCCCTGTCTGTCTGTATCCCTCCGCATAAACCCAACTCTGTCTCTATGTCCCTCTCCTTAACCCAACCCTGTCTCTATGTCCCTCTCCTTAACCCATCCCTGTCTCTATGTCCCTCCTTAACCCAACCCTGTCTCTATGTCCCTCTCCTTAACCCAACCCTGTCTCTATGTCCCTCTCCTTAACCCAACCCTGTCTCTATGTCCCTCTCCTTAACCCAACCCTGTCTCTATGTCCCTCTCCTTAACCCAACCCTGTCTCTATGTCCCTTTCCTTAACCCAACCCTGTCTCTATGTCCCTCTCCTTAACCCATCCCTGTCTCTATGTCCCTCTCCTTAACCCAACCCTGTCTCTATGTCCCTCTCCTTAACCCATCCCTGTCTCTATGTCCCTCTCCTTAACCCAACCCTGTCTCTGTATCTTTCCTTTGACCCCAATCCGTATCCCTCCAACAGTGGGCCCCAGATCTCCTACTGTGAGAAGTGGGGACAGGGACCTAGTGGGACTGTCCATAGAGAAAGTGTACATCTTGACACATTTCCATGTATCTCTATGTCTTCCTGGGGTGTTTGACATGTGTCCAGCTCGGGTGAGTTAGAGTAGTATACTGTCTATTCTATTCACCTTGTGCTAAAACTAGACAGACAGAGCCAGGTTGTACAACCGTAATAACTATCTCAGTCAAATGGCCGCCCATAGAAATAAAGTTAGTCAAATTGTAACAATATATAGTAATTATATTTCTATGGGGACACCCATCTAGTCAACAACACACCTCCCTCTGTAGAACAGAGCAAAACCCAGCGGTGCTTTTCTGAGACCTACCGTCTACCGAACGGCCAAGCCTCCCCGTGGCAGTTTAGTCCTAGTCCAGCCTACACCTGTCCCCCTTTAGTCATTCACTTCTCCCCACCAGACCCCTCCCTCTCTGCACCTCCCCCTCTCCTTCACTTTCTCCTCGCCCGTCCACCTTCCTACCGCTTCCTCCTGTCATTGTCATGGTTACTTCTTTTTTTTTTGGTTTTCTCTTGGGTTCTTAATTTCCTTGTTTTTTTTTTTTGTTTTTTTTTTGCTGTACAAAGTGTTTAAAATATTATTATTTGTATTATATGATGTTAGTATGGTAATGTTCTTTATTAAGGAAGAAGAAAAATTTATTTTTGTTACTGGTCTGTTTCATAATTCTTTTTTAAATTGGTATTGTAAGATATCTATGCAAGAACTGTTCAGTGGAGCATTTTTATTTAAGAATGTAATATGTGTAATAAATGGTAGAATCTAGCTCTTGCTCTGTCTGGCGGTATATTGTGTGTCTGCTACTTGTGTTTACAACCCACAACAAGTAACTGTTGCGGAGACACAGCCGGCGGAGAGGAAACAGCTGACTGCTCCTCACATTCGCTGGAACCGCTAACCTCTGTCCAAGCTGTTCCCTGCGAGCGAAGCCTCGTTACCAAGCCCTCTGACTCCATCTGAAAATGAGTAATACAGCCTAACAATGGCTCCCTGCACCGGCACTCAAATGACTTCCGTTGTGCTACACAGCACATTATTCAGACTGGGTAATGGCTGACTGAGAAATAAAGCTCAGCCTGAGAGAGAGAGCGCAGGCGCAACGAGACGACCGCTATCACCACAGAAGCATACCATTTCCCCCACTTTGGTGGCAATTCCAGGCTTTATTATTACAAATTTGAGATTCTCATGAATATCTATGGCCATGTAAAGTATCTCTCAGGGGTTCAGTGTGTGAGTAACATCTTCCTTAATTAGGGCAGTTACTAACTCATCAATGACTGAGCCTGAGCCGCCATTTACTGAGCAAGCCGATGCCGCGCCCATGACTTACATATTAAAAGGGCTAATCGAATAACTAATGGCTAATTAGGGAGCAATTATGTAGAAAAGAGGCCTTATACAGCATATCAATTCTGTAAACGTCCCTTGGTGAGAGAGGAGATTTTGCTGTCAGGTTGCTCAGTCATTGTTAATGTCACTAATTGAAATAGAGCCCGTCACCGTGCCGGGCGGCTTCAGTGGTAGACTTGAAGCTTTTAGGTTCTGGTCAAATCAAATGCGCTATCTGGGGATTAGGGTGCCATTTGGGACATGCGGTAGGCCAAATCTGCACGTCACAGGCGGAAGTTAGCACGTGATCTGTTCAATGTTGCTGACACGTCAGCCGTCCACTTAGCGTTATTTTACGGCCTGCCATTAAAATCATATTTTCCTGATGCCAGTTCCCTTTCAATGACCGGGAGGAATTATGCGCGTGCGAAGACATCGAGTGAGTATAAAGCCTGAAACATACATTGAGGCAAGCAAAAAGCTGCTTGGCATGTTGCTTAGTCTAACCCTGAACACCAGATTGTTAACATTGAATGGGAGCGTCTGAGGATACTCATCCAATCTTGTCCCGCTTCAGGGAGAGAAATGAAAGGGAATAAGCACAATCTAATCTTATTCATCACCGCTAAACACAGATGCTGTGTCAGTGACTGTTAAATAGAGAGTTACACTGAGCCATCATCCCTCCCTCCAGGAAAACACAGAAATGTGATGAATTAGCAGGCTGCATATTCCCAGATATCTCTCTAGGGGACCATGTCAGCTACTTCCTGTAACCTCTGACCCACCAAACCTCATTGTCCAATAACAGGAATGTAGCGCCCACCAGACAGACATGTAAACTGGCCTGTCTTGCATTATTGAAAACCACAGCTAAAAATGTTACCCTGACATGTTGCTCTTCTTGTGGAGTAATGGTCCTAAAATAGGCGTGTTGATTAAAGTGAAATTAAGACACGGACGCCGTTATTGTTTTAATATGCTTAAGCCCTAAAGCGGATGGCTGATTAAAAAAACATTAATTAACAGAGACCATAGAAGGAGATAATCCATAATTCTCTGTAAAGAGACCTCCTAGGCCTTTATATGTTAGACTGGTGAGGTGTGGGTGTGTGTTCGTGCGTGTGTGCATGCGTAACTTTGTGTGTGTGTGTGTGTGTATACACGGCTCTCAAAGCTATCTGCGTCTGCTCCTGGATGTGTTGTAAACATTTCCAGGCCCTCCTCCCACAGGACTTCATCCAGAGAATCGAGGAAATAAAAGACTAGCTCGGAGTCAGATAATTCCCCATGAGAAACCGCACAAATTCCAGCCCATCTCTGGGAAAGGGGGAATAGAACAAATAAGGCTCCCTAGTAGGAGGAAAGGAATTCAGACTTCATATTCCTACTTCCAGAGATCACCTGTCATGTAGTTATGGGAGGATCCTTCCCAGACGGAGTCCGTTGTCTTTTTTCGGAATCTTTCGTAGAGTATGAAATTCCCTACTGATGTCTTCCATGCATTTTAGTTCCACAGTAGAACTTCAGTGTGCTCCACGATTGTCAATGCACTCTGTGATTTCTATTCCGCTTCAGAATGGTGATCACTCTGCATGACATTCAGCAGCCGTTGTTCCTGTCCTGGGTCCAGCAAAGAGGATAGTTGTATTATGCTGACCCCTCACCTCCTGCCATCTCTTAATATTATCTGGAGGAGCAATTACACCACAAGCTGGGTAAAAATAGACCCACAATAAGGAAACTGTTTGCATTACACACAGGAAGATCGACTGGAAAAATATTTGCTACAGGTTGGGGGTTGGGGCAAGCTGCTTGGGGGGAGGGGGGGGGGACATGCATAGGAGAAATGTGAGGAAAGGGGTGTGGGGACATGCATTTTTTTTAAGTGGCTTGACACAGGAAGTAGCCCCTCTAGCAACAGGAAATGAGTGTAAATGTGTTCTTTTAATTACCGTTTGCTCCAACACCAGTTCACATCCCTACTGAGGAGGATGCCCGTGGGAGCAGGACGCAACATTTAGGAACGTTCACACAGAAATAGACTGCGTAGATCAAACATGCCTGTCTGACATGGAATGAAGAACGAGGAATCACGTTCGCTCTGTATTTCTATCTGCAATGTTCATGAACGTTGTTGTACTTAAAAACAGCCATTAACTATATATGAAGGGAAATTAAATACGTCATAAAATTTACTTCCCCTGCAGTAAAATGGAATTTCCTCCTCCAACAGTCCCTTTGATATTTTAGAGGTGTGCGGTTATTTTCAAATTAATGAACCCAAGTCACAGTTCAGACAATTACATTTCAATACATAAAACATGAAAATATAGGTTTATTGGAAAAACGATGTAAACAATGTGATGTCCTATCCCAGGAAGAGATTACTCACACAGTCACACACACACACACACACACACACACATGCCCAGTTCCCCTGTCCCTTTCCTTCCACGGTGACCTCCCCAGGTCGTGTAAGAATGGCCGGAAGTGATCCCACCAGAGCCAGGACCACACTGCCTCGTAAACATCTAACCATCTGGTCATCACACATGTGATCGACGCGCGCACACACATGGTCCCGAACTTATAAACACATACCATAATGAACACACACACACACAAACCTAATTGTGAAAACACAGACTCATAGCTCTTTACAAAGGGAAGCTTGCAATCCTCAGTGGCAATATGGTTCTGTAGTGGCAAGCCGGATAAAGGCCTCTCTAATCTGAGTCCCTCTACACAAACCTTCATCTCCTGCGTCCGTGTTGAGTTTGGCAGCAGCCTGTGACAAGCCAGTGTAAAGCTGATGACCTCAGGCACGCAGACAAAAGGAGAAACTCCACTGAACAAATTGAAATGGCTGTTTATCTGCTGAGCTATTCGACAAATTCGTGTTCTCCGCGCGAGGGAGTCGGAGCTGCTCCGAGCGACGAGTCCCCGACACGACCAGGCGGCCTCCTCGGTGGGTTTGGCCAGGTCTCGTTGGCTTGTTTCCGCCGTGATGTCGGACTGGGATGTCCGTCTTGTTGAATCACCGACGGTAATCTCAAACCCTCGGCCTGCTTATACGGTATGTGGTCTCTAGCGGATATGTTGTCAGCCGGTTTTATTGTGTTTAGGTACAGGGGGGGAACATGGCATATATTTCACACAGTTTATGTAGAATTATCGCTAGAAACGCTGGCCATTGTAGTGACAAATCAGGGCTGGAAAATGTAGTGCAGAAACACATTACATAGAAAGGCTTGGCTGCACACCTCGTGTCTGAAGGATATGGAGGTCTGTTCACTCTTAAGACCAGGCCTGTTTATCCAGGAGTCAGAGGTCAGACCTACAGAGGGCCGCGGGTCAGTAAAAGGTCACGCAAAGCCGGAGAGCATCGGAAGAAAAGTTCCCCGTATAAATCCGGTTTAACCCACATAGATAAATGATGCAATTACAGGGGCTATCTACAGGTCCGGAGACAATGCTCCCGACCTTATCTTCATGTTACAGGTACTCAAAGGGTCAAACGGTCAAATACACACGCTTGGACCAATCGCCATACCTCCCCACCCACCCTCTCCAACGGTCTCTCCAACTCCCTCCCTCCACCTCCTTTTCTCCCCCTCTCCCTCCGCCCTTTCCCCCGTTCATTGACATACATCCTGCCTTCTCTTGCACACACACGTTTCCTGCCTCTTCCCTCTAGAAGCGTCTTTTACGACACGGGCTGAGCTCAGTCTTCCATTTCCTACCATGTAGCTGTGGGAACGTTCTGGCTGTGGGCTGTGCAGGATCACCCAACACTGGCTGGGAAGTATGACGTTTTTTCAGGCGTCCCGCAGCGAGCCGGAGATGGACCAGATCTACCATTTGACACCTCCCCCCTGCAGTACATCATGGAAGACGCTCTGATCAGGAGCGCCCGTCTATAGTTATGGTTTTGTATAGCCCACTTGGTAAGAGCATGGTATCTGCAATGTCGCGGCTTTGTGTGGAAACGTATGTACTCACTGCTGTTAGTTGCTCCGGGTGAGAGCGTCTGGTCGAACAGAGAAATCCTCAGACAAGTTCCTAAACAAAATCCTCCTCAGCCTGAGATCAAATCATGTTTATTGCACTGTGTTCATCAACGCAATCTATGAAATGGCCACTTTGTGAAATTGCTGATGAGCTCAATGGCACTATCAATGAGATTCAAAGGGCCATTAGTGTTGCTTACATGGCTATCTTTTTGTGGTCGGTCCACATTCATGTGATTTGGCTCCTGTTATCAGGCAGCTGGCTGTACTGTAAGCCTTAAATAATTCAGTGCTAACATAGAGAGATCTGTGGAAGGACCAATGGCTTATCTCAAATGGCAGCCCCTTGTTCCACTCTTCTTCCATCTCAGTGAACATCAATTCATACTCACTGTTTACCGTAATCAGCTTCTCTCTCTCTCTCTCTCTCTCTCCTCAATCCTCCCTTCCTCCATTCTCTCCTCTCTTTCATTCTCCCTCCCTCTCTCTCCTGACTTTCTTCATGGATAACATCACAAGTCAGCTTCCTCTTCCACTACTTTTAATCCGGAACGCACCGGAGTTCGTATGAACGTGTATGGCCTGAATTTAAAATAGATCTTTTATTTAGTGTCTTTACTGTGTTCCTCCTCCGCGTTACTTCTAAGATGAATTAAAACATACTTCATTGGTCCCCAAAAAGCTCAAACAGAGATGGGTTCTGGGTATATCGACTTTGCTCAAAGACACGTTTCAAATGTTTCACAGTCCTTTGATGCAACACTTGAAAGGGTGTCATGTGTGCCCCTGTCCCACGCAAATTAATTGCACAAGTCTGAGACCTCTCCACGTTGCCTCTTTCCCTCAGCACCGAGCTCGTAAGCATAATACATCAATAAAACTGTACTGCCAGTTTAAATCTACCCAGGGCCCTGTTTCTCCTCAGCCAAGGAAGATGGACTCGCGAAATCACAAAAGCTGTTTCCTTGAGTTTTTTCGGAGAACAATGTGCCTTTGTGTTCTGTAGAACGGGTAGAGTCTGGAAGAGGCTGGGAACAGTGCTGGAGGAAAAACCTGCACCCCTATGGTGAGTTGTCTTGTCTTTCATCCTGTGTTTTTCCTCTCTCTCTTATCAGGTCCTGAGTCGAGAGGAAGAGGAAGCCGAAGCCTCGGGGGAACAAACAGTCGGTGATGATTACACGCCAGCGTGGTGACGACCGCGAGGCGTTTCCTCAGGACTCAAGAGGCTTTGTTAAAGGTCCTGACTGGGGTTTGCTCAAAACAGGTGCACAGGGAAGGATCTGCACATTCCATGACGATAGCTCTGAAAGTAACTAACCACAGCAAGTCCAAACCCAAGCAGATGTTTCCCATGTGTTGGATGTGAACGGCAAAGGAATGGGGAATGAGCGATGGATTAAAAGCCAAAAAGAGCTTGAAAACATAAGTAACTCAGTGCTATAGAAAAATGTCACAGTTGCGTTCCAAAACTCTGTCAAGGCAAAGGAGCGTCTCCAGCTTTCTATGCATTCAGAGCGATGTCACAGTAGTGAGTGAATGTGAGACAAAAGCAATGAGGCTAGACAAGTACAATAAGGTCAAAATAGAAATAATAACTGTGAACACCTTCAAAGGGCAGGTCTATCTAAACTAATACCCTGCAAACATTATTCTTTCACCTGCACTGTGAAACCACACAGATGACAGAAATGCGCTGAATTAGATCTGGCTCGCTTGCGGGAGTTATTTCCCCCCTGTGTTTAGAGGCTGTCAGGGTTTTAAGGAGAGCTTACATAGGGCTGTCAACGTGGTCATTTGTCTCATGGGGATTGATGACACAGACACACACAGTCTCCGTGTTTTGGGTTCATAACCAGACAAGCTGCCGTCAGCTGTAGGCTAACTAGTGACTAGTGCAGATGTGGCAGTGTGCTGAACTCCATGTGGCCTTCGAGGGGCTTGTGTCTGTTATCATCTAGCCCAGAAGAGGAGAACGGGAGAAATGTATTGAAAGACAGAGGGATGACATGGAAAGAGAGGGAGGGAGAAACGGACAGACAGAGAGATGGGGGAGGAGAGGAAGTGAGAGAGGGGGAGAAGGGGGAGAAAGAGGGGTAGGGAGAGGAAGAGTGAGGGGTAAGGAGAGGGGGAGAGATGGGGAAGGAGAGGGGGAGAGATGGGGAAAGAGAGGGGGAGAGATGGGGGAGGAGAGGGGGAGTGATGGGGGAGGTGAGGGGGAGAGATGGGAAGAAGCACAGTGCAGAACGTCAAGCCTGACCTCCAGCTCTACGGTGACAGTTGGCCTGGTTCCCTTTGCTCTCCCTGGTTCACTGTGACATTCACTCACCAACACTCGCACACATGCATGGAAATGTGTATGGACACACACACTAACACACAGATACACACACACACACACACACACAGACACACAAGGAGACTCCAGCATGTATACATTCTTACTCTAGAATTTGCTCTCTCTCTCATATTCTCACCCACTCACTCAAACACGCACACACACCCGCACCCTCACACACATACACGTACCCACACACGCACCCTCATACACATACAAGCACACACACACGCACCCTCACACACATACACGTACACACACACAGTCCATTGGGTCCCAGAGTGATTCATTCTCTGACTAACTTTTCCCTTCCATTCACCACACAAGTAACACAGGACAATTTTAGGATGTATCGGCCCAGAAGCAGAATGTGAAACAAAAAAAAGAAACAATCTCTCGCCCATTGAGGAACTTTCCCAAGTGGTGGGTGTGGACAGAACGGAGGAGACTGCTAGGGGAGAGGCCAGAGCAAAGAGACTCTTTCCATGATCCCATTATCAGACTATGTGTTGTTTCAGACAGGGAATGGGAATGGCTAGAACATAGACCAGCACTCCGGGATGTTTCACAGCGAGGGTCACGCCATGTTCCAAGTATGGTGAGGTTCAGGACACAGGCTACACTGTGATTTACTCCTGAAGAGTGCCTGTAGTTATCTGAAGATGCATGGATAAAACCCAGCCCCGCTGTCCTTCTCACTGACTACACTTTGAACGCAACCAGCTGACGTTCCATCCATGACCACGAGTCTGGATTCGCCTCCCTCCCCATCAATTTCTAGAACGTAAAAACATTCTGACCGTCCTGACCGGTCCTGCAAAGCAACCGGTTGGCCCGTAGTCGTTTCATTAGTCACGTACAGCGCTCCTCGGGAAACCAGCTTCAGATGACGTGCACAGCGATCGATGGAGAAGCGGAATTGAGCACAGGGTGAATCATCCACAACCAAATGATCCCAACGCTAATCCAACAGGTCCCAGCCTATATTAAAGAAATAAAACCCTAAGCAGTGACTGAGTCACTGAGCAGTCTTCTGAGATCTGCTTTTGGCCTAACATTAATCTCCAACACTTATCTTCCCTGCCTCTCCTCTTTCCTCTTGTCTTTAGAGACAATGATCCAATTAGTGGTTGGCTGGTTGCTGATCCTGCTCCAGTTGCCTGGAGATGTGAGCTGGTCTAATTGCCTCCATAATTGCCAGGCAGGAAGGCTGATACACCTGGAGCTCCATCTACGGCAGCCAGGCAGCCGGGCCCAGGAGTATCCTCTCCCCTCCCCTGTTTGACTCCGAGAGGTTGTGCACTGCAGTGTGAGGCCGGGGTGAGGAGACGTGCACATGTAAACAGCCGAACGGGGTGTAACGTGCACACGCGCGCGCACGCTTAGAAACACCCACCCACAGCACAATAGAGCTGGAGCACTAATGAAGCTGCAGTCATGATCCGTGCCCGCTGCCAACCCACCGTCCCGGGGAATGATGGGTAATCCACGGGGAGTTTGAGTTGGTTGCAGGGACTACTAATGTTTTCTTTCTCCTTGTTTTTTTGTTGTTGTTTTTTTAACAAATCTCTCGGTTCTCCCTCCATCTTCGAGCGCTTGTGGTGATGAGGTATTACCAGTAAGTATACGTGGAGGACAGAGGGTACATTCCAGAAGGTTATGTCATATTCCCGCCTCGCTCGGATTCGGGTCTGACGTCTGTGAGCCGGTGGAATCATAATATCGTCATATTACCCCACATCTGACGACATCAGGTCAGTCCAAGCAGTTGTCCCATCCTGTCCTATGTCTGACCGAGGAGGAGCGCAGGAAGGCCAATAGATCCTGTTTGCCCAGACAAGGAGGTGGACGCATTCTCTCCTCTCACGTTGCTCCATTGCCATGCAGACAGTGTGTCCGTCCCGCCCCTGCGTACGGCACGATCGCAGTGTCTGGATTGGTTCGTGTCTATCACCCAGCCAGACAGACAGCCAGACAGCCAATAAGTAATATGCATAACCTCACTCGCGACTTCTGTCCTTTGTGTCCTCTGCCGTTGCCCGGTACTAATTGAGTATGCGTGGGACAAGGTGTGTCACTAATAATGGGCCCGTTATGGTCAGCACCAAACACTGGGAAGGTGAAGGGAGGCCTGGAGGCTCCTCGGCAGGCTTGGAGGCTGAACGGGAACTCTGTGAAAGGCGTTTCGGGCATCAGTGCTTTGGGCTGGAGTCCAACATCGGTGTGCCTTCAAAGGTGGCTACCAGCCCGGCCGGCATCTGGAGGAGAGAAGACCCAGGTGTGGATCACAGGCAAACCAGACACAGACACACACACACACACACCGTCCCCACCTCACCCGCCCACCCCCAGAATCAACAGGCCCCATTCATCAACGTGGTATTTGTCTGAATCAATGCCAGGTGATCTGACCCCTGACCCTACACTCCCGCTGGACAACCTATATGACACCAGGGGATAACTATCACTCTGGTTAACCCCTACTTGGGGGGACCTGTCGCGACCATCACCCATGACCCCTAGCTGAGCTTTCTGATTGGCTTTTGCCTTCTTCGATTATTCAGAGCCGATGATTAATATGTCCAACGTCTGTCAGACACTGAGTGGGAGGTGGAGAGAAGGGAGGGAGGAGAGTGAAGGAGGGAGAGGACAATGGTGAGGATGAGAGAGAGAAGGAAGGAGAAGAAGAGAGAGAGAAGAGAGAGAGAAGGAAGGAGAAGAAGAGAGAGAGAAGAGAGAGAGAGAAGGAAGGAAAGGAGTCGCAGGGAACACGGGGGTGTTTGCTGGCAGAGGAGTGTGAAATCTGTTAATTAACGTGACCTCCCTTTGATGCGTAGGAGAATACACACATGACATCTGAATTTGGCTGAGCAGAGGCGAGAGGAGGAGGCGCAGGAGGAGAGAGGAGGAGCAGTGGGACCCAGCCCCAACCAGCCCAGGCTTGCAGGGACTTGGTAAGTGGGTTAACCCTTTGACTCTTGACTTCCCAGACAGAGATGGGCTCAGGTGATGGCTCCAGTAGGACACGTAAAAACATTGTGATGTACTCCTCTCCTGATTCCATCTGTAGTCCATCCTGACACTTTGCATCGTTGGAAATGTTGTACGGCACACGGATTTCAGTTCTCTGCCTGGTTACAAAAATGTGACTTTATCATCTGTGCATTTTCTACCTCTACATTATACATTCTGGCCATTTCAGCTGACAAGCTCATCCAAACCAACTTACAATAGTGAGTGAATTGAGTTATATGCTTTTTCATACTAGTTTCCTGTGGGAATTAGGCCCACAACTCTGGCATCGCAAGCGCCAACTGAGCAAAACGGCATCAGTTTCCACTCAGACCTCCAAAAATAGCTCATCATACAATGGTCCAACTGATTCCTGATTTTCTGAACTCTCCCTTCACTCGGTTATTTCTACATCTCCTTTTTTACCTCTACATTTATTTCAACATCTACATCTTCTGTTTCTACATCTTCAATCACCTAGGTCTGCATCAACATCAACATCTCCTATTCATCCATCTGTACATGCTTGCTTCAAGCCTCTATTCATCCTAATTGCCCTTACCACTCTGTCTCTCTCTCCCTCTATCTCTCCCTCTCTCTGTCTCTCTCTCCCTCTCTCTGTCTCTCTCTCCCTCTCTCTGTCTCTCTCTCCCTCCTGGTCATCCACCCCCCTACAAGCCAGGGGGACAGGTGGGAACCAGGCAATCCCCTGCCACCATGCAGTGTGTCTGTGTCAGGCCCTGGACAGGCAACCCCGTCCCCCCTCCTGCTCCTCTCCCAGTCCCACAGATGGTCTACTCGGGGCCCCTGCCTGCCCACGGAGTGGATGTTGTTGTGGTGTGTGTTCAGGCACACTTGATTAGGGGAAGAGAACACATCTCCTCCTCTCAATGTTCCACATATGGGGCTCAACCAAAACAACCCACCTGCTATTCTTTCAAGTCAGTCAGGGACCCAGGACAGATTGGATGGTGAGGGAAAGCTGAGGGGGGTCGAATAGTCTGTTGCGATTATGCTTGATTTTGTGTGTGTGTGTGTGTGTGTGCCTGTGTGCCTGTGTGTGTGTGTGTGTCTGTGTGTGTTTGTGTGTGTGTGTGTCTCTGTGTGTGTGTGTTTGTGTGTCTGCGTGTGTGTGTCTGCGTGTGTGTGTCTGCGTGTGTGTGTCTGTGTGTATGTGTGTGTGTGTGTGTATGTGTGTGTGTCTTCCAAGTTAAACTCTGGCCCTATGTGTCCCCAACAGGCCCCACTCCCCTAGGGGAACAACATGGTTGTTAGCACTGCAGTAGTGCAGCTAAGAGTATCACATAGAACAGTAATAATAAACAATGTCAGTTTACCTGACCTGTGTGTCAACTAAACCTTAGAAGTCTAGCCCATTTATTCCCTGAAGTTATTACGCTAATAAATGCAATTGCCATTATTTAATTAATGGAATTGGTATTTTAAACCCCTGTAGCTATCAACAACAACCTAGAATTATAGTGCTTTCAGAAAGGATTCAGAGCCCTTCACTTTGTCCACAATTTGTTACGTTACAGCCTTATTTGGCACTGAATGAAATTGATTTTTTTCCTCATCAATCTACGCACGACACTCCAGAATTACAAAGCAAAAACAGGTTCTTCAAATTATTTTGCTTATTCATAAAAAAAGCAATATCACATTTACAAAAGCATTCAGACCCTTTGCTATGAGACACTTCAAATTAAAGCCAGATGAATCCTATTTCCATAGATTATCCTTGAGATATTTCTAAACCTAGATTGGAGTCTGCCTGTGGCCAATTCAATGGAAATGATTTGGAAAGGCCCTCATCTGTCTACAAAGGGTCTCACAGTTGATAGTTGAGGGGAGAAGGGCCTTGTTCAGTGGGGTGACCAGAAGCCTTATGGTCACTCTGAGCTCCAGAGTTCCTGTGCATAGATAGGAGAACCATCTCTTCAGCACTCTACCAATCGTGGCCAGACAGAAGGCACTCCTCAGTAAAAGACACAGGACCGCCCCCTTGGAGGTTTCCAGGAGACACCAAAAGGACTCTCAGCATGAGAAATAAAATTTCTCATGCTGAGACCAAGATTTAACTCTTTGGCCTGAATGCCAAGCGTCACATTTGGAGTAAACCAGGCACGGATCATCACTTGGCCAATACCATCCCCACGGTGAAGCATGGTACTGGCTGCATAATGTTGTGGGGATGTTTGTCAGCAGCAGGGATTGGGGGACTAGTCAGGATTATGGGAAATAGGAATGGAGCAATGTGCTGACAGATCCTTGAAGAAAACCTGTTCTACACTGTGGTGCTCTACAGACCTCAGAATCACCTTCCAACAGAACAATGGTCTTAAGCACCCATCTGAGACAACGCAGGTGTGGCTTCCACACTATAAACATCAATTTCATTCATTTTCAAAATGTGAAAAATGTGAAGGGGACTGAATACTTTCTGAATGCACTATATACTGACGCAAGTCACAGAAAATGTAAATGATGGTTACGGGAGGAAGTGTTACAACACAGTGCATCACACCTACTGGGAGACACAGGAAACTTTTAGCCACAGCACGTATGGATGTGCCATCCTGGAGGAGCTGGACTGCCTGTGCAACCTGAATGGGCTGCAGGTACAGCCTCATGCTACCAGCAGTGACACTAGCAAAATGCAAAACTAGAGAAGAATCAGTCAGGATGATAAGGAGAGAGCAGTTTTCTGTGGCCACACCCCTGCAACACAATTGCATATTCTGTTCAATATGTGTCTAATATTTACTTGAAAATACAGTTACGCTTACCTTATAGAAAGAATTTGCCAACGGCAAAACATATAGTCAAATTTCTTTCTAATTATGAAGGTAGTGATTTCTATACCTTATCAGTAACTTACATATTTCATTGACAAACACCTGGATGTTCTTAAAATCCAATTACTGTAGCTAACATGACAATTCAATTCACAGCCAGTTTCTGTTCCTGTGAAATAAATCTAAACTCACAGAGCAAGTGAAATTCTCAGGGCACAACTAACAACCCTGCTTTTATATGGTGTGTCACACAGCTCAAACAGTTGAAGTTACTGTAACTTTGTGCTGATAAAACATTGGGTTTCATAGCCCCTTTGTAGCAATGCGTGAATGCCTTATATCAGCAGATTCTTTAGACTGTGACGGTCACTGTGCAAACGTCTCTAGCATCAACACAGAGGGAGCTCTGTATATAAGACTTGACAATGTCAAATCGACTCTGAGATTGACCCTCACCTCTTTCTTTTTGACTGGGCTTGTAGGTGTTGTGAAGATGTTGTTGAAGGGAAAATAAATGGTTATACACCCACAGTTTTATTTCCCAATGCCTGGTATAGAAGACCTGTTTACCTCCACGCAAAATGTCTCTCACATATGACTCCATATAAAAGCCATTCCTTAAGCTATGGACCTGCCATTAAGCAAAAAACTGGTTGAAAACATAGTTTTTACAAAATGTCTACCAACAATTGCTATGTAATGACAAAGAATTGATGCGGAAAACAAATCGGATCTACAAAAAATTCAACTTAAGGGGATTTTGTTTAGTTTTTAACCAAATGTTTATGAAATTCAATGACGGAGTGTTCTTTGATTTGCTGTTGAATATGTGTTACTTTCAAACCCAACCAAATACAAACTAGACTCTGAAATAGCATAGAAGACACAAAACATCTCTCTGTCCTGTGTTGTTGGTGGTGCAGCAGTGAATTGGTTTCAAATCCTGCATAAGTAAAACAGAGTCAGTGTTTTATTGTTTGTTTGGAGAAAACCTTACCTTAGCCTAGGCATCGAATGAGGGAGAGAGAGATGAAGAGAGAGGTGGTGGAAGCTGAAGAAGGAAAGAGACTGACAAAAGAGAGACAAGTAGTGAGAAAGAGATGGAAGAAGAACTAGCCGCTGGCGAATGGGAAAGAACAGTGATGTAACTCAAACGGCTAGCCTACCTGGACAACCCCATCTATCGCCTTTTAGGGAACAGAAAAATCACTATGTGCTGTCAGATCTGTGGCAGGCTGTCTTGGTCAGATTAAGAACAACATCAGAGTGTGTTCGTGTGTGTGTTCTGTGCGTGTGCGCGTGTCATTAAGGACAGTATCTCTGCATCAAGCTCTGTCTTCACACACCAGGCATCACAGTGCAGATTAGAGACTTCCTCTGGTTTATCTCCTCCAGATCCAATCGTCCTGTCCTGCTGTTTCAGTAATAGCCTGACCTGATGCTATAGCTATAGCACTGCTGGCCTGACTGAAGGATAGGACGCATAAAACAACTACTGAAAACCAGAGCCTGATGCAAACAGGCTGTCGTTTCAGATGCAGAACCTGTACTGAAGGGCTTCCAGTGCTCCTACAACTACAACGTTTCTAATCTCACTGGCTAATCACTTCGTTCAGGAACTCTGACTAACATCAATTATAACACAGATTAAACACAGGTTTAAATGCAGATTAAACATGGATTAAACATCTATCCATGCTCTAGCTAGGGAAGAGGCAGGAAGAGACCTAATTGAACTTAGAACAGGCAGAGATTATGATGCAGGAGATGGAACTGTAATCGATTTCAAGATGTTTGTAATGCTTTTAATTTAGAGGCTGCACTGTCTCTGATGAGGAAATCTGAGTTCCTCATTAGAGACAGTTGATTGTAGAATGTGGATAATTCTCCTGGTAAATGACAATGCATTGTGTACTCGTGATGTGTTCCAGTGTGTTTATTGGTATGTCCTTTTGTACCTCGATTGGACTTGTTTAAAAACTCAGATTTTAGACATAAAAACTCAAAGACCAATAATTACTATTATCAGCAAATAACAGCATTTCTAAGAGTTTCTAACTGTTCAATGGTCTACTAAAGAAAAAGCGGCAGTATTGGACAAAAGCCTTTTTGGTGTTCTGTCCCCTTCAGACGTGAAGGTCACTCTCTGGTTCTCTCTGTATTTCATTGTTGACTCTAATGTATTCCTTTCTAGCAGGCTGGAGCAGAATGGAAGCTAAATATTTCTAATTATTGGGAAAGTGTCAAATAGAGGACCTAGTAATTTAGGCCTGGTCCTCACAGAGACTGGGAGGAGCTTTTATAGGTCACATATCCACTTGCTGCCTGGCTGTCACACAACCAATCAACATCACTCCATCCATATGTCTGTTTATTCCATCCATCTAATCCATCCACTGACCTTTCCATCCATTTATCCATCCACCCACCATTCCATCCATTTATCCATCCACCCACCATTCCATCCATTTATCCATCCACCCACCATTCCATCCATTTATCCACCCACCTTTCCATCCATTTATCCACCCACCTTTCCATCCATTTATCTATCCACCCACCTTTCCATCCATTTACCCATCCATCCACCCACCATTCCATCCATTTATCCACCCACCTTTCCATCCATTTATCCACCCACCTTTCCATCCATTTATCCATCCACCCACCTTTCCATCCATTTATCCATCCACCCACCTTTCCATCCACCCACCATTCCATCCCTTTATCCATCCACCCACCTTTCCATCCATTTATCCACCCACCTTTCCATCCATTTATCCACCCACCTTTCCATCCATTTATCCACCCACCTTTCCATCCATTTATCCATCCACCCACCATCCAATCCATTTATCCTACCACCTTTCCATCCTTTTATCCATCCACCCACCTTTCCATCCATTTATCCATCCTCCCACCATTCCATCCATTTATCCATCCACCCACCTTTCCATCCATTTATCCATCCACCCACCTTTCCATCCATTTATCCACCCACCTTTCCATCCATTTATCCATCCACCCACCTTTCCATCCATTTATCCACCCACCTTTCCATCCATTTATCCATCCACCCACCTTTCCATTCCGTCCCTCTGCCCTGATGGAGGAGAAGATAATCTAGTAGTTATACGACTTATTTCCAATCTGTCTGTTTACCAGTCATTCATTGTTTTATTCATGTTGCCATGGTACCCTTATGTATATTTAACACCTTTACATAACAAGCCTATTTATACTACTATTTCTGGTGCACTGGTGGCCTTACCAGAAATCTGATGGTATATACACTGTGTGTGTGTGTGTGTGTATGTGTTGGTTTATGTGTGTGAGTGTGTGTATGTGTTGGTTTATGTGTGTGATGGGTGGATCTGTGGATAGTGAGAGGTTGTCACAGGTTAGAGGGGAGCATTTCTGGGGTCAAACCCGGAGGAGTATGCATGAAAATCAGCTGCCAAGGTCCAAACCACAGGCTGCAAACACACACATAAAGATATACATGCACAGACACAAAGAAACTGAAATACACACACACACACACACACATACATAAACATGCTTGGATAGACACACGTACATAAAGGATGGATATATACTGTATAAACACATGCAGACTCAATGGAGTGTGAAATATGCACATAAATCCATAAATGTGAACAGAAGTCCGTAAAGAGGACTCGGGTCATGGCCAATGGTATCACATTCTGTAAGGCTGAATCTACTCTGCATGGACCTGATGGCCTCCCTTCAAAATGCACTTTATGTTCTGAATCACTTCCATCTTCCATATCCTTTTTGTCTGGTTGTGTTCCAAATAGCGCACAACTCCCTTTACAGTGGACTATTCTGGTCAAAGGTAGTGCACTATATAGGGAACAGGGGGACATTTGGGATGCAGTATCTGTCCTCCGGTGTAACCACGGCAACATTCCCACTGAATCTATTCGATTGGCACTGCTCTGAAAACACTGTCTGTTTGTTTGTCCGTCCATTCGTCCGTCTGTCATTCGTCCTTTCGTCTGTCTGTCCGCCTGTCGTCCGTCTGCGTGTCTGTCTGTCCGTCTGTCGTCCGTCTGCGTGTCTGTCTGCCTGACTGCTACTTCAATAATACGTCATGTTTGCAAATGGACTTTGCTTTCTGAATTCTTTCATGGGCACAGTTAAATGAGGGCTCTGGCATGGATACAAACGCTGAGGATTGACTGGACACAATCTAAACGGCTTTAGATAGGGTCATGTAGAGCCCAGCGAGCATTAGCTCAGAGTGAACTAATGGACAGCAAACGAGTGAAGGAGGCCTGTCAAAGAGAGGGTCATCTGTGGTAACACAGCAAGTCACCAGTTGACCATTAGCTGCTCTGCTCAAATACAAAAAGATTAGATGCAGAGGAACGTGACGTTATATCACAGAGAATGCTGGCAACCAGAAGACAGAATTAAAGACTATGATTGTCCTAGGAAGTGTCTGTCTGCCTGCCTGTCTGTCTGTTTTAAAGGTCCTGTCTGTGTGTAGATGGGGTCCCTGAGAGAGCAACTTGTCCACAGGAGCCATGCATTATGCAGAGCCAGCATTTCCATTCCACTTCCTCCTCCTCCTTCCCCTAAGTAAAAATAGAACTAACCAATGGTAGGCAGGCAGACCAGGGGAGCTTTCGGTTCAGTGTTTACAATACTCTTTCTCTTGTTCTTTTCTCTCTCCTTCCATGTCTCCCTCACCCTCCCTTCATCCATCTCTGCTGTCTCCCTCCCCAATCTTTTCTCCCCCTGTCTCCTTTCCTCCATCTCTTCCTCCCTCACCCCCTCCGCTGTACAGTTATTGCTGGTGTTGTATTCATCCCTTCACTCCTCGCCGGGGAGAGAGCGAAAGAGAGAGAGAGAGAGCGGTGAAGAGGCTGCATCACTCTGGAGGACAGGGGTCTTGGATGTCAGAGATGTCTCGTCTCCATCTTTTTATTGCCTGTGGTGCCATCTTTTTAAAATGCCTGCGGAGCCACGGTCTCCACCTCCCTCGTGGGCTTGCCTCCGCTCTGTCTTTGCAACTGCTCTGTGGGGGAAAGGAGGAGTGGAGGAGAGAGGGATCATAGAAATATACACGCATGTGTCTATCCTGCTGTGCCTCCTGAGCAAGTATGTTAACAACAAGATAAAGGATCACATTGCGCAGGGGCCATGAGAGAATATTTCCCAGCATGCCTTGTGGGCTCTGAGCATTTACATAACAGTGTCCAACGGCAGGCTGGTGGTGTTTGAATATTATCTGTTGAAGATTGGTGTCTCAAACAAAAGCAGGGGGACTCATCCTGTACTGTTGGAAGACATATACCAAACAGCCACTGCATGAAATACTGGTGTTACAGAGTAATTGCAAAAGTTAGTTTGTTGGTTGTTATTTCTCTGTTCATGTGTTGAAGTTTAAACTGGTTGCTAGGTGATGCGGGTGTAATATACAAAGTTTTATTTACATTTGTGCAGACCACAGAAGCGTTCCAATGAACAGATGACATGTCATGGATGACGGGTTTCTAGCTCAGGGCTGCACAAACCTTTCCTGGAGATCAAGAGATCAACCGTCCTGTTGATTTTCCACACAACCATAGTTGTGACTAACCTGATTTTCATCCAGCTAATTATCTGAATTAAGTGTGTAAGATTAGGATTGGAGAGAAGCTACAGGACGGTTACTCTTCAGGAACAGAGTATCAATCAATCAAATGTATTTATAAAGTCCTTTTTACAACAGCAGTTATCACAAAGTGCTTTTACAAAAACACCCAGCCTTAAACCCCAAGGAGCAAACAACAGTAGTGTTGAATTTCAGTGGCTAGGAAAAATTCCCTAAGAAGGCTGAAATTTAGGAAAAAACCTAGAGAGGACCCAGGCTCAGAGGGGTGACCAGTCCTCTTCTGGCTGTGCCGGGTGAAATATTAAGAGTCCAATTGGAATAATTAATAAATGCATGTGGGCTAAATCCAGAGTCTATTTCAATTTAGACCAGGTCAGAAGCATGACCAGAGGGACAAGGACAGGGACAACACGGGGGAGGGGTCAGCACAGTGGCAGCTGAAATCATCAGGTATCATCTTGATCTGCAACACAACCAGGAGGACTTTGGACAGGGACAGCAACGGGCCCCCCAAACCAGGTACTCCGCAGGTGTGGAACAGGACCTCATGTCCTCCTAAAGTTTAAAACAGGAGGAGACTGGGAAAATTCAGAAAATGCATTCTTCATATCAACAACGATTTATAGTGGATATTTAGTGGGGAAGGAGAACTGACCCAATCCCCCAACACAATAGTATAGCAGCGTAAGATCTTGAGACTGAGACGGGGGGGTCGTAGTAGGAGTGGGAGTTAAAACCTACAGGACGGTTACTCGTCAGGAACAGAGTTGGAGTTCAAACCTACAGGACTGTATCTCTTCAGGAAGAGAGTAGGAGTTAAAACCTACAAGATGGTTACTTGTCAGAAACCGAGTTGGAGTTAACACCTACAGAGCAGTAACTCTTCAGGAAGAGAGTTGGAGTTAAAACCTACAGGGCAGTAACTCTTCAGGAAGAGAGTTGGAGTTAAAACCTACAGGGCAGTAACTCTTCAGAAACAGAGTTGGGCTGCCTTGATTTAGCTATTGTACTTCTAACTGTGTGCTGCTTTAGTATAGTACACAACAGACAGCCCATATTGAGTGCACAATGTAAAGACAGAACGGAGTGCCTCTCTTCTGACAGTCAGGCAGTCTGGGATCCTTTGAGCCCACGCGTCAATAACAGCAGCATGCAGCACTCGATAAGACTACAGCTATCAGCACTACTGTTGAAACTCAGTGAGGAAAAGATGGCAAGAGAGAGAGAGAGAGAGAGAGCAAGAGCGAGAGGGAGAAAAGGGACTTTAGAAAGACTGAGATAAAAAGAAATGGAGACTGAGTTATTTGGAAGTGTGGAAATGAAAACCCTGGTCCTATGCACATTCAGAGCTGCAGTATCTGATGCACACCGCTCACCCAAAGACAGAAGAGGTGACAAGAACACCCCACACACCACAATGGATACAACGTCCCAGACACCTCCACACTTAGTTACAAATAAGCTCCTATTAGCTGAGGAAAGACTGTAGATGTATGCCGTTGAATGTTGCATGAAATAATAACCGTTACAGTTCCACTCAAAAAAAAAATCATTCCCAACGGTAGAAAAAGCCATACATAAAATATAGCCTATATGTTGTTGTCATTTGCTTCAGAAACAAGCTATCAAATCTGTACGGGTTTATTTAAATAGGATATCAAACTGTTCTTATATTTCTTTCATGAGCATTTTGAGGAAGCTTTAGAGTAGAAACAACAAAGGGTGTCTGCGAAACATGCGGCTGTGAGGAACAAACAGGCACCAATACTAGATCATAACACACCAAGCCCTTTAGTAACCAGGGTAAATACATGTTCGCATCAGAAATTCAGAAATGCACCAGAAACAGTATCATACGTCGAGCCACCTGTCTTGCTCTTTTGAATTACCATTTGGTTCTGCATTTTCGAAGCTTGCGGCGCGGTGGGGCCTTTGAAGCGGTTTTACTTTTTTTTTCCTTCATTTTCCTGTCTTTTTTTTTGATGGAGCACCTTGGCAGTATGAAAGGGGGCTCCTAAAGGAGTTCAGAGTCATTCAGCTTGTGTGTCAGGACGGCTCCACGCTGGCGGGGGTCTACAGTGGCTGGGAGCGGGGAGTGTGGGGTGGGGAGCGCTGGGTGGGGAGCGCGGGGTGGGGAGCTAGGCAGAGAGGCAGCGTTAACCCAGGGGAAGACGCGCGGCAGGGGCTCAGAGAGAGAAAGAGAGCCTCAACGGCCCAATCTCCTCCAACTGTGCTGCTTTCTCAAGGTCAATCACAGAGCCGGGTACACACAGACACAGACGGTTACGCACATGCACACACCCGTACAGACACACACACACGCACACACTCACAGAGCCGGGTACACACAGAGACAGCCGGTTACGCACACACCCGCACAAACACACACACTCACAAAGCTGGGTAGACACACAGTCCTTGAGCATGTAAATGCACACACTCATACACATGAGCACACACAGGCAGAGAGACACACACAAACACAGACAGACACACACACACAGACACACACACACACAGAGACTCTGACCACTAGACACGGCCACTCAGGGTAGAGAATAAAACAAGGAGCGGATCCCTGCATCTCCTTGTTGGTGACATCTACGAATATTGAACAAACGATGGTGTTTATTAGCCAAGTCAACGTCAACCATCTGGTGATAAAAAGCTAATTATGATAACCCAGATGCACAGTGTATTTATGATAATAGACCAAATGCTTTTATTGATTTGTCTGTTTCTGTGTATGTGAGGATGGCAGCTCTTTGTTAGTGTGACTGAGGTTTATTCTGCTCTTAAAGCCCACTAACTCTCTCTTGTAAAAGATCCTTTCACCTCTTGGTCAAAATTGTCTTTTTTTCCCCTTTGGGGTTGTAGCCAGCCACCACAAGTTTACTGTTGTTTATTAATGAGGCAGGGTCAATTCCCCAAACAATGTGTTTCATGTCACAATAAAAAGCAGTTTTTTATGGCTTGTAGCTGTAAAACACTATTAAATAGATAAAACACCAAGAAACAGGCATCTGGAGGATTATAAAAACAATTGCCTTTGCCTTGATACACTCGCAGCAGCTACACCCCGTGTGCAGGCAGCAGGAGGTCTTCCTCCAGTTCACTGTTGTATGGCGCCCCCATTTGGACAGAAGAGACACTGCTATTGATAAGCAAATCAGTATTTAGTGGTATACTGCCCTCTTGCTGTTTACCAATTTAGAATACAATATTATGAAATACACTCACCTAAAGGATTATTAGGAACACCTGTTCAATTTCTTATTAATGCAATTATCTAATCAACCAATCACATGGCAGTTGCTTCAATGCATTTAGGGGTGTGGTCCTGGTCAAGACAATCTCCTGAACTCCAAACTGAATGTCAGAATGGGAAAGAAAGGTGATTAAAGCAAGTTTGAGCGTGGCATGGTTGTTGGTGCCAGACGGGCCAGTCTGAGTATTTCACAATCTGCTCAGTTACTGGGATTTTCACGCACAACCATTTCTAGGAAAAACATCCAGTATGCGGCAGTCCTGTGGGCGACAATGCCTTGTTGATGCTAGAGGTCAAAGGAGAATGGGCTGACTGATTCAAGCTGATAGAAGAGCAACTTTGACTCAAATAACCACTCGTTACAACCGAGGTATGCAGCAAAGCATTTGTGAAGCCACAACTGAAGAACCTTGAGGCAGATGGGCTACAACAGCAGAAGACCCCACCGGGTACCACACATCTCCACTACAAAAAGGAAAAAGAGGCTACAATTTGCACAAGCTCACCAAAATTGGACAGTTGAAGACTGGAATAATGTTGCCTGGTCTGATGAGTCTCGATTTCTGTTGAGACATTCAGATGGTAGAGTCAGAATTTGACATAAACAGATTGAGAACATGGATCCATCATGCCTTGTTACCACTGTGCAGGCTGGTGGTGGTGGTGTAATGGTGTGGGGGATGTTTTCTTGGCACACTTTAGGCCCTTAGTGCCAATTGGGCATCGTTTAAATGCCACGGCCTACCTGAGCATTGTTTCTGACCATGTCCATCCCTTTATGATCACCATGTACCCAACCTCTGATGGCTACTTCCAGCAGGATAATGCACCATTTCACAAAGCTCAAATCATTTCAAATTGGTTTCTTGAACATGACAATGAGTTCACTGTACTGGAATGACCAGATCTCAACCCAATAGAGCATCTTTGAGATGTGGTGGAACGGGAGCTTCGTGCCCTGGATGTGCATCCCACAAATCTCCATCAACTGCAAGATGCTATCCTATCAATATGGGCCAACATTTCTAAAGAATGCTTTCAGCACCTTGTTGAATCAATGCCACGTAGAATTAAGGCAGTTCTGAAGGTGAAAGGGGGTCAAACACAGTATTAGTATGGTGTTCCTAATAATCCTTTAGGTGAGTGTATATATATATGTATATATATACTAATAGTGAATAAATCATGATTATAATAACAGAAAACAGTATCAGTACTGTTCAGTATCTGTAATAATCATTCGGTGTGACCAGTGTAAACCGTATTATGTATCTTTTCCATTTAAGGGCAAAAGGTTTGACTTCTACACCATGTGGAATTCAGGATAGTTGGGATTAAATTCTTGTTGTCCCACTTCCATGATTTTGGGTGTATGGAATTATATACAAAACAACTTTTATTGTTTCAATCCATTCCTTAAAGTTTAAACTACAAACCCGTTTCCAAAAATGTTACTGACAATACTGATTTGTGATTTAAAAAATCATGGTCAATCAATTATATTCATCTTTAAAGCTACATTAGAATTGATAGCACAACTGGGAAGGCTCAAATATTTAGTAAAGAATCACAGCAAGACACAGAGATATATTGCTGGGGGGAATGAAGAAATGATAGTGTACTGGTAAAGATGGTTAAGGAGTTAAAAGGGACTCCCGTTGGATGGTTTTGGATGGTTTTAGACATTACCGCATGGGGCTGGTTTAGTTAGCTTGTGCAACATGTTTAATTATGTAGACGGTATCTCCTCCCACATTCCCTTATTCATGGCACGGAATATAGCCAATTAAGAGGACTGGTTAGCCAAAGACAGGGAGATAACACATTTGAAACTGGGACAACCTAAGACAGACAGAGCCGTGCCTCGGACAATGAATCTAATGAAATACAGCTCTGGAAAGAATTAAGAGACCACTGCAAAATTATCAGTTTATCTGGTTTTACTATTCAATTTTGTTTTATTCTATAAACTACTGACAACATTAGTCCCAAATTCCAAATAAAAATATTGTCATTTAGAGTATTCTTTTGTAGAAAATAACAACTGGTCAAAATAACAAAAGATGCATTGTTTTCAGACCTCAAATAATGCAAAGAAAACAAATTCATATTCATTTTTCAAGAAAAAAATACTAATGTTTGAACTTAGGAAGAGTTTCTAATCACAGCTTTCATGTGTCTTGGCAAGTTCTCTACCAGTCTGTCACATTGCTGTTGGGTGACTTTATGCCACTCCTGGCACAAAAAATCTGGTAGATTGGCTTTGTTTGAAGGCTTGTGACCATTCATCTTCCTCTTGATCAGTTCAGGTCTGGAGATTGGGCTGGCCATGACAGGGTCTTGATCTGGTGGTCCTACATCCACACTTTGACCTGGATGTGTGGCATGAAGCATTGTCCTGCTGGAAAAACCAATTCCCAGAGTTGGGGAACATTGTCAGAGCAAGGAAGCAGGTGTTTTTCCAGGATAACCTTGTACTTGGCTTGATTCATGCGTCCTTCACAAAGTCAAATTTGCCAGATTCCAGCCTTGCTGTGGCATCCGCAGATCATCACTGATCCTCCACCAAATTTCACAGTGGGTGCGAGACACTGTGGCTTGTAGGCCTCTCCAGGTCTCTGTCTAACCATTAGACAATCAGGTGTTGAGCAAAGCTGAAAATTAGACTCAGAGAAGATGACCTTACTCCATCTCTCTACGGTCCAATCCTTATGGTCTTTTGGAAACTTCAGCCTGGCTCTTCTTTGCTTCTCATTGATAAAGGGCTTTTTTCTAGCTTTGCACGACTTCAACCCTGCCCCTAGGAGCCTGTTTCAAACAGTCCTCGCTGTGCACTTCACCTCAGTTGCTGTTTATAACACATTCTTCTTAGGTCTTCGTAGGTCACTTGATGTCATTCTACATTGTTGAGTGACATTCAAATGAGTTGACGTCATCTCAGTCAGTGGACAGTGGTTTTCGCCCTCTGCCAGTCTGTAACTTTGTTGTCCCCAATGTCTGTTTCTTGACCGCCGTCTTCTACATTTTCAAGATGGAAGCAACCTGAAGTTTACTGTATCCCTCTGCCAGTAAAGCCAGAATTGAACCCTTCTTTTCCTAAATCAAAGCTTTTCTGTTCAATTCTTTTGTAATTCTGAATAAAAAAATTATATTCAGATTACTTGCACTGTTTTTGCCATCCAGCTGGTCCTAGTGCAAGAGTAAAGTGATGACCACAGCAGTGGTTTTTATACTTTTCCTTAAATATGATTTGGTTCAGGTAATCACTTAATCAGTACCTCATTAAGTAAAATTAGGTGTGCCTGTGTTGGAATTTAACAGACACTGGAATGGAATTGCTGCCACACATGTAGAGATGCTGATTTAATAAAAATTAAGAGTGGTCCCTTAATTTTTTCCAGAGCTGTATATTAATGAGGAACACTGCTCTGCAGGCCTGTGATGGCCTGAGGGAACTAAGGTACAGGCCTATTTATGCAGACTTATTCTCCCCCTTGAGTATGGTATTCCACCAATACGCAACCTAATATATTTGTCCCAGGTTTTGGGTCCTGGTGCCTACTATGGGTTGTGTTCCGCGCTGCTAATATAGATGGTTTGCACATAGGTAACGTCCAGGGCTTGACATTGGCACCCGCCAAATGCGGGTGGAATTCGGCTGTGGCGGGTAAGGCAGTCACTCTTACTAGCCACTTTGGCGGATGTTATTCTATATCTATACACAGGGTTTTTCCAGCTTTCAATACTCAAACCAAAATCTCGCAACGCCTTTGTGTGTTGCATGGGCGAGGCTAGTCCCTTTTTAGGGGTGCTTCAGCACCCCTAAAAAGGAACTCAGCACCCCTAAAACGTGGAGTAAAAAATTTTGTTATTCGTCTTTGACAAGGTTAAATAATGTCCAAAACATACTCCGTAGTTTGTGGTTTAAAATGTATGTGTTAAGGATGAAAATGAAAACATCCCTGTTTAGCAAATTGTGTCATCCTCTTTTCTTCTACTTCTCTGTACCTGCACCGCTCAGCACGACCGTCATCCAGCGCGAAACACGCAGAGTGAGAACCCGTTATGTAGTGTTGTGAATCAACTAAGTTGCTCCAAAGCTGTGTCTCACACTTCTTTCCTTTTACCTTGAGTTGTTCCGATTCCGAAACCTTATCGGTGAGTACTGGAGTCAGTATCCTGAATCACGGTACACCTATAATAAGTGTTTATTTTCTGACTATTTTAGTTCAGCGGGTCGCCGCCACTTTGGAGTAGCACGGGTTAGCGGGTTACAATGTTCTTCCACAAGACGCATGCAGTTCTGTTTATTAACTGCTAGAGCGTGAAACAAAAACAGCAGCGCGACAAATAAACTGCGTATCTGTGTAGTGCGTACGTGTCTCTGTTGTTAAAGTTTATCGTTAATTTGATACTCATTTTAACAATCGGGAGTCATGTAAACATGACATCACGTGCGTCTTTTCTGGTCTTGATGTGATGCTTGTTTTATTATTATTTATTGATGACTTATATTGGTTTATGAAAGTTCAGACAGGTGTGCAACCAGATAGTTAGAGATGGCCATTTGTAAATCATTTACAGAAGATGAATTACATTTTGTTGTCCAAGTACCTGTTACTTTGTTCAATGACAATAAAGTTTAATCTAATCTAACCAATCTGATGACTGTTGATACAAAAGGAGTTAACGGTCAGGAAAACCAGCTGAGTGAAGAAGGTTTTGTGTTTGTTACAGGGGGCTGTCTGTGTGAACTCTCACAATTAAGACCTCTGAAAAGGTCTCAAAAAAAGAAAAAGAAAATCTGGATTTTGGAGTTAGTTGAACCAATGTTAAAATGTATTTTTCAATAGACATATTTTTAGTTTTTGTGTGAAAAGAGGGTGGTGGCAGTGGGGCTCATTGGGTGCTCAGCACCCCTAAAGCTCTGACCCTAGAATCACCCCTGGTGTGTTGGCATGGTAAAACATGATTTTGTTTGGGAGAATAGACGTACTCTCAATTAAATCTGGCAACTTTGCATTCAGGACCACACGGGTCCTAACATCGCGGAGAAGAGTAACGTCAGAAATACAAGTGGATCTTAGTTTTATTTTACACCCAAGCATGTTAAAATATTTCAACAACACGTAATAACTTCAAAACTAAATCCAAGCCGCAAAAATGTTTTCTAAACTTTTCAGGTGACTTCTAGTACAGCCTACAATTACAGACTTATTTGAAGAGAGATCGCGAGGGAAATTAAGATGACTGGTGAAAAGATAATCAGATTAGGGTGTGTACTGTCACCAAAAACATTTGGCTATATATGCAATACACAGTGAAAAAAATATACAAATAACATATTTAAGTCACTAAAGATATAAATACAAAGCCATGGAATGTGGAAGTTTCAAATTTCAATATTTTATTCAGAATACAACATAGATGACCTATCAAATGTTTAAACTGAGAAAATGTATCACTTTAAGGGAAAAATTAGTTTTTTAAATTTCATGGCATCAACACATCTCAGAAAAGTTGGGACAAGGCCATGTTTACTACTGTGTGGCATCCTCTCTTCTTTTTATAACAGACTGCAAACGTCTGGGGACTGGGGAGACAAGTTGCTCAAGTTTATGAATAGGAATGCTGTCCCATTCTTGTATAATACAGGCTTCTAGTTGCTCAACTGTCTTAGGTCTTCTTTGTCGCACTTTCCTCTTTATGATGCGCCAAATGTTTTCTATGGGTGAAAGATCTGGACTGCAGGCTGGCCATTTCCGTACCCGGATCCTTCATCTATGCAGCTATGACATTTTAATTGATGCAGTATGTGGTCTGGCATTGTCATGTTGGAAAATGCAAGGTCTTCCCTGAAAGAGACGACGTCTGGATGGGAGCATATGTTGTTCTAGAACTTGGATATAACTGTCAGCATTGTTGGTGCCTTTCCAGATGTGCAGGCTGCCCATGCCACACACACTCATGCAACCCCATACCATCAGAGATGCAGGCTTCTGAACTGAGCACTGATAACAACTTGGGTTGTCCTTGTCCTCTTTGGTCCGGATGACATGGCGTCCCAGTTTTCAAAAATTAACTTAAAATTTTTATTCGATCACAAAACACTTTTCCACTTTGCCACAGTCCATTTTAAATGATCCTTGGCCCAGAGAAAATGCCTGCGCTTCTGGATCCTGTTTAGGCAACAGCGAATGGCACGGTGGATTGTGTTCACCGACAATGTTTTCTGGAAGTATTCCTGAGCCCATATTGTGATTTCCATTACAGTATCATTCCTGTATGTGATGCAGTGCCGTCTGAGGGCCCGAAGATCATGAGCATCCTGTATGGTTTTCCGGCCTTGACCCTTACGCACAGAGATTGTTCCAGATTCTCTGAATCTTTGGATGATATTATGCACTGTAGATGATGATAACTTCAAACTCTTTGCACTTTTTCTCTGAGAAACTCCTTTCTGATATTGCTCCACAATTTTTCGCCGCAGCATTGGGGGAATTGGTGATCCTCTGCCCATCTTGACTTCTGAGAGACACTGCCACTCTGAGAGGCTCTTTTTATACCCAATCATGTTGCCAATTGACATAATAAGTTGCAAATTGGTCCTCCTGCTGTTCCTTATCTGTACATTTAACTTTTCCGGCCTCTTATTGCTACCTGTCCCAACTTTTTTGTAATGTGTAGCTCTCATGAAATCCAAAATGAGCCAATATTTGGCATGACATTACAAAATGTCTCACTTTCAACATTTGATATGTTATCTATATTCTATTGTGAATTAAATATAAGTTTATGAGATTTGTAAATTATTCCATTCCTTTTTTACTCACAATTTGTACAGTGTCCCAAATTTTTTGGAATCGTGTTTGTACATGAACGTGAAGAAGACTTTGGATCAGCGACAGCAGCAGAGCCTAGTACAGATGAAGGAGGTCGAAAGAGGGAGATTAACGATATGGCGTCAAGGCAAGGATGGAGGAAATAATAACGTGAAGCTATATTAACAAGAATATAGCATAACAACGAAAATAGACAACAATAATATTGGCTGCTATATAGCTGATGAGTGATTTCATATTTCTTTGTTAAGAATAAATATATTGCTTATATATTTTGGTAGGGAGGACATTGCAGCGTGCATTAGTTGCTCACGTGGACATGGACAACAGGGCAGATTTAACATATATATATATATATATACACATCTTTTTAAACTGTAGTCTCATTGCAATGAGAGTGACATTACGACCTACGTCCCTACAACTCCCATGAGCACTACCTACATACAGTGTTTGATTCTGGTCCATTTGTGTTAGGTCTATTGCCTTGCACGCCAGTGACCAACAGTGTGAACTAGACAGGCTACAATGTAGCACTGATAAACAAATAAAACAATTTCCCAACAACAAAATGGTGGCTAGTAACTCACAATGCTGAGTGGCTAGTAACTTTGGAAAACCACTAGCCACAATGGCTGGTGAGCCAAAAAGTTAATGTCAAGCACTGGTAAGGTCTGTTCGCTAATGGCTGATCTACACCTGAACAAAAATATATAATAATAATCATGGATTTTTCACAATTGTGTCTAGCATCTGTCTGCATGTGCCCAGTGAAACAGAATCAGTGTAGGTGGACAGATAAGTCAGGTGTTCAGCAGTCTGATGTCTTGCAGAAACTCTGTGAGTCTCTAAGTACAAGACCCTATGCTTCAACATATCTGACATTTTCTAGAATACATCCCTCTGTAATTTCAGGGGGCTCTGGAAAGCAGAGGGTCCAACCCGGTACTAAATAGGTGTACCTAATAAACTGGCCACAGTGCCCTCCATGATTATTGCCACCCTTAAAAAAAATTGGCAAAAAGGCAGAGAAAATACATCTTGGTTTTGATAAGCATCATCTGGCACTCAAAAGTTTTGAGAAATGTCTTCCAAGAAAAGAAAAAAACGAATCTCTTTAAGACATCTGACTATAGAGCCCAGTTCCAATCAGAGCTTCCATGATGTTTAGCAAATTGCACAAGATGATGATTGTCTTCCTGAGAGTAAGACGTCCAAGTAACTTGTTGTCATGGAGGGAATGTGAAATTGAGTCCTGGAGAATCAAATATTCAAATAGCTTCTGTATTTCTCCAACTGTGATTCTCTTCCATTCCATTCTTCCTACTGGACAAATTACACTTGGGTCCTCTTCCAGGAAGGTTTATTACAGGTTAAGTTGATTTAAACTTCATAATAATTGCCTCAATATTGAAGGTGTGTTATTTCAGCTGGCAGCTGTTACTTCAAACTGGCACTTGGCAAACCATTTTCTGTAGCCGATACACACAGCCACTGGAATTTAGCACTGATATCATCGGTAGTTAGCGACTACTAAGTGGTTGTTCCGGGTTTACTCACAGAGTTACTTAGAATTTATTTAATTTATTCCCCAGATTTATACCGTTTGTGAATAAAATGGACTGGTATCAATTTAGTTGAAAATTTGATTTATATAGCAAAAATAAAAATGAGGAAAACAACACTGACCACTATTCTTAGTTTGAAGTGTTTCCGCTTTCAATTAAGCTTTTGTTGCCCGGAACCCACAGTTTTAATTCATGAATTTGGACGATGCTAATAATGCTGATTCCAGGCTGGGATAGGGCCATCAAGAACAATTCAGAGTAAGCAATATTTCACCAAGTCTAAATATCCCTTTAAGGTCAACAACTTTCATCTCATTTCAGTGGTGTTTTTTCTTATCATACAAGACTGTTGACCACTGCAGTTCCTAATAAACAATATATATATAATTGGGAAGAAAAATCTACAAGATTTGATTTCAGAATTCCTAGGGGTGACATTAATCGTGAAACACATAATTTTTTTTGGGGGGGGGATAAGGTAGGGGTTTGCAGTTCCTTTGAAGTATACAATAGTGCTCATAAGTTTGCATACCCTGACAGAAATTGTTGCATTGATTTTGAAAATATGACTGATCTTGTATTTAAAGGATAGTGATCATATGAAGTCATTTATTATTACATAGTTGTTTGGCTCCTTTTAAATCATGATGATAACAGATCCCCAAATGACCTTGTTCAAAAGTTTACATACCCTTGAATGTTTGGCCTTGTTACAGACACACAAGGTGACACACACTGGTGAGAATTGCAATTAAAGGTGAATTTCCCACACCTGTGGCTTTTTAAATTGCAATTAGTGTCTGTGTATAAATAGTCAGTGAGTTTGTTAGCTCACATATGGATGTACTGAGCAGGCTAGATACTGAGAACAGGCTAAATACTGGGCCATGTGGAGCAGAAAAGAACTGTCAAAAGACCTGTGTAACAAGGTAATGGAAGTTTATAAAGATGGAAAAGGATATCAGTACTGTAATCACTTATTAAGAAGTGAAAAATTCAGGGATCTCTTGATAACAAGCCAAGTTCAGGTAGACCAAGAAAGATTTCAGCCAAAACTGCCAGAAGAATTGTTCGGGATACAAAGAAAAACCCACAGGTAACCTCAGGAGAAATACAGGCTGCTCTGGAAAAAGACGGTGTGGTTGTTTCAAGGAGCACAATACGATGATACTTGAACAAAAATTTGCTGCATGGTCAAGTTGCCAGAAAGAAGCCTTTACTGCGCCAATATCACAAAAAAGCCTGGTTACAATATGCCTAACAACACTTTGCGACTCCTCACAGCTTCGGGCACACTGTAATTTGGAGTGACAAAACCAAAATTGAGCTTTAGGCCTATAGTGAACAGAATACCATCCCCACTGTGAAGAAATGGTGGTGGTTCACTGATGTTTTGGGGGTGAGTGAGCACTAAAGGTGCAGAGAATCTTGTGAAAATGTATGGCAATATTAATGCATCTTGTTTTCAGAAAATACTGGCAGAAAATGTGTATTCTTCTACAAGAAAGCAGCGCATTGGACACTCTTGGACTTTCCAGCACGACAATGACCCTAAGCACAAGGCCAAGTTGATCCTCCAGTGGTTACAGAAGAAAAATAATTCGGGGCCTCATAGACAACTATTTCAAAAGACTGGACGCTATCGTTGATGCTAAAGGGGGCAATACACAGTATTAAGAACTAAGGATAGGCAGACTTTTGAACAGGATTCAGTGATTTTTTTTTCTTTGTTGCCATGTTTTGTTTTTTATTGTTCCATTCTGTTATCACCTACAGTTGAATGTGAATCCCATAAGAAATAAGACATGTGTTTTGCCTCCTCACTCATGTTTTCTTAACAAATGGTATATATATTATCAATTCTCCAAGTGTATGCTTACTTTTGAGCACAACTGTATTCAGAACCCTTCATTTCCACATATATGTTTGTATTATAGTCTTAAAAACAACCATATATTAAAGACTTAATGAGATAAGATTAAAGACTTATAACCACATAGTAAATATTGAATTTATAATTGCTAATTTATTTATTTAGCCATCAATCAACACAAAATGTTCTATGATGACTATCATACAATAGAAATTTGTAACAATTTATTGAAAATAAAAAAACTTCTCATCTACATAAATATTCAGAACTTTTATTCAGTACTTTTGGTGGTTATCAAATCTGTGAGTGTCATTTGGTGTACCTCTACCAGCTTTGCAAACCTGGGTTTGGACAGTTTATCACATTGTTCTGTGTCGATCCTCTCCAGCTTTCTTACAGGGAATGGGTAATCAGTGAACTGCAATCTTCAGGCAAATCAACAGATCTTCTTCTGTTGTCTTGGTTGTCAGCTTTGGGTCATTGTCATGTTGAAAGATGAATTCTTGCCCTAGTCTGAGAGTATTAGTGTGCTTTGAGTCATATTTTCTTCAAGAACCTTCCTGTATTTTGCTAATTTCATCCTTCCCTCAATCCTGACCAGTCTCCTAGTCTCTGCTGCTGAACAGCAACCTAATAGCATGATGCTCCCACTACCATGCTTCAACGTTGGAATGGCATTAGCCAGATAATGGGTAATAATTACATTTTGGACTCATCAGACCAGAATCTTTAAATATTTTACCTCATGCTCTCAGAATCCTTCAGGTGGTGTTTTACTCAGGGGGTGCTTCCATCTAGCCACTACCATAACTGCATGATTGATGGAGTGCTGTAGAGATGGTTTTCTTTCTGTCAGGTTCTCCTATCTCTGCAAAGAAACTCTGAAGTTCTGTTTGACTGGCTATTGAGTTCATGGTCACCTCCCCAACACTTGATCGTTCCAAACTTCTACCAATTCACAATGATGGAGCCCACTGTGCTCCTAGGAACTTGCAATGTTTTAGCAATGTTTTTTAACCTTCCTCTGATTTAGGCTTCGGATTTAGGTCTATCGTGTGTTCCTTGTGTTCATGGCTTAGTGCTCTAATGTGAAATGTGAAGTGTTGGACCTCATAAAGACAGGCGTGTACCTTTCTAAATAATGTCAAATTAATGAAATTTGCCACAGGTGGACTCCAATCAATTTACAGAGACATGTCAGTGATGATAAAATGACAGGATGTATCTGATCTCACTGATCTCAATTTGGAGTGTCTTGGCAAAGGCACCAAATCTAGAGAAAGTGAAGGGGTCTGAATACTTTCTTGATTTACAATTATTTTACCTAAATTAAAGGTTTGATTTCTCAAGCCTCTGTGTAAGACTAAGTTATTAAACAACAATAACCAATGTACTACTGATCAACAACTGTGACAAACATCTGCATGAAACTATTATTAAGTTGATTTACACACTGATAGTCGCTGCATTTACGTAGACACACACTGATAGAAATACATCTGCCTTTCCTACGTAGGCATACATTTAAAGTCTTATTTTACATTCACACTGAGCTGAAATTATTTAGCAATACAAACAAAGGAAAGTGTTTTATTGTATGCTTACTCAAAAGCATAGATATAAGCAAGACAATGAATGGCCAGGCTTTAACTAATATAAAATTAAGACAAAATACGAAATAGGTAGAAACATTGGAGTAATTTCACTTCACTTGTTTGGCATAGGACAACTACTTCAATGTAATTATGTTAAATGTGTAAAAGATACTTTCGTTCGTTCTTCTCCGCCCACTTTCGAGATGACTTCGGTCAACTTCGTCAGCCCTTCGGCTTGTTCCGTGCACCATTCGGTTGTTCTCGATGGTGGCGCTGACGATTAGATTTTCGTCCCTCTCGTTCTCGGTGTTGTTGTTCTCGGTGACGCGACGGAGGTGTAGCCTGACGCGGTCTCTTACGTGTCGGCCTGAATAAAAGTGGAGCTCCGAGGGCCCGGGAGTGACGGAGGGAGTCTGTATCGGTAAGAGAAGGAGAGTGTCCGGGGGGGAATAGAAACAAGTCGCGTCCCAAGATCCTATGGTCTGATAGGGTTTGGCCCGGAGAAACAAAGAGATAATGGCGGCGGGCTTGTTACAGGCAGTCATGCAGGCATGGAGGTTAGGGGAGGCTGCTGCGGCTAGTAGAAAAAATCAGGCAATAGGTAGTAGGCTAGCCCGCCAGCCATGATCGAGTGGAACGTTGCTTGTTTGGAGAGCATGTTCTGGGATGCGACTTTCCAAGCAAATACGATTTGTGATCAAATTATCGGTTTTTGTTTTCTCTCTATAGATTGAAGGCTGTTTGTTTTTTCGATGAATATGTCTTGCGCAGTAACCTAGCGTAGAAATGCAAAGGAAGCAGTCTAGGTTTTATGTAACCTAAAAATGTAACGGCTCAAATGTTTCGTACGGAAAATCGGTTGGCATACACTTATTACTTATTCAAAGTGCGAAATGTAAGGTTGAATTTTGTCAACTAGAATATGAAATTAGGAGATATTAGCATAGTCCAACCAACTCTTTAGGAGAGGCGTCGTTGCTTTTCTTGCCTGGGAGTCTAAAATAAGAAATCCGCCTAGACGAGTGCCCTAATTTGGATTTGGGATTATGTATCCATATGCCTTGGTCGGTACAATAATATAGCCCAATGTATCATACTAATCTATTTGCTTCTGGTCGTTTTGGTTATCAAAACAAAATAGTGTTATGTAAGTGTAGCCTATTCGAAACATTCTCAATCATAATAGGACAATATTTGGTTTTATAGGCCCTTTTGAGTAATAATTCAACGTGGTATTGTGTCATATCCCACTCGAAAATGATATTGGACCTATATATAACCAGTGGTAACATGTATGATAGGGTACAGAGGGGGCGTAGCCGCTGTCCATGTGTCTCTCTCTTGTCACTGAGCCTATCTTCTACGGAATGACTTTTGAAAAATAGAGGGAGAAATCTGTAAGACCAATCAAACCACGGAGAGACGTTACGCACTGTGACCGACTAAGAGGCAGTGTTAGCTCACAATTCTTTCGTTTCTGCCTCATGCACTTCCTTTTATTGATGTGCATTGTCATTTTAGTTTATAATTTATTTTTTATACATGAAATGCATTACTTATAGAATTATTATACCACACGTATGGTTTATATTTTCACAAATGTTCCTCTGATCTCATTCTCTATGGTTGTAAAAAGGGAAATAAATAAAGAGTTGATTAGCAGCGCATAGGGAGTGTGATTGGCTGTTTCTCTCACTGTCTCTGCACCTCTTCCATGACCCTGCTTTTCCACTGAGGGAAGAGGGCTTCTGGAGGCGGTCCCTCCTTTCCCAAACCTGACGTCCGTGTCTACCAGCTAGTCAACAGTCACTGGCAGTAGGGGGATTTCCAACATGGAGTACTGTGACAGCCCTAGTGCCGCTGGGGTGGCAGGCCAGGCAGGCAGGACAAGCCACAACCCATCTGTGTTGCTGTAGCTTTAGACTGCCTGAGAGCTCCGTTCTGTTGCGAAGGTCTTCGTCCTGTCTTAGCTATCCTTGTAAGGTGAAACATTTCCCTGACTCGTCTAGAACATGGCATGTTGACAAGACCGTGGAGGAGGGGGGCGGGTTTTGGAAAGCAGGGAAAGAAAAAGGCCTAGCAGGGGATAAAGCCACTGCATGACACGTTGGTTATTGGGTTTCTGGCGGTGTTGTTGCCTGCCAAGTCTCTGGGTCGGTCAGACTCGGTGGAGTTTAGCAGCAGCTAGCTTATTAGTGAAGGTTGGGAGCCTAAAGGTCTGGAGTATAAATGAAATGGGATGTGTCCAAAAGGGCATATTAGGTGGATTTACAGGCCTTCTGCTGAACAAGCTTCCCCAGAGGACTGAAGGAAAATGTCAGCTCCCCAAACCAAACAGACGGTAGTTGCTAGCCGCAGGGAGGAAAATGACACATTCCTACACAGTCAGATGAATTCCCCTCTCTGGGGACACGGGTGGGTTGGTGTTTATAACCTAGAAAAATGGGTTGGTCGTGTCCTTACTCCAGTACATTTCCGGTCTCCAAGGTGTTCCTCAGCCATATATTTTATGAATAGTGCCATCGGTTTTCCCTGGGTTGTCTAAAGAGTTCTACTATTTAAGGTTCCCTGCCCTAAATGCCCTCAAATTGTCAGGTAGTTGCTGGACTCTCTTTTGTACTGTAGAATACTTTTTGATAAGGCTCAGGAATAGCCCCGACTAGATTCTGTCTGACACATTAGCTTTCTTAGTCACTTCCCTGAGAAGTGGCTTCTCCCCACATTACTTCTAAGAAGGTACGGTACTGACTGTCATGTTGCCTGACACATTTTCTGTAGCACAATACAGACAGAAAACGGGGTCAGTGAAATACTGTCCCAGGATGTGTACGTAATCCATCTGTCTTTTACAGTTACTTGCTACCCTTTCTAAACAACTGGAAGGAGATCTGAGGTCATAGAAACACAGTAGCGTCGAAAAGTTCCCTTTCCATTTGTCCACGTTTTGTTGTGTTGCCAATTGAATAAAAAATGGATTAAAAGTCCCCCATAATGGCAAATTGAAAACACATTTAGAACTTCTTTGCCCATTTATTGAAAATCGAAAACTGAAATTTCTCAGGTGCATAAGTATTCAAACCCTTTATTCATTAATTCATAGAAGCGCCTTTTGACAGAGATCACAGTTTGAGTCTTCCTGGTTAGACCTTTAACTTCTTTGCACACCTTGATTTTGGCATTTTTCCTTGTATATGCTCTCGAGACCTGTCCGATTGTACGGGCAGCTTCAATCAACTGCCATCTTTAGTTCTCCCCACAGATGTTAAATTGGGTTCTAGTCCGGCCTCTAGCAGGGCCGCTTGATGACATTCACATACTTGTCCCAAAGCCATGCCAGTGTTGTCTTGGCTGTGTGCTTTGGGTCATTGTCGTTCTACTGGAAATGATTACGTAGACATGATTATATGAGGTCCATGTTGGAAATGTAGCCAGGACATCAGGGATAACATGCCACAGGAAGTTTAGCAACCAGAGAGAGTAAAGTCACCTGTTTCATGTCCGAGCCAAAACGTTGCAATGTCCCTTCACTACCCTGGGGCATTGGGTTTGATCTTTAGATTAGAGGGAAGAGTGACCCCTACTGGTCCACCAACACCAATTCCAGGGGAATCTGTTCTCCCACCTGGCTCTCCTTAGCTTTAAAGACATGCCAGCAGTGGGATAAATGATGCTCACTAAATGTAGGCAACTTTAAATAGTTTTCAGTTCTTCAACATTATTAATTGTACAAAATAATCAGCTACTAAGCACTACACGACCATACCTCATAAAAAGGTAAATCTGCCTAAAATGATAATCAGCAGTACTGTGATTTTTGTCCTTGTGAAAAGACATATCAGAGAGGCCAGGCAAAGTATTCCAGCACGGTCCATGTTTGGGTAGTAATGGCCGGCAGGGGTTGTGTGGTAATCTTGCACTCAAGGGACCCCTAATGACGGGTTGTGTGTCTGCAAGCTAGTTATAGTCAATAGCCAGAGGGCTGTTCTTCTCTACACATGTTGGCCCCTAGCCTTGATGAGCAACAGGTGTGATATGAAGCAGTATGGAAATGACTGAGGACAGGTCATAATCTTCGATTCTCTCCAGCTATTAGTTGCCATGATGAAACAAGTCTGTAGTTACAAATTGAAATCTATGAAATGGGGAGATAAAAGGGATGGTGTTAAAAGCTCATCCAAATCCCCTCTTACACATGTCCCCTTCCCTCACAGCTACGTCGATGACCATGGAGTCGGGAGCAGAGGTTCAGCAGGGAGGAGACACAGCAGTGTCAGAATCAGAGAGCCAACAGATTGCCCAGGCACAGATAGCCACACTGGCGCAGGTAAATACACTGTCTTCTCCCAACCCAATACCTGCACTGTAACCGCAACATCACTAACCCCCTACAGTCTTAACACTACACATCACTGCCCTAATACAGCCTTAACACTAACCCACTACAGCCTAACACTACACCTCACTACCCCACTACAGCCTTAACACTACACATCATTACTACACCTCACTACCCTAATACAGCCTAACACTACACCTCACTACCCTACTACAGCCTAACACTACACCTCACTACCCCACTACAGCCTTAACACTACACATCACTACCCTAATACTGCCTTAATACTAACCCACTACAGCCTAACACTACACCTCACTATCGCACTACATCCAAACACTGCAAAAAAAAAATGCTTCCTCAAAAGTTAATGTGGAAAAAAGAGAATAAATGCTTAAATTAAGCAGAACCCATTTTTCAGTGACATAGGAAAAAATGTTGTGTGTAACAAGACGGAACATTCTAAAAGCAACAATTGAGACACAACATCATATTTTAAAAAGCCTGATATTCTTGTTTTGAAACTTGTTATTGTCAGGTTGTGCCTGAATTTGACTATTTTGCTCATTTTCAGAATTGTTACAAGGGTCATTTTATTCACCCCGTTGGCAGATATGTTTCTATTGCTTGATTTAAAAAAAAAAATCCCCTGTATTTTTGAGGATCATATTTGCAGTGTAACAATGGCGTTGCTTGGCCATCAGCATCATATTAACATGACCTACCTCCTACATAAGAAACCACCCTAGAGGGAGGTGTTCCCTCAATGGCTAACAGCGCTAGTGTACCACAGATGTATGACTGGACTGAGTCAGTTTCTCACAGGGTTGTGAATACTTCCTGACGGGTAGGGGAGGTGCTGACATTTACAGATGCACACACACTCACACACACCCAGCGGGGCTCTGACTCACTGTGGAACCCTGGGGTTCTAGCATTAAAACGACATCGAACCAGTCTGCACGGAAAGCAGATTCATGCCAGGTCATTCAGCCACTCGACACAAACATATCATAACCTTGAGTACACCGGGGCCCAGAAAACCCCAAGTTTTTCCAGACCAGGAGAAACTCGGGGGTTCTAGTCATAGGTGTGTATGTCCCCCCTGGACAGCAGGATTATGTTTATGCTTTGCAGGTTTCCATGGCGGCGGGCCACGCCACGTCCAGCGGTCCCACCGTCACCCTGGTGCAGCTGCCCAACGGTCAGACGGTGCAGGTTCACGGGGTCATCCAGGCCGCTCAGCCGTCAGTCATCCAGTCGCCTCAGGTCCAGACTGTTCAGGTGAGTAGACTTTTCATCCAGTCATCGTTTTAACAGCTGCGTCTGAGAAAGCCCCCGTCCGGTCCATTCAAACCCCTGCTACAATGTGAGAAGAAAACAAAGAAAAGGACTGTGACCCCCGCCGCACCCGGTCATCACAGACCCCTTAACTCACCCATATGTGTTGAAGAACCACTGTGTACACAGTGCAAGTATTTGTTCTAGCCCAGCACTAAGCCTCCCGATTAAACTGTTCCAGATCTCTACTATAGCAGAGAGTGAAGACTCCCAGGAGTCAGTCGACAGTGTGACCGACTCCCAGAAACGCAGAGAGATCCTGTCACGACGCCCCTCATACAGGTACGGGTGTGGGTGGGTGTGTGTGTCAGGAAGGGGGCGGTACAGGGAGTTTGTGTTTCTGGTTTCTATTTGACCTCCTGATATCTGGCCCCAACAGGAAGATCCTGAATGACCTGTCGTCAGGTGACACGCCTGGAGTCCCCAGGATCGAGGAAGAGAAGTCAGAGGAGGACACGACGCCCGCCATCACAACAGTTACCATGCCCACGTCGTGCCCCATTTACCAGACCAGCACCGGCCAGTACAGTGAGTGACCTTTGCCCTTTCACTCAACAACGTCAGTGTCATCGATTGGCCGGCATTTGTTTTGTTTTCAAGGCTATCTGATTCAAGCATGCCGCTTGGTTGCTACTGTTACGACCTGTCTGCCTCCTCTCATCATTTCTTCCCCCCCTCCCCCCGTCACTACTGCCCGCCCCCCACCCAGTCGCCATCACCCAAGGCGGTGCGATCCAGTTGGCCAACAACGGAACCGACGGGGTCCAGGGACTGCAGACCCTGACCATGACCAACGCGGCAGCCGCCCAGCAGGGCACCACCATCCTGCAGTACGCCCAGACTTCAGACGGACAGCAGATCCTGGTGCCCAGCAACCAGGTGGTGGTACAAGGTGAGTGGTCAGACTGAGCTGTGCCCCGGCCTATCAGTTCAACACGGCTCCGGACTGTGAACCCACGGATCGTTCCCTCTGTTTCCCAGCCGCCTCCGGAGATGTGCAGGCCTACCAGATCCGCACGGCTCCCGCCAGCACCATCGCCCCCGGTGTGGTTATGGCCTCGTCCCCTGCCTTGTCCGGCCAAGGGGGCCCAGAAGTTGAAGTTACCAGAAAGAGGGAGGTCAGACTCATGAAGAACAGGTACGGACATATAAGATGCTTTGTGATTGGGGTCAGCTGTGTGCTCCATTTATTCATTTATAAGACCTGGAGCCTCGTAACGAGACGCCGTGCTACAAATGGGAAGTTTGCAGATTGGATCTCATGTAGGAGATCGTAGATCCTTTAGAGGTTGTGTACGATCCATTGCTGGCTAAGCCAATAGCCAGCGGTTTACCTAATGTTTTCTGGGGTTTTTTTCTGTCTCAGAGAGGCGGCTCGCGAGTGTCGCAGGAAGAAGAAGGAGTATGTCAAGTGTCTGGAGAACCGCGTGGCCGTGCTGGAGAACCAGAACAAAACCCTCATTGAGGAACTTAAAGCACTTAAAGACCTGTACTGCCATAAATCTGAGTAGTTCTCTCCCCAACCCCTGAACTGCCCCCACCCCCCTTAGACTGACCCCAGAGCTGTACAGACACTCTGCCCGCTATTGGCCAATGGGCATGACTCATGACATCCGAAGCAAGAGGATGTGAGAGAGAAGACAGAATGAATTGGATTGGTGGATGGGAGTTTAGTGACAGTGCTTTGTGGGAGTACGAGTTTTTCTCTGGTGAACACAACCACTGTGCGTCCACTAATCTCCCATCCACCAATCCATTTTCACCCCGTCTTCTCTCTCACCTCCTCTTGCTTCATCTCCTTCTTCTCCCGCTCACTTCCGTTCAGCCTTTCACCCCACGGCTCTCCCTCTTATCCCAGCGTGGAACCCCCCACCCCCGACGGATGAGGATTCATTCATCAGTTGTGGTTCCATTGAAAATGTCTTGAAATGTTACACTAACTCTATTACACTATCCGAGCTTCTTGTTTGAGGTTGGTTCATTGGGAAGTCCCCTCACAGACTTCCAATGTCAGTTTGGAAATGTTATTTCACCCAAAGACGCTTAGCTGTTTACCAACAACGGTTAACCAATCAAACAGGAGGGTTAGCGTCCGTCTGACAGTCCAGTCAGCCCGACAGGAATCAAGACAGTCCCTAGAACTCTGGTATTGGAGTCAGCTTGGACAGGTATATGAGATTGCTCTGCACAGTGGATCACAATGTTGTTGTAGGTCTCAGTGTTTCAATTACACCACCATGATGGAGATGACCCTTCAACTTGGATTCCTCATCCATTTCAAGTGTCTTAGATGTTTTCCTGCTTTTGTTACTTGTTGATATCCGAGATTGCTTTTAGTTTTTGTTATGCTCTCATGACAAGATGTGTGTTGTTGCTGGGTGATGGAATATGGATCCCATATGAATACTGATGGAAACAGTCATGTCTGAAAATAGTTGTCAGTGGACTCCACATGGCCCTCAGGGTTAATGTCAGTTCCCTGAGGTAAAATTCATCTAAATTATTATTTCTGTAATTTTGAGTCTTTAGCATACAGTATCTGCATACTTATGAGTACATTAACAATATGTCAGTACATTTTTAGGGATCCATCTTTCAACAACTCAGTAACATATACTTTGTGTTCTGTTTATGGTAGGTCAAATTAGTACCATATTGTATTACATGAGAATTTTTCTTTTTATATTATTACTGTACATGGAGCCTACAGCATGTGTAGATTTTAATGATATTTCTATTCATTTGATAAGAAAATTGTAATTCATATTCTGAAACCAATATAGATTTACGTATTTCTATCATATACTGCAGTACATAAAATTAAAAAAAAAAGATATACAGATATACATGTATATTCCTGTAGCTTTCCAGGCCTATAACATTGTCGGCAGCTATTTGAGAAAAAGGCCTTTTTTTAAACTCATCATGCTTTGCGGTGCTCTGCTCTGCTACTCTTTAAGTTTTGTTCTGAAAGTAAACGTTTTGTAGACAAGCCAGTGGACAGTATGTTTGAAGCAAATGCAACCCACTCTATATACCCTTTCAATAATTGCTCTAGTTTTAATTTTGCTGTAAATGACTAACAAATAAATCTAATGCTGCCTGCCATACCACTCATCTGTACAGATGACTGGAATCCCTAAGAGGTTTAAAGGGCCTCTTGTGAATGTCATAACATGTTTACTTTAAATGTATTTGATCAGAGGCCTGTGAAATGAATCTTTTTTTACTTTTTGTATTTCCCCACTAGAAAGGCAGCAACACAATTAACGCTGTTTTCCTTTTTGTTAGATATTATGTCATCATGTTTAACGTCACGGTACAGTAAATGCATTATTATTCTTTTTACTTTATGAATAAGAATGAATTCTAAACATCAGAATGCTCCTGGGTGGATGTGTAAACATAATTTGAGGAAAAAATCACCAACACATTGGAATTGGAATTCCAAAAGCTGCTTTCAATGTGAATACCCAGATTCATCTCACACAGCTCAAACACATTACAAGGCTTTGCTTTTTAAGTTTTCTGTTTGCTTTTGGGGTGGGGGTAAGAGTAGCCTGAATATGGTTTGTATTTTTGTGTATGTTGAGATTCACTCTATCACAGTTTATCTTGCTTGCTTTATTTTTATACATTAAAGGACTGTTTAAAATGTACAACATCCATAATGGAAATTATATTGTAAAAAGGATAGTGGGTTGCGTTGGGGTGAAATGGTTACAGATAGTAAAGTTTCTCATCATTATTACGCAAGTGCAACATCGTCATTTTGTTTTTCTGTTAGCCAAATCAAAGCCATCCACTGAATCCCTGGGATCATCACCTTCCTTAGCCCCACTCTTGCTTCTCCCACAGACGCTTTGACAAGTCTTTTTTGCGGCTGAATTCAACCATGATAAATTGCAGAGGTAATCTCTTAGCAGAGCTTTTTCATAATAGATTATGCATTCATGCTGAGGGGATGCAATTTGACACAGCACACCTTGAGCCTTAGCTTTGCCGGCTCTGGAAAACCAATTATTGAACTATGACAGTAGTACATATCAGTAAAGCAGGTCAATGGCTCTAACAACACAGTACGAGAGATTCACTTAAACAGGAGATAAACTGTCATCAGGACGAATCACCAGTGAAGATACCAATAGGCTAATTTGCCTTTAGACAGGCTTCTTTATTGGTATTCAGTTTAGTTGAAGTTGCTGAATGAATTACAAAATATCTATAGCCTACAGTGGTTTGGTTTCTGGAACTCTTTAAGCTGAATAGCAATCTAGCTTTATTTCTCGCATGAATAGCTTGTCATAGCCAAATTTTGAACAATAACCTTTTTCTAAACTTTTGTGCCCTGTTTGTATATAGCCAATTTTACAAATTGAAATCTTTAAATACCATTTATTGTACATAATGTAATCCTGTCAGAGGAGGTTTTATTGTGTTCCTGTCGTGTCTCTCTGTTGTATATAATGTCTGTGAAGCCTTGCTGAACACTCCACACAGACGCTTTGATGTAACACTTATTATACCACTCTTTTGTAAGGCTTTATGTCACAATAAATTGCATTCAAAATGTCAAATTGTCACATAATGTCACAATAAATTGCATTTAAAATGTCAAATTGTCACATAATGTCACAATAAATTGCATTTAAAATGTCAAAATGTAACAATGTCACAACACATTGCATTCAAAACGTCTTCATTTGTATATTGGAAGGGGTCGAAATATTCCAACAGACTGTCTACTGTCCTGTTTCAACTAGGTGGAACTTACAGCTTCAATGGTTGGTCACTTGTGATGAACCTATTGGAGTTATGCTTAATACGACACATGATTAACTATAACCAATAAGAAACTTCAGGCTTTTGTTTTAGAGTATACTGCTGATACAGTTATTTTCCTTCTGGACTGATTTATTTCCCCTTTTTAGCCCACAACCCATGTTTATCCATGTTTGAATTACATTTATAACAACAAAAATATGCAAATGTAGATTTATAGGAGAGTTGAATAGAAATTAAAACCACCAGCACAGTGACATTATCCAGAATGAGATTCCACTGACATTTAAGCTGTTTTTTAAAACAGCCCCTGCATGGGAAACCAGATGTTGCTCGAAGTGTTGGCCCACACCTCCCGAGAACCAGGCTCTAAAGATTTGTTGCTGCCCCTGTCCAAAGTCCTCCCGGTTGTGTTGCAGATCAAGACGATACCTGACGATACCAGCTGCCACTCTGCTGACCATCCCCTCGCTCCTGGGTTGTCCTTGTACATCTGGTCATGCCTCCAACCTGGACTAAGTCTAAATACACTCTGGACACAGCCCATATGCATTTATTAGTTATTACAACTTGTATTCTTAATATGTTCACCCGGCACAGCCAGAAGAGGACTGGGCACCCCTCCGAACCTGGTTCCTCTAGTTTCAGGCTGGGTGTTTTGTGAAAGCACTCTGTGACGACTGCTGGTGTAAAAAGGTCTTTATCAATACATTTGATTGATTGATTGGCGGGTCATTAGAAAATGAGAATCTGGCAGTATGTCAAAATATCATCAAAAAAACTGCAACTACACCCGTCCACAACCTCAACATTCTGATTCTTAACATACAACATTGTTTGAGATGCGCCAACCGTAACAATGATGAGACTTGGTTTGCACAGTCTAAGAATTTCTTCAGAAACCTAAAAACAATTAAGCTCTTGCGTGCTCATTGTCCTCAACGTGGTCTTGACCTGACTGCAGTTTAGCGTTGTAACTGATTTAAGACTAATGGTCACCTTTTAGATGGCCACTGGCATGTTGGAGACTTTGTTTTTAGATATTTTTTCATCCTTGGAATGGAAATGGAAATAAGGCATAATTCAAACATTCATTCATTTCAAAATTGAAAGATGTTTAATATATTTAGTTCAGAGACATATATAGTAGAAATGTTGGAATGTGGGGAAAGGCAGTTTTGTTGAAAGAGCACTGGGCTAGATTTAAACTCATACTGCCACTGTACATGGCCATGAACTGCTTGGAGTAGAATTCTGAGCGATTTTATATATAGATAAAAAAGGATTAACATTTCAACTTAATATAAACAGGATTGGGATAATTTCGATGTCACGTGACCGCGGCTTTTGCCTCAAGATTTGTTATCTAATCAAGCGGACGATTACCCAAAATATTCCCTTAATTGGCAAGTACATTGAGCAATGGGTTACGGAAATGTTTGATTATTCAAACTTTAAAAACCAATAGGGATGAGGATGTAAGAATACGGAATGTATTTATTGGTCAGAATTCAATTTCACTGACAGGCGTTTCAACCAATAGTCATCGAAGCATTCATTTTGTTTTGATTGTACACCCAGTGTAATTTATGGTATTCTGTAAGTAGGTGGGTCAATTGTTCGTGCCAGGTAGCCGTGTTCGGACAGATGGCGGTGGTGGCGGGGAGCGTCTCGCAAAACCGGCCGGTGGGGAGGAGGGGATAAAAGAGGATCTTGAGTTTGAAGTTGCATGGTCGAAGATGAACTTTGAGAAAACTTGACTAGATTAATTTCGCTAAATGATTTGGAGCTCTACGGCTTTGATTTGTTTAGGAGGGCATTTACGAAGGTGTAGGCCTCAAGCCTCGAGACAGAGTTTGTGTTTGATCCTGGGATCGGGAATCAAAGACCGAATTGACAATTGGGATTCCTTGGTCGGGAAACTTTTGGAAATAGGTGATTGGGCTCGGAACAAGTGGCTCGTGTGTTGAATAACTTGTATATAGTTTAAACGGCAGATCCGGAGGGGTGGATGTATATTGGCAAAGTTAAACGGAGTAGCTAGCTAACGTTAGCTAGCTAACTCATTGCTCTTACAATGTTTCATTGCGGCTAGCTTGCGGGCTACCACCAAGTTAGCTGACATTTCTAGCAAAGTAAAGGAATGCCAAATGGATGAATGGGCAAATACTTGTAATGCTCCACTGTAAACAGCTTCTTGGTGACCTCAGTGTTAAAAATCATTTGTGTAGTTAACTTGTTGGTAACCGTATTTTTATGTAAATAGTAGCATACTCGAACAAACATCGATTTTTATTGCCGCTGCTACGCTAGCAATCTGTTTAATGGTGCGGACGGAGCACGGGCGTACCCTCAAATGGATGGGGTGCAATTTATCATTATTGGGCAGCAATTTAGTTGAACATTTATGTTTATTTTTTTCTATACTTTTCTTTTTAGATTCCAGGATTTCTAGCAGAATCCTTGGTTTATGTATTTATATATAGCCACTGTAAAGCTAGATAACTGGCATCCTTGAATAATTTTTGCACTACTGAAAACGTAAACCGTAAAGTTGTCCTTGGTTTGCAATGGGGAATACGTTATCATGCTGCGTGTCTCCGGAGGGAAGCCCAAAGCTACCAAGGCAACCGGCTGATCGCTATGAAGACTACCAAATAAACACGGATGTGAGTGACGACACTGGCCCGTATCTGCAGCATATCAGCGACCGGGAGGTGCCTGACGGTAGGCACATGAGTTCGTTTTCCTTGCCTTGTGGGTACCGGAAATCCATATTCCATACCCCCTAACTTTCGTGCCTTACATACCTAAACCACTTATATGCCATATCCTAAACATACCCACTCATGCCAAATTTGAACATTAATGCTGAACCTAAAAACGAATGCAAGCCAAAACCTAACCGCTAATACATTCACTATCTTTGTGGGGACTTCTGTTCCACACGTGTGTTGTAAGACCTGAGTGTAACACAAACTCACCACATTTAGTAGAAACATTTTCAGGAATGTTAGTTATACTTTTATTTCATATCAGACGTTATCCCTCATTCTTAATTACACAGTTTGAAAGAGGCATGTTTCTTATACATAACATGATTTAAAAGTTCTGACCATACACACCCAGCCTTGGCTAGTCCCTACACCCGAAGGGTAACCACCATGCAGGTGTTAAACTGATCTCAGAATGGATACCAAAATAGAATATGACGTTTGGTCTGTTCTGTGTACATTATCTTTTTTAATTAGGCCTGCATAGTACAGCTCATTTTTATTGGCTTGTGTATCTGCCTATCTGTTAGAAGTTGATATTTTCTATACTTTTTGACAGTAAAAATGCATGGACATAGAACTAGCCACAGCCAACAGCTCAGCTAGTCCGAGGATTAGATGTCTTTACCATGTCAGTGGTTCTTAAATTTCTTATGATAGGATATTCATCAGTGGACCCGTTTATTATACAACCAATATTGAGTGAAATGAAAATGGCACGAGAGTTTTACTATGTTTGGAAGTGCATATCAGAATTAACTAGATTTTGGACTGGGAAGGAACATTTTATAGTGTATTTAAACTTGAAATTGTCTAAAACTATTTTCAGTTACTCATTCAAGAATAATATGATCCCGGTATCTGTGCCAGGTTCATTAGGCTCAGTGTTAAGATCTTAAGAGTATAATATGACATTGTATTTTGTCTGGTCACAGACTTCATGGCGTGCTTCAGACACGAGTTTCACAACCGCTGTTCTTTGCAGTGTACTAGTGGCTTGACCAGAGAACTGCACCATAACGTATTGTGTCAATTGGGATTGAAACCAGAAGATAGAGTTCTTGTGGATGGCTGGGGGTTAGAACATGACCGAGAACCCAAATCATTTCTACCCCAGATCTCCCAGCTATCCCTGACATCCTGACCATGTGATACCACTGGACAGCTGTATGTCCATCTCTCCAGCGCTCTCCTTTTCTGCCTAATGTCAAATGCAAGTCGAGAAACTGTTGTAAACCGATGCTGAGAACACTGTCCTCCGTAGAAGCGTTTTATTTAGCTCCAGTTGAACTGTAAGCTCAGTAATGCTAAGATGAGCCCTTATGTGTATGGATGAGCTGTGATTTCGTCTTTCAGCTTGGCGTGTCTTCCTAATAACAGAGGACTTTCGCTGATCTTGAAGGTGGTCTTGTTTTAGCCATTATGGAGAAATCCACAATATTTTCTCTGACCTCTGCAAAGCTTCACCCACCCTATCGTAGCTGACTGAGGCATTCCTCTAAGAGAGCACTTTGCCCTCTGCCCTGGTTTATTTTGGACCTCTCCGCTAGCACTAAGCCTAGTGTAGTGGACCCAGCTGCTACATAGCTGGCCTGGGTCAGTCCCTTCCCCTTTGTGTCCTTTGAAAGACAGTCCTCCAACTTCTCATTCCAGATCTGGCATCTGCTGTAAGAGGGTGGTAGAGGAGTAGGATAATCAACTGTAGGTGGATGGTGAAGAAGCTGATTGGACAGAACTGAGATGGACACGGGGTGTGATGTCACTTGAGTGCTATCCCTGCTCGTGTGTTCTCTGGTTGGTCAGTCAGGATATAAAACGTTTGGGTGTATAATAATCACGTTCAGACAGCCACTGTAAATGTTAGCCTAGCACCTTTTTTAGCATGCTAGACTCATCATCATTGGTCTGAAATCCATCCATGCTGTCTGATCTATGAACTGCCAATAGGCTATTGATCACACAGCATGGATGTTCCTCTGCAGCCACAACAGTGGCCCTCATAATCAATAGAGCTGTGCAGCCTTCCTCTAGACCACTTTTTCTGTCCCTTTTTCCCAGAGCCTAGGGTGCAACACACATCACACTCTACAAGCAGACAAAGTGTGCTATCTCTTTCTACTAAATCCATTAAAGCCTGTACAGATGAATACTTTGCTATATGAGGTAATCTGTGAGGCTGAATCAAAATGTGATATGATCCAGACATAGGCTTCTCGTGCAGTAAGTAACATGGACTTCCAGATCATAGGCGCTGTTATTTTAGTAGTAGTATATAGGCTGCTTAATAACATGACTTACTGTAAAGGTGGTATATAGGCTGCTTAATAACATGACTTACTGTAAAGGTGGTATATAGGCTGGTACTGTAGAGGTGGTATACAGGCCATTGGATAATGACTACTGTTGTAGTGGTATATAGGCCAGTGGTTAATAACATGCCTGTTACTGGTAAATAGGCTGGTTAATAACATGCCTGTTACTGGTAATTAGGCTGGTTAATAACATGCCTATTACTGGTAATTAGGCTGGTTAATAACATGCCTGTTACTGGTAATTAGGCTGGTTAATAACATGCCTGTTACTGGTAATTAGGCTGGTTAATAACATGCCTGTTACTGGTAATTAGGCTGGTTAATAACATGCCTGTTACTGGTAATTAGGCTGGTTAATAACATGCCTGTTACTGGTAATTAGGCTGGTTAATAACATGCCTGCTGTAGTAGTGGTATATCGGCTAATTGATAACGTACCAACCAGGGTGTGCCCTGCTTTGTGTTGAGAGGTATGTCTGCTTGGCTGAACCACATCCCGTCCCCTGGCATCACATGGCAGTGGCATGCCTTTCAAACTGGAGCAGTAGAGCCGGGACAGAAATATCAAGAAAGGACTGTGTGGATACTGGATGCCCCGACGGGAAGACTCCGGTCCAGGGAGGGACTGTTGGAGGCTGGCGAATGAATGAGTGGAGTTGTCCGTCTTGCGGAGCTGAGGCTGAGGCTTATCCAGTAAAAGCATGTCTGTCTCTGCCGGGTTCACCTTAGTGGATTTGTCCAGTTGGTGTTGGTAGCAGGCTGGTATGCGGACAGGTGCACAATGTACGAATATTTGGGATATTAAAGCTAGTGTCCGGACACTGCGCCAAATTAAAACAATGCACCAAATTAAAATTCCAGGTCGCACGACAGAATGTTTAAGTGGCTATGTGAGTGAAACACTGTAGACTCCTGACTGAAAGTGTTGAAACCAAATAATTCAAGCCAGCGTTCATCTGGAGATTCAATAGCGCATTTAAAGCCAAGGAAGTTTTCTTTAGATGGCATCTCTTGGATACATAACGTACATATTTAGAGCTGCTGTGGGTGAGGCTGTACAGACATGCCATTCAAGCCATTCCCAGCTATCTAGTTCATAAGCTGGCTAGCTGGCGCCAGCGGCATAGCGCCAGTTAAAACTTGTAAGAGAACATGACGATTATTTCAATGGCCTGAGAGAGAAATAACTGACTATTGTGGTATTGGTCACCATCTGGATGGCATTCGGTGACGTGCCAGTTAGCTAATTTAGCAACAAGCCGGTGTGAATGACCAGTGCAACAGTGTTATATTGAGCTTCTTCCAACCGGGCAGACATTCTTCACCTGGCTGGTTTATTCCATCTCACTTGATTATATCACTCTCCCACGTACTAACGTTGGCAGATGCGTTTAAAAACAGTATAGTCATAAAGATCGCCTACACCTATTGACATGTCAGACAATGCCCGCAATCCCACGGAATTTGATGTTTCTTGGTGAGGCAGCATTCATTCTGTGGTGTGTGTTGTAAAAGCTTAGTCTATATATAGGCTAGTCTCCCGGTTGGTCCGAGTCGCTCGTCTTTATGAAGCAGACACTATTTAGTTTTATAGTGTGTCTTCAGATAGGCTGGCATGACTGGCACCCCCGCTCCCTGCCCCCCCCAGCCTGTTTCTCAGCACACTCGCCAGTATGGGTGGAGCGGCGTGAGTGAAGATCCAGTGTTCTCCACAGGCATCCCAGACAAAGGCCTCATTGTTGTCCTCTCCCATACCAACCTCCCTACCTTGGGCACTGCCAACCCGCCTGCCTGGCCTGGCATCCCCCTGGGCCCTCCCTGCCACATCTCTGATCCAGGCCCGGGCCACCCGATCTTGCAATGAGGTAGCTAGAGTCCAGTCGGATCGCTGAGCCTAACCTGACGTTGGTGGTGGACCTGTTATGTATCAGATCCATCTGCGGCATTAGATTTGCGGTGCTGCTGCTATCTAAGTCTGTTAGGTGGTTTTGCCTGGTTAGCTGCTTCACATGTTTCCCTTCAGTCATTGAGTTGGGTGTTGGCATGCCTGCCTTAATCCCAGATACTGCAGGACAAATGTGGCTGAAGTGGTTCAGTGATGTTCTGCACAGTGATGCTCTGCCTTGTTCCAGATTATATTCTACCGGTATCTCAGATAGTCCTGCTATTGCACATCCAAGTGTTCCCTCTAGCCATTTGGTATGTGGTGTATTCACTAGTGTCTGCTGACATGACCAGCTGAAACAGTATACAATACATTACTGTTAATAGTCAAATGATTGTCGTATTATGGAAAGAAGTGTTGTAAAATGCCTCAAGTCAGACGATATTGGTATAGACCAAGAAAGCTTTGTGTTTTTGTCTGTCTTTTCTGACTATGGGCAGATTGAATGAATTGGACAGAATGTGCATTGTGATTTTGGAATCCTCAGGTTTGTAGATCTTATGAATTTCTCTGACATGCAAGGGAACGCCAATGAGCTGCTAGTTCACAGCAGTGAAGTGGATTGTTTTGGATAAAGTTATAAACTGAATGCCATTTTAAGCACTTAAGCACAACAATGTTTCTTAATTTAATAAGTAAAATACATTTTAAGGAAGGTTATCTTTGTTTGATCGTATTTCTTCATGCTTTACATTGCATTTAATACTCTAATTACATTTCACTGAACATCAGCATTGGCCACCTTGATCTTAAAATACATTTTGATTTTGGTCATTCTCAAGTGCCTTCAAAGCATTACACAAGCTGAATACATATTATTGATTGTATATAAACTGCCTTACATGGAAGGATACACCAAGATGTTCTGTGGTATGGAACAGCTCTGCTAACTATGAATCTAGCCAGGCTCTCCTATAGGACTTATCATTGTGTCATCTGTTTCTTTGTGGGTTCCAGAACTGGCCCAGGAGTCCAACCCGTCAGACCATGCCCGAGCCAGCACCATCTTTCTCAGCAAGTCCCAGACAGATGTGGAGTGTAAGTACTGTGCTCAAAGCCGATCAGCCATAACATTATGACCACTGACAGGTGAAGTAACACTGATCATCTCATTATCACGGCACCTGTCAGTGGATGGGATATATTAGGCAGCAAGTGAATGTTCTGTCCTCAAAGTTGATGCGTTAGAAGCAGGAAAAATGGGCAAGCGTAAGGATCTGAGTGACCAAATTGGGATGGGTAGATGACTGGGTCAGAGCATCTCAAACTGAAGCCCTTGTGGGGTGTTCCCGGTCTGCAGTGGTCAGTACCTATCAACAGTGGTCCAAGGAAGGACAAGACTGGTTCATGGGTGGCCAAGGCTCCTTGATGCATGTGGGGAGCGAAGGCTGGCCCGTGTGGTCTGATCCTACAGTCAAGCTACTGTAGCTCACATTGCTGAAAAAGGTCATGCTGGTACTGATGGAAAGGTGTCAGAACACACAGTGCAAAAAGTGCCTACAATGGGCACGTGAGTATTAGAACTGAACCACGGAGTAATGGAATAAGGTGGCCTGGTCTGATGAATCATGTTTTCTTTTACATCATGTGGATGGCCGGGTCCGTGTGTGTCGCTTACCTGGAGAACACATGGCACCAGGATGCACTATGGGAAGGAGGCAAGCCAGCGGAGGCAGTGTGATGCTTTTGGGCAATATTCTGCTGGGAAACCTTGGGTCCTGCCATTCATGTGGATGTTACTTTGACACGTACCACCTACCTGAGTATTGTTGCAGAATATGTGCACCCTGTCATGGCAGTGGTATTCCCTGATGGCATTGGCCTCTTTCAGCAGGATAATGCATCCCTGCCACAAAGCAAAAATGGTCCAGGAATGGTTTGAGGAACACAACAACGAGTTCAAGGTGTTGATTTGGCCTCCAAATTCCCCAGATCTCAATCCAATTGAGCATCTGTGGGATGTGCTGGACAAACAAGTCCGATCCATGGAGGCCCCTCCTCCCAACTTACAGGACTTAAAGAATCTGCTTCTAACGTCTTGGTGCCAGATACCACAGCACACCTTCAGAGGTCTAGTGGAGGCCATGCCTTGATGGGTCAGGGCTGTTTTGGCAGCAAAAGGGGGACCTACACAATATGAGGCAGGTGGTCATGGCTAATGGGTGTATGTAATAATACCTTGTAGGCTTACATTAAATGTCCAACACTCGTGTTCTGCTCCTCGGCTGTGTGGCTCAGTGTTTACTCGCCTATTAACGTGCTATGTAAAAGAGTCTGTTGTACTGTTACTCATCATGTTCCATTTTACAGAACTGTTTTGTCTGAGCCTGACACAGACTATTTTATTTTTCCTTTCAGTGCGGGACAAGAGGAAAAGCAATCACATAAACCATGTTAGTCATGTGAGTATTCAAACGGGAAGAAGGGCTTTGTCTGCCTTTGTTGTAGGATTGGGTACACATGAACAACAGCTTGTGTTTGTCAAAACACCGAAACAGTGATCCACCTCTTTAGAGGGCAACACCATAGTCACCGTTCTGACCATCACTCCTGACCAACTCTGGGGAGAATTCATAGGATCTAAGCAGAGGGTTGGCTGAGATTATATCTGCCCTGTTGACCTTTGTTTACACTGACCTGTAGGTTCTGTAATGTATGCCCAGTTTTCCCACTGTGGAATCTAGCTGAATGCCAAGACCTTTAGACTGGTCAAGTAAAAGGCAGAGCTGTCTCCCATGTGGGTATCTCAATATTTGTGGTGTCTTGTCAGCTAGAAAACAAACACAAGAAAACAGGAGATGTCTTCTGAATGTTTTGAGTGGGTCCAGCCTCAACTCATGAACACATAGTCGAGTTAAATCTGCCAGGCCCTTTAAAACCCCTATGTAAGTTAAAATCATTATTATAATTAAACAGTAGGTTTGTCCACAGGATTTCCTACAGGAATTCTTAGTATTTAGCTACAGTCACCATAGGCTAACTATCAATTACCTCTAAAGAAATGTTTTCAGGGTGGCAGATACAGCTCCGGATAAAATGAAGAGACCTCTGCACCTTTTTCTTTCCTTTCCAAAAAAGTTGAAAAGGAGGTTTTTGAGTGAGGAACAGAAGGATTAAAATTAAGAGACCACTGCAAATTGAACACTTCTGTTCCTCCCTCCAAACTTTCCTTTTCAACTTTTTTGGAAAGGAAAGAAAAAGGTGCCGTGGTCTCATACTTTTTTTTCTGGAGCTGTATGAGCATGGTCTGCCTTCAAGTCAACTTCCAGTAAATGTTCATTTGGCAGACCTCTCCTGGCCCTCTCTGTAAGAAGTATAGTTCCTGTTCCACCATCTTTATAGATGACAGCACGGTCAGCCAACCCAACTTGAAAAGCACAATAAAATGGTGGGTGCTCTCTACCTTCATGTGTATGTACTACACACACAGAAAATGTACATTTTCTAGTTAGAAAACTCCAGCCTAATGAATTCTCTTTCTTCTCTTCCAGTGTTACATTAGCAATATACTACCACATTAAGAACAGGTAGGTGGGAATGTTTTGACGTTCTCAGTTCATGGTGCATCTGTATGTGTCCGCTGGGCACATTGCCATCACGTTAGATGTGGATAGTAGTGGATGCAGCATCTCTTCTGATGACACAGTAGCTGTCTTTACTGCATCAAACCAAAAGCTGATTAAGTAGTTCGCTAATGCTAAGGCCAATTTAGAATGACAATACACCACTTTTAGTTCTAGCTTCAGTTGATTTAGACATAGCTCCAAATAAATCCCACTATGGCTGTCGCGATTATTTGAGCCAGATCGCAATTATTTTTAATGACGACAATCTTTTTGCACAATATTTAGATTCCAAATTCGCATGTTTCTAATCTGAATGGAGTTTTACGCCGATGTTAGAAACATCTCAACAAACACGTGTGAATGATGTCTGTTTCAATCAGTTAGGACATCTAGCCCAGGGGTGCAGCATAGCGTTTGACAGCTCTGCGGAAACGTACAGATAATATCACTGTAAGTGAAATTAAGAAGGAAATGACTATGTTTAAACCCAGGTTCAAATAGTTTTGCAATGCAATGTTGTAATTTCGCAACGTTATTAGTTAATAGACAAACACGTTTCAGTTGGCCATTTGTTGTATAAACTTTAATCGACAAAAGAAAAAAGTATGTGTAATTTTGTCCAATTTTGTAATTTCCATCCATAATTTCAAATTACATAATGCGCATTAAAAGGCATATATTGAAAACTGCTGTCCCATTGCATATTTAGGCCTACGCTTGAAAATAAAATGAATCGTCGTTATACATGTTAAACTGAATTAATCAACGGTGTGTTGAAACATGTTTTGTTACACTAGGGAAGGCCTACATCATAGTTTTAGCATGCGATGCGCAGGAAAATGTAATTGTTTTTGTGGTAGTTAAAAATGTATTTAGTGGTAGTTCCAAAGCCGAATACAACTGCACAGCTCTGGGCGTATTTTGGTTTTAAGCCAAGTGAAACAATTATTGGGAGCAGCTGAATTTTCGGATTTGGTCCAGAAAGGTGGTGGTCAAAAGCGCGATCACTACAAGTCTGAAAAACCATCTCCGGACCCACCACATGTACTCCTAAAATAATATTAGGCTTACACTATAACAGTGGCATAAAATGAACGATATAGACAGTTAAATCGTTAACTGAAATTATTTGTGTGACAAACGTCAACTAAAATGTCCTAATAGTGACAGCCGTAATTGCCAAACAATGTTTCTGGGTCAACATGCAGTGGACCGTGTACAATATTTGGTCTATAGTACAGGTGTTCACAGTCTGTCCCTCTGTCTCCCTCAGGGATTCTGACAGGACTTTGGACATTTTTGATGAGAAGACACATCCCTTATCGGTAAGTGGGCGATTCCAGATTGACTATAATGTGTACAGGGCTTACAGAAAGTGAAATCCCTGTTCTGGATTTCAAAGACCAGCTGGTAAAATAGGTTTACATCAAAACAGGTCTGCAGTGGATGTGCTGTGGGCAGTATTGGTGTGTCAGCCTTTGTCTACATCAATAACTGGCCACTCCCCTTCGAGACCTTACAGTGCAGGTCTCAGCTCTCTTACACACTTTACTATGCAGCTTTATGCCATGGCCCAGAACACCTAGAACTCTTACTTCAGCATTGCACATTGAATGGACATGCTTTAGTTTAGCTCTGGTAGGAAATTTAACTTGACGCATCATGGTTTACCCAATTTAAGAACATTTCTGTGATACCATGTTCCCAAAACAATCACACAACTATTGGAGACACTTGATGTTATGACACAGGAGGAACTTGGTATGATATTTACACATTTGAGATTAGGGAAACCCCCTGCCCTGACAGTCTTCTAACAGATATCAAACTTAATGATCCACTATTTTCAAGTTTAAATGACTCCTGTAAATGGAAAACTGTCACGAAGCAAGGGTCTTATTTCTCAGAGCAGAAATCCTGTTTCTATTTAAATAAATAAAAATCTATGAAACAAGCGTGTTCAGACAATTGAAAATGTATCCATGTTTGATGTCTCCTTTCTGAATGAAGCAGTGTGGATTGAGTTACAATTCCAATGTAAACCCCCAGTAGAGCAGTCACTAAAGAGAATATTTAAACTAATGTAATTGATAAGATTATTGTGCAAATTGACGTAGGGCCTATGCATTGTTTCTGAATGACATTGTAAAATGTTCCATCATTGACGTGTGTGTGTTGTGTAAAGTATGCACTATACAAAGATTTGATACATTCACTGCAGCCTTATAAATTCACGGCAAACTATTTTGTCTGGTGAATGCAGACTGAAAATCACAATTTATTTAATCCATTATGCGCGATCATTTGGTAACCGTTATTTTCCAGGGAAGATCCCATAGGTGAAGCATTCTGTTTTACATGAAAGGATATGCTCTGCAAGCAATCATTTGGAGATTAACCTCAATTTTCAGTCGTGGGATTTTAATTTGCTTAAAGATTATTTAATGTATCAGTTTAATTTACAGAAAGTGTTTGATAGCTATGATGTTTAATTTAAAGTCAGCTGGGAATAGATCTTTGCACCAATAGCATCCATTGAGTCCATGACCTGAACAATTAAACAATAATAAAGCAGTCAATAATAAATAAATTACATAATTGTTTCCAAAGCGGCTGAGAGTCGTTTGTGCTACTATTAGAGACTGTTTGTGCTAACGCTGTCTTCTCCCTTTAGAGAGAGAGGGTACCTGATGACTACGCCCGTATGGACCCGGAGCACAAACTCATCTACCGCTTTGTCCGGACATTGTTCAGCACAGCACAGCTTACTGCAGAGTGTGCCATTGTCACCCTGGTGAGGAGACTAGTCAGCACGCGCGCACACACACACACACACACACACACACACACACACACACACACACACACACACACACACACACCAACAGCCAACCAACATATGAAAGGAGACAGAATATACTGGATATTAGTACCTGCATGTGTGCGTATGTGCCACCAGAGGACAGCAGAGGGACGTATAAAGCACTGGCCAGGCATCGCATTTCTCTTCCCAATGACCATAGTGTTGCCTAGATAGGGGACCAGAACCAGGGCAATATCCAGCCTCCTGTACCCAGAAGAGTTGTCCTATGTGGGGTAAGTGCTGGGTACCTGTGTATGGAGGTGAACAGGCCCTGGCCCCCTGTAAATGTTCCCCATGACCAGAGAATAGCCAACATAGGACAGCAGAGGAAGGTATTAAGCACTGACCAAGCACTGCACGTCTTCTCAATATACAGTATAGTGGTGTGATGCTTTGAACGTTGTAACGTTTAAACAACCATGAGATCCTGAACGTTAAGAAAAATTCAATAAAACCTGGGGGGGGGGATTCTAATATTATATTATTATTTTGTTTTAGTTTTTTTACAACGCTACCACTAATTGTTCCCAATCAGCGTAAACTAATGCAGCAATGTTGTAACATTAGTAAGACACAAAATGAGTCATATTTTAGCAACAGTATGGAAACTCATGAGAAACGTATAGCATTGGGGAAGGGGGCGCATATTCCATGAGTTTAGAGGACAGGACAGCAGATAATCCTCAAATATACAGTATTAGAGACAACTCTAATAGATATTATATTAACCATTTCTTGTGGTCGGAGTCCAGTGGATAAGTACTATTTCATCCATACAGGTTTTCGACCGATTTATGTAAAGGTCCCATTCCTGAATGGAACCAACCACCAAAGGTACTGTAACGTCTGATCCCTCCGCCTCACCAGGTGTATCTGGAGCGCCTGCTGACCTATGCTGAGATCGACATCTGTCCGTCTAACTGGAAGCGCATCGTGCTGGGAGCCATCCTGCTGGCCTCCAAGGTGTGGGACGACCAGGCTGTGTGGAACGTAGACTACTGTCAGATTCTGAAAGACATCACCGTGGAGGACATGTACGTCTTCCACAGTTCGATCAACACACGTGTGTGTGTGTGTGTGTGTGTGTGTGTGTGGGTGTGGGTGTGGGTGTGGGTGTGGGTGGGTGGGTGGGTGTGGGTCCGTCAGTCCTTCACCGTTAAAGCTACTGTAAGCCTCTCTGGATAACAGGGCCTGCTAAATTGCCAAAATGTGAATCTCTGTTGACATGCTCATGCATATACAAGATACAATTTTGGCAACATCGTATAGTGAGGAGGCAGCACGTTAGTGTTTCTGTACTGTCTTGACAGGGCTCTTTTGGCTGAACCCAGTGGGAGATGTTAGGGCTAAGCTATAGGTTTGAGGGTATGTCCAAAATACAGCTCTGGAAAAATGGATGAGACCTCTGCACCTTTTTCTTTTCTTTCCAAAAAAGTTGAAAAGGATGGTTTTGAGTGAGGAACATAAGTGTTAAAATTAAGAGACCACTGCAAATTGAACGCTTCTGTTCCTCACTCAAAACCTTTTTTTCTGGAGCTGTATGAGCATGGTCTGCCTTCAAGTCCACTTCCAGTAAATGTTCATTTGGCAGACCTCTCCTGGCCCTCTCTGTAAGAAGTATAGGAAAGAAAAAGGTGCAATGGTCTCAATTTTTTCTGGAGCTGTAGGTCTTTTCACAACCAAAAATGACTGTCACTCTGCTGCTGTGGGCATGGAATTATTTGATGAATACGGAAGTTGTAGGTGTCCAGGCTTGGCCCCTCGCTGAGCATCAAGACCTGCTCTGTTGTAGGTGTCCAGGCTTGGCCCCTCGCTGAGCATCAAGACCTGCTCTGTTGTAGGTGTCCAGGCTTGGCCCCTCGCTGAGCATCAAGACCTGCTCTGTTGTAGGTGTCCAGGCTTGGCCCCTCGCTGAGCATCAAGACCTGCTCTGTTGTAGGTGTCCAGGCTTGGCCCCTCGCTGAGCATCAAGACCTGCTCTGTTGTAGGTGTCCAGGCTTGGCCCCTCGCTGAGCATCAAGACCTGCTCTGTTGTAGGTGTCCAGGCTTGGCCCCTCGCTGAGCATCAAGACCTGCTCTGTTGTAGGTGTCCAGGCTTGGCCCCTCGCTGAGCATCAAGACCTGCTCTGTTGTAGGTGTCCAGGCTTGGCCCCTCGCTGAGCATCAAGACCTGCTCTGTTGTAGGTGTCCAGGCTTGGCCCCTCGCTGAGCATCAAGACCTGCTCTGTTGTAGGTGTCCAGGCTTGGCCCCTCGCTGAGCATCAAGACCTGCTCTGTTGTAGGTGTCCAGGCTTGGCCCCTCGCTGAGCATCAAGACCTGCTCTGTTGTAGGTGTCCAGGCTTGGCCCCTCGCTGAGCATCAAGACCTGCTCTGTTGTAGGTGTCCAGGCTTGGCCCCTCGCTGAGCATCAAGACCTGCTCTGTTGTAGGTGTCCAGGCTTGGCCCCTCGCTGAGCATCAAGACCTGCTCTGTTGTAGGTGTCCAGGCTTGGCCCCTCGCTGAGCATCAAGACCTGCTCTGTTGTAGGTGTCCAGGCTTGGCCCCTCGCTGAGCATCAAGACCTGCTCTGTTGTAGGTGTCCAGGCTTGGCCCCTCGCTGAGCATCAAGACCTGCTCTGTTGTAGGTGTCCAGGCTTGGCCCCTCGCTGAGCATCAAGACCTGCTCTGTTGTAGGTGTCCAGGCTTGGCCCCTCGCTGAGCATCAAGACCTGCTCTGTTGTAGGTGTCCAGGCTTGGCCCCTCGCTGAGCATCAAGACCTGCTCTGTTGTAGGTGTCCAGGCTTGGCCCCTCGCTGAGCATCAAGACCTGCTCTGTTGTAGGTGTCCAGGCTTGGCCCCTCGCTGAGCATCAAGACCTGCTCTGTTGTAGGTGTCCAGGCTTGGCCCCTCGCTGAGCATCAAGACCTGCTCTGTTGTAGGTGTCCAGGCTTGGCCCCTCGCTGAGCATCAAGACCTGCTCTGTTGTAGGTGTCCAGGCTTGGCCCCTCGCTGAGCATCAAGACCTGCTCTGTTGTAGGTGTCCAGGCTTGGCCCCTCGCTGAGCATCAAGACCTGCTCTGTTGTAGGTGTCCAGGCTTGGCCCCTCGCTGAGCATCAAGACCTGCTCTGTTGTAGGTGTCCAGGCTTGGCCCCTCGCTGAGCATCAAGACCTGCTCTGTTGTAGGTGTCCAGGCTTGGCCCCTCGCTGAGCATCAAGACCTGCTCTGTTGTAGGTGTCCAGGCTTGGCCCCTCGCTGAGCATCAAGACCTGCTCTGTTGTAGGTGTCCAGGCTTGGCCCCTCGCTGAGCATCAAGACCTGCTCTGTTGTAGGTGTCCAGGCTTGGCCCCTCGCTGAGCATCAAGACCTGCTCTGTTGTAGGTGTCCAGGCTTGGCCCCTCGCTGAGCATCAAGACCTGCTCTGTTGTAGGTGTCCAGGCTTGGCCCCTCGCTGAGCATCAAGACCTGCTCTGTTGTAGGTGTCCAGGCTTGGCCCCTCGCTGAGCATCAAGACCTGCTCTGTTGTAGGTGTCCAGGCTTGGCCCCTCGCTGAGCATCAAGACATGCTCTGTGGCTTGATAATGTGGTTGTTTCTAGTTGTGTATTTAAAGTCTTATCTATGACTTGGAATAAATAACATTTTAATGGTAGTCTGTTAGTCTCCAGACGGCCACTTTATTAGTTAAACCTATCTAGTATTGGGTAAGACCCATTTTTGCTTTAAGGACAGCTTGAATTCATCCCGGCATGAATTGAACTAAGTTCTTGAAACATTCCTTAGGGATTTTGGTCCGTGCTGACACCTTCCCTTACACCCTGCCCTTTTGGCCACACATTCATGTTTCAAACCTTGTTCCACATCATAAGTTGCTGTTGGATGGAGATCTTTGGACTGTGCAGGCCATTTGGAGTGAACTAAGGTCACTGTCAGTTTTGTGGAACTTCAAGTGATGCGTGCTTTGTGACGTAGCAAGTTGTGGCAGTGTTCATTTGAAAAGTCTTCCCATAAAGGGAGTTTTCAGATGCATCCTTTTATGGGCTGGCCATATGGTCAGCAACAACACTTGCAGTTAATGCCAAATTCATCAACATTCATCAGCCTCCCCCCACCCCCCATCTTCAATCATCCAGTTTGGGTGATAATGCATCCGCTGTAGGCTAACCTTTCCGAAGAGTTTCCCGCCTTTTTTGCTCTTTATTAAGACTACAGTTTGAGAGTCACCAGGATGATGTAATCTCCTGTTAGATGATGTACAGGTGATGGATGAATTTTGCAAGGGTCCACAATGACACATTGTATACTATACATAAATAATATGGCCAGATAAGGGGATGTCTGCTCGCTCTTTAAAAAGCTTTGAAGACTAAAATGTATTTCCAAATGCATTTACAAGCTTAAGAGAGGGGGTATGCTGGATGTATCAAATAAAGGAAAACATTTGTTTTAAAATACAACTTTTGCAGGCACCAAAAGCACAATTACTCTTGTTCCTTTCATATGGGTTTTGTGTCATGGCTTAAGTTGAGTTATCAAAATTCATACCATAATCCAACATATGTTTAAGACCAGACAGAAACTCTCTCCCAACACTGCCAGAAGGTAGCACCCTTTGGATTATGTTTTTAAGGACACACCTCAAATTTCCACCCCTCCCCCCAGAGTGCCAGCAAGCTGGTATGACAGGTAAATTACAAAAACATCAGATTTTCCAAGAAACGTGCATTTGACACTAACCCTGTCTTAAAGCCAGAGGAGGATGGAGCCCCTAGACCGTTAGAGGCTTGGTAAGGTTGTATGCAGGAAGCAATCTCAAATCAATCAGTAGGCTCCTACTCTCCAGTATGGACTTTCATTCGAGTGGCTTTTAAAGTGGTCTGGGTTTGACTTGTGTGTGTGCGTGTGCGTGTGTGTGTGTGTGTGTGTGTGTGTGTGTGTGTGTGTGTGTGTGTGTGTGTGTGTGTGTGTGTGTACACAGTATGTGCGAGCCCATGTTGCTCCTCGGTCTGCGGTCTATTTTCATCTCATCTATTGAAGTGCTCTTTGTGAGCTGGGCCAGGAGGGAGGGAGGATCTGGAGAGGCTCTCACCACTCCTACATAATGGCTCCAGCTCTCGCCTGCTCCATTAGTTGCCCTGGGAGACCATCCTCCTAACACAAATGTATGAATATATGCACACACATAATATACACAATCCAGCCTCCCAAAACATGTATAAATATACGCACTCCGGCCTCCCAAAACATGTATAAATACAAGCACCCACACGCTCCGGCCTCCCAAAACATGTATAAATATACGCACCCACACGCTCCGGC